>NC_091286.1:230702785-231322490 GCF_032444005.1 Ranitomeya imitator | reverse complement strand
CACAGGGTCAAAATTAAAAGCTTGGATGAAGTCACGGGCCAACCTTGATATTTATTTAACCCCCGAGCCATTTTCCATTTTTGCGTTTTCTTTTTTTGCTCCCCTTCTTCCCAGAGCCATAACTTTTTTATTTTTTGGTCAATATGGCCATTTGAGGGCTTGTTGTTTGTGGGACAAGTTGTACTTTTGAACGACATAATTGGTTTTAACATATCCTGTACTGAAAAAACGGGAAAAATATTCCAAGTTCGGTGAAATTGCCAAAAAAGTGCAATTCCACAGTATGTGGTTTTTTTTTTTTTTACAATGTCCCCTAAATGCTAAAACTGACCTACCATTATGATTCTTCAGGTCATTAGGAGTTCATAGACTCCAAACATGCCTAGGTTCTTTTTTATTTAAGTGGTTAAAAAAAGTCCAAACTTTGGTAAAAGAAAAAAAAAATGGCGCCATTTTCCAAGACCTGTAGCGTCTCCATTTTTGTGACTTGGGGCTGTGTGAGGGCTTATTTTTTGCGCGCCAAGCTGATTTTTTTTACTGATACCATTTTGGTGTAGATACAATCTTTTGATCGTTCGTTATTGCATTTTATTGCAATGTAGCAACGACCAAAAAAAACATAATTCTGGCGTTTTGACTTTTATAGTTATGCCGTTTAGCGATCAGGTTATTTTTTTTCATATGAATAAATCGGGTGATTCCTGAACGTGGCGATACCAAATATGTGTATGTTTGATTTTTTTTATTGTTTTATTTTGAATGGTGCGAAAGGGGGGTGATTTGAACTTTTATATATATTTTTTTTCTTTTTTTAAAAACATTTTTTTTTTACTTTTTGCATGCTTCAATCGTTTCCATGGGAGACTAGAAGCTGCAGTAGTCTGATCAGTTCTGCTTCATACAGGCGATGATCAAATCGCCTGTATGCAGCAGAAATGCTCAAATGCTATTAGCGCCGACCACCGGGCGTCGCTCATAGCAATCTGGCCGTGACAACCATAGAGGTCTGCTGGAGTCCTCTGGTTGTCATGCCAACTCATCGGTGACCTGCGAATAAGTGACGAGGTCACCGATGACGGGATTTCCGATGCGCTTCTTGGAAGCATGAGCTAAATGCTGCTGTCAGAGATTGACAGTGGCATTTAATGGGTTAACAGCTACGGGTGGATCGCGATTCTATGCGCGGATGTTAGAGACACATGTCAGCTATTCAAAACAGCTGACAAGTGCTGGGAAAGATGTGGGCTCAGCGCCGGAACCCACATCAAAGGGAAGGAGTCTGACGTGGGCGTATTATTACGCCCAACATTGGAAAGAGGATAAAAAATGTCTACAATTGAGGACATTTTTCCTTATCAACAAATTTAGCAATTAACTTTTTCATATGGAAGCAAAGTTAAAGGGGTTGTCCCACAAAGAAAATACATTTTGACTAATAGATTTTGAATAAAATATTGGAATAATATATGTTATATAAGAGCAATAAAAAGCATATGGCCCAATAGCCTAATTTAAATAATTTTAACACACTAAGATACCTCCACAGTGAATTCTTCCACAATATTCTTCACGCTCACGGTATGATGACCCTACAATATTCCCCCACCCTCAATCCCCCCAACAAAGAATGGTTACCACATCAGAGTATGATTCTCCAGCTGTAATCTACACACAGGCCTCCATACAGTATAATGGCCGCAAAAAGTTCTCCAGATAGTCATCCATACGGTATAATAGCCTCACATAGTGCTTCATACAGTATTATGGCCTCACATAGCGCTCCATAGAATATGAAGGGCCCCACATAACTCTCCATACATTATAATGGATCCGCATAGTGCTCCATACAGTATAATAGGCCACACATTAAAAATAAATGCTCACCTCTGCCCGTTCCCCTGCTGCTCTAGTCTCTTCAGATGCTCTGCATATCTCTGTACAGTGGGCACGTTGTAATTACGTAATCACGCCCGCTGCACTGAGATGTGAGATGCAGAGGGAAATGTTGGGAGAGGGAGTGTCAGCTGACCCTCCTTCCTCCATCATTGCTTTCAACTGTACCCACGGAGGTCGGAGTTGGAATGATACTCAAAATCAAAGTGGAAAATGAAGTTACGGGCTGATCCAACTTCAGTGGAAACGCCTCAAGACAAGGACATGATGCTCGGTAGTGTGTGTGGCCTCCACGTGCCTGTATGATCTCCTGGGCATGCTCCTGATGAGGCGGTGGATGGTCTCCTGAGGGATCGCCTCCCAGACCTGGAATAAAGCATCCGCCAACTCCTAGACAGTCTGTGGTGCAACGTGACATTTGTGGATGGTGCAATGACATGATGTCCCAGATGTGTTCAATCAGATTCAGGTCTGGGGAACGGGTGGGCCAGTCCATAGCTTCAATGCCTTCATCTTGCAGGAACTGCTGACACACTCCAGCCTCATGGAGTTGGTTTCTAAAGGTTTTTGCAGACACATGTACATTTGTGGCCTGCTGGAGGTCATTTTGCAGGGCTCTGGCAGTGCTCCTCCATGCACAAAGGCTGAGGTAGCGGTCCTGCTGCTGGGTTGTTGCCCTCCTACGGCCCCCTCCACGACTCCTGGTGTATTGGCCTGTCTCCTGGTAGCGCCTCCAGCCTCTGGACACTACGCTGACAGACACAGCAAACCTTGCCACAGCTCGCATTGATGTGCCATCCTGGATGAGCTGCACTTCCTGAGCCACTTGTGTGGGTTGTAGAGTCCGTCTCATGCTACTACGAGTGTGAAAGCAGAACCAACATTCAAAAGTGACCAAAATATCAGCCAGAAAGCATTGGTACTGAGATATGGTCTGTGGTCCCCACCTGCAGAACCACTCCTTTATTATGTCTTGATAATTGCCAATAATTTCCATCTGTTGTCTATTCCATTTGCACAACAGCATGTGAAATTGATTGTCAAACAGTGTTGCTTTCACAGAAGTTTGATTTACTTGGAGTTATATTCTGTTGTTTTAAGTGTTCCCTTTATTTTTTTGAGCAGTGTAGTTAACAACTTGAACATGAATAATCCATATACACCCACTTTACGGCAACACTGGCTGATCAGCCCAACCCTGGGTTTCGCCCACAATTTCAGCTTCTTCCAGGGCATCACATGAGAAAATTAGTGAGTTGAATGGTTTTTATCTGCAGGTTAAAGATTCCAGCAGATTATTTGGAGAAGATAGGTTGACAAGCACCCCAGATGGGACTCAAACTCCCAATTCCTGGTTTAGGAGTTTATTGCCTTAACCATTAGGCTACTAATTAGGAAGTTCATAAAAAAATGTATTGTCTTGAATTATTTGCATCTTCAGTCCGTGTAGAAGATTATTTGCTACTACCTTCATAACATCTTCAAGTTTGGTTATAGTGTTGGTGGTTGCAGGCTTATTATATTTGACTAGTGGTGCCTATTGCCTTAACCATTGGGCTGCTGGTGCTGGAAGATTTAAAAGGAGATAGGGAAGTTTATTCCAAAATATATTGTCTGGCATGATTTATATCTACAGTCCATGTAGTAGATTATTCACAACTATCTTCGTAACATTATCAATTTCAGTTGTAGTGCTGGCAGTTGCAGGCTTATGCTACTTGGCTAGTGGTTCTCTGTATAAAAAGTTCATAGACAAGTAGATATCCAAGGAAAAACATTGATAGATATGGCAATCGCCATATATGTCTTTAAATGTTAAAATCACTTTATTCAATGCGTATGGATATAGGTGATAGGAAATACAAAGCAGATAGCCTATGGCCATATCACGCAGTCAGCTATTTCTCAAGACATATATTTTTCTGCTGGGAGTCCACAAAATTGAGTTTAAAGGGAACCTGTCGTTCTAAAAAAAAAACGATCTTTACCTGCAGGTATAGTGTTAAAATCAGAAGAGTTAATAAAGAATTGGAGCATTCACCCGATCCTTGCTGATGTCTTACTTTATTCCATGGTTAGGATAACATCAAAACAAGAAGTGAGGTTTGCAGGTGGCAGGGGAGATTTACAGGTTAAAGAGTCTGACGGACTACGTTTTTTTTTGCGCCATCTTGGCACTTCTACGGGTCCAGAAGCACTTAGAAGGCGCAAAACGGCAGTAGTCCTAGTGAGTAGGGTGGCACTGATGAAGCTTGTGGGTTTCCGCTGTGACACATTGTAATCTCCTTACGTTGACTGATCACACTTCAGAGAAGGCTATCAATCAATGTGTGTGGAAGAAGAGACTCGAGTAGCCTGGAAAGCTTGTTGTTTGTTACCATCTTCTCAGTTAGCCATTGAAAGATACCAACCAGGACTCTCAAATGTTAATATTTTCTATCAGCCTTTTAATGAGGTACAAAGATAAGTTTTTCCTGTAGCAAAACTGTAGCCCTTAATGTTATGTCATTTGTGTTACGATTGATAAAATAATTTTATGAATACAGTTTTAACACGGTTTGCTTCTTCTCAGGGGACGCATCAGCTACATGTATGAAACATCAGGCAAGCTACACTGTATACAGACAAGAAGTGCGAAGACTAAATATTTTCACCAGTTCGGCAATAAATAAAATTATATTATTTTACAAATTTTATATATTTTGTTGTTATTCACCTGCAGTCTAATATTTCCACCACTTGACAGGTGACATGGTCACAAGATGTTCACTTTCATTGGATTTAATATTACGGTTGATCAGTATGTAAACTAAAAGCCAAGTACGTACAGCACAACCCAAACTCCTTTTACATTTTTGGTAAAGCCCGCCGCACACATGTTCACTTATGGACAGGGCTGAACAGCATATTAACTATCCTCTTGGATCCTGCTGTCATTGACAGCAACATTTAGGCGGTTGGTAATTGTACTGTACAAGCGACTGTAAGATCAATTTTCCTGTGGGGGCCAATAAAAAAATGTAAAAATATTTGTAAAAAATATTAGAAAAATATAAAAAGTCAAATCAACCAACTTTTCCTAAACTACTAAAAATCGTAAAATCTAAAAAAATAAAGAAAACATAACATATTTGGTTTTGCGTGCAGCTGTCTGAACAAAAATATAAAAAAAAGAGAAAATATATTAAAATGGCAGAATCACTGGCTTTTGATCACTTTGTCTTCCAAATGAATGGAATAAAACAATATCAGAACTATAGCTTGTACTGGAAAAAAAAAGCCCAACTACAACTCTACCAAACAGAAAATAAAAAAAGTTATGGGTCTCAGAATATGGCAACACAAAATGATTTTTAAATGATAATATTTTTTTAAATCGTAAAAATAAAAAAACTAAATGTATTTAGTATCACAGAAACTAAAAATCAATGGCGATGTTGCTTCTTTTTTCTTTCAATTCCACACAATTATTTTCCTATTTTTAGCACTGTTTTGAGATCGGCAATCTTCCAATTTTTGAGTTACCATGGATGACACCCAATTGTGTGGTAGGGTCTTTATTTTTTCAAATAATTTTTATATTTAGGTTTTCTGTTTAGTTGGCCCCAGTAGAGAGGAATGTTTAATGGACAAGTAATTAAAAACATTTTTGTATCAGTAAAACACATTTTACCCCATTTCACAATTAATTCCAGGCCACAATAATCAGGTACCAAACTATTATTCAGACAAATTCTCATCCACATGCCCATGTCTGCATACTCCAGATTGTGGACTCCACAAAAATTCTTGAAAAGTCAGGTCATCTGACAATTCCTTGTCATGATCATCACATATGAAACACAGAGACAAATTCTCATCTTTATGCTCCAGAATCTGGACCCCACAAATGTTCTTAAAAAAAGACAGGTCATCTGATAATTCCAGGACTTCATTATCATATACCAAACTATTATTCAGGCAAATTCTCATCCACATGCCCAAGTCTGAATACTCTAGAATGTGGACCTCACAAATGTTCTTGAAAATTCAGGCCAGGTTTGGCTATATGTGTGCTATCGCTGCATTCAGAAGAAAGTGAGTAGCAGACTGTGGGGTCCACGTTTTGGTGTTACCTCTTGCAAAAGTGAGAAATTTGGTACTAAAGCAACATTTTAGTGAAAAAATAAAAAATGTTCAATATGACAACCTAAAGTAATCAAACTATATGTAGTACCTGTAGATTCAAAATGATCACTATACACCTGGATAAAATCCTTGAGGGCTGTAATTTCCAAAGTGGGGCCACTTGTAGGGGGATTTTGCTCTTTAGTCACCTTAATGGTCCTGCAAATGCAATATGGTGCCTGCCATCTTTCAGCCAAGTTTGTATTCCAAAATTCAAATGTTGCTCCTTCTCTTCTGACCCTTGCTGTTTGTCCGGAGACATCTGACCACATGTGGGGTATTGTCACACTTAGAAAAAACTGGGTAACAAATTTTGAAGTCCATTTTATCATGCTAGTCCTTGTATATGTGAAAAATTGGGGCTAAAGCAACATTTTAAAGGTAAAGTTAATTTTTTTTTCATTCCACTTTGCATTAACTCCTGTGTAGCACTTAAAGGGTTAAAAAAAAATCCTGACAGCAGTTTTGAAGTATTTGAGGTGTGTGGTTTTTAAAATGACCTCACTTTTGGGGAGTTTCTAATACATAGACCCCTCAAGGTCCATTTAAATGTGAATAGGTCCTGTGACAGGGTCACTGGCACGGTATATGAGGGGAGATATGTGTCACGAAGATTGCTTTCTTCTGTGATCTAGAAGTCCATAAGTTTCTCCTCAGCATGGTAGGTGCTGAAGGAGGTAATTGGCCATGTTATGGGCGGGTTTGTAGGTGAGTAGGTAAGAGATGGATGGGACGCCAACTCACCAAATCTCCACCTCAAGGGTGTGGCTGGGATGTTAATGTCCAGCCAGTTTTTTTTTTTTTTGTCTGTGTTGTTTGGAGAGAAGAGGCCTCCAGACTATAGCTCCTGCAAGAGCTGCCACATGTGTTTGTCCCAGAAGGCAGGAACCATACTAGGAAGGACTTTATATGGACTTTGTTTTCATTTGAGCCAGAAAGGCTTTTTTTTCCTGTTACTATTTTGAGCACATTGGTTTATGAAGCAATAAACCACCCTAAGGCTACTTTCACACTAGCGTTAGTACGGGCCCGTCGCAGTGCGTCGGGCCGACGTACCGACGCATGCTGTGAAGTAAAAGCACAACGGGGGCAGTGGATGCAGTTTTTCAACGCATCCGCTGCCCCATTGTAAGGTCCGGGGAGGAGGGGGCGGAGTTCCGGCCGTGCATTCACGGTCGGAAATGGCGAACACGACGTACAAAAAAATGTTACTTACATGTAGCTTTTTTTGTGCCAACGGTCCGCCAAAACACGACGCATCCATTGCACGACGGATGCGACGTGCGGCAATCTGTCGCAATGCGTCGCTAATGAAAGTCTATGGAGAAAAAACGCATCCTATGGGCAACTTTGCACGATGCGTTTTTTGTGCCAAAACGACGCATTGCGATGAAGGCCAAAGGACGCTAGTGTGAAAGTAGCCTAAGACTTCAACCAAACCTGTTCCTGTGTCTACATCTCGGGGAACAGCTAAGTGAGCTGACTTTCCACAGTTCCTAAAGTAACAGGTTTTGTAAATTTCTTGAAAAAATGAGAAATTGCTGCTAAACTTTAACCCTTCTAACATCCTAACAAAATTAAATGACATTGAAAAATTATGCAGATGTAAAGTAGAGATATGGGAAATGTTATTTATTTTGTACAGTAAGACTAACTGGTTTATGGATATAAAAATTGAAAGTTTGAAAATTGAGATTTTTTTTTTCCCCAAGATTTTGCCATAATTTCCATATTTTTACAAATAAGCGCAAAATATACCAAAATTTACCAATGACAAAGTACAATGTGTCACAAAAAACAATCTCAGAATAACTGGGATATAGTGGGTACGAAAAGTATTCAGACCCTTTTACATTTTTCTCTTTGTTTCATTGTAGCCAAGTACAGGGTCCTCTCCCCTCTGTACTAGTCTGTAATTGTAAATTTTCTTTACTGTAAACGTTATCTATAACCCTGTATGGAACCCCTTTTCTCATGTACTGTTCTGTCCCCACATGAGGCGAATGGAGGTGTGGTTGATTTAATAAGCGATGTGAGAGAGAGAATTGTACCTTCAGTATTTTCCTCGATGTGAGGCAGACAGGACCAATACTGCTCAGCGTCTGAAGAGATGATGCACACCAGGAATTCTGCAGTCCAGACTTGTTTATTTGGAAATCTGGACATACAGCGTATAACTGGTAATACAGTACTTTTTCCAGAAATGCAGGTGTAGACAAGGTACAGTAAGATGTAGCACCAAGTATGACTGAAAGTGTGAGCAGCAAGAGAGGTCGAAAGACTGATGCCTTCCTAAGCCCGGTTAAAGCGTGTCCTCTCACAACAGAAAGTAAACTGAAAATGAAATGGCTGCCAGAGGAAGAAAAGACTTGACCCCTGAACCGGAAGTAAAGACATGCCCACAAGAATAAATGAATAACAAACTGCCATATGGAAAAAGGCCATTGGGTGGCAGCAGAGCAAAATACAGAGTAAAATATAACAGCATACATGGAACAGCACACTCCCCGTCTGAAATTCTGTAAGGGATTTCACTATATTAATGTCCTAGAAATAAAGTCAACAACCTAGAAAATGAAACCAAACATGCATGCAATGCAATAACTTTAAACGAGATAAGACGTTAATTTAAGTCAGTTCCTGAGATAATCCAAAGGAAAACCCATCTTCGGATCAGAGAAGCCGCACTAAGCCAAACTATCTCCGACCCAACTGTAATCCAATGCGCAAAGTACTATTGCAGTGTTCTGTTCATAGTTTATCCTACCTGAATGTCCTTGATCGGTAGTACCAATACGAGCTCGTGGATTGGCCTCTGAAATATCTTAGGTTCACCTTTCCTAAGGACTTTCAGCTCCACCTTACGGACCTTACCGTCTTCACTAGGGAAAGTCTTTGTAATGATTCCCATAGGCCAGTCAATCCTTTGAACTTGTTGTTCCATCATTAATACGATATCTCATTTCAAGTTCGGTTTACTCTGTCGCCATTTTCTTCTTCCTTGCAGAACCACAAGATACTCCTTTCTCCACCGGTTCCAGAAGTAATTGGCGAGGTACTGTATGCGTTTCCACTGCTTCTGGTAGGAGTTTGCGTGAGTAAACTCTCCACTGACTGTTAGCGGGTTCCCGATCTTTTGGGTAAGAAGAGTAGCCGGCGTAAGAATAGTTGGCATTTCAGGATCCATTGACAGTGGGACAAGGGGTCTTGAGTTGATGTATGGCAGAAACTTCAGCCAGAAGAGTAACCAAGGTCTCATGCGTAAGTCTTGAAGAGTTTATGTCCTTAAGCATAGAGTTCAAGATGTTGCGTGAGATCCCGATCATCCTTTCCCAGGAACCTCCCATGTGAGAACTATGCGGAGGATTAAAGATCCAGGTGCAACCTCTCTCTGCCAGTTGATCCTGAATTGGCTTGATGTCAATATCCAGCTCTCGACATGCACCAATGAAGTTGCTTCTGCGGTCGGACCTTAATTGTTTCACTGGTCCTCTGATCGCTAGAAACTTCAGAAGAGCGTTAATCAGGCTGGATGAGTCCATAGATTCTATCGCTTCTATGTGAACGGCACGGACACTCATGCAAGTGAATAGTGTATGGCCCAACGTTTACTGTTGGCATGACCTCCACAAGTCCTGCGTGCAGATACCATCCATGGCCCAAAGACGTCTAGGCCAACGTAGGTGAAAGGCGGTTCGGCACTCAGTCTGTCAAAGGGTAGGTCGGCCATTTATTGATGCACCTGTTTTCCTCCAGTTTTGCGACATTGCACACAGCGATGTATTGATCCCGCTACACATCTTTTCATGCCTATTATCCAAAGTCCTGCAGACCATAACTTGCCCTCTGATCTGCCTGCCTTGGTGTTCGTTTTTTTCATGAAAGTGCCAAATCAGTAGATCGATGATGTGATGTCTACTGGGAATGATGCAAGGATGTTGCTCTAAAACCTCTAGCTTGGCTCGATTTAATCGACCACCGACTCTCAGCAAACCGAAGCCGTCCATTAGTGGATTCAAATGGGGAATGGGGCTTTTTAGAGGGATCTGCTGTTTGTGGTATAAGCATTCCCATTCAGTACTGAATACACTCTGCTGGACATAAAGCATTACACGTGACTCGCAGTGAGAAATGTCCTCAGCAGAGAGTGTTTTTTGGCAGACGTGCCAACCATGACAGTCTTTGTCTCCATGTGAATTGTGATAAGATCTCGCAATATGGACTAACCTTGCGATAGTCTTGACGAGTTTCATCCAATTGGAGAAGCGTTCGAAGCGCTGACAACCGAGGGTGGAGGCTGGTTTAGCGTTCGTGGCCAGAGCACTGACCTCGGAGCAGACTTCTGGATCATCCGGATCCTGGATGCTGAAGACTTCCTGGAAACATTCACTTCCCTTCTGTTCCAGCAGAAACTTTGGAGCTGAAAGCCAAGAAGAGTTAGCAAAGGAATTTATAGACATAGGTCTAGTGGCATGGTCGGCTGGATTAAGTTCAGATGGGGTATAGTGCCACTGTTCAGGTTTGGAAGACCTTCTTATTCTCTCAATGTGCTTACTGACGTACACGTAGAAGCGCCTTGTTTGGTTGTAGATGTAACCTAAGACAACTTTACTGTCACTGTAGTATTGTACGTCATCTATGTGAGTGTCCAGCTCATGCTGAGTAAAGTCTGCAAGTTCTACTGCAAGCACAGCCCCACAGAGTTCCAGCCTGGGAATAGTGTGGTCCGGCTTGGGAGCCAACTTAGCCTTGCCGAAAACAAAACCAACGTGATCTTGATTGTAGGATCCCGTTACCTTCAGATAGGCAACAGCTGCAATGGCCTCCGTGGATGCATCAGAGAACACATGGAGTTCCGTCTTAGTGCTAGCAGCAAGTGAGATTCCGGCGTAACATGGATTTCATCCAAAGCACACAAAGACTGCTTCAAGGTTTCCCATTTCGATTCCTTATCAGGAGGGAGCGGGGCATCCCAGTCCTTGATGGTTTCGGAGAGCTGTCTCAGGAGGTATTTACCTTGTATGGTAATTGGTGCTACGAATCCCAGTGGGTCATATAGGCTATTTACCACTGACAGGACACCACGTTTAGTGAATGGTTTGTCTGCACAGTTGATTTGGAAACCGAAGGCGTCAGCTGACAAGTTCCACCTCAGGCCTAAGCTTCTCTGCACAGGCGGACGGTCTGGTCCCAGGTCTATGTCCTTGAGTCCAGGTGCGTGGTCACTTGACTCAAAGGCTCTCATGACAGCCAGGCTGTTTGAGGCAATTTTGTGCAGTCTAAGCTTCGCTCGGTACAGAATATGTTGGGTCCTTTTAAGTAGGTCGATTGCCGCTTCTTCTGTGGGTAGAGATTTTAGTCCATCATCTACATAGAAGTCTTTCCCTACAAAGTCTCTGGCATCTGTTCCATACTCGGACTCTCTTTCTTGTGCGGTTCTCCGCAGGCCAATTGTTGCCACTGCGAGTGAAGGGCTGTTCCCGAATACGTGTACCCGCATGCGATACTCCACCATCTCTTTTCTGGGGTCATTGTCCTTGTACCACAGGAACCTGAGGAAATTCCTCTGGTCCTCTCTGACTATGAAACAGTGGAACATCTGTTCAATGTTGGCGGTCATGGCAATGGGCTCTTTCCTGCACCTCATCAACACTCCTACTAGGTTGTTTGTCAGATTAGGACCTGTGAGGCGGACATCATTGAGAGATATGGCTTGATGTTTGGCGCTTGAATCAAAGACAACTCTAATTTGTCTAGGTTTCTTCGGGTGATATACTCCAAACGAGGGTAGGTACCAGCACTCCTCATTTTCCTTTAAAGGAGGCGCTGGCTCCGTATGGTTGGTATGGAATATTTTGCCCATAAAGGTGACGATGTGTACTTTCATCTCTGGTTTATTGTTTAGTGTGCGCTGGAGAGAGTTGAATCTGGACAAGGCTTGTTCACGATTGCTCGGGAGCCTTACGTAGCTCGGAAGGGTAAGAGAAAAAGCCAGTGATTTGTCTCGTCCTTAAGGAACTCATTGTCCATTATCCTGACAAATTCTTTGTCTTCCATAGACGGGGCTACTTTGTTGTCATCCTTAGTTGTACGAAACACCGATCTTCCCAAGTCGTCTGCATAGGGAGAAGGGATAACATCAGGCAGCTGTACAGGATCTAGAAGCCTTTCCTTCACCTCATAGTGAAGAGGACATGGTTTGCAGAAAGTAGTGCGCCTGTCTTGGCGTACGTAGGTCTTAAAGGAATGGACTCCTGTTCGGTCCAAGCATACATTTTCTATGACTACCCACCCCAAGTCAAGTCTCTGGGCGTAGGGGGCATAGCCAGGACCATTACACTATTGGCGGACTTTATGTATCCTTAAATTCTCTGCCGGGCAGAAGTAGGATTTCAGCATCTGTGTCCAAAGGAGGGATAACGCTGGCTAGTTGCCTTAAGTGTGGTTAGTGGAAAGCAGCTTCCGGGGTAGGGATCTCATCCCTTTGGTCTGGTGTTTGATCGCATTCGATTAGCGTAGGTAGGGGTATTTCTATATCTCCATTGACGGGAGAAGCAATAAAACCTTGTGCTCTTCTGCCGCTAGTCTCTATGCGCCCCGAGTAAGTATTCAGAGTGTAGGGCATTCCTGGTCCCCTGATTCTAAAGGCTTCAAAGAACTTAGGTCCAGCTAGGGATCGATTGCTCTGATCATCAATGATGGCATACATTTTTACTGCCTTCTCTGGTTGCCATTTCCTATATGTCTACTTTACATCAGCACCATTTTGGAAGCAACATTTTTTGTGTTAGGAAGCTATAAGGATTAAAAGCTGACCAGTGATTTCTCATTTTTACAACAGATTTTACAAAACCATTTTTTTAGGAACCACGCAAATTGTCTCTTCAGAGAGGAAGAGGACTAGACCTCTAGTGACACCTATTGGAAGTAGCAATCCTAACAGTCAATGTCGAGCCTTGTCACGTGTCTTAGGATAATAGCCAAACCAGATCTCAATTTGCAGACACTGTTTTGAGGTACTACCCCTCGTCAGTGCAAACCAACTCACATTTAAAGTCAGGGGAGTACATGACAGAAAATACCCAAAAGTGACACCATTCTAAAAACTGCACTCCTCAAGGTGCTCAAAACCACATTCAAGAAGTTTTTAACCCTTTACGTGCTTCACAGGAACTGAAGCAACGTGGAAGGAAAAAATGAACATTTAACTTTTTTTCACAAACATTTTATTTCAGAGCCAGTTTTTTTTATTTTCACAAATGTAAAAAGAGAAAATGAACCTCAAAATTTGTTGTGCAATTTGTCCGGAATACGCCAAAACCCCATATGTGGGGGTAAATCACTGTTTGGGTGCATGGCAGAGCTCGAAAGGGAAGGAGCGACGTTTGACTTTTCAATGTAGAATCGGCTGGAATTGAGATCAGATGCCATGTCGCATTTGGAGAGCCTCTGATGTGCTTAAACAGTGGAAACCCCCCACAATTGACCCCATTTTGGAAACTAGACCACCCAAAGAACTTAGCTAGATGTGTGTTGAGAACTTTGAACCTCTACTTGTTCACTAAAGTTTATAATGTAGAGCCGTGAAAATAAAAAATTATTTTTTTTCCACAAAAATGATCTTTTAGCCTGCAATTTTTTATTTTCCCAAGGATATCCGGAGAAATTGGACCCCAAAAGTTGTTGTGAAATTTGTCCCGAGTACGCTGACAACCCAATTGAGGGGGGAACCACTGTTTAGGCACATGGCAGAGCTCGGAAAGAAGGAGCGCCGTTTTGGAATGCCAACTTTGATGGAATGGTCTGCGAGCGTCATGTTGCATTTGCAAAACCCCTGATGTGCCTAAACAGTAGAAACACCGCACAATTGACCCCATTTTGGAAACTAGACCCTCAAGGAACTTATCTAGATGTGTTGTGAGAACTTTGAACATCTAAGTGTTTCACTAAAGTTTATAACGCAGTCGTGAAAATAAAAAATCATTTTTTTCCACAAAAATGATTTTTTTAGCCCCAATTTTTTCACAAGGGTAACAAGAGAAATTGGACTGCAAAAGTTGTTGTCCAATTTGTCCTGAGTATGTCGATACCCCATATGTGGGGTAAATCACTGTTTGGGCGCACAGCAGAGCTCGGAAGGGAAGGAGCACCATTTGACTTTTTCAATGTGGAATTGGCTGGAATTAAGATCGGAAGCCATGTTTGGAGAGCCCCTGATGTGCATAAACAGGGGAAACCCCCCAATTCTAACTCCAACCCTAACCCCAACATACCCCTAACCATAATCCCAAACCTAACAACACCCCTAACCCTAATTCCAACCCTAATCCCAACATACCTTTAACCATAACCCTAAATATCAAACCTAATCCTAACCGTAAATGTAATCCCAACCATAACCCTAACCCCAATCCTAACTTTAGCCCCAACCTTAACCCTAACTTTAGCTCCAACCCTAACTTTAGCTCCAACCCTAACTTTAGCCCCAACCCTAATGGAAAAAATACATTTTTTAAATTTATTATTTTTACCTAACTAAGGGCGTGATAAAGGGGGTTTGATTTACTATTTTTTTTATTTTGATCACTGTGTTAGGGTCACAGTGATCAAAATGAACCAATAGAAAAAATCTATTGTTGGCGGGTGCTGGCCGGCAGATCTTCTTACCGGAAGAAGACGCTGGTGGCCGTGGGAGGGAGCAGGAGGACCCAGGGACATCAGGAGGTACCGGGGGATCGGGGACCCTATTGTGCGATCACATCTGAGAAGAGCGAAATTAAATGGCAAATCGTACTTTTTTTTTGCGATCGCTGTTATACCGTTAATAACTGCGATCGCAACCCTGGGGTCAGTAAAAACCAACCCGAAACATGTTCTTCTGGGTCTCGGCTACCCTCAGCAGCCGAGACCCTGGAGAAATTCCGACTCTGGGGGGCGCTATACACTTTCTCCTCAGCGCCGTTGATTACCGGTGCTGTGGTTTAAGTACCCTTAACTACCACCGTTAAAAGGCATATTGACGGTCGTTAAGGGGTTAAAAAATAGGAAAACAATTTATTTTAGGAATTTCCACATTTTTTTCCCCACTTAATAATAAAAAAAAGTAATTTTGGTATCATACTCTTACTGGCACCGAGAATTAGATTTCCAGGCTTTTTCGGACTATAAGACGCACCCAGGATTTAGAGGTGGAAAATAGGGAAAAAAATATTTGAAGCAAAAAAGGTGGTAAAATATTTAATAACATAAACATACTATTATGTGTGTTGTTATTACATATAATAGTATGTTATTATGTTGTAAGCTGTGGGTAGAAGATGGTGCTGCGGGACCAGTGTGGTGTCTGTAAAGTACTGTATGAAGATGCTGGAGGGTGAGTATAAGAATGGGAGCACAAGGCTTACATTTAAAGCACCACTCCAGCACTGAAAAATAACACTGGAGTGCTGCTTTGAGATCCCATTGGGAGAACTATAACTCCCAGCATGTCCTGCAGAACCCATGCATGCTGGGAGTTATAGTTCACCACAGAAGTGGCAGAGTGCTTTATTGTGTGTTGTAAAGACTAACCTTTTAATTGTGGCAGCCAGCCACTGTAGTGAGGTAAAATGCTGGAGCATCCCATCCCATGACACCACAGAGTGCTCCCTCTTGTTGCTTCTCCACAGCACAGGAGTAAGCTTGCAGATTGTAGTGTGGTGTCTGCAGGACCTGTGATGACATCAGAAGAGGGAGGGCTCTGTGCTGCCATGTGATGCTCCAGCCTGCCCTCTTCATGACATTACACAGGTCCTTGTGCTGGAGCACTCAGCATCCAGCACAGCTCCGGCAGGCAGGTATGCAGCAATCTTGTCCCCTCTGGCCCCTGCTGCTGCCTCCTCCACCAGACACACAGATCTCCCCAGCTGCTGCAGGAATCCAGGGCTAGGGAAACCGTGTGTGTCCCTGTGAAGGAGTATTCATTTGCTGCTCCCACGTTACATCCCTACCATAAGACGCACCCACACTTTCCTCTCAAATTTGGAGGAAAAAAAGTGCATCTTAAAAAATACAGTAATTTTTACTAAGCAGTGAACGCCATAAAAACAAAACCCAGAAAACAAATCGCATTTTATTTGCAATTTCACCTTACTTGGAACTTCTTAACCCGTTTTCCAGTACATTATATTGTAAAATGAATTGTGTCATTCAATCGTAAAGTGAAAATGAAAAATTGCCCAGTCCTTAACCCCTTCACGACATGCGCAGTACATGTACTGTTATAGATGACCTCGTCAGTCCCCACTATAACTAAAGACAGAGAGGGTAGATGAACGAGGGCATCACTTAGGTTGAAAAGACACGGAGATGTCACGCCAGCAATCCTCCAAGAGTTTTTTGAGATGGTACAAACCGACTATTACTACTTACAACTAGACAGAGACAAGTAAGAGCTAACACCAGCAACATGCTGCAGGCACGGAATAAATATAAACCTTCAGCAAAGGTGTCTAATTAGCAACAGAAGATGGACGTAACCATTGGGTCCTAAAGGATGTCACCGCACAACAGATACAAAAATCAAGAAGGTGTTTGAGCTAATCGCAAGGACCTTCTGCAGCCGGATCCAGGATGAGTGTCTGTCACCCCTCACAGGTGGTGCTATAGAGTTTAAGTCCTCTTTTTCTCAGAAGAGGCAATTTGCATGTCACCCCTCACACACCTGTGACAAAATCCCAGTGTCAAGATATGGAAAGCTTGTAGAGACTCATCCAAAGCGACTTTAAGATCTATTTGATGGAAAAGGAGGCTCTACAAAGTACTGACTTTAGGGGGTGAATAGTTATGCACTCTGAAGTTTTCAGTTATTTTGTCCTATTTGTTGTTTGCTTCATAGTAAAAAGAAAATCAAATGTTCACCGTTGTAGGCAGGGCTGTGGAGTCGGTAAGCCAAACGTCCGACTCCTCAATTTACATGGCTCCGACTCCACCACTCCGACTCTGACTCCACAGCCCTGGTTGTAGGCAGCATGCTCTTTACATGAACTGATGCAAACCCTAAAAAATAATATGAATAAAGTGAAATTGCAGGTTATGAGACAGCAAAACACAAAAAATGCCAGGGGGGTCAATACGTTTGCAAATGACTGTACATACTGGAGGCCGCAGCTGCATTGTAATCGCATCCGAGTGCGGTCCAATTTTCACAGACTGAGGCCGGCGTCACACACAGCGTAAAACAATACGGTCCGTATATTACGGCCGTAATACGCTGAAAAGTCCCCAAAAAAATGGTCCGTTGCTCCTCCGTAGGCAGGCTGTGTCAGCGTTTTTTGCGCATGGCATCCTCCGTATGTAATCCGTATGGCATCCGTACTGCGTGGTTTTCTCGCAGGCTTGCAAAACCAACATACCGCTATAGAAGTGATCCATGTGTCCCAAAAAGAAAAGAATATATATATATATATATATATATATATATATATATATATATATATATATATATATATATATGTCAGTAGACACATATATGTATATATATTAATACTTATTCCAGCGCTATACAGCTTGAAAGCCGGTAATTCAATTACCGGCTTTTTCTTTCTCCTTCATAAAACCCGACATGATTTGAGACATGGTTTACATACAGTAAACCATGTCTTCTCTCCATTTTTTTTGCAGATTCCACACTACTAATGTCAGTAGTGTGTATCTGCAAAATTTGGCCGTTCTAGCTCTTAAAATAAAGGGTTAACTGGCGGAAAAAATTGGCGTGGGCTCCCGCGCAATTTTCTCCACCAGAGTAGTAAAGCCAGTGACTGAGGGCAGATATTAATAGCCTGGAGAGGGTCCACGGTTATTGGCCCCCCCCTGGCTAAAAATATCTGCCCCCAGCCACCCCAGAACAGGCACATCTGGAAGATGCGCCTATTCTGGCACTTGGCCACTCTCTTCCCATTCCCGTGTAGCGGTGGGATATGGGGTAATGAAGGGTTAATGCCACCTTGCTATTGTAAGGTGACATTAAGCCTAATTAATAATGGAGAGGCGTCAATTATGACACCTATCCATTATTAATCCAATTGTAGTGAAGGGTTAAATAAAACACAAACACATTCTTTAAAATTATTTTAATGAAATAAAAACAATGGTTGTTGTAGTATTTTATTCAACGCCCAATCCAGTCACTGAAGACCCTCGTTCTGTGAGTAAAGAAACATAATAAACCAACAATATACTTACCCTCCGCAGATCTGTAACGTCCAACGATGTAAATCCTTCTGAAGGGGTTAAAACATTTTGCAGCAAGGAGCTGTGCTAATGCAGGCTGCTCCTCGCTGCAAAACCCCAGGGAATGAGGCTAAAAATAGATCAATGATCTATATTTAGCATCATTTGCGGTGAGGCGCCCTCTGCTGGCTGTTCATAGATCGTGGGAAATTACCTAGAAAGCCAGGGAGCCAGGGAGCTTTCTAGGTAATTTCCCACGATCTATGAACAGCCAGCAGAGGGCGCCTCACCGCAAATGATGCTAAATATAGATCATTGATCTATTTTTAGCCTCATTCCCTGGGGTTTTGCAGCGAGGAGCAGCCTGCATTAGCACAGCTCCTTGCTGCAAAATGTTTTAACCCCTTCAGAAGGATTTACATCGTTGGACGTTACAGATCTGCGGAGGGTAAGTATATTGTTGGTTTATTATGTTTCTTTACTCACAGAACGAGGGTCTTCAGTGACTGGATTGGGCGTTGAATAAAATACTACAACAACCATTGTTTTTATTTCATTAAAATAATTTTAAAGAATGTGTTTGTGTTTTATTTAACCCTTCACTACAATTGGATTAATAATGGATAGGTGTCATAATTGACGCCTCTCCATTATTAATTAGGCTTAATGTCACCTTACAATAGCAAGGTGGCATTAACCCTTCATTACCCCATATCCCACCGCTACACGGGAATGGGAAGAGAGTGGCCAAGTGCCAGAATAGGCGCATCTTCCAGATGTGCCTGTTCTGGGGTGGCTGGGGGCAGATATTTTTAGCCAGGGGGGGCCAATAACCGTGGACCCTCTCCAGGCTATTAATATCTGCCCTCAGTCACTGGCTTTACTACTCTGGCGGAGAAAATTGCGCGGGAGCCCACGCCAATTTTTTCCGCCAGTTAACCCTTTATTTTAAGAGCTAGAACGGCCAAATTTTGCAGATACACACTACTGACATTAGTAGTGTGGAATCTGCAAAAAAAATGGAGAGAAGACATGGTTTACTGTATGTAAACCATGTCTCAAATCATGTCGGGTTTTATGAAGGAGAAAGAAAAAGCCGGTAATTGAATTACCGGCTTTCAAGCTGTATAGCGCTGGAATAAATATTAATATATATACATATATGTGTCTCACTGACATATATATATATATATATACCTATTCTATGTGTACACATTTATTATATCTATTGGACTGGAAGCTGTCAGTGTGATTTTACTGTACACCGCACTGAATTACCGGCTTTTCTCTCTAACAGCGCTGCGTATTTCTCGCAAGTCACACTGCTTGTCCGTGTGTAATCCGTATTTTTCACGCTTCCATAGACTTTCATTGGCGTATTTCTTGCGCAGTACGGTGACAAACGCAGCATGCTGCGATTTTGTACGGCCGTAGAAAGCCGTATAATACTGATCAGTAAAATACGGCAAATAGGAGCAGGGGCATAGAGAATAATTGTGCCGTATTTTTTGCGAGTTTTACGGACGTAGATTCTGCGCTCTTACGTCCGTAAAACTCGCATGTGTGACGCCGGCCTGACACTATAGAGAAGGAGGTAGAGAAACTTTTTTTTCCTCCACCTATGAGAAAATCACACGCTGCTGAAACTGAACAGAGTCTCGCCTGCCCTTTTTTGCAATATTTTTACATATACATTTTTTATACTACATTTATAACTATTGAGATTGGATCTCATCTTGTAAAAAACAAATATTTATACTGATATGTCGACAGAATAGTAAAGTGATGGCATGGATGAAAAAATGAAAGAGAAGCAAAATAATTTCTGTGTTTCCAGGGGGTAAAAGGCTATTTGTGTACATTTTTCTAAGCTATTATCCAAAGAGGCGATGTATTAAAGGGAACCTGTCAACTGAATTTGGCGGGACCGGTTTGCGGTCATATGGGCGGGGTTTTCGGGTGTTTGATTAACCCTTTCCTTACCCGCTGGCTGCATGCTGGCCGCAATATTGGGTTGAAGTTCATGCTGTGTCCTCCATAGTACACGCCTGCGCAAAGTAAGATTGCCTTGCGCAGGCGTGTACTACGGAGGACACAGCATGAGTGATGCATCGCTGGAATCAGGTTCCTTGCCTCTACCTCATTCTGCTCTCAGATGAAGTGTAAAAAATCTGGTGATAGATTCCCTCTAAGGCTTGAATTATATGATTGGAAGCGTAGAAGACTTGTGTTGCATATGTTAATGTTAACATGAAGCCCAATTTGGTTAAATCTTCATACAGTATATACTGAACATACATTCCCTTAATTACTTTAACATTATATATCTTTTGCTTTCAAAAATGGCTGCACATTCACTTTATGCTTTATCTCAGCAGGCTGAGAAAATCATAGCTCCACTGTGGAAGTAGAATATAAATTAGTGAAATGATGGTAAATGAATATGATGGTTTTTATCTGCGGGAAATGCAGAGCAAATAAGACTTTTAGTAGATCAGAATTGTAAATTGCAATGATATAAGGCATTCACTTATAATGCAAACTGATAAAACGCAATGCTGTAAGCACTACTTAAACCACAATTTTCCTGCAAGAAAGCCTAATTTTCTTAGAAATGTGTGATATTGGTTTCATCCACTAGATGGTGCTCCAGCATTAATCTGGGCAAGTTTTTGTGTTTACATGCAGGTACCTACTTCAAAATCCACGGCCATCGTTGAGAAAGGAATATTGGAAATTAACTTATTTTTTCAAAGCTATTAATATTTCTTACCTATATGGTGTCATAACACTGTATCTCATTTATTAAAGACATTGAATGAATAGGGCTACAAATGCTTAGGTGGGACAAGCTTTTAGGGAGCTAAAGCATACCAAGTAAAATAATGTCCCCACAATTTGCCCACGCTGCCAACCACAATTACCCTGTAAGAAATTCTTCCAGCCTGATTATATGTAGGCCCTCTTCTGCCAAAACAGCTAAGACCCATGAAGGCAGGGACAAAAGATCTCTAAAGTTCTCCTAAGCCCGGCGTCACACTCAGCGTATGAAAATACGGTCCGTTTTTTACGGCCGTAATACGCAGTAATTGTCCCAAAACACTGTTCCATATTCAATGCGAGGATGCGATTTTTCCGCACAAATTTATCCGTGTGTCATCCATATGTCATCCGTATGGCTTCCGTACAGCAATTTTTTCTCACAGGCTTGCAAAATAAGCATATCATGGATCCATCGGCTCAAATATCCTTAAAAACATATATACAGTCTATATATATATATATATATATATATATATATATATATATATATATATATAATGTCAGTGAGACATATATAGTCACTGGCTTTCCCACTCTGGAGGAGAAAATTGTGCGGGAGCCCATGCCAATTTTTTCCGGGATTTAACCCTTTAATTTAATAGCTAGAGACCCCAAATTTTACACAGAGACACTTGTTACATTAGTAAAGAGGAATATGTAATAAAATAAGGGATATGAGATGGTTTACTGTATGTAAACCATGTCTCATATCCTGTCGGGTTTGGGAAGGAGAAAGCAAAAGCCGGTAATTGAATTACCGGCTTTTCTTCCATCTAGCACTGAATTAAATATAAATATACATATATGTGTCTCACTGACATATATATATATATATACCTATTCTATGTGTACACATTTATTTTACCTATTCTGTCAGTGTGATTTTACTGTACACCGCACTGAATTGCCGGCTTTTCTCTCTAACACCGCTGCGTATTTCTCGCAAGTCACACTGCTGGTCCGTGTGTAATCCGTATTTTTCTCACCCCCATAGACTTTCATTGTCGTATTTTTTGCGCAATACGGTGACAAACGCAGCATGCTATGATTTTCTACGGCTGTACAAGACCGCATAATACGGATCCGTAAAATACGGCAGATAGGAGCTGCCCCATAGAGAATCATTGGGCCATGTGCAATGCGTATTTTCTGGACGTATTTTCTGCGCTCATACGTCCGTAAAACTCGCTAGTGTGATGCTGGCCTAATTGTGCCAAAGTTCTCACTTTAGAATGTCAGCCATAGTGTCATATATAAGAAATGGTGCGTGCATATCCATAATATGCCATGATTCTTAAAGGGAATCTGTCACCACATTTGACCTATCTAAACTATTAATATGGGCATACAGGTTATAGAATGCTGAGAAATCTTACCTGTATGTCTCATATCTGATGTGTTGTGGCTGAGAAATAATCTTTTATCACTTTATATAAATTACCTCTTCCAGGCTATGAGGAGGATGGTGCCTGGAAGCTAACTCTGTCTCCAGAGATTATTTTGCATGTGGGGGGAGTTACCAGTGTGAGACAAGGAATTAACACCGAACGGGAGGAATTAAATTTATCTTCTTGCAGACACATTTTTTGCAGCTTTTTGAGCTCTGCTGTATTGCAGCAACATTACAACCCTAACAACCTATAAAATCCTCATGTGATAAATAATCTCTCCAATTGCATCCTATGGAATAATATTATAACCAAAAATAGAAAGATCCATCTCACAATAAGGGTATTATGTGGAATAATAGCCACAGAAAATGTAGCCCAAAATGTAGATCAGAAAAGAAGATATATTTTTTGTGGTATACAAATAGTTTATTCAAAATGTAAACATATAAAGTGTGTACATAATGAACAGTCTGCTAAAAAGGTATATTGAGACGTTAGATCGCCTCAATGTGTTCTCTCTCCTGTAATTTACAATTCAATTACAAATACCGTATGTATCTGGCAACAATAATTCTATATCAGACCCTGCTCTCAGCAGCTCATTCACCAGTGGTTTTCAGCCGGAACGGTTGCATCTTGGCACCGTCCTGGTTGAAAACTGTATATCCCCCAGATATGGATTACTGCATGGGACACAGCGATGAACAGGTATAGTTATATTGTTGGTTTATTATTTTACTTTTATTATAGGAGATCGAGGGCGTCGGGGAATTAGGTGTGGAAGTAAGTATGGCTTAATTTAGAACATTAAAGGAGTCTGTGTCTTATTTCAATTAAAAGGATTTTTTACTGGGTGTCTATGTTTTCTTAACAATTTGACTATGGGGTTAGTAATGGGGGCATCTTATTGACGCCTGTCTATTACTAACCTCAGGGCTTGATGTCACAAAGGTGACATCAACCCCACCAACTATTACCCCACTTGCCACCGCTACAGAGCAAGTGGGAAGAGCGAGATTAAGTGCTAGAATTGGCACATCTTAGAGATACGCCTTTGCTAGGGCGGCTGAGTGCTGATGTTTTTAGCCAAGGGGGACCAATATCCATACCCCTTCCTAGGCTATTAATATCAGACTGCAGCTGTCTGCATAGCCTTTGCTGGTTATTAATTCTAGGGGGACCCAATGTCATTTTTTGGGGGGTTCCCTTATTTTAATAGCCAGTCAACTCCACTGTCATGTCAACTATGTAATTCCTTTATGATTTTTATGATTTAAGTTGTGCTGCTGTGATACCATAATTTCCCACGGGATCAATAAAGTGTATCGTATCGTATCGTATCGTAAAGGCTAAGTATACAGCTGTGAGCAGATATTAATAGCCTGGGAAGGTGCATGGGTATTACCCCCTTCCCAGGCTATAAACATCTGCCCCCAGTCACTGGCTTTCCCTCTGCTGGTTTTGAAAATTGTGCAGGAGCCCATGCCATTTTATTCCCAAAAATAATCTTTTATTAACCCCTTTCTGACCTCGGACAGGATAGTACGTCCGAGGTCAGAAGCCCCGCTTTGATGCGGGCTCCGGCGGTGAGCCCGCATCAAAGCCAGGACATGTCAGCTGTTTTGAACAGCTGACATGTGCCCGTAATAGGCGCGGGCAGAATCGCGATCTGCCCGCACCTATTAACTAGTTAAATGCCGCTGTCTAACGCAGACAGCGGCATTTAACTACCGCATCCGGCTGGGTGGCCGGAAATGACGGCATCACCGACCCCGTCACATGATCGGAGGTCGGCGATGCTTGTACATTGTAACCATAGAGGTCCTTGAGACCTCTATGGTTACTGATCGCCGGTAGCTGTGAGCGCCACCCTGTGGTCGGCGCTCACAGCACAACTGATTTTCTGCTACATAGCAGCGAACAGCAGATCGCTGCTATGTAGCAGAGCCGATCGTGCTGTGCCTGCTTCTAGCCTCCCATGGAGGCTATTGAAGCATGGCAAAAGTAAAAAAAAAGTAAAAAAAATGTGAAAAAAATAAAAAATATATAAAAGTTTAAATCACCCCCCCTTTCGCCCCAATCAAATAAATCAATAAAAAAAATCTAATCTACACATGTTTGGTATCGCCGCGCTCAAAATCGCCCGATCTATCAATTAAAAAAAAGCATTAACCTGATCGCTAAACGGCGTAGCGAGAAAAAAATTCGAAATGCCAGAATTACGTTTTTTTGGTCGCCGCAACATTGCATTAAAATGCAATAACGGGCGATCAAAAGAACGTATCTGCACCAAAATGCTATCATTAAAAACGTCATCTCGGCACGCAAAAAATAAGCCCTCAACCGACCCCAGATCATGAAAAATGGAGACGCTATGAGTAGTGTTGAGCATTCCGATACCGCAAGTATCGGGTATCGGCCGATACTTGCGGTATCGGAATACCGATACCGAGATCCGATACTTTTGTGGTATCGGGTATCGGTATCGGATCAATAGGGATGTGTAAAATAAAGAATTAAAATAAAAAATATTGATATGCTCACCTCTCCGGCGGCCCCTGGACATCACGCTGGTAACCGGCTGGCTTCTTTGTTTAAAATGAGCGCCTTCAGGACCTGCGAATGACGTCGCGGCTTCTGATTGGTCGTGTGCCGCCCATGTGACCGCCACGCGACCAATCAGAAGCCGCAACGTCATTCTCATTCACAAAACTCCTAATTCTAGGAATTAATGACCTGCGAATGATGTCGCGGCTTCTGATTGGTCGCGTGCCGGTCACATGGGCGGCACGCGACCAATCAGAAGCCGTGATGTCATTCGCAGGTCCTGAAGGCGCTCATTTTAAACAAAGAAGCCTGCCGGTTACCAGCGTGAAGTCCAGGGGCCGCCGGAGAGGTGAGCATATCAATATTTTTTATTTTAATTCTTTATTTTACACATCCCTATGGATCCCAGGGCCTGAAGGAGAGTTTCCTCTCCTTCAGACCCTGGGAACCATCAGAATACCTTCTGATACTTGATGTCCCATTGACTTGTAGTGGTATCGGATATCGGTATCGGCGATATCCGATATTTTTCGGGTATCGGCCGATACTATCTGATACCGATACTTTCAAGTATCGGACGGTATCGCTCAACACTAGCTATGAGTATCGGAAAATGGCACAATTATTTTTTTTTTTTTTTAGCAAAGTTTGGAATTTTTTATCACCACTTAGGTAAAAAATAACCTAATCATGTTAGGTGTCTATGAACTTGTACTGACCTGGAGAATCATATTGTCAGGTCAGTTTTAGCATTTAGTGAACCTAGCAAAAAAGCCAAACAAAAAACAAGTGTGGGATTGCACTTTTTTTGCAATTTCACCGCACTTGCAATTTTTTTCCCGTTTACTAGTACATGACATGCTAAAACCAATGATGTCATTCAAAAGTACAACTCGTCCCGCAAAAAATAAGCCCTCACATGGCCAAATTGATGGAAAAATAAAAAAGTTATGGCTCTGGAAAGGAAGGGAGTGAAAAACGAACACGGAAAAACGAAAAATCCCAAGGTCATGAAGGGGTTAATTAAATACATGTCCAATAATTTGCACACACACACTGTACTAATTGTATTTGTCACTAACATCTATATATCTACCTCTTCTGTTTGTATTTACTGTATGTAATCCGCCTCTTCTATCCTGTCGGCTTCTTGCATACGGATGTCATACGGATGCATAGATGTGAAGAAATTGCATCATCGCATTGCAAATGGATTACACATGGATGACCATATGGAGAACACTCGTGCGACTCACGGCCGAGAGAATCAGTCTGATTTTTAATACGTTACACATACATACATAGGCCGGAGTCACACTAGCGCATAATACGAACGAGTGCTATGTGAGAAAACATCGCATAGCACTCGGACCATTGATAATCTATGGGGATGCTCACGTTTTTTTTCTCCGCCATATTCTACGTGCGAGTGAAATCGCAGCATGCTGCGATTGTACGCTTATATCGGCTGAGTCTCGCCAATACAAGTCTATGGATGTGAGAAAAAATCAGACACCACACGGACTATCAGTGTGACTTGCGAGAAATGTGCAAGCTTGTTCCAGTTGACAGGAAATTGCCTCATCCATTATCAGGAAGCTTTGGCATGCAAATTTTTCTGGCAACCTCTACAAAAAACCCGGAATATGCCTCGACGGAGTCCAGCAACATAGCCAGACACATTAAAGTGGATATGTTGATAGTTCTGGTGCAGGAGAGGCCAGAACTTTGGGACCAATGTGACGCACATTATTCTGACCGCGCACGAAAAGATGCAGCATGGAAGCAAATATGCAGCCAAATGTTCACCAATTATGAGGAAAGACCATGTGAGGTGCAGCAGGAAGTTAGTGAGTACAATCATAAAAAACCACACCCAAAAAAATAATTTAAAAAATGAACATATCATCATATGTGATGTTGTTTGTAGCATCCTGCCTATTTTCCACTTTACAGTTGCCAAGTAGCATGCCACATTACACTGTAACCTATATTTGCCAATACAAACACTGTGATCAAAATTTAAATCATTTATTGTGTTACTTTGCAATGTCTGATGTAACTAGACAATGGCACAGCTGCCGTGACCAGTACCGCTGTGAGCGCCAGCAGTGGGCCAGGAGTGGTGCTGAGGGCACGCATAAACGAAAATACATCTATTATGACCGATTAAATTTTCTGGCTCCTGTTCTGGATCTACATCCGTAAGTGCATGCCTGACCCAACATTTTTCTAATGGCCTTACCGGCCAATCTTATTTAATTTTTATCTTTGTGCTACAAAACAGAACAGTCTCAAACCTAATTGAATGGGAAACTGCTTTGGACTCCTAGGTCAACGTTGACCCTGTTGGGAAAGCTGAAGAAGTGGCTGGACCATCTTCAGCACCATCATCAAGAAACCAACCACCACCACCAGCATGGCCTTCTGCAGGATGGGAGGCCAATCATGAAGACGAGGACCGAGGCCACAGTAGTAGTCCAACACTACCCCTGGATATTTCACCCCAGGCTGCAGCCATCCCACACCATGGCCAGCGCAGGAGGGAGCTTGCCACAACCGGTACCAGGGGCCAAGTGGACACTGAAGTTTTGGAATATCTTTCACACACTGTGAATGATGACGGAGAGGAGGCATATTCACGGAGTCTTGCACGCTATCTGCCCCCAATTCCCCGTGAGGTGTGGCTGCGGGCCAGAGGTGCCATGCAAATATTAATTGATGCATGCACCCCACCAAATAATTTAAACCCGGTATTTTCATACCTAGAAAGATGGCAATTGTCCAGTGCCAACCAACTTCAAATGCCTGGAATCCAGGATGAGCAGGCACTATCAGTTGCTGAACCACCTCCCACATGGATGCCATCACCACAGCCACATCAAGTCCCAAACCAACACCACCCACAACATGTGCAATTCCCAGCTCAAGCTGCACCTTCTCAATAAGGCCACTTGAACATACCCACTGTAGGAGAGTGGTCACAACATGCATATGGTTGACATGGCCATTTTGGGGGGTATCCACAAATGGGCCATGGCAATACACAGGATTATGTAAATCCTTACCAAAGTGCCCAGTACCATGCTACACAACAGGTCCCTTCCCTGGCCCGTAACTCACCCTCAGCCACCTCTCAGGGTCACAATCAGTTTGGCCCACAAAGTACCCAAAGCAGTCATGCTGTCCTCCCACCATCACCTCCACCTACATACCATAATTTGTGAACCAAAGTTTCATCATGATGACTAAACATTTTGCTTTGTTTTAAAGTTGTTGTTGGCCCTGTAATAGTGGCTCAATATGCCATATGCTTCAAGTATGGTATTTTTGTGTTCAACAAACATGTTTACATTAAAAAAGTTAAGTCAATGTGCGTGTTTTCTGTTGTAACAACTAGATAGATGATGTGTTTAATATCACTATTAGAACATTTTTAGGCCTAAACATCACACAATTCAAACATTATCATAATTTTATTGTTAACAAATATAAAATAAATTATAACATAGACACAGCATTGTCTTGCCATGGAGTATATCCCTTTGGTGAAACAAAATAATTAGTATACACATCCCGCACTTTAAGTCCAGAGGGCTGACGATGTGGATGATGTACATGTGTAGTAGCCATGCCATTATTTCCATCCGCACCATTATCGCCATCATTTGATGTACCATCATGGATTCTTCTGAAGTTGTGAAGCATCATACACGCTTTAATAACGACATTCACATTTCCTTCACTAAGTTGAATGGCTGACTGCAGGACCTGCCATTTGGTACAGAGAATGCCAAAGTCCACCAATCATGCGTGGGATAGGCGAAAATTAAACACTGCGCCGGTGGTCCAGGGCTCTACGTGGATAGGGCCTCATGACGTTACGGTTCAATTGAAAGGCCTTATCAGCAACATAAGGCACTGCTTCCGTAGTAGACCCTGGTAGCTAACGTGGGGGTGGGATGTACAAGTCATTACTGCCCAGCCTCCAATTCATTATGGAAGAATTGAAGACTGTGAAGTCTCCAGTTCTTCCATAGGCCCCAATATCTACAATTATAAACCTGTATGCGCTGACGACCAGGGCCAACAGCACTACAGAAAAAAATTGTTTATAATTGTAATATTGGGACCCTGAGTTCTGTGGCTTACGTAACACAGATGTTCTTCCCATCCAGGGATCCAATGCAGTTTGGAAACTGGCACGTTTCCTCAAAGCTATGGGCTATCCGCAGCCAGTCTTCTTTTTTGGGCTCAGGCATTACTGATTGATGCAGTTGGGACCATATTTCAGAGCAAGTAGAACGGACAATGCCTGAGATGGTGGATTTCCCAATTAAGAACTTAAGATGTAGAGCCGCATAGGAGAGTCCAGTGGATAGGAATCTGATACACAAAAAAAATTTAAGGACATATCCATGCATCATGTTATCAGTTTAGGACATCATATAAGGTAGGGACAGTGCAAACTAAGCCCTGGCTCAACAAGTGTCAACAGTCTTAAATGGCTACAGAACACATCTAAACTACAAACAACAGGGAATGTGAACTGCAAAATGTACTGAACAAATTAAATTTGAAAAAAGGAAACAAACCATTAAAACAAAATGAAGTGAACAGTGTATTTAGGTACAATGGCAAAGAAACATAAGCAATATAGAGGATGAATACATACCGTAATGTAAGTAGAAGGTGCTCCACTGCGGAAATACACTTGTGCATCTTGGTGTCCTTGAAGGTGAACCCAGGGGGCACAGTCTCAAGAAGAAGGTCAAATGTGGGCACGCTCATCCAACAATACTGGTAGAACTTGTCTAGATGGCTGCGTAAAGAAGCATACAGATGGTGGAAATGTCCTTTAGTCAGACATCGCCTCAGAATCGGATGGACTCACGTTCTTCTCCACCTCCTCGGATCCACAATCACTGGGTAAAGCTCCCCAAAATGATGGAACAAAACCCAGTTGAAAAGAACCCACTCAGTAGTGTTGAAGGTAACCATGTCAGACATGTTTGACGCAAAGCAGCAATACCAAAACACCAGGAAAGACTCAAATGCAAAGATGGGAGGAGGGAACTTTTAATGAGCCAATAAATAGGGTTCCTGATTAGGTTTTAATTCATTTCAGGCCATTGATCCATTTTATGTCCATTTTGCAAATCTGCCAGAAAAACCTGGCATGCGCATGTCATAGGGATTGCATACGGATCACATATGGAAACATAGGTGTGAGAAAAACCATCATCGCATTGCAAACGGTTTCCACATGGAGGACCATATGGATAACACTCATGCGACTCTAGGCCGAGAGAATCGGACCGATTTTTAATATGTTAAGTGTGACGCTGGCCATACACACACATACACACGCACAAAAAGAGTAGATGCTGAGAATTACACTATGTATACAGACAGGAGAAGTATACCCAGCTCCACAATCTAAGCTAGAGTCAATTATATCCACACATACAACTCCAAACTATATACTTGTCCTGTTTAGTCAGTAAAGCTGTATGTCATGGAGTATAGCCAATCATCCAGCACTTAGTGTTGTTCTCCCTGAGCATACTGAAACTTCAGTGCCTGCTGTCTCCAAATCTTGCCGCAGGTCTCTTGCAGTCACTCGTGGGTTTTTGACTACCTACCTTTTTAGCAATCTTCTAGGCCGCTTCCTCTTTCTGACACATCCAGGTAGTATAACCAGTGTTTCTTTAACTTTGAACATGTGAACTATACTTAACTGTATCTAGGAAAATTCAATGCTTTTGCAATCTTTTCTTATTACCATATTTTTCGCTAAGATGCTTCGGATTATAAGACGCACCCCAAATTTTGAGGAGAAAAATAGAAATTATTTTTTTAATAAAATGGTGGTGCTTCTTATAATCCATGCATCTTATTGCTTACTGAGGGTGGTGGCTGCGGTGAATCAGGCACCCAGGGTCGCTGCTGGAAGAGGCAGGAGTGGGGTGATGCTGCAGGCTGGGATGAAGGGGTGTCCGGCAGTGCTGCTCGTGTCTGGTGCTGCTGCCCGGTGCTCTTCAGGTGTCTCCGGTGCCCGGTGGCCCTGCGGGGGTGACAACGATCCTGCTGCAGGTGTTCGGCGCTGCTGCTAGGTGCTCTATTGGTGTCTCCGGTGCTGCAGGTGCCCGGACGGCACTGCATGGTGCTGCTGTGGTGGTCTCCAGTGCTGCCAGGGCTCTGCAAACATTTTGTGAAAGGCCAGAGCCCCAGCAGTCCCATGATTTCCTGTGCAAGGACTCTGAGAAAACGGCCACAGGGGGAGCAGTGCATGTGCAGATGGAGATCTCGGCACCGAGATCTCAGGAGATGAGATTTCAGCACTGAAATCTCATCTCCTGAGATCTCGGCGCTAAGATCTCCATCTGCTCATGCGCCTCCCCGCCCGGTGGCCATTTTCTCGAAGTCCACTGCACAGGAAACCATGGGACTGCTGGGGACTGCACCAGCAGAGAACCGGAGACACCAGTAGAGCACCATGCAGCAGCGCCGGACACCTGCAGTAGCACCGCCAGACACCCCTGTAGTGCCACCGGGCATCAGAGACACCCACAGAGCACTGGGTAGCAGTGCCGGACACCCCTTCGTTCTAGCCTGCGGCCTGCAGCAATGGTACCGGTACATTTGCATTATAAGACGCACCCCCATTTTCCCAAAAAACTTTAGGGAAAAAAAGTGCATCTTATAATCCAAAAAATATGATATTTTCCTTTTTTTTGTGCGAAATAATGATCTCTTCTCTTAACTTTTTGGACCAATCTCTTGTCCACCCAAGAATATTAGTTAACTAGAAGCTATTGTTATTGTTTGGTTTATTACAAATACCCGAAAGCTTATAAATGTTGCTAATAAATAAACTTAATTTGCCATAGGGTGGAATAATTTAGATTTTACCTGTGGGTGTGCAGGACAGTTGAATGTTTTTAGGCTTCTTGCACGAAGTCATAGTATGGATCTATGCTCTATGAATCTGCAATATGTTGGACATAGGCCGCTGAAACTCTATGTGTACCTGATTTAAATCAGGGTTTACATAATTGTTTCCCCATATTCTGTGTGAATCTAAAAGCAAAATAATGCATTATTTTTATTTTTTTGTCTTATTACAGAGAGGCAGTATTTTCCATAAGGGTTGGCCAACCATTTGTGGTTTCAGATTGTTACCGAATCCCTCTAGCGCCATATCGGACTATGATTCAGTACAAAACTATGAGCATTGATACACTCTGTTCCATACTAAGTATGAATATTATGTCTGCCTGCATTAATCCCTTACCAAAATGTGATGTGCATGCACGACACATGTCAGGTGCAGCTCTAGGCAGCTGGCTCCGCAGTTGAGCTCCCTCTATACATAGTAGTTGGAAGTTATGGTTTACAGAAGAGACTATAAGATATAATGTTCTTTAACGCATGTAGTGAACAATGAAAGACAAAAAACAAACCCCAGAATAGTTTTTGGCACCTTTTCAAACTCACTTAGGCTAAGTTCACATTAGCGTTCGGGGTTTTTGCGGAGGCTGCGTACGTCCTCCACTAAGCCTCGCCTACTTCCGCATACTTATGCATGCGTCCTACGTACCTATCTTTAACATTGGGTACGCAGGACATGCAGATGTATGCGGACGCCCGCCGAGCGAACGGGAACGCAAAACGGCGCATCCGCATACATCTGCATACATCCGCATGTCCTACGTACCCAATGTTAAAGATAGGTACGCAGGATACATACAGGAGTATGCAGAAGTAGGTGGGGCTTAGTGGAGGACGTACGCAGCCCTCCGCAAAGCCCCGAACACTTATGTGAACCCAGCCTTAATCATGCTTTTGCAGACGTTGATTTGTACACTTGGGTACACTCTTCATGAATAGGAAAGGGCCATCCTAAAAGTGTTATCACAAAGTTGGAAGCATACAATTGTCCAAAATGTCTTGGTGGCTGAAGCCTTAGGATTTCCTTTCACAGGAACTAGAGAGGCCTAGGCCTACCCCTGAAAACGACCCTATATCTTTATTCGTCCTCCACCAAACATTATTTAGCACAATCCTCCTGGTGTTTGCTGAACTCAGACTCATGCATTACACTGCCAGACAGAGGCAGAACATATTTTCACAGCCCCAGAGTCCTCTCCATTGGATGCTTGACATTGGGCTTGCTCTTGTAAGGGTTACATGCAGCTGCTTGACCATAGAAACCCATGTCATGAAGCTTCAGACCCTCAGTTCTTGTGCTGCTGCTGATGGCAGAGGAACTTTTATGCATTATGCATCTCAGCACTTAGCGGTGTCACTCTGTATCTATAGATGCTATACAAGTTGTGCGACCTTGTGACTGAGTTTCCATCATGGAATATTTAAGATGGAAGATGTTATATGAACTGACTTGTTGCAATAGTGGCTGCTATTACAGGATCTCAGTGATCTCTTTAGGATGATACATTCCACAAATCTTCGTAAAGGTGGACTGAAAAACTAGGGGATGGATTTTATACACCTATGGCAATGACACTGTATGAAAAACCCAAAAGTCAGTGAATAACAAGGGTGCACTAATATTTTTTCCATGTAATGTATTTTACGAAGCAGTTATTTCATTCAGTTTTTTTTTTTATTTCTGGAGAGGATCATAAAGAGAAAAGTAATCTTTTACTCTTTTAATCTTTCTCACCTCTATAATGTATTTAATAGCAGCTTGAAATTACATCACCATGGGCAGAATATGCAGTTGATTTTCTGTCCTAATTTTTTTTTAAAAAATTACTTACCATTATAATAGCAGCACTGTGAATAAGATTTCATGAAATCTCATCTACATACTGTTGGCAGATATGCAACAGATACAGACTTATTTGTGTGCAGGAGGAGTTTACACTTTTCTGACAGTAGATGGTGATGTTGTTACTGTTATATGCTTAGTTGAATGTAATGCATATACTTGTTGTACTTTGGTTTCACTTTCTCTCTGGTAAAAAGGTATTTTAGACTTCCTGTTATGCTGTATTAAGTAGCTGATGCATGTATCTCATGTTCTGCGTAGATAAAAGTTGAATTACCCCATATAATCTACTTTCACAATTCTTTTCTGTGACCAAACTATGCAACAGGTTATGGGCCCAGCATAGAAGACAAAAAGGACTTGGTGAATGCCAATTCTCTCCAAACAAGTAGGACAAATAAGTTAAAGGTGAGCAGCAGTTCAGAGCTGAGACTCAAAGTAGCTAAGCTGAACAATGAGAACTATCAGTTATGGAAGTTCAAAGTGGAGATGATATTGTCTAAAGATGATTTATGGGAGGTAATCACTACAGACAGACCCAATGATAGTAATCAGACAAAGGATAAGAAAAACAGACAAGCAAGAGCTACTATCAGCTTATTAGTGGAGGATGATCAGTTAATCAACATAAGGAATGAGAATACAGTAAAGGGAATGTGGGAAGCACAGAGAAAGCTACATGAAAGATCCAGCTTAAATCATAGACTATTCCTGCTAAGAAAACTTTACAAGATGAGATTAAATGCAACAAAAGACATGCAAGAGCATATAAACACCATGATTGAGGTGGCAACACAGCTGAGGTCAGTTGGTGAAGACATTAAGGAAAGCCATATAGCAGCAATAATATTGTGCTGTTTACCAGATTCATACAGTGCTCTGATAAATGAACTAGAGACAAGGCCTGAAACAGACGTTACACTAGAGATTGTAAAGACCAGACTTAAAGATGAATATCATAGAAGGAAAGAGCAAACAAACGATTCCACTGATAGTGAAATTTCTCTTAAAGCGACAGACAAGAACCCCCATAATACAGAGACAATAGAATGTTTCAGATGTAAGAAAAAGGGACATTTAAAGAAAGACTGTACTAGGGCAGCACGGTGGTGCAGTGGATAGCACAGCAGCCTTGCAGCGCTGGAGTCCTGGGTTCAAACCCCACTAAGGACAACTGTTATGACCTGGTGGTTAAGAGGCCACACTGAAATGACCTGGTGGCTAAAATGCAACATGGAACGAGCTCTGAGAAGGTGGTATCTCTACTGACCGCAGTCCCTAATCCTAACAACACAACTAGAAATAGCCGTGGGATGTTCCTGACACTCCCTAGACACCTCGTCACAGCCTCAGATATAACTACCCCTAAAGAAGGAAATAGAAAGCTATCTTGCCTCAGAGAAACCCCCAAAAGGAAAGACAGCCCCCCACAAATATTGACTGTGAAAGGAGAGGGAAATGACGAACACAGAAATGAAATTAGAATTCAACAAAGGGGAGGCCAATACTAAACTAGATAGACAGAGAGCAAAGGAAACTGTGCGGTCAGTATAAAAAACTACAAAATCCACGCAGAGTTTACAAAAATGAACTCCACACCGACTCACGGTGTGGAGGGGCAAATCTGCTTTCCCAGAGCTTCCAGCTAGCCTAAATAAGACATAGTGACAAGCTGGACAAAAGAGACAAATGCAAAGCAATAGAGTCCAAACAAATGGACAAACAAACTAGCAAAACTTATCTTTTGCAGACAAGGACTGGCCATATGAGAAATCCAAGGGAAGAATCAAATCCAACCAAGAACATTGACAGCAGGCATGGACTAAGGCCCAGAGCAGGTTTAAATAACAAACCCAGGCAAGGCGATTAGTGAAGGCAGCTGTTACAGCTACCTAACGGAGCAGCAGTTCCACTCGAAACCACCAGAGGGAGCCCAAGGGCAGAACTCGCAAACATACCATTAGCAACCACAGGAGGGAGCTCCAGAACCGAACTCACAACAGTACCCCCCCCCTTGAGGAGGGGTCACCGAACTCTCACCAGAGCTCCCCGGCCGATCAGGACGAGCCAAATGGAAAGCATGAACCAAATCGGGAGCATGAACATCGGAGGCAACAACCCAAGAATTATCCTCCTGGCCATAACCCTTCCACTTGACCAGATACTGAAGCTTCCGCCTCGAAAAACGAGAATCCAAAATCTTCTCTACCACATATTCCAATTCCCCCTCAACCAACACCGTAGCAGGAGGATCAACGGAGGGAACCATAGGTACCACATATCTCTGCAACAAGGATCTATGGAACACATTATGAATGGAAAAGGAAGCTGGAAGGGCCAAACGAAAAGACACTGGATTGATAATTTCAGAAATCTTATAAGGCCCAATAAAGCGAGGCTTGAACTTAGGGGAAGAAACCTTCATAGGAACATGACGAGAAGACAGCCAGACCAAATCCCCAACACGAAGCCGGGGACCAACACACCGACGACGGTTAGCAAAACGCTGAGCATTCTCCTGAGACAACGTCAAATTGTCCACCACATGAGTCCAAATTTTCTGCAACCTGTCCACCACGGAATCCACACCAGGACAGTCAGAAGGCTTAAGCTGCCCTGAAGAAAAACGAGGATGAAAACCAAAGTTACAAAAAAAAGGCGAAACCAAGGTAGCCGAACTAGCTCGATTATTAAGGGCAAACTCGGCCAACGGCAAAAAGGTCACCCAATCATCCTGATCAGCAGACACGAAGCATCTCAAATAGGTTTCCAAGGTCTGATTGGTTCGCTCCGTTTGGCCAATTGTCTGAGGATGGAATGCAGAAGAAAAAATGCTGAAAAAATAATGGAACCAAATCAGAAGAGGAAGGCAACTTAGGCAACGGCACCAAATGGACCATCTTAGAAAACCGGTCACAAACCACCCAGGTGACAGACATCTTCTGAGAAACAGGAAGATCAGAAATAAAATCCATGGAAATATGCGTCCATGGCCTCTCAGGAATAGGCAAAGGCAAAAGCAACCCGCTGGCACGGGAACAGCAAGGCTTAGCCCGAGCACAGGTCCCACAGGACTGCACAAACAAACGCACATCCCGCGACAAGGAAGGCCACCAAAAGGACCTAGCCACCAAATCTCTGGTACCGAAAATCCCAGGGTGACCAGCCAACACCGAACCATGAACCTCAGAAATTACCCTACTAGTCCATCTATCAGGAACAAACAATTTCCCCACAGGACAGCGGTCAGGTTTATCAGCCTGAAACTCCAGAAGTACCCGCCGTAAATCAGGGGAGATGGCAGAAAGAATCACCCCCTCCTTGAGGATCCCAGCCGGCTCAAGAACTCCCAGAGAATCAGGCAAAATACTCCTAGAAAGGGCATCAGCCTTCACATTCTTAGATCCAGGAATATACGAGACCACAAAATCAAAACGTGAGAAAAACAAAGACCACCGAGCCTGTCTAGGACTCAACCGCTTAGCAGACTCGAGGTAAATCAGATTCTTGTGATCAGTCAAGACCACCACGCGATGCTTGGCTACCTCAAGCCAATGTCGCCACTCCTCAAATGCCCACTTCATAGCCAACAACTCCCGATTGCCGACATCATAATTACGCTCAGAAGACGAAAATTTTCTGGAGAAGAAGGCACATGGTTTCATCAAAGAGCCATCAGAATTTCTCTGAGACAAAACGGTCCCTGCCCCAATCTCAGAAGCATCAACCTCAACCTGAAAAGGGAGAGAAACATCTGGCTGACACAACACAGGGGCAGAAGTAAAACGACGTTTAAGCTCCTGAAAGGCCTCAACAGCCGCAGAGGACCAATTCACCACATCAGCGCCCTTCCTCGTCAAATCGGTCAGAGGCTTCACCACACTAGAAAAATTAGCAATAAAGCGACGATAAAAATTGGCAAAGCCCAAAAATTTCTGAAGGCTCTTTACAGATGTAGGTTGAGTCCAATCATGAATGGCCTGGACTTTAACAGGGTCCATTTCAATAGCCGAGGGAGAAAAAATGAAACCCAAAAAAGAAACCCTCTGAACTCCAAAGAGGCACTTAGACCCCTTCACAAACAACGCATTAGAACGAAGGACCTGAAACACCATCCTAACCTGCTTCACATGAGACTCCCAATCATCGGAGAAAACCAAAATATCATCCAATTACACAATCATAAATTTATCCAGATAATTCCGGAAGATATCATGCATAAAGGACTGAAATACCGATGGAGCATTAGAGAGCCCGAATGGCATCACAAGATATTCAAAATGGCCTTCAGGCGTATTAAATGCTGTTTTCCATTCATCACCTTGTTTAATACGCACAAGATTATACGCCCCTCGGAGGTCGATTTTAGTAAACCAACTAGCACCCTAATCCGAGCAAACAAATCAGAAAGCAAAGGTAACGGATACTGGAATTTGACAGTGATCTTATTGAGAAGGCGATAATCTATACAGGGTCTCAAGGAGCCATCCTTCTTGGCAACAAAAAAAAAAAATCCCGCTCCCAACGGTGATGAAAACGGGCGAATATGCCCTTTCGCCAAGGACTCCTTTACATAACTCCGCATAGCGACATGCTCTGGCACAGACAGATTGAAAAGTCGGCCCTTAGGGAACTTACAGCCAGGAATCAAATTAATGGCACAATCGCAGTCCCTATGAGGAGGCAGGGAACTGGACTTGGGCTCATCAAATACATCCTGGAAATCCGACAAAAACTCAGGAACTTCAGAAGAAGGGGACAAGGAAATGGACATCAAAGGAATATCACTATGTATCCCCTGACACCCCCAACCAGTCACAGACATAGATCTCCAATCCAGCACTGGATTATGTTCCTGTAACCATGGAAAACCCAGCACAACAACATCATGCAAATTATGCAACACCAAAATGTTGATGTGCTGGAGCCATGCACATGGTTAACTGTGTCCAGTACTGAGGTTTATTCTTGGCCAATGGCGTAGCATCAATCCCCCTTAAGGGAATAGGACTCTGCAAAGGTTCCAAGGAAAAACCACAGCGCCTGGCAAACTCTAAGTCCATTAAGTTCAGGGCAGCGCCAGAATCCACAAATGCCATAACAGAAAAGGACGACAATGAGCAAATCAGGGTAACAGACAAGAGAAATTTAGGCTGTACAGTACTAATGGTAACAGACCTAGGGACCCTCCTAGTACGCTTAGGGCAATCAGAAATAGCATGAGCTGAATCACCACAGTAAAAACACAGGCCATTCTGACGTCTGAATTTCTGCCTTTCTGCTCTAGTCAAAATCCTATCACATTGCATAGGCTCAGGACTTCGCTCAGAGGACACTGCCATATGGTGCACCGCCTTGCACTCACGCAAGCGCCGATCAATCTGAATGGCTAGAGACATAGACTCGCTCAAACCGGCAGGCGTAGGAAAGCCCACCATTACATCTTTAAGGGTTTCAGAAAGACCTTTTCTGAAAATAGCAGCCAGCGCCTCTTCATTCCATTTAATGAGCACAGACCATTTTCTAAATTTCTGGCAATATAACTCTGCCGCTTCCTGACCCTGACACAGGGCCAACAGTGTTTTCTCAGCATGCTCTACAGAGTTAGGTTCGTCATACAACAATCCGAGCGCCTGAAAAAATGCATCTACATTCAATAATGCCGGATTCCCTGTTTCAAGAGCAAATGCCCAGTCTTGAGGATCACCACGCAGTAAGGATATGATGATTTTCACTTGCTGAATGGGATCACCAGAAGAACGGGGTTTCAAAGCAAAAAACAATTTGCAGCTATTTTTAAAGTTCAAAAACTTGGATCTGTCCCCAAAAAACAAATCAGGAGTAGGAATTCTTGGCTCTAGAGCCGGAGTCTGAACAATATAATCTTGGATACTCTGGACTCTTGCAGCAAGTTGATCCACACGAGAAAACAAAACCTGAACCTCCATACCAGAGCATATATCCAGCACCACCCAGATATCAAGAGGAAAAAAAAGGCAGAACAGAGCACAGAAAAAAAATGGTTCAGAACTCTTTTTTTTTCCCTTCTTTTGAGACGCATTCATTCTTGGCCTGCTGTACTGTTATGACCTGGTGGTTAAGAGGCCACACTGAAATGACCTGGTGGCTGAAACGCAACATGGAACGAGCTCTGAGAAGGTGGTATCTCTACTGACCGCAGTCCCTAATCCTAACAACACAACTAGAAATAGCCGTGGGATGTTCCTGACACTCCCTAGACACCTCGTCACAGCCTCAGATATAACTACCCCTAAAGAAGGAAATAGAAAGCTATCTTGCCTCAGAGAAACCCCCAAAAGGAAAGACAGCCCCCCACAAATATTGACTGTGAAAGGAGAGGGAAATGACGAACACAGAAATGAAATTAGAATTCAGTAAAGGGGAGGCCAATGCTAAACTAGATAGACAGAGAGCAAAGGAAACTGTGCGGTCAGTATAAAAAACTACAAAATCCACGCAGAGTTTACAAAAATGAACTCCACACCGACTCACGGTGTGGAGGGGCAAATCTGCTTTCCCAGAGCTTCCAGCTAGCCTAAATAAGACATAGTGACAAGCTGGACAAAAGAGACAAATGCAAAGCAATAGAGTCCAAACAAATGGACAAACAAACTAGCAAAACTTATCTTTTGCAGACAAGGACTGGCCATATGAGAAATCCAAGGGAAGAATCAAATCCAACCAAGAACATTGACAGCAGGCATGGACTAAGGCCCAGAGCAGGTTTAAATAACAAACCCAGGCAAGGCGATTAGTGAAGGCAGCTGTTACAGCTACCTAACGGAGCAGCAGTTCCACTCGAAACCACCAGAGGGAGCCCAAGGGCAGAACTCGCAAACATACCATTAGCAACCACAGGAGGGAGCTCCAGAACCGAACTCACAACAGACAACATCTGCAAAGAGTTTGTATGTTCCCTCCGTGTTTGCGTGGGTTTCCTCTGGGTACTCCGGTTTCTTCCCACATTCCAAAGACATACTGATAGGGAATCTAGATTGTGAGCCCCATCAGGGACAGTGATGATAATGTGTGCAAACTGTAAAGCGCTGCAGAATATGTTAGCGCTCTATAAAAATAAAAATTATTATTATTATTACAGTATGTGGGAAGCAGAACAACAGAAATTACACCAAAATGAGAATATACAGAAAGTAAGAAGCATAATTTCTAACCCACATGCAGATCACTGGAATGGTATATTTAAAGAAAATGATAAGAGTCAACGTGAGGCTGGTTTATTGACTCAGAAGCAACAAGTCACATGACTAGTGAAAAAAGCTTTTTTACTGAACTTGATCAAAATAAGGAAGTAATTTATCTTGCAGATGGGAGTAAAATAACTGCAGAAGGTATTGAACAAGGAATGCTAATCTGTCCTGATAGATTTGGGCATAATTTAAAATTAATAGTAAAGGATGTGTTATATGTTCCAGGACTAGAAGGAGGATTGTTATCCATAAAGCGTCTGACAGCCAAAGGACTTACTGTAAAATTCAAAGATGATAATTGTACAGTCCTAGCAGGAGATAAGGTAATAATTAATGTCAAAGCAGGTGAACAATTATACCATTTAGACACATTAAAGGAACAGATAAAGTTATGTACACATGATCACAAGAATTGTATTCACATGTGACATAGACGTCTAGGACACAGACATCCTGAGAGTATAATGGTGTTACAAAAGAAGAATTTGACAAAAGATCTATTGATATCTGATTGCTCAATTACCGTAATGTGTGAATGTTGTATAAAATCTAAAGCTACAAGAGCATCTATACCTAAAGAGAGTGAGACAAAAAGCACAAGACCACTTGATTTCATACACACTGATGTATGTGGACCCATGAAAGTGACCACTTCAGGAGGTAATACAACCCCTGGCAAAAATTATGTACCATATTTTTCGGACTATAAGACGCACTTTTCCCCCCCAAAATTGTGAGGAAAATGGGGGGTGCATCTTATAGTTCGCATGCAGGCTTACCCGGTTGTGGCAGTGGTGTGGCAGCGGCAGAGGTGTGGGGATGATGAGGCACGGTGAGCGGTATGGCATGAGCAGAGTCCCTTCCACAGGTGAGGTGACACCGTGGCCCAGTATCCAAGGCGAGCAGCAGAGCCGGGTGAATGCCGGCTTTCTCGGTGATGGCAGCTATATTCCTGAGGTCGCGCGTGCACAGATTGAATTCTCTGCTTAACGGGGCTTCAGGAACATGGCCGTGGGAGGACACGTGTGCGCAGACTGAGATTGTGGCGGCCTTTTTCCTGAAGCCGAGTTCGCAAATTGAGATCTCGGCTTCAGGAAAATGGCCGCCACAATCTCCATATGCCCACGCGCTGCTTCCCACGGTCATTTTCCTGAAGCCCAGGAAAGCAGAGAACACAATCTGTGCACACATGGCCTCAGGAAGATGGCCGCCGCCACCGAGAAACCGGTGATTAACCTGGCTCTGCTGCTTGCCTTGGATACCGGGCCACGGCGTCACCTCACCTGAGGAGGTGACCGCCCACCTAAGCAGGAAGGGACCCTGCTCAGGTGCACACCGTTCCACCAACCGCACCTCAGCATCACCTCACCTCTGCCACCACCAATCATCCTGCGACCCTGCTCTGCCACTGCCAGCCCTCAGGTAAGATACCTTAAATTCGGACAATAAGACGGACCACCATCTTATAAAAATCTTTTTTTCTGCAATTTTCACCTCAAATTTGGGCTGCGTCTTATGGTCCGGTGCCTCTTATAGTCCAAAAAATACGGTAATCACCGACCTTGGAGGATGTTCATTCAGTTGTTCATTTTTTTTAATAAAAAAAAGCAGATCACAGAAATGGCACAAAACTACAGTAATTTCAAATGACAACTTTCTGGCTTTAATAAACACTAAAAGAAATCAAGAACAAATATGTTGTAGTCAGTATTTGTTACTTTTTTAGAACAAGCAGAGGGGATAAATTATGGAATCACGCAATTATGTGGGAAAAAATTATGGAATCATGAAAAACAAACAAAAAAACACTCCAACACATCACTAGTATTTTGTTGCACCACCTCTGGCTTTTATTACAGCTTGCCGTCTCTGAGGCATGGACTTAATGAGTGTCAAACAGTACTCTTCATCAATCTGGCTCCAACTTTCTCTGATTGCTGTTGCAAGATCAGCTTTGCAGGTTGGAGCCTTGTCATGGACCATTTTCTACAACTTCCACCAAAGATTTTCAATTGGATTGAGATCCGGAGTATTTGCAGGCCATGACATTGACCTTATGTGTCTATATTTAAGGAATGTTTGCTCTATGGCAGGATGCATTATCATCTTTAAAAATGATTTCATCATACCCAAACATCCTTTCAATTGATGGGATAAGAAAAGTGTCCAAAATATCAACATAAACTTGTTCATTTATTGAAGATGTAATGACAGCCATTTCCCCAGTGCCTTTACCTGGCATGCAGCCCCATATCATCAATGACTGTGGAAATTTGCATGTTCTCTTCAGGCAGTCATCTTTATAAATCTTATTGGAAGGGCACCAAACTAAAGTTCCAGTATCATCACCAGTCCACGATTGCTTTTCCTTAGCCCATTGTAACCTTGTTTTTTCTCTGTTTAGGTGTTAATGATGGCTTTCGTTTAGCTTTCCTGTATGTAAATCCCATTTTCTTTAGGCGGTTTCTTACAGTTCGGTCACAGACGTTGATCCAGTTTCCTCCCATTCGTTCCTCATTTGTTTTCTTGTGCATTTCCTGTTTTGTAGACATATTGCTTTAAGTTTCCGGCCTTGACGCTTTGATGTCTTCCTTGGTCTACCAGTATGTTTACCTTTAACAACCTTCCTATGTTGTTTTTATTTGGTCCAGATTTTAGACACAGTTGACTGTGAACAACCAACATCTTTTGCCACATTGCATGATAATTTACCATCTTTTAAGAGTTTGATAATCCTATCCTTTGTTTCAATTGGCATCTCTCTTGTTGGAGCCATGATTCATGTCAGTCCACTTGATGCAACAGCTCTTCAAGGTGTGATCACTCCTTTTTAGATGCAGAATAACGAGCAGATCTAATTTGATGCAGGTGTTAGTTTGGGGAATTGAAATTTAGAGAGTGATTCCATAATTTTTTCCCACATAATTGAGTAAGTCCATAATTTTTCCCCTCTGCTTGTTCTAAAAAAGTACCAAATACTGACTACAACATTTTTTGTTCTTAATTTCTTTTAGTGTTTATTAAAGCCAAAAAGTTGTCATTTGAAATCACTGTAGTTTTGTGCCATGTCTGTGATCTGCTTTTTTTTTATAAAAAAATGAACAACTGAATGAACATCCTCCAAAGTCGGTGATTACATAATTTTTGCCAGGGGTTGTAGATATATGGTTATCTTCATAGATGACTTCGCAAGATACACAGTCACGTACTTGATAAAGATAAAGAACAAGTGAAGTTTTTGAAAAATTAAAAGACTATGTGACAAAGTCAAATAACAAATTTCAGAGGAAGCCAATCATCATCAGAAGTGATAATGTAGGTGAATTTTCAGGACATCAAATAGAAAACTACTTAAGACAGAATGGAATAGAGAGTTAGTAGAAAGGAAAAACAGAACTCTGACTGAAATGATAAGATACCTCAAAAAACCTAGTAGATATATACACCAGGCTACAGAATGTTTATGTTCAAAAATAGAAAATTTTATTAGCATAAATAGAATAAAATATGCACACACAATAATAAAACATGATGTCTCCAATCCAAAACACCGGCACTATGGGTGTTTGACAGGTATGTAGCCAATAATGATTTCACTTTGAAACAAAATATACAAGGATCATTTCCATTATAGTCGTTGTGACTGATATTTTGTGGCTACATAAAAATACGTCTATGATCGAGTATGGTGCTGGGGGGAGATTGCTATACTCAGGCACTGGAGATGTATAAAGTTGCTGAAAAAGCCTATTACATGTGTATATGTTGTATAATAATAATACTAACAACTATGCCTTGTATATATATATATTCCCAGAGCATATACACCTCACAACCAGGGTATAAATATATATATAGGTAAATAAAGTGCAACATCATAGAGATAGATAGTCAAAAGAACTATAACCAGTATGGTCCCAATAGTATTACCCCGATAAGTGAAGGCAAAATGCACTCCAAAGCCCCAGCAATGACCTAATCGAAAAACATAGTTACCTCCAAACACTCACTGGGCCGGGAAATACCCCTACGCGCGTTTCGATAAGTTTCTTCTTCCGGGGGCGTGTGTAGTTAGGAGGAGGATGAGGGCCAATTTAAGTAAGTTCCTAGCCAATCACCGCAGATGAATAAGACCATGTGAGCCATCCCTGTGAATGCGGCACCCAGCACCATATCCTGTGCACCCACAATAGGTCATAACAAAGCGCCAGGTTGCTAGGTAACCCTACACCAATAGACTGCACTGTGCGCAAGAGCGGAAGTAAAAGAGCACTATGCTCCAAATGCGTAACTGCTAACCGCGATATTGACCGGCAATCATAGCGCCAAGTTGCTAAGCAACACTACACTAGTATACAAGACTGTGCGCAAGAGCGGAAGTAAGAGTGCACCATACTACTATGCTCCAAATGCGCAGCTGCCAACCGCAATACTGCCCAGCAATCATAGCGCCAGGCTGCTAGGCAACCAAACGCCGCGGTACACCGCACAGCTATGCTCCAACAGCGCAACTACCAACCGCATTACTACCCAGCGATGATAGCGCCAGGCCTCTAGGACACCTAACGCAGCTATATCGAGGGAAAATCACTACATCTACTTACTAATGCGCAGCCGCTAAAACCGAAGAATTGCCTAGCAGCCATGATGCTGGTGGGAGGTTGGTGCATGGCCTCTACAAGTTTTCCCAAGAACGCAGGTACAGGTCCCATAAGGCAGAATACTACTGTAAACCTGCACAGGAAGAGATACTGATGAACCCATGCTCAGGGTAGCGCTAGAAAAACAGCGCATCCATGCCAGCGCAAGCCAGTGAAAGAGTGCGGACGCGCACAAATAACCACATAGGCCGCCCGCTCCTCACTGCGCAGCTGCAACCAAGATGAATAAAACCCGGCCACTGTCTCACTGCACCATAACAAAAAGAAAGGCCCACCCACCACATCACCCAGCAACGGTAACCAAGACACTAGCTGCGAAACAAGTAACCCTAGGTCAGACATAGACAATGCTGCGCTATGGTACATTTGTACCCATATGTAAACAAACAGGGGTCACATCTGTATAACAGTATATGGCAAAACCGCCAAGCTCACCACTTACATATGTGGAGGAATACATGGGATAAAATACACTACCATGAATAGCCATGGAAATATAAACCTCAGTAGCTCTGAGGAAAACCCTAACATACTGTGACTGAACAGGACAATATAAGACTCAATAACTCTGAGGAAAGTCCTAGCATACTGTGACTTAATATAGTGAACCAAAAGTGACTCAGAACGAGCCCTGACATAGTGTAAGAGCAAAAGAAAAGTGGGTAAGTGGCGCATGGAAGCACAGTAAGGTCACAGCTATAAGGAACCACGCAACACCGGAGGTGGACGCAGCCACACCCCAACCCTAAGGGGGTGGGATGCAGCGACAATCCTGTGCCGGGGATAGGAGGGTCCAGCATGTGGCCCCGTGCCGCCATGCGCACACGCACTTCCTTCTGTGGTGTACAGTTAACAAATACTGCTGGGTGAATCGGTAAACATAAAAGAGGTTATAATATGAAGCATAATAATAAATAATTATACTAAAAGTGAACAAAACAATGTACATGAGGTAAGTGGTACTCAAGTGTGGTGAATGTGAACATAATACACAAAAAGAATTAAAAATCCCATGAGGTGGACCTCTAGCAGATAATAAATAAATATCAATATAACCTATAAATAACAAAGATATATTATAACATTAAGAAGGTAAGTCTTGCTAGTCCCAGATCATCAGCCATGTTGTTCTTCAGATGTAGAATCAAGAGACACAGCATAAGCATCTTCAACCGAACAGGAGATAGGTGCCGCACAGATAAGATGTCCATTATCTCGTATTGTACCAGGGATACATCACAGGTCAGAATATGGAAAGGCCGGAATACAATGGATAATCATGCCACAACTTATGAAAACATGAGAGAAAAAATAAATTAAAAACAATGCAACAACATAAACCCACAAATCCCCTAAACAGTATCAGACAAGAGAAAGGACCACAGAAAAACAAGACTATAGAAATGCTCCAAAACCAAGAGTCTCATTAAGGCCCTGCGGGGCCATGGTACCTAGTCGGTAAATCCACCGACTCTCAACTTGAGCCAAAATCCTACCGATGTCACCTCCACGTATTCCCATGTTAACAGAATCTATGCCTCTCACCACTAAACCCACAGAGCTACATGCATGATGTTGCCTAAAATGCCTAGGCAGGGTTTTCAAACTAGTTTCATCCGTTACTGTCTTCGCTTTTTCTATGTCCCTGCAATGCTCTCTTATACGGATTTTCAGTTCACGGGTGGTGAGGCCGACGTAGATCCTGCCACACGGGCAGGTGGCATGATAAATGACTCCTCGGGATGAACAGGATATATATTTCCTGATATCATATGTTTTGGTTCCATCAAAGTTAACGAAACTTTTGGCCTTTACCGTATTGGCACAGGCCTTGCATAATCCACATGGATAGAATCCGGCATTAATACTCTTAGATCCTTTATTTGATCCTATTGGATCATAGAAACTATGAACCAGGGTGTCAGCAAGGTTCCTGGATCTCCTAGCCGTAATTTGTGGTTTCGTTGGTAAGACTCTTTTGAGAATAGGGTCAGTGAACAGGACATTCCAATGTTTCCCTATAATTTCACGGAAATGGTGCCATTTATTGTGATATGCGGTAATTAGTCTGACCTGATCTAAATCAGTTTTGGTGGTCTCTTTTGCAGCCAATTTATTTGACCCATATAACAATTCGGCCCTAGTGTTTTTGTTGGCCCTAGTATACCCCCTCCTGATGACTCTTCTGCTGTACCCTCTTTCTTGGAAACGGTCAGCAAGGTCCCGTGATTGTTCCAGGAAGTCCTCCGAGTTAGTGCATATTCTTTTTGCCCTCAGGAACTGCCCTACTGGAATGCCACAAATCGTGGCTTGCGGGTGAGATGATGTTGCATGCAAAAATGAGTTCGTAGCTGTAGGCTTCCTATACAAGTTGGTGTACAGATAACCGTTCGGGTCAGTCCCGACCATAAGGTCCAAAAACTCAACTTGGCGGCCAAATTTGAACGTAAGCTTAACGTTGATCTCATTGCTGTTCAGGTTGTCAATAAATGTAGTGAGATCACCTAAGGGGCCGTCCCATATGAACCAGATGTCATCGATATACCTCATCCAGCCAGAAACCTGGCTGGATAGAGGTATTGGTTCGCTGACAAAGATCTCACGCTCCCAGGTGCCTAGAAATAAATTGGCGTAGGAGGGGGCACAACTGGCCCCCATCGCCGTACCCTGCAATTGTAAGTACGTATTATTCTTGAAAACAAAGATGTTGCATAAGAAGTTGGATCATGTCTCTATCCATGTTGCTGGACTCCAGAAACCAGCGGACTGCTCGAAGGCCATCTTTATGCCGGATGGAGGTGTAGAGCGCCTCTACATCCGCAATTACCATTACCGCATTCTCATTTAAATAAATACCATCAATCCTGCGGAGCGCCGAGTTTGTATCTTGTATGTAAGACGGTAATTCACTTACCAACGGTTTTAAATAGTGGTCGATAATTTTGGTGACCATCTCACATAAACTCCCGTTGCCGGAAATTATCGGTCTCCCAGGCGGGTCTATGGGATCTTTGTGGATTTTCGGAGTCAGATATAAAGTCGGGAGCCGTGGATGTATATCTCTAATGACTTCAACGAATTTTTTTGGGATGATTCCACTAGTAAAAGCATCTTCCAATATCTGAACTAATTCTTGCTGAAAAAAGTGCATGGGGTTAGTGGACAGTTTCCGGTAACATTCTTTCTCATTTAGTAGTTTCATAGCCTGTCTTTCGTACATGGCATTGGGCCAGATTACTATATTACCGCCCTTGTCCGAGGGTTTAAACACCACATCGGTAAAATTAGCCAAACTATCAATAGCCTCTCTCTCAGCCTTGCTGCAATTTGACTGTCCATAGCCAGATTGACTCAAGTTCTCAATTTCAGTAGTCACTAATTTAGTGAAAACTTCTACCGCTGGACAGAGGCTGAGAGAGGGAAATTTTTTAGATTTACCCAGGAGAGATACTGGAAATTTATGGCTTACCGATGTGGTGCTATTCTCCTCGGCAAGGGCTTCCAAATCTGCCAACGTCTCACTCTCCTGTGTGGATAGACAAACTTCATCCATTTCAGATCTGTAATGCATTCTTTTTAGAATAATCTTCCGCGAGAAGAGATGGAGATCCTTGACCGCTATGAACGGATCTAGGTGTTTGGAAGGGGAAAATGTTAAGCCCTTAGCCAATACCTGGTACTGGGCAGCTGAAAGAGAATGATTAGACAAATTAATTACCTTGAAGGTATCCTCCCTATTTTTAGATGGTCTGGAGAATATATCAGCCTGTCGTTTTTGCTCACTTTTCTTTGCCCCAAATCTTGTAGTCATATTTGGCTCCCGATTCCGACTAGAGGTACTGGTATCAGAGACAGACGACACTGAACTAAATGATGGCTGTCTTGATCTATTGACCTCCAAGTGATTCTTTTTCCACTGCCATCTATAGATTCTATTTTCCTCATAGTCTTTAACATCTCTTTGATATTTTTTCACCTTTCTCTGACAAATTTCATTTTCCCATTTCTCCATATCGTTATTAAAGTCACAAGACCATGCCTCGAGTGATTCTTTTTTTATTTCCTTATTCATGTTATCTTCTAACTTTTCCAACTCACTCTCAATTTCCATGATCGCCTGAATATTGCTATCAATAATGATTTTAAGGAATTCAAGACAACATGCTGTGGCCGCAGTAGTCCAGCGTTTGATCAGTTTGTCGTCTTTCAACTCAAATGTAGGGAACAGCTGCACCCTCAATCCTCGAGGTATAATTTCTTGCTCCACATAATTTTCCAGGGTGGTCCTAGTCCACCACAGTCTTGTTTTTTTGAACATTACATTTTTGTACTGTCTAAAAATTTCCTTGTCTGATACTGATGTAACAACATTGGATGTGGAGGCACCCGTATTAAACATATTAGTCGCTTTCTTGCGCCAGGCTGATTCCCTGGCTTTATAATCCATACTGGTAATAGGGACTCTCTGTTTGAAAACAGAATTAACACATTTATACATATTAGTCCAAAAGAGTGAATATAGAACACATTCACAATAGCAATACCTCAAAAAACCTAGTAGATATATACACCAGGCTACAGAATGTTTATGTTCAAAAATAGAAAATTTTATTAGCATAAATAGAATAAAATATGCACACACAATAATAAAACAGGATGCCTCCAATCCAAAACACCGGCACTATGGGTGTTTGACAGGTATGTAGCCAATAATGATTTCACTTTGAAACAAAATATACAAGGATCATTTCCATTATAGTCGTTGTGACTGATATTTTGTGGTTACATAAAAATACGTCTATGATCGAGTAGGGTGCTGGGGGGAGATTGCTATACTAAACTAACAAATGTTATGACCTATTGTGGGCGCACAGGATATGGCGCTGGGTGCCGCATTCACAGGGATGGCTCACATGGTGTTATTCATCTGCGGTGATTGGCTAGGAACTTACTTAAATTGGCTCTCATCCTCCTCCTAACTACACACGCCCCCGGAAGAAGAAACTTATCAAAACGTGCGTAGGGGTATTTCCCGGCCCAGTGAGTGTTTGGAGGTAACTATGTTTTTCGATTAGGTCGTTGCTGGGGCTTTGGAGTGCATTTTGCCTTCACTTATCGGGGTAATACTATTGGGACCATACTGGTTATAGTTCTTTTGACTATCTATCTCTATGATGTTGCACTTTATTTACCTATATATATATTTATACCCTGGTTGTGAGGTGTATATGCTCTGGGAATATATATATATACAAGGCATAGTTGTTAGTATTATTAATATACAACATATACACATGTAATAGGCTTTTTCAGCAACTTTATACAGCTCCAGTGCCTGAGTATAGCAATCTCCCCCCAGCACCCTACTCGATCATAGACGTATTTTTATGTAGCCACAAAATATCAGTCACAACGACTATTATGGAAATGATCCTTGTATATTTAGTTTCAAAGTGAAATCATTATTGGCTACATACCTGTCAAACACCCATAGTGCCGGTGTTTTGGATTGGAGGCATCCTGTTTTATTATTGTGTGTGCATATTTTATTCTATTTATGCTAATAAAATTTTCTATTTTTGAACATAAACATTCTGTAGCCTGGTGTATATATCTACTAGGTTTTTTGAGGTATTGCTATTGTGAATGTGTTCTATATTCTCTCTTTTGGACTAATATGTATAAATGAAATGATAAGATGTATGCTAACAGACTCCAAACTACCAGAGAAATGCTGTGGTGAAGCAGCAATGACAGCTGCTTATCTGCAAATCAGAGTTTTTTCAAGAAAACTGAAAAACCCGTATGAACAGTGGCAAGGTAAGAAACCAAGTGTGAATCATTTAAGAGTTTTTGGTTGCAAAGTTTTTGTGTTTATTCCAGAAGAAAAATACTCCAAACTTTAAAAACAGAGCCATTGAAGGAAAATGTATGCCCGATATAGTGACAATTGCAAAAGATACAGAATCCTAGATCCCAAGACAGACAGAATCACAGTGAGTAACAGTGTAACATTCATTGAAGATCTAAATGATGACATAATTACATCACTGGAAATGAAAAATGAGAAAAACCACAGTGATATAACTGCAGGAACATCTGATGAAAAAGAAGTGGACATTGATGAAAATCAAATCAAAAAACTGAAAGTCAAGAGATACAGCTCCATACAGACACATAACCAAGACTCTCAATAAAACAAGGGATGACCACCTCAACATCTTTCATATTAGACAAGTACAAATAAAATTTATGAACCTACATCTTGGGAGGACATACCTCATCTTTCAGAAGAAGAGGCCAACAAATGGATAAAGGCTGCAGAAACAGAAATAAAATCCATGCATGACACTGGGTTTTTAAAGTAAAATACCAAGCAGACGGCACAGCTGATCGATACCGAGCAAGACTCGTAGCTAAAGGCTATTTTCAGAAATATGGAGAAGACTATGATGAGACATTTGCTCCAGTTGTCAAACACACCACAATCAGAACTTTGCAGTTGCAGCAACAAAACAAATGCAGCTGAAACATCTGGATGTAAAGGCAGCATTTCTGAATGGAGACTTAACCGAAGACATTTACATGGATCAGCTCCCAGGATTCAACAATAAAAGGAAACCAAACATGGTCTGTAAGCTATAGAAAAGTATATATGGTTTAAAACAAGCCGCTATAGCATGGAATTATAAAATCACAGAAGTACTCATAAATGAACATTTTCAAAGAAGCAAAGCGGATCCTTGTCTATATACAAAGAGACTGACAGACAGATGGATCTACAGTTAGGGCCAGAAATATTTGGACAGTGACACAAGTTTTGTTATTTTAGCTGTTTACAAAAACATGTTCAGAAATAAAATTATATATGTAATATGGGCTGAAAGTGCACACTCCCAGCTGCAATATGATAGTTTCCACATCCAAATCGGAGAAAGGGTTTAGGAATCATAGCTCTGTAATGCATAGCGTCCTCTTTTTCAAGGGACCAAAAGTAATTGGACAATGGACTCTAAGGGCTGCAATTAACTCTGAAGGCGTCTCCCTCGTTAACCTGTAATCAATGAAGTAGTTAAAAGATCAGGGGTGGATTCCAGGTGTGTGGTTTTGCATTTGGAAGCTGTTGCTGTGAGCAGACAACATGCGGTCAAAGGAACTCTCAATTGAGGTGAAGCAGAACATCCTGAGGCTGAAAAAAAGAATAAATCCATCAGAGAGATAGCAGACATGCTTGGAGTAGCAAAATCAACAGTTGGGTACATTCTGAGAAAAAAGGAATTGACTGGTGAGCTTGGGAACTCAAAAAGGCCTGGGCGTCCACGGATGACAACAGTGGTGGATGATCGCCGCATACTTAATTTGGTGAAGAAGAACCCGTTCACAACATCAACTGAAGTCCAGAACACTCTCAGTGAAGTAAGTGTATCTGTCTCTAAGTCAACAGTAAAGAGAAAACTCCATGACAGTAAATACAAAGGGTTCACATCTAGATGCAAACCATTCATCAATACCAAAAATAGACAGGCCAGAGTTAAATTTGCAGAAAAACACCTCAAGAAGCCAGCTCAGTTCTGGAAAAGTATTCTATGGACAGATGAGACAAAGATCAACCTGTACCAGAATGATGGGAAGAAAAAAGTTTGGAGAAGAAAGGGAACGGCACATAATCCAAGGCACACCACATCCTCTGTAAAACATGGTGGAGGCAACGTGATGGCATGGGCATGCATGGCTTTCAATGGCACTGGGTCACTTGTGTTTATTGATGACATAAGATCAGACAAGAGTAGCCGGATGAATTCTGAAGTGTACCGGGATATACTTTCAGCCCAGATTCAGCCAAATGCTGCAAAGTTGATTGGACGGCGCTTCATAGTACAGATGGACAATGACCCCAAGCATACAGCCAAAGCTACCCAGGAGTTCATGAGTGCCAAAAAGTGGAACATTCTGCAATGGCCAAGTCAATCTCCAGATCTAAACCCAATTGAGCATGCATTTCACTTGCTCAAATCCAGACTTAAGACGGAAAGACCCACAAACAAGCAAGACCTGAAGGCTGCGGCTGTAAAGGCCTGGCAAAGCATTAAGAAGGAAACCCAGCGTTTGGTGATGTCCATGGGTTCCAGACTTAAGGCAGTGATTGCCTCCAAAGGATTTGCAACAAAATATTGAAAATAAAAATATTTTGTTTGGGTTATGTTTATTTGTCCAATTACTTTTGACCTCCTTAAATGTGGAGTGTTTGTAAAGAAATGTGTACAATTCCTACATTTTCTATCAGATATTTTTGTTCAACCCTTCAAATTAAACGTTACAATCTGCACTTGAATTCTGTTATAGAGGTTTCATTTCAAATCCAATGTGGTGGCATGCAGAGCCCAACTCGCGAAAATTGTGTCACTGTCCAAATATTTCTGGCCCTAACTGTATGTGCTGATATATGTGGATGAGATTTTAGTTTGTTTTGAAAAAGAAAGGGATGAAGTGGAGATAGTGAAAACTTTGGATCAACACTTTGAGATCAAAGATCTGGGAAATGTGAAACAGTATGTGGTGCCCCTGAGGGTCCAGCCGCCACAGAGGTACTGCATCTCAGCTAGAGGTGTGGTGCCCCAACTCTCTGGTAAGGAGGGGACACTGTACAGAACCCTAACACTTGCACCCATCACTAGACGTCCCCAGGCCAGGGAGGGATTAGGTAGAGGGTGTGGGTGGAGAAAGTGAACAAGGGGAGGAGTTAAGTTCAGCGAGTGAGGAGAGAGATGGAAAGTCAGGGAGTCTGTGGGAAGAAAGAGAGAAGAGCACACGTGAGCGAGAGTGGATGAGGAGAAGTGGAGCAGAGCAAACATGTGGGTCTGAAGCGCCTGACAGTTTGAAGAAAGAGGCAGGAAAGAAGCTCGCAGAGGGAACAAAGAGATCCTAGGGGCACAGGAAGTGCGGAAACCAGCCGTGGGGCCCACATCCGCGCTGACCATCACCAAGTGGAAGGACCAGGTCACAGTAGGGGAACTGGCTCCTGATCTAGTGGGGGAACTACAAGTCCGAGCAACCCAGAGGCTGTCGTGTCTGCAAGTGCAACAGCCACCTGCACACCTATTTTGCTGAATTGATAGACACAGAGGGTCCAGAGGACAGTGAAGATGTCGTCCAACAGGACCCACGACTAATGGCTTGGGACACTTGTGTGCAGCGCAGGGCAGGAGAGAAGAGAGCCAGCACAGTGAGTTGGCCAGGAAAGGCACATACAAAGGGGGTTCTGGACGAGTGCCCCAAGCTACTGGAGAGTGTGCTGGACCACTGACCTGGAAGACACAGCACCCCGGTTGGGGAATAACATCCAAACTATGAGTAAAAGTGTGGAAACTGCACCCTGCTGTGTCCTCTCAATTCTTTCCTGCATCACTCACCCTGCACCACTACCCTTCATCAATAACTTTACCATACACTTCTTTAACTGCCCTGGTGTCTAAGCTCTACCTGTGGAGAGCTATAACAACTCAGCTGCATCACCATCTGCCCCAGAGGACCTGAACTGCAGCGTCAACTATTTCTGGGTGAATACCACAGGTGGCGTCACGAACAGTCACCTTTCCCTATACAAACTTTATTCCCATTTCCACCATCATCCATTTTCTATTCTCCATCCCTTTAAATCAGTGCATCACTTTTATTGCATGCCCAGGGACAAGGTCAATGCTGCAGTGACCACCCCTTTAAGAACCGCCTGACCCGGTTCCGAGTACCCCACGGCCTTAGCGGGTGTTGCAAGTACCTAGGATTAAAGATAGAAAGAGAAGAAGACTGGAGTTTCCTTCTTAATCAAAATTAAGATGCAAAACCAGTAAAGTCTCCAATGGAAAGCAACTATCTGAAGGAAATAAATAGTGAACAGAATCTGTAACCGAATACCAAACAATACAGAAAGGCAATGGGAAAATTATTATATCTGGCGACTGTTACAAGGCCAGACATTGGAGCAGTAGTGGGAATTTTGAGCAGGAAGGTGTCAAAGCCAAACAAAATGGATTGGAATGCAGTGAAGAGGGCAATCTGTTATTGGAAAGGGACTACCAGTGTTAAACTGAAACTACCAGCAAGTGAGAAATGCATTTTAACCGGATACGTTGATGAAGACGGGGCTGGAGATCCAATTTACAGGAAATGTGTTTTCTTGCTCTCAGGTAGACCAATTAGTTAGACTAGTAAGAAACAATCTATAGTAACACTGTCGTCGGCAGAAGCAGAATGTGTTGCTGCAGCACATGCCAGTCAAGAAGTTCTATGGTTAAGACAACTGCTAACAGACTGAGGACAACAACAATTGGGACCAACAAAGATGTTTGAGGACAATCAAGGATGTCTAGTTCTTGCTCAGATGGAAAGAGTTAACCCAAGAACTAAACACATTGATGTAAAGTTTCACTTATTGAGAGATCACCAGGAACAAGGAATCCTAAATTTAGAGTACTACCCAACTGGAGATATGACAGCAGATATTTTCACAAAGGCATTGAATGCTGAAAGACATCAGAGTCTGATGAAGAAATTAGGCTTAACTGAATAAGTCCTTACTGTTGAGAAAGGGTGTTGGCAGATATGCAACAGATACAGACTTATTTGTGTGCAGGAGGAGTTTACACTTTTCTGACAGTAGATGGCGATGTTGTTACTGTTATATGCTTAGTTGAATGTAATGCATATACTTGTTGTACTTTGGTTTCACTTTCTCTCTGGTAAAAAGCTGTTTTAGACTTCCTGTTATGCTGTATTAAGAAGATGATGCATGTACCTCATGTTCTGCGTAGATAAAAGTTGAATTTCCCCATATAATCTACTCTCACAAGTTTCTTCTGCTACCAAACTATGCAACATATGCTACAGAGAAAATCTGCAGCATAATAAATTGACCAAAGTTGTGGATTTTAAAGCAAATATGTCACCAGGTTTTTGTTTCCTGACAGCAGCATGATGTAGAGACAATGACCCTGATTCCAGCAATGTGTCCCTTAGGGTCCTTTCACATTGCATTCTGTTTCCCCGTCGGAGCATACGTCCCCGCAAAACGGGGTCTGGGCGCATTTGCCAAAGGGTCATAGACTGTAATGGTAACAGCAGAGCAAACATGCGCTCTGCCGTGCACGTTTTTCGGGAGTGTACGCCTACAGGAGACTGACACTCTAACACTGTATTGATAAAATCAAAGTTTTATCAAAGTTTGCCTGCTAGATCTGCAACAGACAGAACAGTGATTTAATCAAATCTGCAGCAAGCAGTCAAGAAAGTGACACATTCCTGGAATCAAGGTCTCTGCCCCTACATTATTCTGCTATCAGATGGGTAGCAAAAACCTGGTGATAGATTCTACTTCAACCTGCAATCAAGTAAGTGACACTTGACGCTGGAATTAGGGTCTTAGCCCATATATCACGCTGCTCTCACATTAGTATAAACCTGGTAATAGATTTTAATTAAAATCTGCAGATTTCATTGCGCGTTTCATCCAAGTTAGATGTTTTGCAAATCTACAGCATTTCTACAATTACATTTGCCCTGTTTGTTGCCGCAGTGGACAAGTTCTACGTGCACATAACCTTAGGGTAAGAAAAAAAGTCTATACTATTTGTGCAAACTTTTCTTGTACACCTCCAATGCAGAAATATGCACATGCAAGGTAACAGATGTAGAATATGCTGGCTGCATTTCATTAAAATGATTGTACAATTGCAGTCGGTAAACTACTCCAGAAACCGTTACTCATTATTGGTTCCACTATTTCTTTTTTTGTCATTTATTATGCCTTGCCAAATGCCCAACGTGTGATTTACTATTATCCTCACATAATAAATGTTAATAATATTACAGTATGTGCTATGAAGCAGAACGTATGACCCCATCCAAAATCTAGGATGGGTTTCCTTTAGACAAGAGCTGGGTAGTATGTGTGAAATTGATGTGTCCATTGGATAAATTATGATGTAAAATGAGCAGCGATTCCAAATTGTGCCACAATTTTTACAGTAAGTGATTTAAAAACAACACACAACAATTATACTTCTGTCAGAGTACTTGCTTTTTCATGCAGACCATAAAATAATGATGATCTACTGATTAGAGCTGTATAAGGCATATGGATTAGGGTTTTGTTCATGAGACAACCACTTTCAAGGTACTGATGTAAGACAAAGTGGTTGAGTAGAGTACACGTCCCGTTTTCCTTTCCAACTACACAGTAAATTCGACTGCATCTGTGCAATCATAACAAAATGTGAAACAAAGTTATAGTTATATTTAACCCCTTAGTGACAGAGCCAATTTGGTACTTAATGACCGAGCCAATTTTTACAATTCTGACCACTGTCACTTTATGAGGTTATAACTCTGGAACGCTTCAACGGATCCCGCTGATTCTGAGATTGTTTTTTTGTGACATATTCTACTTCATGTTAGTGGTAACATTTCTTCGATGTTACTTGCGATTATTTATGAAAAAAACGGAAATATGGCAAAAATTTTTAAAATTTTGCAATTTTCAAACATTGTATTTTTATGCCCTTAAATCAGAGAGATATGTCACGAAAAATAGTTAATAAATAACATTTCCCACATGTCTACTTTACATCAGCACAATTTTGGAAACAAATTTCTCATTTTTACAACACCATTTTTTTTTAGGGACCACATCACATTTGAAGTCATTTTGAGGGGTCTATATGATAGAAAATAACCAAGTGTGAGACCATTCTAAAAACTACACCCCTCAAGGTTCTCAAAACCACATTCAAGAAGTTTATTAACACTTTACGTGCTTCACAGAAACTGAAACAATGTGGAAGGAAAAAATGAACATTTAACTTTTTTTTGCAAACATCTTAATTCAGAACCATTATTTTTATTTTCACATGTGTAAAAACAGAAATGTAACCATAAATTTTGTTATGCAATTTCTCCTGAATACGCCAATACCCCATATGTGGGGGTAAACCACTTTTTGGACGCACCGCAGAACTTAGAAGTGAAGGAGCACCGTTTGACTTTTTCAGTGCAGAATTGGCTGGAATTGAGATCGGACGCCATGTCACGTTTAGAGAGCCCCTGATATACCTAAACAGTGGAAACCCCCCACAAGTGACACCATTTTGGAAACTAGACCCCTTAAGGAACTTATCTAGATATGTAGTGAGCACTTTGAACCCCCAAGTGCTTCACAGAACTTTATAACGTAGAGCTGTGAAAATAAAAAATCGCTTTTGTTTACACAAAAATGATCTTTTCGCCCACAAATTCTTATTTTCACAAGGGTAACAGGAGAAAGTAGACCACAAAAGTTGTTGTGCGATTTCTCCTGAATACGTCGATACCCCATATGTGAGGGTAAACAACTGTTTGGGTGCACCGCAGAGCTTGGAAGAGAAGGAGTGCCGTTTTACTTTTTCAATGTAGAATTGGCTGGAATTGAGATTGGACGCCATGTCGCGTTTGGAGAGCCCCTGATGTGCCTAAACAGTGGAAACCCCCCACAAGTGACACCATTTTGGAAACTAGACCCCTTAAGGAACTTATCTAGATGTGTGGTGAGCACTTTGAACCTCCATGTGCTTCACAGAAGTTTATAACGTAGAGCCCTGAAAAAAAAATCGCATTTTTTCTACAAAATGATCTTTTTGCCCACAAATTTTTATTTTCAAAAGGGTAACAGGAGAAATTAGACCACAATAGTTGTTATGCAATTTCTCCTGAGTACGTCGATACCCAATATGTGGGGGTAAACCACTGTTTGGGCGCACCGCAGAGCTTGGAAGAGAAGGAGTGCCGTTTTACTTTTTCAATGTAGAATTGGCTGGAATTGAGATTGGACGCCATTTCGCGTTTGGAGAGCCCCTGATGTGCCTAAACAGTGGAAACCCCCCACAAGTGACACCATTTTGGAAACTAGACCCCTTAAGGAACTTATCTAGATGTGTGGTGAGCACTTTGAACCCCCATGTGCTTCACAGAAGTTTATAACGTAGAGCCGTGAAAAAAAAATCGCATTTTTTCTACAAATATGATCTTTTTGCCCACAAATTTTTATTTTCACAAGGGTAACAGGAGAAATTAGACCACTAAAGTTGTTGTGCGATTTCTCCTGAATACGTCGATACCCCATATGTGAGGGTAAACAACTGTTTGGGTGCACCGCAGAGCTTGGAAGAGAAGGAGTGCCGTTTTACTTTTTCAATGTAGAATTGGCTGGAATTGAGATTGGACGCCATGTCGCGTTTGGAGAGCCCCTGATGTGCCTAAACAGTGGAAACCCCCCACAAGTGACACCATTTTGGAAACTAGACCCCTTAAGGAACTTATCTAGATGTGTGGTGAGCACTTTGAACCTCCATGTGCTTCACAGAAGTTTATAACGTAGAGCCCTGAAAAAAAAATCGCATTTTTTCTACAAAATGATCTTTTTGCCCACAAATTTTTATTTTCAAAAGGGTAACAGGAGAAATTAGACCACAATAGTTGTTATGCAATTTCTCCTGAGTACGTCGATACCCAATATGTGGGGGTAAACCACTGTTTGGGCGCACCGCAGAGCTTGGAAGAGAAGGAGTGCCGTTTTACTTTTTCAATGTAGAATTGGCTGGAATTGAGATTGGACGCCATTTCGCGTTTGGAGAGCCCCTGATGTGCCTAAACAGTGGAAACCCCCCACAAGTGACACCATTTTGGAAACTAGACCCCTTAAGGAACTTATCTAGATGTGTGGTGAGCACTTTGAACCCCCATGTGCTTCACAGAAGTTTATAACGTAGAGCCGTGAAAAAAAAATCGCATTTTTTCTACAAATATGATCTTTTTGCCCACAAATTTTTATTTTCACAAGGGTAACAGGAGAAATTAGACCACTAAAGTTGTTGTGCAATTTCTCCTGAGTACGTCGATACCCAATATGTGGGGGTAAACCACTGTTTGGGCGCACCGCAGAGCTTGGAAGAGATAGAGTGCCGTTTTACTTTTTCAATGTAGAATTGGCTGGAATTAAGATCGGACGCCATGTCGCGTTTGGAGAGCCCCTGAAGTGCCTAAACAGTAGAAATCCCCCACAAGTGACCCCATTTTGGAAACTAGACCCCCATGGAACTTATCTAGGTGTGTGGTGAGAACTTTGAATGCCCAAGTGCTTCACAGAAGTTTATAATGCAGAGTCGTGAAAATAAAAAATATTTTTTTTCCACAAAAAAGATTTTTTAGCCCCCAAGTATTTATTTTCACAAGGGTAACAAGAAAAATTGGACCCCAAAAGTTGTTGTCCAATTTGTCCTGAGTATGCTGGTACCCCATATGTGGGGGTAAACCACTGTTTAGGCGCACGGCAGAGCTCGGAATGAAGGAGCGCCGTTTTGGAATGCAGACTTTGATAGAATGGTCTGTGGGCGTTATGTTGCGTTTGCAGAGCCCCTGATGTACCTAAACAGTAGTAATCCCCCACAAGTGACCCCATTTTGGAAAACTAGACCCCCCAAGGAACTTATATAGATGTGTGGTGAGAACTTTGAATGCCCAAGTGCTTCACAGAAGTTTATAATGCAGAGTCATAAAAAAAAAAATAAAAAAAAATTTCCACAAAAAAGATTTTGTAGCCCCCAAGTTTTTATTTTCACAAGGGTAACAAGAGAAATTGGACCCCAGCAGTTGTTGTCCAATTTATCCCGAGTACGCTGATGCCCCATATGTGGGGGTAACCCACTGTTTGGGCGCACGGCAGAGCTCAGAAGGGAGGGAGCACCATATGACTTTTTGAGCGCAAAATTGGCTGTCGTGTTTGGAGACCCCCTGATGTACCTAAACAGTGGAAACCCCCCAATTCTAGCTCCAACCCAACTCCAACACACCCCTAACCCTAATCCCAACCTGATCCATAATCCTAATCACTAACCCTAACCATAATCACAACCCTTACCCCAAAACAACCCTAATGTCAACCCTAACCATAACCCTAATCAAAACCCTAAATCCAACACACCCCTAATCCTAATCTCAACCCTAACCTCAAACCTAACCCTAATCCCAATACACCCCTAATCACAACCCTAACCTTAACCCTAATCCCAAACCTAACCCTAATCCCAAGCGTAACCCTAATGCCAACCCTAACCCAAACCCTAACCCTAATCCCAACTCTAACCCTAACTTTAGCCCCAACCCTAACCCTAGCCCTAAGGCTACTTTCACACTTGCGTTGTTTGGCATCCTTCGCAATCCGTAGTTTTGGACAAGAAACGGATCCTGCAAATGTGCCCGCAGGATGCGTTTTTTGCCCATAGACTTGTATTGCCGACGGATCATGACAGATGGCCACACGTCGCGTCCGTCGTGCACTGGATCAGTTGTGTTTTGGCGTACCGTCGGCACAAAAAAAGTCCAATCAAACGTTTTTTTGTACGTCGCATCCGCCATTTCTGACCGCGCATGTGTGGCCGTAACTCCGCCCCCTCCTCCCCAGGACATAGATTGGGCAGCGGATGCGTTGAAAAACTACATCCGCTGCCCACGTTGTGCACAATTTTCACAACGTGCGTCGGTATGTCGGGCTGACGCATTGCGACAGCCCCGTACCGACGTAAGTGTGAAAGAAGCCTAACCCTAAATTTAGCCCCAACCCTAATCCTAAATTTAGCCCTAGCCCTAACCCTAGCCCTAACCCTAGCCCTAGCCCTAACCCTACCCCTAACCCTACCCCTAGCCCTATCCCTACCCCTAACCCTAACCCTAGCCCTACCCCTAGCCCTAACCCTAACCCTAACCCTAACCCCACCACTAACCCTACCCCTAGCCCTAACCCTAGCCGTAACCCTACCCCTACCCCTAACCCTAGCCCTAACCCTAACCCTACCCCTAACCCTACCGCTAGCCCTACCCCTAGCCCTAACCCTAACCCTAGCCCTACCCCTAACCCTACCCCTAACCCTAACCCTACCCCTAACCCTAATTTTAGCCCCAACTGCTGTTCTCCTGCCGGCCAGCAGATGGAGACAGATGGCGGGCGCACTGCACATGCGCCCGCCATTTTCTTTTCCCCGGCAGCCAGGAGGAGCAGCAGGAGGACCCAGGGACACAGGTGAGTATGCTAGGGTCCCCGAATCCCCCTATTTCTCTGTCCTCTGATGTGCGATCACATCAGAGGACAGAGAATTACACTTTACTTTTTTTTTTTTTTTTTGCGGTCCAACCGTTAATTAACGGCGCTGTGGTTTAAGTACCCTTAGCGGCCGCCGTTAAAAGGCGTATCGGCGGTCGCTAAGGGGTTAAATTAGTGATTCTCAACACCTAAGAGTGTATCTGCCACACTTCTGTCAAAGTAGAATTGATTTCTTACAGTAAAATTACTGTCCTTTCAACAAACTTTGCATAAATCGATAGTACAACTGAATATGAAAAATGATGCAATATATCAAATAGAAATATGCATTCTTAAGTTATGAGCAACTCTTCTTCTCTCCATCCTCAAACTTCTCACACACCTTTATTATTCTGGACTCACTATTCACTGCGACAAACAGCTAAAATCTATCTTGGTCAAAATAGAATGGACTGCCAGCAGCGAGATTATAGCCGCCTATTGAAGCCTATGAAGATAAGAAGTAAAGAGCAGGAAAGGGGTTCACACAGAGAAAGAGAGAGAGGCAAGGAGACACAGACTATATTTTTGCTTTCTAGAATTTCAGTGTCAGGACATCCTTTGTGTGCAAAGTCAACACTCTCTGTACTCCTCTCCTGGTCCAACGTCCGATGCAGAAGTCATAGCTAACCCCACATGATGTATACACCAGTCATACTGTCTCCTCTGTGATGTATGCAGAATTCTCAGTGTCTCCTATGTAATGTAAATACAGCAGTCTAAGGCTACTTTCACACTAGCGTCGGTACGAGGCCGTCGCCATGCGTCGGCATGACGTACCGATGCAAACTGCGAAAAAAATGAACAACAGGGGCAGTGAATGCAGTTTTACAACGCATCCGCTGCCCCATTGTAAGGTCAGGGGAGGAGGAGGTGGAGTTCCAGCCGCGCATGTGTGGTTGGAAATGGCGGACTCGACGCACAAAAAAAGTTACATGTAATGTTTTTTTGTGCCGACGGTGTGCCAAAACACGAATGCAACGTGTGGTGATACGTCGCAATGCGTCACTAATGAAAGTCTATGGAGAAAAACCGCATCCTACGGGCAACTTTGCAGGATGCATCTTTACTCCAAAACGACGCATTGCGACGTATGTCACACAACGCTAGTGTGAAAGTAGCCTAAGTGTATTCTATGTGATGTACACGGCAGAGTCTCTGCATCTCCCATGTGATGTATGCAACAGACTCGGTGTCTCCAATATGATGTATATAGAGAATTCAATGTGTCTCCTATGGCATGCAGCTGTCACAGTGTCTCCTATGTGATCTAAACAGCAGTCCCATTGTCTCCTATGTAATATATACAGCAGTCTCAATGTCCTATGTGATGTTTATGCAGCAAAGTTTATGTCACTTAAGTGAGATATATATATATATATATATATATATATATATATATATATATACAGTCATGGCCAAAAGTATTCACACCCCTGCAATTCTGTCAGATAATACTCAGTTTCTTCCTGAAAATGATTGCAATCACAAATTCTTTGGTATTATTATCTTCATTTAATTTGTCTTAAATGAAAAAACACAAAAGAGAATGAAGCAAAAAGCAAAACATTGATCATTTCACACAAAACTCCAAAAATGTGCCAGACAAAAGTATTGGCACCCTCAGCCTAATACTTGGTTGCACAACCTTTAGCCAAAATAACTGCGACCAACCGCTTTCGGTAACCATTAATGAGTTTCTTACAATGCTCTGATAGAATTTTAGACCATTCTTCTTTGGCAAACTGCTCCAGGTCCCTGATATTTGAAGGGTGCCTTCTCCAAACTGCCATTTTTAGATCTCTCCACAGGTGTTCTATGGGATTCAGGTCTGGACTCATTACTGGCCACCTTAGAAGTCTCCAGTGCTTTCTCTCAAACCATTTTCTAGTGCTTTTTGAAGTGTGTTTTAGGTCATTGTCCTGCTGGAAGACCCATGACCTCTGAGGGAGACCCAGCTTTCTCACACTGGGCCCTAAATTATGCTGCAAAATGTGTTGGTAGTCTTCAGACTTCATAATGCCATGTACATGGTCAAGCAGTCCAGTGCCAGAGGCAGCAAAGCAACCCCAAAACATCAGGGAACCTCCGCCATGTTTGACTGTAGGGACCGTGTTCTTTTCTTTGAATGCCTCTTTTTTTCTCCTGTAAACTCTATGTTGATGCCTTTGCCCAAAAAGCTCTACTTTTGTCTCATCTGAACAGAGAACTTTCTTCCAAAACGTTTTAGGCTTTTTCAGGTAAGTTTTGGCAAACTCCAGCCTGGCTTTTTTATGTCTCGGGGTAAGAAGTGGGGTCTTCCTGGGTCTCCTACCATACAGTCCCTTTTAATTCAGACGCCGACGGATAGTACGGGTTGACAGTGTTGTACCCTCGGACTGCAGGGCAGCTTGAACTTGTTTGGATGTTAGTCGAGGTTCTTTATTCAACATCCGCACAATCTTGTGTTGAAATCTCTTGTCAATTTTTCTTTTCCGTCCACATCTAGGGAGGTTAGCTACAGTGCCATGGGCTGTAAACTTCTTGATGACACTGCGCACGGTAGACACAGGAACATTCAGATCTTTGGAGATGGACCTGTAGCCTTGAGGTTGCTCATGCTTCCTCACAATTTGGTTTCTCAAGTCCTCAGACAGTTCTTTGGTCTTCTTTCTTTTCTCCATGCTCAATGTGGTACACACAAGGACACAGGACAGAGGTTGAGTCAACTTTAATCCATGTCAACTGGCTGCAAGTGTGATTTAGTTATTGCCAACACCTGTTAGGTGCCACAGGTAAGTTACAGGTGCTGTTAATTACACAAATTAGAGAAGCATCACATGATTTTTGAAAGGGTGCCAATACCTTTGTCCACCCCCTTTTTTATGTTTGGTGTGAAATTATATCCAATTTGGCTTTAGGACAATTCTTTTTGTGTTTTTTTCATTTAAGACAAATTAAATGAAGATAATAATACCAAATAATTTGTGTTTGCAATCATTTTCAGGAAGAAACTGAGTATTATCTGACAGAATTGCAGGGGTGTGAATACTTTTGGCCATGACTGTATATGTATATCTATAATATAACGCTGGGAGCGTCACTCTGTCCGAAGCCTTTATAAACTGCGCAAGCGCTGGCGCAGTCTGGACAGCACAGAGTGACGCTCCCAGGAGATCGCGGTATGCGTAAGCACTGAGCGCATACCGCGATCTCCAACGGATAGCAGGGACGCGCCAGTAGGGTAAGTATAGCTATATTCACCTGTCTGTCCCGTTCCAGCGCTGCGTGCGGCTCCGTCTCCCAGGTCCTCTGCCTGTGACGTTCACAGTTCAGAGGGCGCGATGACATGCTTAATGCGTGCCGCCCTCTGACTGAACAGTCACAGCCAGAGGAGCCGGAAGACGGAGCAGCACGCAGCGCTGGAACAGGACAGACAGGTGAATATGGCAAGTGCTGGGGGGCCTGAGCTAGCGGCGATACCGGCACCTGACCCCCACAGCGCGCCGGTGTCCCCGCCTGCTCAGGCCCCCAAGCACTCGGCGCCCAGCGACGATAGGTGAGTATGGTATTTTTTTTTTATGTATCGCAGCAGCATACGGGGCATACACTATGGAGCATCTTATGGGGCCATCAACCATAATGGAGCAGTGTACGGGGGCATATAGTATGGAGCATCTTATGGGGGCTATCAACCATAATGGGGCAGTGTACGGGGGCATATACTATGGAGCATCTTATGGGGGCCATAAACCTTTATGGAGCAGTGTACGGGGGCATATAATATGGAGCATCTTATGGGGGCCATAAACCTTTATGGAGCAGTGTACGGGGCATATACTATGGAGCATCTTATGGGGGCCATAAACCTTTATGGAGCAGTGTACGGGGCATATAATATGGAGCTTCTTATGGGGGCCATAAACCTTTATGGAGCAGTGTATGGGGCATATACTATGGAGCATCTTATGGGGGCCATAAACCTTTATGGAGCAGCGTATGGGGCATATGGATGGGAGCAGCACATGACAGAACGGGGGCGCAGGATGGGAGCAGCACATGACAGAACGGGGGCGCAGGATGGGAGCAGCACATGACAGAACGGGGGCGCAGGTTGGGAGCAGCACATGACAGAATGGGGTGCAGGATGGCAGCAGCACATGACAGAACGGGGGTGCAGGATGGAAGCAGCACATGACAGAACGGGGCGCAGGATGGGAGCAGCACATGACAGAACGGGGTGCAGGATGGCAGCAGCACGTGACAGAACGGGGGTGCAGGATAGAAGCAGCACATGACAGAACGGGGCGCAGGATGGGAGCAGCACATAACAACAGGGGTGCAGGATGGAAGCAGCACATGACAGAACGGGGGCGCAGGATGGGAGCAGCACATGACAGGATAGGGGCGCAGGATGGGAGCAGCAAATGACAGAATGGAGGCGCAGGATGGGTGCAGCACATGTCAGAATGGAGGCACAGGATGGGTGCAGGACATATCAGAATGGGGGTGCAGGATGGGAGCAGCACATGACAGAACGGGGGCGCAGGATGGGAGCAGCACATTACAGAACGGGGGTGCAGGATGGCAGCAGCACACGACAGAACGGGGGTGCAGGATGGAAGCAGCACATGACAGAACGGGGCGCAGAATGGGAGCAGCACATGACAGAACGGGGGTGCAGGATGGCAGCAGCACATGACAGAACGGGGGTGCAGGATGGCAGCAGCACATGACAGAAGGGGGGTGCAGGATGGAAGCAGCACATGACAGAATGGGGGCGCAGGATGGAAGCAGCACATAACAACGGGGGTGCAGGATGGAAGCAGCACATGACAGAACGCAGGATGGGAGCAGCACATGACAGGATAGGGGCACAGGATGGGTGCATCTTATGGGGGCCATAAACCTTTATGGAGCAGTGTACGGGGCATATAATATGGAGCTTCTTATGGGGGCCATAAACCTTTATGGAGCAGTATATGGGGCATATACTATGGGGCATCTTATGGGGGCCATAAACCTTTATGGAGCAGCGTATGGGGCATATGGATAGGAGCAGCACATGACAGAACGGGGGCGCAGGATGGGAGCAGCACATGACAGAACGGGGGCGCAGTATGGGAGCAGCACATGACAGAACGGGGGCGCAGGATGGGAGCAGCACATGACAGAACGGGGGCGCAGGTTGGGAGCAGCACATGACAGAATGGGGTGCAGGATGGCAGCAGCACATGACAGAACGGGGGTGCAGGATGGAAGCAGCACATGACAGAACGGGGCACAGGATGGGAGCAGCACATGACAGAACGGGGTGCAGGATGGCAGCAGCACGTGACAGAATGGGGGTGCAGGATGGAAGCAGCACATGACAGAACGGGGCGCAGGATGGGAGCAGCACATAACAACAGGGGTGCAGGATGGAAGCAGCACATGACAGAACGGGGACGCATGATGGGAGCAGCACATGACAGGACAGGGGCGCAGGATGGGAGCAGCAAATGACAGAATGGAGGCACAGGATGGGTGCAGCACATGTCAGAATGGAGGCGCAGGATGGGTGCAGGACATATCAGAATGGGGGTGCAGGATGGGAGCAGCACATGACAGAACGGGGGCGCAGGATGGGAGCAGCACATTACAGAACGGGGGTGCAGGATGGCAGCAGCACATGACAGAACGGGGGTGCAGGATGGAAGCAGCACATGACAGAACGGGGCTCAGGATGGGAGCAGCACATGACAGAATGGGGGCGCAGGATGGCAGCAGCACATGACAGAAGGGGGGTGCAGGATGGAAGCAGCACATGACAGAATGGGGGCGCAGGATGGGAGCAGCACATAACGGGGGTGCAGGATGGAAGCAGCACATGACAGAACGGGGGCGCAGGATGGGAGCAGCACATGACAGGATAGGGGCGCAGGATGGGTGCACCACATGACAGGATAGGGGCGCAGGATGGGAGCAGCAAATGACAGAATGGAGGCGCAGGATGGGTGCAGCACGTCAGAATGGAGGCGCAGGATGGGTGCAGAACATATCAGAATGGGGGTGCAGGATGGGAGCAGCACATGTCAGAATGGGGGCGCAGGGTGGGTGCAGCACATGACAGGATGGGGACGCAGGATGGAGCAGCACATGACAGGATAAGGGCGCAGGATGGAGCAGCTCATGACAGGATGGAGACCATATACAAATATAAATGCTCGCCACCAGGGCGTAGAACAGGTTCAATAGCTAGTATAACATATAACAGTTTTAGTGTATTCAATGTAATGTATAGACAGCTGTCTCGGTGCTTTTTATTTGATAAATATATGTAGCAGTCTTGGTTTATCCTTTATGATGTTTACACAGAAATCTTGGTGTCTTCTGTGTGATATATATACAGCACTCTCAGTATTTCCTATTTGATATATATACAGAAGTCTTGGTATCTCTTATCTGATGTGTATACAACAGTCTCAGTTTATCGTATCTGATGTATACAACAGTCTGTGTCTCCTATGTGATGTATATACAATTGCCTCAGTGTATCAAATTTGATGCATACAGCAGTTTCAGTGTATCTTAGTCATGAAATTGTTTCAGAAAATGAAGTTTTTTTCCAAAAATATTATTGTAATTACATATATTTTGTTGTACACATATTAGTTTCCTTTCTGTGTTTTAGAACAACAGAAAAAAATTAGGAAAAAAGGCAAATTGGACGTAATTTCACAAAATCCCCAAAATGGGCAGGGCAAAATTGTGGGTAAACAACTTTATTTCAAGCATTTGATGCTCGTGCAAACTCATCGGTGGCAAGGGGGAAAGGTTGACCCAATCTTTTCTCTGTGTACGCCACACTAATCATGGAGAACAGAAAGACGAGAAGAGATCTGTCTGACCACTTGAGAGCCAAAATTGCTGAAAAATTTCAACAACATTAAGGTTGCAAGCCCACCTCCAGAGATCTTGATGTTCCCTTGTCCACGTTGTGCAACATAATCAATAAGTTTACAACCCATTGCAATGTAGCAAATCTCCCTGTAGGTGGATGGCAGAGAAAAATTGATGAAAGGTTGTAAAGCAGGATAGTCGAGACCATGGAAGACACCACTGCTGACACAGAGACATAAAAAGCAAGACCGCAGTTTGTCAAAATGTACATGAGTAGCCAAAAGCCTTCTGGGTATGTGTCTTGGTGATGAGACCAAGATAGAGCATTTTGTTTACCGAAAATGGAACGAGGCCTACAAAGAAAATAATACAGTACCTACAGTCAAATATGATGGATTTTCAAAGATGCTTTGGGTTGTTTCGCTGTCTTTGGCACTGGGTGCCTTGGATGTGTGCAAATGACTGTGAGCATCATGAAATCTGAAGATTACCAAAAGATTTTGGAGCAAAATGAAGCACCCAGTGTCAGAAAGCTGGGTTTTTATCCTAGGTCATGGGTCTTCTAGCAGGACAATGGCCCCAAATATACTTCAATAAGCACCCAGAAATGGTTGGAAACAAAGTGCCAGAGAGTTCTAAAATGGCCAGCAATGAGTCCAGTTCTAAATCTTATTGAACATCTGTGGAGAGATGTTAAAATTGCTGTTGGAAGAAGGCACCCAACAAATACACTGACAAGCAAAAGGGTAACAATATTTTGAACTTTTGACTTTCAGGCTCCATATCTCACCATCCAGTACAACTTCGAGCAGTAGACTACCATCATTTCATTTTGGCTATTTCATACATAATTTTGACTTGCAACTATTTAACATATAATTAGTTATGAAGATTCTTGGCATGTCACTGCATTGTTACTGTTTTGCTGCTGGTGGTGGAAAAGCATTTTTTTTTCTCTATCCTACAAATTATAACCTGTTTTCACATTCTCTAATAGTTCAGGGTGTTATTAGGTTGATTCCCAAGCGAACAGTAACTTGTTCGAATCGAGGAGCAATCATGAAGAAGAGCTCCCAAGAAAATGGAAACAGAAACATCTATATCCTCGATAGTGTTCTCTCGGCCAAGAAAATTGACAAATTGCATTATGGGAGTTCCATGTAAGTTGGAAGAATATGAAATGAAGTCCATCCATTAATTCAAAAGCCAAGAGGTGGACATCCAGGCAAAATATTGGAGTGAACAAGTCGGCTCATAACAAGGTCCATCAGTTCTGGCGCGGCAAACACTGCATTGGAGGTGCAAGCATCATGCGATGGACATTATACAAGTATGGAAAGGTGGCCAGAGAAAAGTTAGAGAAGCCTCAAAATCATGAGAAGAAGCGTCAGCTCAAGTTTGCAAAAAAGTGTGAAAGTGGAGAGGAGAAGATTAGAAAACAGGTGATTTGGAGCTATGAGACAAAAGTCAATAGACTAGGCTCTGATAGGTGCGAATTAGTCTGAAAGAAACAAGTGAAAAAGGGCTAACAGATCTAGAAATTGAAGGAACTGTCAAGTTCAGTGGAAGAAGCCTGATAATATGGGTTTGTTTGACAGCCAAAGGCATTGTATACTTGGCCAGGATGGATGGAGGAGCTTTTATTATTATTATTATTTATTTATGTAGCACTATTAATTCCATGGTGCTGTACATGAGAAGGGGTTACATCAAAATACAAATATCACTTACAGTAAACAAACTAACAATGACAGACTGGTACATAGGGAAGAGGACCCTGCCCTTGTGGGCTTACATTCTGCAGGATTATGGGGAAGGAGACAGTAGGTCAGGGGTTGCAGTAGTTCCAATGGTGTTGAGGTGGCTGTGTGGTCATTACAGGTTGCAAGCTTCCTTGAAGGGGTGGGTTTTCAGGTTTCTTTTGAAGGATCCAAATGTGGTGGATAACCGGACGTGTTGGGGCACAGAATTCCAGAGGATGGGGGATATTAGGGAGAAGTCTTGGAGGCGAATGGATGAGGATCAAATAAGAGCGAAAGGAGAGAAAGAGGTATTGGGAGGACTGGAGATTACATGATATTGAGAGATTAGTTTGGAAATATACAAAGGAGAAAAGTTATGGATGGCTTTGTAGGTCAGTGCTAATAGTTTAAACTGGATGTGCTGGGAAATTGGGAGTCAGTGAAGGGATTTCAAAGAGGGGAAGCAGGAGTGTAGCGAGGAGAGAAATTAATTAGTCGGGCAGCAGAGTTAAGGATGGACTGGAGGGTGCAAGAGTGTTAGAAGGTAGTCCACAAAGAAGGATGTTGCAGTAGTCGAGGCGGGAGATGATTAGGGCATGCACAAGCATTTTGGTAGAGTGAGGGTTGCGGAAAGGATGGATTCTGGAAATATTCTTGAGCTGGAGGTGACAGGAGGTGGTGAGAGCTTGGATGTGCAGTTTGAAGGACAGGGCAGAGTCAAGGGTTACTCAGAGGCAGTGGATTTTGGGGACAGGGAAAAGTGTGATTTTTATTTTGATAGATAGATCAGGTAGGGAAATTATGCCAGATGGAGGAAAGATAATTGGTTCAGATTTGTCCACATTGAGCTGGAGGAGACGAAGGAGGATATAGCTGACAGACACACTAGGATTCTGAAGAGCAGAGAGGTTACATGTGGGCCAGAGAGATAGATCTGAGTGTCATCAGCATATAAATGGTACTGGAAGCCAGAAGATTGAGAAGAGTAAGGGTCCTAGGACAGAGCCTTGAGGGACACCAACAGAGAGGGTGCGAGATGAAGAGGTAGTATGGGAGTAGGAAACGCTAAATGTGCGGTTGGTAAAATATGAGGAGATCCAAGATAGGGGAAGGTCTTTGACACCAAAGGAAGAGAGGATCTGTAGTAGGCGGCAGTGGTCAACTGTGTCGAAGGCATAGGACAGGTCTAGAAAGAGGAGTATAGAGAATTGTAGGGTTAGCTTTGACTGTAAGTAAGTCGTTAGTAATTTTGGTCAGGGCTGTCTCAGTGGAATGGTGGGGACGGAAGCGAGATTGTAGGTTGTCGAAGAGAGTTAGATGCAAAGTGAGAGGAAAGTTCAGCATGGACATGCTGCTCAAGGAGTTTTGAAGCAAATGGGAGCAAAGATATGGGGCGATAGCTGGACATAGCGCTTGGGTCAAGGGATGGCTTTTTGAGGATAGGTGTGATTGTGGCATGTTTGAAACCAGAGGGGAAGGTACCAGAAGTTAGTGATAGGTTGTAGAGATGGGTTAGGGATGGGATTAGTGTGATGGTGAGGTTGGGGAGGAGGTGGGATGGGATGGGATGGGGTCAAGCGCACTTTCATGATTCGTATCAGAGTTGTATCCTGTCTCTCCTGGGCTCAGGTTTTCTATTTAGCTCCTATGAATCCTGCTGGCAGTGTCAGCTATAGTACTGCCTTCGGCGTGTGAACCTGACTCTGGTAGCTCTTGATTTGTCCTGCTGTGATCCCTGACTTGCCCTGTGTCTGTTGTCTCCCTCTATCAGTCCTTTTCCCAGCGTATCCCTGCTTGTCGGTTTGATTCTCTGGTTTCTGACTTGGCTTGTATTCGGACTCGCTTCTGCCTTCTTACTTTGTCTTATCCACTTCTGACCATTGCTGAACCTCCTGGCTTGTTCCTGACTACGTGTACTTCTGATCCCTTTTGCACTTCTGTCACTGATTATCTTTTGACTCGGCTTGTCTGACCACTCTCTCGCCACTTGGTGGTGCCTGTGCGGCTGCTCTGTGGTGCTTCTCTGTGTACGCAGTCTCACTTCCCTCTCAAGCTCACTCTGGTGAAGGTTGCGCTATTCTGCACCGCAGCAGCATGACACGCACAAGTGGTGAGGTGTGATTTGGAGAGAAGATGAGCAAGCTCCCCTTCAGTGATTTTGGAGAGGGAAGCTATGGGGTTAGGCCATTGGTCTGGTATAGAGGGGTTGTGGTGGTTTGACAACAAAGACTTGCCTTGTTTGGTCTATCTTATTTTTGAAGTGCGTGGCAAAGTCCTCGGTAAAGATTAGGGAACTCAGAGGAGGCAGTGGTGGGTGGAGGAGGGAGTTAAAAGTGTTGAACAGCTGTTTGGGGTTGTGGGAAAAAGAAGATACGAGGGATGTAAAATAGGCCTGTTTAGCAGAGGTGAGAGCTGATTTGAATGCGAGTGTTGCTTGTTTGAGTGCAATGAAATCATCTTGTGAATGCGTTTTCTTTCAACGCTGTTCTGCAATTCTGGATGCTTGCCGAAGCTTTTTAGTGATGTTATTGTGACAGGGTTGTCTATTGATTTGTAACACTCTGCTATGCATGATCGGGGCGACCGAGTCAAAGGCTGATGCAAGAGTGGCATTGTAGAAACTAGTGGCAGTGTCTGTGTCGTGGAGTGAGGATATGGATGCTAGCAGTAGGATAGTCAGAGAGCGTATGGGTGTCAAGGTGTGCGAGGTTTCTGTGGGGGTGCGCATGCTGCTGCACATGGGTGACTGTTATGGACCTGGTGGTTAGGAGCACCCGGAACGACCTGATGGTTAAACTAACAGGACAAGCTCTGGGAAGTGGGAGCTCTGCTGACCGCAACCCCTAATCCTATCACACAACTAGAAATAGCCGTGGAGCGTACCTAACTCTACCTAGACGCCTCTTCACAGCCTAAGAGCTAACTAGCCCTAGAGATAGAAAATAAAGCCTACCTTGCCTCAGAGAAATTCCCCAAATAAAAAGGCAGCCCCCCACATATATTGACTGTGAGTTAAGATGAAAGTCACAAACACAGAAATGAAACAGGTTTCAGCAAAGGGAGGCCAGACTTACTAAACAGACAGAGGATAGGAAAGGTATCTTTGCGGTCAGCACAAAAAACTACAAAAAGACCACGCAGAGTGTGCAAAAAGACCTCCGCACCGACTCACGGTGCGGAAGTGCCACTCTGCATCCCAGAGCTTCCAGCTAGCAAGGCAAAATCATGATAGCAAGCTGGACAAGAAAACAATGAACAAATAATTAACTAGCAGGGACTTAGCTTCTGCTGGAGTAGACAGGTCACCGGAAAGATCCAAGAGCGAACTGAACCAGTACAAGAACATTGACAGCTGGCATGGAGTAATGATCTGAGTGGAGTTAAATAGAGCAGCCAGCCAAAGAACAAACTAAGTCACCTGTGGAAGGAACCTCAGAAGCAGCAGCTCCACTCACAGCCACCAGAGGGAGTCCATGGACGGAACTCGCCGAAGTACCATTCATGACCACAGGAGGGAGTTCGATAACAGAATTCACAACAGGTGACAGGTGAGGAGAACCGGGATGAGAAAGTGAGTAGATGGTGGTCAGATAGAGGGAGAGAGGAGGTTGTGAAGTTAGATAGGGAGCAGAGACAGGTGAAGACCAGGTCTAATGTATGTCTGTCTGTGTGGGTGGCTAAGGAGGACCACTGAGTAAGTCCAAAAGATGAATTAAGGGACATGAGTTGTTGACTGGTGGGTGTCAATGGGGATGTTGAAGTCACCCATGATGATGGTGTGAATGTCAGCAGACAGAAAGTGAAGGAGCCAGATGGAGAAATGGTTAATAAAGGCAGTGGTCAGGCCTGGAGGTCGGTAAATGATGGCCATTTGGAGGTTGTAGGGGGAGTAGATGCGGGCAGAGTGGACTTCAAAAGAGGGGAGGATAAGGGAGGGTAGAGGTGGGATTGGGTTAAAGATACAGTTGGAAGAAAGGAAAAGGCCCACTCCTCCACCATGTTTGTTGCCTGGGCGAGGAGTGTGGGTGAAGTGGAGGCTACCATAACATAATGCAGCAGGGGAGGCTGTGTCAGAGGGTGTCAGCCATGTTTCGGTGATGCCCAGAAAGGAAAGATTACGAGAGTTAAAGAGGTCGTGAATCATGTGGAATTTAGTGCAGATGGAGCGGGCATTTCATAGTGATCCAGAGAGAGGGTGCAGGGGGGTGGATGTCATGGGCACGGATTGAGGTGGGCTAGATTTCAGGTGTTTATATTGGGTTGGAGCAATAGGAGGGGACAGTAATGGGAGGTATGAGCTGTGGGGGTCCAGGATTGGGAGATATGTTGCCAGCAGCAAGGAGAAGCAGAGAGAGACAGAGCAGGTGGGAGGAGAGTGGGTGGCTTGTTTTGTGTTTTATTAGGAGAGATCTGAGGTTGATTAGCAGGTCAGCGGAGGAGGTCAGGTGGGGAGGCAAGAGGGAAGGAAAGATTATTACTTGGTTAGAGGGTGTTGGGTTTTGGGGGATATCGAAGGAGAGTGAGGAGTAATGGAGCCAAAACTGTTATAGAGTATGTCAGCATGATGAGAGTAAGTGTGGTGGAAAGGGGAAGAGATTTAGTACATTTATTACAGTGGTTATTTGAACCTTCTGTTCACTTCTGCCTCATTTCTGCCATATTTCTGCTGTTAGCATTTTTAAGCCATCCTTCTGGCTCATTTCTGGCATATTTCTGCTGTTATCGTTTTAGAGCCATCCTTATAGAGACAGACCATGGTCCGACAGACCTGCGACTCTGAATTTATAACATTTCAAAAAACCTGATCTGCACATCCAAACATAGACACAGTGTGAACAGGTGCTGAACCCAGAGTCGCCAACTCGTATATATTTAAGTAAATAGGGCAGCACACTGCAGCGCCAAAACATGCAAACTTGAAAACACAAAATTTGAACTGCATTACTGCACTGAAAATATGAAAAATGAGAGCTTTTAGCGCATAAAAATGGCCAATTTTATGTGTACCTCGTAGCCACGATAAGGCATCTCTCTTATACGAGGCCCTACGCTTGACCTACCTCTCTGAGAATAAACGTCTCCATCTGAATGGGTACATGTGAAACCTCTCCTTGGACTCAAATTATCTCTCACTGTGGAGGGGTATTGGACCTATTATAATTAAAACACCTGAAGCTAGGAGGCGGGGAGTGCACGATCAGAAGGCTAGAGAATACATTTCAAAAAACCTGATCTGCACATCCAAACATAGACACAGTGTGAACAGGTGCTGAACCCAGAGTCGCCAACTCGTATATATTTAAGTAAATAGGGCAGCACACTGCAGCGCCAAAACATGCAAACTTGAAAACACAAAATTTGAACTGCATTACTGCACTGAAAATATGAAAAATGAGAGCTTTTAGCGCATAAAAATGGCCAATTTTATGTGTACCTCGTAGCCACGATAAGGCATCTCTCTTATACGAGGCCCTACGCTTGACCTACCTCTCTGAGAATAAACGTCTCCATCTGAATGGGTACATGTGAAACCTCTCCTTGGACTCAAATTCTCTCTCACTGTGGAGGGGTATTGGACCTATTATAATTAAAACACCTGAAGCTAGGAGGCGGGGAGTGCACGATCAGAAGGCTAGAGAATACATTTCAAAAAACCTGATCTGCACATCCAAACATAGACACAGTGTGAACAGGTGCTGAACCCAGAGTCGCCAACTCGTATATATTTAAGTAAATAGGGCAGCACACTGCAGCGTTAAAACATGCAAACTTGAAAACACAAAATTTGAACTGCATTACTGCACTGAAAATATGAAAAATGAGAGCTTTTAGCGCATAAAAATGGCCAATTTTATGTGTACCTCTCTCCTTGGACTCCACAGTGAGAGAGAATTTGAGTCCAAGGAGAGGTTTCACATGTACCCATTCAGATGGAGACGTTTATTCTCAGAGAGGTAGGTCAAGCGTAGGGCCTCGTATAAGAGAGATGCCTTATCGTGGCTACGAGGTACACATAAAATTGGCCATTTTTATGCGCTAAAAGCTCTCATTTTTCATATTTTCAGTGCAGTAATGCAGTTCAAATTTTGTGTTTTCAAGTTTGCATGTTTTGGCGCTGCAGTGTGCTGCCCTATTTACTTAAATATATACGAGTTGGCGACTCTGGGTTCAGCACCTGTTCACACTGTGTCTATGTTTGGATGTGCAGATCAGGTTTTTTGAAATGTATTCTCTAGCCTTCTGATCGTGCACTCCCCGCCTCCTAGCTTCAGGTGTTTTAATTATAATAGGTCCAATACCCCTCCACAGTGAGAGAGAATTTGAGTCCAAGGAGAGGTTTCACATGTACCCATTCAGATGGAGACGTTTATTCTCAGAGAGGTAGGTCAAGCGTAGGGCCTCGTATAAGAGAGATGCCTTATCGTGGCTACGAGGTACACATAAAATTGGCCATTTTTATGCGCTAAAAGCTCTCATTTTTCATATTTTCAGTGCAGTAATGCAGTTCAAATTTTGTGTTTTCAAGTTTGCATGTTTTGGCGCTGCAGTGTGCTGCCCTATTTACTTAAATATATACGAGTTGGCGACTCTGGGTTCAGCACCTGTTCACACTGTGTCTATGTTTGGATGTGCAGATCAGGTTTTTTGAAATGTATTCTCTAGCCTTCTGATCGTGCACTCCCCGCCTCCTAGCTTCAGGTGTTTTAATTATAATAGGTCCAATACCCCTCCACAGTGAGAGAGAATTTGAGTCCAAGGAGAGGTTTCACATGTACCCATTCAGATGGAGACGTTTATTCTCAGAGAGGTAGGTCAAGCGTAGGGCCTCGTATAAGAGAGATGCCTTATCGTGGCTACGAGGTACACATAAAATTGGCCATTTTTATGCGCTAAAAGCTCTCATTTTTCATATTTTCAGTGCAGTAATGCAGTTCAAATTTTGTGTTTTCAAGTTTGCATGTTTTGGCGCTGCAGTGTGCTGCCCTATTTACTTAAATATATACGAGTTGGCGACTCTGGGTTCAGCACCTGTTCACACTGTGTCTATGTTTGGATGTGCAGATCAGGTTTTTTGAAATGTATTCTCTAGCCTTCTGATCGTGCACTCCCCGCCTCCTAGCTTCAGGTGTTTTAATTATAATAGGTCCAATACCCCTCCACAGTGAGAGAGAATTTGAGTCCAAGGAGAGGTTTCACATGTACCCATTCAGATGGAGACGTTTATTCTCAGAGAGGTAGGTCAAGCGTAGGGCCTCGTATAAGAGAAATGCCTTATCGTGGCTACGAGGTACACATAAAATTGGCCATTTTTATGCGCTAAAAGCTCTCATTTTTCATATTTTCAGTGCAGTAATGCAGTTCAAATTTTGTGTTTTCAAGTTTGCATGTTTTGGCGCTGCAGTGTGCTGCCCTATTTACTTAAATATATCTGAATTTATAACAGGCTAAGTGCACATGAAATAGGCCAGGTGTGATCAGGAGGGAGGGGCAGCAGGGAGACTGATCACAGACACAGGAGGGGATTAATTAGAAGTCAAATGAAAAATACAAACAGGAAATAGTCAGATCCAAATGGACAGATAAAGCCAACTGTGTGTTGGCATCAAGGAATTAAGGTGAGAAAACATGCATAAGGAATAAGCAGACGGATACAGGGTGAGAAGGATCAGGAAAGTTGGGTGATGGTGATGGGATTGGGGTTGCAGCCGGCGGACATACCAGGAATAGGAGATGGATACAGGGTGATAAGGATCAGGAAAGTTGGGTGATGGTGATGGGATTGGGGTTGCAGCCAGCAGAAATAACTGAGGAGGAAGCAGATTGATTGTCAGATTGTTAGAAAAAAACTAATTATAGTAATAATAAAGAAGCATCTATAGCAGAGGGTTATTTTTCTGACATATTTCTGCTGTTATCCTTTTAGAGCCATCCTTATAGAGACATGTCTTTTAAACTAATAACTGGGGAGAGGGAGAGTGGACGTGCTGAAAATGGGATATTTATCTTGGATAGAAAGACAGTAGGGTTCAATGAGGATTTAGGGGGGACTGGGACAAGAGGTGAGCAGATATGCTTGGAAAATGATCGCCAAATATAAATTTGGCATGAATATGGCACATTCGTATTCGTGATCGGAAACCAAAGCAAAATTTTATAAAATTGGTAACATTCGGTAAAAGTGCTGGAAAATATTTGCGTTGCCACAAAAATATTTTCAGCACTTTAGCAACGCTAATGGTGGTGTATCATGAGCGTTTGGCACGTGTTTGATGAGGGGAGGGGGTTTGCAGAGCTCAGAGGCACAATGTTCTTGGAAGCACAGCTCAGCAGTCATTTTTTTTTTTCTAACTTTGTGTGTGCATATTGCGGCTAGTCAATCAGGGAGTAGGAAACACCCACAATGTCCTGACACATCAGCTTGTGTCATTCGCTGCTGAAATCGCATGCTCCTCTGCATATAAAATGTGGACATCTTGTTTTAGTGCCATTTTGACACTGATAGAGCGCAGAAAGGCTGCTCCTGACGCTGCCACAGTTACTAGCAAGATTTCAGCTATTTAGTTAGGCGGTTGTATATGAGTCAGATAGTATAGCTAGATAGTGTCCAGTGTGGCTGTAAAATTTACCTTCTGGAATTGTTTTTTGTGACATTACTGAGGTTCTCAGACAAAGCTGGCAGGGCACATGTCCTACAAGTGTGTTGTGTACTTCATCAATGGTGCTCCATGCTGTTGACCGATCTCAGAGAACAATCACACCACAAGTTTCTCAATCTACAGTAACATCTCCGCCTGCACCTCTCTCACGGTCCAGCAGTTTGTCCAGTTCACCGTACTCTGCCCTCTCACAGGACTGCAGCCAGCCCATGGTTCCACATTTCTGATCACGGAAAAGATTGTTTCCTTCTACGCATGACAAAGCTAAGAGGTTGAACTCCACCATCTCCAATTTGTTGGCTACGGAAATGCTGCCTTTCTGGCTGGTGGATACCGACGGTTTCAGAAAGCTGATAGCCGTTGCAGTCCCCCAGTACCAATTACCCAGTCACCATTACTTTTCTAAGAAAGCTGTGCCTGCGCTACACCAGCATGTAGCAGAGAACATCATCCATTCCCTGACAAAATCTCTGTCTACCACGGTGCATTTCACCACAGAGAGTTGGACGAGAAAGTATGGCCAAGGGCGTTACATCTCGCTGCCTGGGCACTGGGTGACTCTGGTGGCTGTGGGGACAGGCGATGCTCCACAAGTCTTGGAATCCCCAAGGCTTGCAGGGAAAACCTCTACATTTAACACTTCCTTCACTGCTTCTGCCTCCTATATCTACTTTAGGGCCTCCACCTGCACCCTCAATCTCTGACTTCATGAGACACGTGTTCCAACAGTGCATAGCGAACCCCCACCACCTCCGTACTGCACTTCCAGGGCTCACCGTAATCATGCTGTCTTAAAATTGATATGCCACCATTATAGGACAAGGCCTTCCCTGAATGCAGGTTCAGCGGAGACAGCTATTGATTAAATTCAGCCTTGAGAGCCATCTCCACTGAACCTGCACACAGGGAAGGCCTTGTCCGATAATGGTGTGAACCTGGTGGTGGCCCTACGGCGAGGCAAGCTCACACAAGTGCCTTTCATGGCTCATGTCCTCAGCCTGGTGGTACAGCGTTATCTCAGCCACTATCCTTGCCTGGGTGATCTGTTCCAGAAAGCACATAAGCTGTGTGCTCATTTTCGCCATTCACACCCCTCTGCTCATCGACTAGCATCGATACAGAGGTCTTTGTCCATGTCAGTTAACAGCTTGATATGCTACATGCTGACATGGTGGAATGCCACTCTACACATGTTGCAGTGACTGTGGCAGCAGCAACGACCCTGGCGCAATATGTCATGTTGTATATCCTGGGCCAACGCAGAATGGAGGTGGGGAATTTCACGGTTACAGAGTGGCACAGATTAAGGACCTCTGCACCCTTCTACACAGCTTTGAAATGGCTGCTAAGATGGTTAGCACTGACAATGACATCATCAGCATCACTATTACGGTCGTTTATATGCTGGAGCAGACTTTGAATAGCCTGCGGGAGGACATGGTGGTCCAAAAAGAAGAGGAGGAAGCAGAGAAGGTGCGGAAGGGATAACATTGTCTCGAAGTTCAAGATTGTCGTCACACAGGTGGGTGCAAAGGGAGGGTGGATTATTGTAATCGAGGGGGGCTGGTGATGATAACAGACAAACTGTTATCGAAGGTGCAAGATTCGAGGAACAAATGAAGGAGGAAGAGGTGATGGGCGAGCAACTGTCGGATGAAGAGGATAATCCTCCCTATCTGTAGTTCAGGGCTGGCGGGAGGGGATGGAGGAACTGAGCCTCATTGTTACCCAGCCACCAACACAGCATGAGCTCGGACATTATGGTAGAGGCCGACATATGAGTGCTTTCTTGCTGCACTGTCTGCAACATGATCCCTGTATAGTAATAATTAGGATTAATACTGACTACTGGGTTGCCACTTTATTAGATCCACGTTATAAAACCATATTTTGCCAAATGATTCCCACCCTAGAAAGGAACCTGCGAATGCTGGAGTATCGAAACACACTTTTATACAATATTAAGAGAGCTTATCCCCAAGACAGCAGTGAAGCACACAGTTCGCATCGTAGCTGTAGACTTCCATCCTCCTGCCCATCAATTCATCAACGCAAAACATTAACAGCAGCAGCAGCAGTAGCAGTGGTGGAAGTGGAAGAAGCAATTTTTGTGAGTCCTTTGACACTTTTTTAGACCAACTTGTGCACTAGTGTAAGGGGGACGACCAGACCATAGGTACCTGTGTGCTGGGTCCGGAACTGTTAAGGCTGCATCCCCTGTTGCCTGGGTGAAAAAGTGAGAAGCCGGACCCACCTCTTGACCCGGAGAGGTGGGGATTTATAAGAGGAAAAGTGAGGTCTTTGGCGCCAACCCAGGGCAGTGCGCCGTCAGCTGAGTGGCATGCCCTGTACCACACACAGAGTACCGGCGCCATGACAGGCCACATTGAGAAGGTCCCCCGCCGTCTCCAGAGGGACCGCTGCGCTGAAGGAAGCCGGGTGTTCTGCAGTAGTCCAGAGAGAGAAGGACTCAGTCCTGCGAGCACCGTCAGTGTGTAGGTCAGCGCCCGTGAGTTCTCCACCGCCAACGGCGGGGATTAGAGAGAGAGGTGCAGTGTGCCGGTGACTACAGAGAGCAAGGTGCCAAACGCTTTTGGCCTGTGAGTTCATCGCACGTGCCACGTAAGAGGGATCGGGTATGGGACAGAAACTTGTCCCCTGATTCTGCCAGTGTATATTGGCTGAGCCATGTTGGACTTGTAGAGTACTGTGCCCATTCCCTTGTCAGCCACTGCAGCATATGGACTAGGGGCTCAGCGGAAGGTTCCGTAGACCGACCACTGTCACCAGAAGACGGTTTGTTGTTTGCAGGACCCCACTGGAACAGCACCGCACCAACCTTTGTTGGCGCCTCTGCCTTCAAAGCTTCAGTTGTGAACTGGAACGCCTTTGACACGACAAATGTACAAAGGAACTGCTGTTACTGAATATACTGTTTTTCAACCCTGCATATCCTTTGCCATTTAACTGTTTATGGATCGCCCCCAAAGGCTAGGGGAACTCGGTACCGGGCCCTTCGGTTCTCAAGGGGGATGTCACGGTGGTTGACCTGGTCCGTGGCCCTCGGGACGTCCGTAGATAAAGGGGGAAAGGTCTTTAAAAGGGATAATGTTCGTGACGCCACCTGTGGTATTCGGTCAGGGTGACTGATGCTATTCAGGGGTCCGCTGGGGTGATGGTATAGCAGCTAGATGGTATACCTTCCCACAGGTGAAGTATGTCCCCAGGTCTTCCCAGAGTGTAGTTGGTAGATGGTGGATGATGTGAGGCGCAGTGAATAACAAGGACACATGGTTGCAGTCTCTTTACCTTTACTGAAGGCTTCAACATCCACAGTCCAGGGCACCAGACCACAGGGTAGGCAGAGTCCGGCCGGTCCAAAGGCACATCCAGAGTCCCCTTATCCAGGTGGAATTCAGTAGCCTTCCTACTAGCGCCTGGGTGTTGTAGTACCTCCCTGCTGAGCAACTCGGTAAGGTCCTCACAACTCTTGTAGATGTTCTAGATGTTATCTCTTCCTCTCTGTCCCCCAGATGGCATGGATAGGACAACCCGTATGACTGATGGCCTGAGGCTTGTTTATAGGGACCCTAGAGATGCCCCGACCCCCACAATTTGCCACCGTGTCTTCTTAGGTATTTAGGTCGGGCAGCCAACTTGGAATTGACTGTCCTGCCAGTCTCTGAAGTAAAGCGTAGAGTCTATTACTCCCTTGGTGTTCCAGCCACCTGCTCCGCGCCTCAGAAGAAGGCAGCCTCTCTCAGGGCAGAACTCCTTCTGGTTTTCTCCTTGTGCTATGACTTCATGTCTCACTTTCTACAATACAATTCCTTTCTTGTCCTTTCTTAGGATGCTGCCGCACGTGGGGCAGGCGCGGCTCTGTGTCTTTCCGTCTCGTGCAAGGCCTCCCACCCCTGTCTGGGGCCCTCTGTCTGCAGCTTTGTGGTGTTCCTCCTTTCCCGCTGTCTGCCTGACAGGTGTTGCCTGGACCAAGCTCAGTCAGCTTCTGACTAACTTTCTATCCAACCCACCAGTTTTACCCTAATGTGAGGAGTGCCCTAATAGTTAGGAGCAAGGCTCCCCCTGGTGGACTGGAGTGTGAAGTGTGGTGTATGGTTTGTGATACCTGGCAGGGTGGACTCCTTTAGTGCCATCAGACGTAATATCACTCCCCCTGGTGGAAGAATAACATTACTGCAATGAACTAGGACTCTGGGGCGCTGCACACCCCCCTCCTCCCCCCGTTATATCCAGTACTCCTGGACTGGGAAAAGAAAACCACAATACATTAGCAACAGACATGCAAAATTTTTGAAATGCTATAAAACTAATTAATATAACTGTACTTCCCTTTATGGGGGGTGAGAAAATTTGAACGTTGCCAACAATAACATTTTTACAGTGTGCGTACAACTTTTAAAGGCAAATATAAAACAATTACTATATATCCATGAAACATAATTACCCATACAGGTATTCTATCTTACTAAGAGCAAGTACCCTCTAAGGGTATACTATCATTAACCCTTAAGGTGCTAATCAACATTTTCTTTATCTTTCTTTTTCTTTCACGTATGCAGGACTATCTGTCTACTCCCACGGGCCTACTGCATTTTCTTTCCTATCACCTATCATTTTATTTTAAAAGTACATCAGTTTAACATTTTTATTCTCAACACTATAAAACATTCTATAGCAAGGTGCAACAACTGAACATTCCCTTTAGGAGGGAAACTCAAGTCTTTCCTGAGGTAGTGCAAGCAATCAACAAGTTAGTCATAAACTTCGAAACAGCAAAACTCTCATGAAGTTCTCAGGGACAGTTTCTTCGCAAAGTCTTCTTTCTTGTAAAACCAGTAGGGAGCACATTTAAGATGGTGCAAACTATATACACCGGATAGTTTGTGAACCATTCACCGTCCATGATTCCAATGTTCTTTTAAACAATGATGAAATTGTGCAAAACTTGAAACATTAGGGATCCCGGGTAAACAAAGGGATCCCTTTAAAGAATTAACCCTGGACGGGTTTTAAAGCAGCAAAAGATAACCAGTTAACTATTTACAGCCTTCGGTTTTTCGAGGTTTATTGAAGTTCTGGAGGTAGCAATGGTCGAGGTAGCCCAGCCGGATACTGGCGGTTACCAGGTGCTACATAGGGGGCTCCCTCACTCCAGATGGGGGTTTGCGTACCCACAGTCTTTTGTTTAGGAGCATCTGGAGCACAGACCATCACCGAAGTCAACTCCTTGGCTACCACAGTGGTAGTGGTGGCGACGGTACATGTCGTGGTCCGGATGATGGTACACATCGGGGTAACGGTTGTGGTCTTTGTAATAGCAGTAGTCTGGACGCAAGGTGGCACTGTTGCCACAGGAGACAAATGGGTTGGAGCTTTGGCAGGGTCTCTCTTTTTGTGCACATTTAAGGCGAACCAGCCCTTCTCACCAAAATGCCTGGTGTAGGTGACGGTGTCCTCCAGGTATAAGTCTCGATCAGGGTGTCCCTCCCAGAGGTGCGACTACACATCCCGGCGGTTAACAAACACCTCCGCATACAATCCGGGCTCTTTAATGAAGCCCCAACCTCCCCGGAGTTTGAAGGTTACGACTTTGCCCTGCTTACGTGGCGCCTGGCTGGTGCTGTGGTCCTTGCGGGCCTGGGCCTTTACTGCCAGGTCCCATTGGTCATATGCCTGGCGTTGGGCCTGGTATGCCTCCTCTTTTTCCTCCCACTTTCGAGCAAGCTGGGTCTGGTATTCCTCCCAACTTAGCACTTCCACTGTCTCTCCCTTTTGTCGTTCTTTCCAGGGAACCCCATGAAATCCGGTGTTGTGAATTCTGTGGCAGAGCTCCCTCCTGTGGTCACAAGTGGTACTTCGGCTGGTTCTCTCTGTGAGCTTCCGTTGGTGGAGGAAAGTGGTACTGCGGCTTCTGAGTTTCCTTCCTCAGGTGATGTGGTGAAGTCGTTAGGTGCTTCTCTATTTAACTCCACCTAGTGCTTTGATCCTGGCCGCCAGTCAATGTTCTAGTATTGGACCTGTTTCCTCCTGGATCGTTCCTGTGGCCTGCTGCTCTGCATAGCTAAGTTCCTCTTTGCTATTTGTTTGCTGTTTTTTTCTGTCCAGCTTGTCAATTTGTTTTTTTCTGCTTGCTGGAAGCTCTGGGACGCAGAGGGTGTACCTCCGTGCCGTTAGTTCGGTACGGAGGGTCTTTTTGCCCCCTTTGCGTGGTTTTTGTAGGGTTTTGTGTTGACCGCAAAGTTACCTTTCCTATCCTCGCTCTGTTCAGAAAGTTGGGCCTCACTTTGCTAAATCTATTTCATCTCTACGTTTGTCTTTTCATCTTTACTCACAGTCATTATATGTGGGGGCTGCCTTTTCCTTTGGGGTATTTCTCTGAGGCAAGGTAGGCTTATTTTCTATCTTCAGGCTAGCTAGTTTCTCAGGCCATGCCGAGTTGCATAGGCAGCGTTAGGCGCAATCCACGGCTGCCTTTAGTGTGGTTGGAGAGGATTAGGGATTGCGGTCAACAGAGTTCCCACGTCTCAGAGCTCGTTCTTGTTTTTTGGGTTATTGCCAGGTCACTGTATCTGCGCTGACCTCTATGTCCATTGTGGTACTGAATTACCTTTCATAACAGTACTGGCGGCCCAAAGTACTAATGATTCTCAATAGAGGGAAAAAAGAAGTTCTTTGCACTGTGTTTTGCCTTTTTTTTCCCCTAGACATTTGGGTGGTTCAGGACACAGGTGTAGCAATGGACATTAAAGGTCTGTCTTCATGTGTGGATCAGCTCACGGCAAGAGTACAAAGTATTCAAGACTTTGTGGTTCAGAATTCTATGTTAGAACCGAGAATCCCTATTCCTGATTTGTTTTTTGGAGATAGAACTAAATTTCTGAGTTTCAAAAATAATTGTAAACTATTTCTGGCTTTGAAACCTCGCTCCTCTGGTGACCCAGTTCAACAAGTTAGGATCGTTATTTCTTTTCTGCGTGGCGATCCTCAGGACTGGGCATTTTCCCTTGCGCCAGGGGATCCTGCATTAAGTAATATCGATGCATTTTTCCTGGCGCTTGGATTGCTGTACGATGAGCCTAATTCTGTGGATCAGGCAGAGAGGAATTTGCTGGCTCTGTGTCAGGGTCAGGATGAAATAGAGGTATATTGTCAGAAATTTAGAAAGTGGTCCGTACTCACTCAGTGGAATGAAGGTGCGCTCGCAGCTATTTTCAGAAAAGGTCTCTCTGAAGCCCTTAAAGATGTCATGGTGGGATTTCCTATGCCTGCTGGTCTGAATGAGTCTATGTCTTTGGCCATTCAGATCGGTCGACGCTTGCGCGAGCGTAAATCTGTGCACCATTTGGCGGTATTACCTGAGCTTAAACCTGAGCCTATGCAGTGCAATAGGACTTTGACCAGAGTTGAACGGCAAGAACACAGACGTCTGAATGGGCTGTGTTTCTACTGTGGTGATTCCACTCATGCTATCTCTGATTGTCCTAAGCGCACTAAGCGGTTCGCTAGGTCTGCCACCATTGGTACGGTACAGTCAAAATTTCTTCTGTCTGTTACCTTGATCTGCTCTTTGTCATCGTATTCTGTCATTGCATTTGTGGACTCAGGCGCTGCTCTGAATTTGATGGACTTGGAGTATGCTAGGCGTTGTGGGTTTTTCTTGGAGCCCTTGCAGTGTCCTATTCCATTGAGAGGAATTGATGCTACGCCTTTGGCCAAGAATAAGCCTCAGTACTGGACCCAGCTGACCATGTGCATGGCTCCTGCACATCAGGAGGTTATTCGCTTTCTGGTGTTGCATAATCTGCATGATGTGGTCGTGTTGGGGTTGCCATGGCTACAAGTCCATAATCCAGTTTTAGATTGGAAATACATGTCTGTGTCCAGCTGGGGTTGTCAGGGGGTACATGGTGATGTCCCATTTCTGACTATTTCGTCATCCACCCCTTCTGAGGTTCCTGAGTTCTTGTCTGATTACCGGGATTTATTTGATGAGTCCAAGTCCGATACCCTACCTTCGCATAGGGATTGTGATTGTGCTATCGATTTGATTCCTGGTAGTAAATTCCCAAAAGGTCGACTGTTTAGTTTGTCTGTGCCTGAGCACGCCGCTATGCGGAGTTATGTGAAGGAGTCTTTGGAGAAGGGGCATATTCGCCCGTCATCGTCGCCATTGGGAGCGGGGTTCTTTTTTGTAGCCAAGAAGGATGGTTCGCTGAGACCTTGTATAGATTACCGCCTTCTAAATAAGATCACGGTTAAATTTCAGTACCCCTTGCCGCTGTTATCTGATTTGTTTGCTCGGATTAAGGGGGCTAGTTGGTTCACAAAGATAGATCTTCGTGGTGCGTATAATCTTGTGCGTATTAAGCGAGGCGATGAATGGAAAACTGCATTTAATATGCCCGAGGGCCATTTTGAGTATCTAGTAATGCCATTCGGACTTGCCAATGCTCCATCAGTGTTTCAGTCCTTTATGCCTGACATCTTCCGAGAGTACCTGGATAAATTCCTGATTGTGTACTTGGATGACATTTTGATCTTCTCGGATGATTGGGAGTCTCATGTGAAGCAGGTCAGAACGGTGTTTCAGGTCCTGAGTGCTAATTCCTTGTTTGTGAAGGGATCAAAGTGTCTCTTTGGTGTCCAGAAGGTTTCATTTTTGGGGTTCATCTTTTCCCCTTCTACTATCGAGATGTATCCTGTTAAGGTGCAAGCCATCCATAATTGGACTCAGCCGACATCTCTGAAAAGTCTGCAAAAGTTTCTGGGCTTTGCTAATTTTTATCGTCGCTTCATCTGCAATTTTTCTAGTATTGCTAAACCATTGACCGATTTGACCAAGAAAGGTGCTGATTTGGTCAATTGGTCTTCTGCTGCGGTGGAAGCTTTTCAAGAGTTGAAGCGTCGTTTTTCTTCTGCCCCTGTGTTGTGTCAACCAGATGTTTCGCTTCCGTTCCAGGTCGAGGTTGATGCTTCTGAGATTGGAGCAGGGGCTGTTTTGTCGCAGAGAAGTTCTGATTGCTCGGTGATGAAACCATGCGCCTTCTTTTCCAGGAAGTTTTCGCCTGCTGAGCGTAATTATGATGTGGGCAATCGAGAGTTGCTGGCCATGAAGTGGGCATTCGAGGAGTGGCGTCATTGACTTGAAGGAGCTAAGCATCGCATGGTGGTCTTGACTGATCATAATAACTTGACTTATCTCGAGTCCGCCAAGCTCGTTGAAGTTGAATCCTAGACAAGCTCGTTGGTCGTTGTTTTTTGCCCGTTTTGACTTTGTGATTTCATACCTTCCGGGCTCTAAAAATGTAAAGGCGGATGCTCTGTCTAGGAGTTTTGTGCCCGACTCTCCGGGTGTATCTGAGCCGGCGGGTATCCTCAAAGAGGGAGTAATTGTGTCTGCCATCTCCCCTGATTTGCGGCGGGTGCTGCAAAAATTTCAGGCTAATAAACCTGATCGTTGCCCAGCGGAGAAACTGTTTGTCCCTGATAGGTGGACGAATAAAGTTATCTCTGAGGTTCATTGTTCGGTGTTGGCTGGTCATCCTGGAATCTTTGGTACCAGAGAGTTAGTGGCTAGATCCTTTTGGTGGCCATCTCTGTCGCGGGATGTGCGTACTTTTGTGCAGTCCTGTGGGATTTGTGCTCGGGCTAAGCCCTGCTGTTCTCGTGCCAGTGGGTTGCTTTTGCCCTTGCCGGTTCCGAAGAGGCCTTGGACACATATCTCTATGGATTTTATTTCAGATCTTCCCGTCTCTCAAAAGATGTCAGTCATTTGGGTGGTCTGTGATCGCTTCTCTAAGATGGTCCATTTGGTACCCTTGTCTAAATTGCCTTCCTCCTCTGATTTGGTGCCATTGTTTTTCCAGCATGTGGTTCGTTTACATGGCATTCCAGAGAATATCGTTTCTGACAGAGGTTCCCAGTTTGTTTCGAGGTTTTGGCGAGCCTTTTGTGGTAGGATGGGCATTGACTTGTCTTTTTCCTCGGCTTTCCATCCTCAGACTAATGGCCAGACCGAATGAACCAATCAGACCTTGGAAGCATATCTGAGATGCTTTGTTTCTGCTGATCAGGATGACTGGGTGTCCTTTTTGCCTTTGGCTGAGTTCGCCCTTAATAATCGGGCCAGCTCGGCTACCTTGGTTTCACCGTTTTTCTGCAACTCTGGGTTCCATCCTCGTTTCTCTTCAGGGCAGGTTGAGTCTTCGGACTGTCCTGGTGTGGATACTGTGGTGGACAGGTTGCAGCAGATTTGGACTCATGTAGTGGACAATTTGACTTTGTCCCAGGAGAAGGCTCAACGTTTCGCTAATCGCAGACGCTGTGTGGGTCCCCGACTTCGGGTTGGGGACTTGGTTTGGTTATCTTCTCGTCATGTTCCTATGAAGGTTTCCTCTCCTAAGTTTAAACCTCGTTTTATTGGTCCGTATAGGATTTCTGAGGTTCTTAATCCTGTGTCTTTTCGTCTGACCCTTCCAGATTCATTTTCCATACATAACGTATTCCATAGGTCATTGTTGCGGAGATACGTGGCACCTATGGTTCCATCTGTTGATCCTCCTGCCCCGGTTTTGGTGGAGGGGGAGTTGGAGTATATTGTGGAGAAGATTTTGGATTCTCGTGTTTCAAGGCGGAAACTCCAGTATCTGGTTAAGTGGAAGGATTATGCTCAGGAAGATAATTCCTGGGTCTTTGCCTCTGATGTCCATGCTCCCGATCTTGTTCGTGCCTTTCATATGGCTCATCCTGGTCGTCCTGGGAGCTCTGGTGAGGGTTCAGTGACCCCTCCTCAAGGGGGGGGTACTGTTGTGAATTCTGTGGCAGAGCTCCCTCCTGTGGTCACAAGTGGTACTTCGGCTGGTTCTCTCTGTGAGCTTCCGTTGGTGGAGGAAAGTGGTACTGCGGCTTCTGAGTTTCCTTCCTCAGGTGATGTGGTGAAGTCGTTAGGTGCTTCTCTATTTAACTCCACCTAGTGCTTTGATCCTGGCCGCCAGTCAATGTTCTAGTATTGGACCTGTTTCCTCCTGGATCGTTCCTGTGGCCTGCTGCTCTGCATAGCTAAGTTCCTCTTTGCTATTTGTTTGCTGTTTTTTTCTGTCCAGCTTGTCAATTTGTTTTTTTCTGCTTGCTGGAATCTCTGGGACGCAGAGGGTGTACCTCCATGCCGTTAGTTCGGTACGGAGGGTCTTTTTGCCCCCTTTGCGTGGTTTTTGTAGGGTTTTGTGTTGACCGCAAAGTTACCTTTCCTATCCTCGCTCTGTTCAGAAAATTGGGCCTCACTTTGCTAAATCTATTTCATCTCTACGTTTGTCTTTTCATCTTTACTCACAGTCATTATATGTGGGGGCTGCCTTTTCCTTTGGGGTATTTCTCTGAGGCAAGGTAGGCTTATTTTCTATCTTCAGGCTAGCTAGTTTCTCAGGCCGTGCCGAGTTGCATAGGCAGCGTTAGGCGCAATCCACGGCTGCCTTTAGTGTGGTTGGAGAGGATTAGGGATTGCGGTCAACAGAGTTCCCACATCTCAGAGCTCGTTCTTGTTTTTTGGGTTATTGCCAGGTCACTGTATCTGCGCTGACCTCTATGTCCATTGTGGTACTGAATTACCTTTCATAACAATCCGGTCTGTGATTCACCAAGCGGTACACAGTCTGCTCCGCATAGACCTCACCCGGCAGGGTGATGGGTGAAATTGGGGCCTTCAGGAATTGCTCCACGCCCGTGGCCTGGTCCAAGGGCTTGAGGCGCTGGAGGCGGTGAGCACAGCGGGGAGGTGGCGCTGCAACAGGGCCCACTAGCAGGTCCTCAGTCACCGGGGCAGGGTCAGCGTCCTTACCTGCCACCACTGTGTCCTGGGTGTCGACTGGCTCTGCTGACGGCGGTCTCCGTGGTGGTGTTAGTAGCGGCTCCGGTAGCGGTGCAGGGAGTGATGTCAGCGCCGGTGGATCTTCTACAGGCGCCACCTGGTACGAGGCTTTGGTCTTTACCTGCAGCTGCAGGAGTTGATCTATCAGCTCCTCCATCAAAATCTGCAGGGAATCTACATCAGCGGTGAAGGTTTGGCTGCGGTGCCCTTCCGGGTAGCTGGGGGAGTCTCCTGCTCCGACCCCACGCTCTGGCTCCGGAGTGCTGGCCATGGTGTCCTCCACGTGGCTCACTCCCTAGTCCTTTTCCCACTCTTTTCTCCCAGGGCGGTTCCACTTTCTTTGTCTCCACCCGCCATTGAGAATCAGGAGGCGGATCTCGGCTGCTGACGGGCACGTCCTCAAGGTACAGAAATATTTAGACTGGGCGGCCATTGTTTTTCGCGCTTCTCAGTTCATTCATGCCCACAGTTCCACGCCCTTCTTCTTCTCCAGCTCTCCTCATGGCGCGATAAGGCCGGCGGTTTCCGCTGGAATTTTGGCGGCAATTGGCAATACACAGTCTTTAGGCAATTCACAGTTCACATATGATTCTGGCACAGTTCTTAGGTGCACATGACCCGATTTTCAGGCTTAAGTAGATCCTGTTCGTGATGCCAAAAGTTGGATCGCCCCCAAGGGCTAGGGGAACTCAGTACCGGAAAGGTCTTTAAAAGGGATAATGTTCGTGACGCCACCTGTGATATTCGGTCAGGGTGACCGACGCTGTTCAGGGGTCCGCTGGGGGAATGGTATGGCAGATTAATGGTATACCTTCCCACAGGTGAAGTATGTCCTCAGGGCTTCCCAGAGTGTAGTTGTTAGATGGTGGATGATGTGAGGCGCAGTGAATAACGAGGACACAAGGTTGCAGTCTCTTTACCTTTACTGAAGGCTTCAATATCCACAGTCCGGGGCACCAGACCACGGGGTAGGCAGAGTCCGGCCAGTCCGAAGGCACATCCAGAGTCCCCTTATCCAGGTGGAATTCAGTAGCCTTCCTACTAGCGCCTGGGTGTTGTAGTACCTCCCTGCTGAGCAACTCGGTAAGGTCCTCACAACTCTTGTAGATATTCTAGATGTTATATCTTCCTCTCTGTCCCCCAGATGGTGTGGATAGGACAACCCGTATGACTAATGGCCTGAGGCTTGTTTATAGGGACCCTAGAGACGCCTCGACCCCCACAATTTGCCACCGTGTCTTCTTAGGTATTTAGGTCGGGCAGCCAACTTGGAATTGACTGTTCTGCCAGTCTCTGAAGTAAAGCGTAGAGTCTATTACTCCCTCGGTGTTCCGGCCACCGGCTACGCGCCTCAGAAGGAGGCAGCCTCTCTCAGGGCAGAACTCCCTCTGGCTTTCTCCTTGTGCTATGACTTCGTGTCTCACTTTCTACAATACAATTCCTTTCTTGTCCTTTCTTAGGATGCTGCCGCACGTGGGGCAGGCGCGGCTCTGTGTCTTTCTGTCTCATGCAAGGCCTCCGACAGGATCCCACCCCTGTCTGGGGCCCTCTGTCTGTAGCTTTGTGGTGTTCCTCCTTTCCGGCTGTCTGCCTGACAGGTGTTGCCTGGGCCAAGCCCAGTCAGCTTCTGACTAACTTTCTATCCAACCCACCAGTTTTACCCTAACGTGAGGAGTGCCCTAATAGATAGGAGCAAGGCTCCCGCTGGTGGACTGGAGTGTGAAGTGTGGTGTATGGTTTGTGATACCTGGCAGGGTGGACTCCTTTAGTGCCATCAGACGTAATATCACTCCCCCTGGTGGAAGAATAACATTACTGCAATGAACCAGGACTGTGGGGCGCTGCATTTATCTCCCCGTTTAAACTGTTTCACTACCTGTGTGGAGTACCCCCTGTTAAAGTAAAATTGTTAACCCTTGCTCTGCCTCCTATCCGTCACTGCATCTCGCAACCTGCTCACACTAACATAGCAGAGTCCAAGTCTTACACGTGGTGAAAGAATGGAGAGGATGGTGCAGGAGTATCTAGAACTAAATATCAATACCATCAGGTAGGGTTTGGACCTTTTCACATTTTGGTCTTCCAAAATGGATGAGTGGCCTGAGCTCGCCTAACATGCCTTGGAGGTTTTATCATACCCGGCGACAACCAGTTATCTCAGAAAGCGTCTTCAGCGCTGCTGGTGTCTTGACGGATAAGCGGATATGGCTGTCCCCTGAAAGTGTTGACCGCCTAAGTTTCAATAAGATGAACAAATCATGGATCTCTAAGGACTTTTGCACCCCAATTACAGACTGTACAGACTGGGTGATATTGCATTTTTTAGTGTGATGCATTAATGTCACGTAACTGCACTCTGTGATATCTTTAATGTAGCTTCTGTGGCTGCTGCTGATGTTAACACAAATTTGTGGAAATGTGAACAGGCATGGCTGGTCTACATCTGCTGTGTTAGCTGTAGTGGAAGACGTGTCGGTCCCAATTATACAATTTCTATTCTCGTGAAAGTTGTTCCACTTCGGTGGTGTCAGGCACTCATTTTTTTAAATATGAACACTCCAAGTTGGGTGCCCTTCTACTGGATTGGGTGTAGTGAAAGACCTGTCGGTCCCTATTTTACTATTTCTACTGCGGAGAAATTGATGCCACTTCTGTGGTGGAAGGCCCTCATTTCTTTAAATGTGAACACTCCTTGTGGGGTGTCCATCTGCTGGATTGGGTGTAGTGGAAAAACTGTCGGACCCTATAATACTATTTCTACTGTGGTGAAATTGATGCCACTTTTGTGGTGGTGGCCCTCATTTCTTTAAATATGAACACTCCTGCTTGGGTGTCCATCTGCTGGATTGTCGGTCCCTTTTATACTATTTCTACTGTGATGAAATTTATGCCACTTTGTTGGTGTCTGCCACTAATTTTTGTAAATGTGTAGACTCCTGATTTGAGTCTCCTTCATGTGTGTTGCCTGTAGTAGTAGGCCTACTAGACCGTCAGGCCTCCACTTCCTTGTACTCAACTACCCGTGTTACTGTCCTTAAATTTTTCTGACAATGGAAGTCTAGAAAACTGATATTTGTGCCACCTGAGTGTGGCTCAGCATGAAAGCAGGCAGAGGTGTTTCATGTGGTATCAGGGCTCCCAACAAAGGGACCTTACACCGATCCCTCACCCACCTTGTCTTACTGTGACGTTCATTAGAAAGCTTTGTACTGTGGGTGAATTGAGCCACTTTCCTGGTGTCTGTCCCTCATTTGATGTGTTTTGGCAGCATTTGGGGCCATTCTAAGGTGAAAATCCAGACCTGTTGAGCTAGATTCCCATTTTGTCTATTTTCCTTGATGTGAGGCCAGGGCGAGGCCACTGTCTGAGCCCCAGGTGGATGAGCATAGAGCAACTGGGTGAGCTGGAATAAAGTTTCTATAACAGAATATGATGTGGTGGGCATTACAGAAACCTGGCTGGATGAAAGCCATGACTGGGTGATAAACATAGAAGGTTACACTACAGTTAGCAAAGACAGAGAAGGTGGAGGAGTGTGTATTTTCTTTAAATCCAACTGAAGGCCAGTGATCAATGATGACATTGGGGGAGCTGTGACAATGTAGAGTCAGTGTCAATAAATGTACATAGGAATGGCAATAATGGAAACCTGCTAATTGGAGTTTGCTACAAGCCTTATAATATAGCTGAACAGGTAGAGGAGGAAATGCTGCAGCAAACTAAAAAGGCAGCAAATAATGATAGGGTTCTTATTATGGGGGATTTTAACTATCCGGACAATCAATGGGACATAGAATCTTCTGGTTGTGCTAAAATCTGCAGGTTCTGATACACAGTTTAAGGCAATTACCTCTCTCAGCTGGTAGATGAACCAACCAGGGGAGGTAATCTGCTGGATCTGGTTCTGTGAAATAGACCAGACACAATCTCAGATCTACGGGTCAGGGAGCATTTGGGAAGCAGTGACCATAACACTGAAAATTACATTGAATCTTACCATCAGACATTTAAAAGAGGAAATGCCAAAATCTGGGACTTTAAGAAAGCTGGTTTCAACAAATTAAGGCAAGAACTTAAAGGGAATTTGTCACCAGGTTTTTGCCACCTAAGCTGAGAGCAGCATAATGTAAGGAACAGAGAGTCTGATTTCAGTAATGTAACATTTACTGGGCTGCTTGCTGTAGTTTTGATCAAATCACAGGCTATCAATAGAGAACTAGTAAACCTGCTGCCAAGTAATCCTCCATATTTATGAGCTCTGTATAACCCCGCCTGTTGTGAATTCTGTTGTCAGGCTCCCTCCTGTGGTCATGAATGGTGCGTCGGCTGGTTCTGTCCATGGACTTTCTCTGGTGCCTGTGGGTGTTTCTGAGTTTCCTTCCACAGGTGACGAGGCTAATTCGTTAGTGGGCTGCTCTATTTAACTCCACTTAGATCTTTGCCCCATGCCAGCTGTCAATGTTGTACTATGGCTCCAGTTCGCTCCTGGATCGTTCTGAGTTCCTGTTGCTCCAGCAGAAGCTAAGTTCCTCTGTGCTATTTTGCTTGTTTGCTATTTTTTCTGTCCAGCTTACTTTTGGCAATATTGCCTTGCTTGCTGGAAGCTCTGGGACGCAGAGGGGCGCCTCCCGCACCGTGAGTCGGTGCGGAAGGAATTTTTCCCTGCACTCTCTGCGTGGTCTTTTGTAGGTTTTTGTGCTGACCGCAAAGTAACCTTTTCTATCCTCGGTCTGTTCAGTAAGTCGGGCCTCACTTTGCTAAATCTATTTCATCTCTGTGTTTGTATTTTCGTCTTTACTCACAGTCATTATATGTTGGGGGCTGCCTTTTCCTTTGGGGAATTTCTCTGAGGCAAGGTAGGCTTTATTTTTCTATCTTCAGGGTTAGCTAGTTTCTTAGGCTGTGCCGAGTTGCATAGGGAGCGTTAGGCGGAATCCACGGCTATTTCTAGTGTGTTTTGATAGGTTTAGGGATTGCGGTCAGCAGAGATCCCACGTCCCAGAGCTCGTCCTTATTATCAGTAACAATCAGGTCCATTATTTGTCCAAACCACCGGATCATAACAGTACAGCTGGCCAAAAGTATTGATGCATCTCAATAGAGGGATAAGTGAAGCTCTGAGACCAGTTTTTTTTCTTTGCAGCGTGTTCTGTCTCACTTTTCCCCTTTACCTCTGGGTGGTTCAGAACACAGGTGTAGACATGGACATTCAAGGTCTGTCTTCTTTGATGGATAATCTCACTATAAGTGTGCAAAAAATTCAAGATTCTGTGGTTCAGAATCCGATGTTAGAGCCTAGGATTCCTATTCCTGATTTGTTTTTTGGTGATAGAGCTAAGTGTTTGAATTTCAAAAATAATTGTAAATTGTTTCTCGCCTTGAAACCTCACTCCTCAGGTGATCCTGCTCAACAAGTAAGGATCATTATTTCTTTGTTACGTGGCGACCCTCAAGACTGGGCATTTTCCCTTGCGCCAGGAGATCTGGCATTACGTGATATTGATGCGTTTTTCCTGGCGCTCGGATTGCTTTATGACGAACCTAATTCAGTGGATCAGGCAGAGAAAATCTTGCTGGCTCTATGTCAGGGTCAGGATGAAGCAGAGATATATTGTCAGAAGTTTAGAAAGTGGTCTGTGCTCACTCAGTGGAATGAATGTGCTCTGGCAGCAATCTTCAGAAAGGGTCTCTCTGAAGCCCTTAAATATGTCATGGTGGGATTTCCCATGCCTGCTGGTCTGAATGAGTCTATGTCTTTGGCTATTCAGATCGATCGGCGCTTGCGTGAGCATAAAACTGTGCACCATTTGGCGGTACTATCTGAGCATGGGCCTGAGCCTATGCAGTGTGATAGGACTTTGACCAGAGCTGAACGGCAGGAACACAGACGTAAGAATGGGCTGTGTTTTTACTGTGGTGACTCCACTCATGCTATCTCCGATTGTCCTAAGCGCACTAAGCGGTTCGCTAGGTTTGCCACCATTGGTACGGTACAGTCAAAATTTCTATTGTCCGTTACTCTGATTTGCTCTTTGTCTTACTACTCTGTTATGGCATTTGTGGATTCAGGCGCTGCCCTGAATTTGATGGACTTGGAGTATGCTAGGCGCTGTGGTTTTTTCTTGGAACCCTTGCAGCATCCTATTCATTGAGAGGAATTGATGCTACGCCTTTGGCCAAGAATAAGCCTCAGTACTGGACCCAATTGACCATGTGCATGGCTCCTGCACATCAGGAGGATATCCGTTTTTTGGTGTTACATAATCTGCATGATGTGGTCGTTTTAGGGTTACCATGGCTACAGGTCCATAATCCAGTATTGGACTGGAAATCTATGTCTGTGTCCAGCTGGGGTTGCCAGGGGGTACATGGTGATGTTCCATTTTTGTCAATTTCGTCTTCTACTCCTGAAGTTCCGGAGTTTTTGTCGGATTATCAGGATGTATTTGATGAGCCCAAAGCCAGTGCCCTACCTCCTCATAGGGATTGCGATTGTGCAATTAATTTGATTCCTGGTAGTAAGTTTCCTAAGGACTGATTGTTCAATTTATCTGTGCCAGAACACGCCGCTATGCGGAGTTATATAAAGGAATCCTTGGAGAAAGGCCATATTCGCCCATCGTCATCACCATTGGGAGCAGGGTTCTTTTTTGTGGCCAAGAAGGATGGTTCTTTGAGACCTTGTATTGATTACCGCCTTCTTAATAAAATTACAGTCAAATTTCAGTATCCTTTGCCGTTGCTGTCCGACTTGTTTGCTCGTATTAAAGGGGCTAGTTGGTTTACCAAGATAGACCTTCGGGGGGCGTATAATCTTGTGCGTATTAAACGGGGCAATGAATGGAAAACAGCATTTAATACGCCCGAGGGCCATTTTGAGTACCTGGTGATGCCATTCGGGCTTTCCAATGCTCCATCAGTATTTCAGTCTTTTATGCATGACATCTTCCGAGAGTACCTGGATAAATTCCTGATTGTGTATTTGGATGATATTTTGGTCTTTTCGGATGATTGGGAGTCTCATGTGAAGCAGGTCAGAATGGTGTTCCAGGTCCTTCGTGCTAATTCCTTGTTTGTGAAGGGGTCGAAATGTCTCTTTGGAGTTCAGAAGGTTTCGTTTTTGGGGTTCATTTTTTCCCCTTCTACTGTCGAGATGGACCCTGTTAAAGTCCAGGCCATTCATGATTGGACTCAGCCGACATCTGTGAAGAGCCTGCAAAAGTTCCTGGGCTTTGCTAATTTTTATTGTCGCTTCATCGCTAATTTTTCTAGTGTTGCTAAACCGTTGACTGATTTGACCAAGAAGGGTGCTGATGTGGTCAATTGGTCTTCTGCGGCCGTGGATGCTTTTCAGGAATTGAAGCATCGTTTTTCTTCTGCCCCTGTGTTGTGCCAGCCAGATGTTTCGCTCCCGTTTCAGGTTGAGGTTGATGCCTCTGAGATTGGGGCAGGGGCTGTTTTGTCGCAAAAAAGTTCTGATGGCTCGGGAATGAAGCCATGTGCTTTCTTTTCTAGAAAGTTTTCGCCTGCTGAGCGCAATTATGATGTTGGTAATCGAAAATTGTTGGCCATGAAGTGGGCATTCGAGGAGTGGCGTCATTGGCTTGAAGGAGCCAAGCATCGCATGGTGGTCTTGACAGATCACAAAAATTTGACTTATCTTGAGTCTGCCAAACGGTTGAATCCGAGACAGGCTCGATGGGCGTTGTTTTTCTCCCATTTTGATTTTGTGGTTTCGTACCTTCCGGGCTCTAAGAATGTGAAGGCTGATGCTCTGTCAAGGAGTTTTGTGCCTGACTCTCCGGGTGTTTCTGAGCCGGCAGGTATTCTCAAAAAGGGGATAATTTTGTCTGCCATCTCCCCTGATTTGCGGCGGGTGCTGCAAAAATTTCAGGCTGATAGACCTGACCGTTGCCCAGCAGAGAAACTGTTTGTCCCTGATAAATGGACTAATAGAGTTATCTCTGAGCTTCATTGTTCGGTGTTGGCTGGGCATCCTGGAATCTTTGGTACCAGAGATTTGGTGGCTAGATCCTTTTGGTGGCCGTCTTTGTCACGGGATGTGCGTTCTTTTGTGCAGTCCTGTGGGACTTGTGCTCGGGCTAAGCCCTGCTGTTCTCGTGCTAGTGGGTTGCTTTTGCCCTTGCCGGTCCCGAAGAGGCCCTGGACGCATATTTCTATGGATTTTATTTCGGATCTCCCCGTCTCTCAAAAGATGTCAGTCATTTGGGTGGTTTGTGATCGCTTTTCTAAGATGGTCCATTTGGTACCCTTGTCTAAATTGCCTTCCTCCTCTGATTTGGTGCCATTGTTTTTCCAGCATGTGGTTTGTTTACATGGCATCCCGGAGAACATCGTTTCGGACAGAGGTTCCCAGTTTGTTTCGAGGTTTTGGCGATCCTTTTGTGCTAGGATGGGCATTGATTTGTCTTTTTCCTCAGCTTTCCATCCTCCGACAAATGGCCAAACCGAACGAACTAATCAGACGTTGGAAACATATCTGAGATGCTTTGTTTCTGCTGATCAGGATGATTGGGTTTCCTTTTTGCCGTTGGCTGAGTTTGCCCTTAATAATCGGTCCAGCTCGGCTACTTTGGTTTCGCCGTTTTTCTGCAATTCTGGTTTCCATCCTCGTTTCTCTTCAGGGCAGGTTGAGTCTTCGGACTGTCCTGGTGTAGATACTGTGGTGGATAGGTTGCAGCAGATTTGGACTCATGTGGTGGACAATTTGACATTGTCCCATGAGAAGGCTCAACGTTTCGCTAACCGCCGGCGCTGTGTGGGTCCCCGACTTCGTGTTGGGGATTTGGTTTGGTTGTCGTCTCGTTATGTTCCTATGAAGGTTTCCTCTCCTAAGTTTAAACCTCGTTTTATTGGTCCGTATAAAATTTCTGAGGTTATCAATCCTGTGTCATTTCGTTTGGCCCTTCCAGATTCTTTTGCCATCCATAATGTGTTCCATAGGTCGTTATTGCGGAGATACGTGGCGCCTGTGGTTCCATCCGTTGACCCTCCTGCTCCGGTGTTGGTTGAGGGGGAGTTGGAGTATGTGGTGGAGAAGATTTTGGATTCTCATATTTCGAGACGGAAACTCCAGTACTTGGTCAAGTGGAAGGGTTATGGTCAGGAGGATAATTCCTGGGTTTTTGCCTCTGATGTTCATGCGACCGATCTGGTTTGTGCCTTTCATTTGGCTCATCCTGGTCGGCCTGGGGGCTCTTGTGAGGGTTCGGTGACCCCTCCTCAAGGGGGGGTACTGTTGTGAATTCTGTTGTCAGGCTCCCTCCTGTGGTCATGAATGGTACTTCGGCTGGTTCTGTCCATGGACTTTCTCTGGTGCCTGTGGGTGTTTCTGAGTTTCCTTCCACAGGTGACGAGGCTAATTCGTTAGTGGGCTGCTCTATTTAACTCCACTTAGATCTTTGCCCCATGCCAGCTGTCAATGTTGTACCATGGCTCCAGATCGCTCCTGGATCGTTCTGAGTTCCTGTTGCTCCAGCAGAAGCTAAGTTCCTCTGTGCTATTTAGCTTGTTTTCTATTTTTTCTGTCCAGCTTTCTCTTGGCAATATTGCCTTGCTTGCTGGAAGCTCTGGGACGCAGAGGGGCGCCTCCCGCACCGTGAGTCGGTGCGGAAGGTATTTTTCCCTGCACTCTCTGCGTGGTCTTTTGTAGGTTTTTGTGCTGACCGCAAAGTAACCTTTTCTATCCTCGGTCTGTTCACTTTGCTAAATCTATTTCATCTCTGTGTTTGTATTTTCGTCTTTACTCACAGTCATTATATGTGGGGGGCTTCCTTTTCCTTTGGGGAATTTCTCTGAGGCAAGGTAGGCTTTATTTTTCTATCTTCAGGGCTAGCTAGTTTCTTAGGCTGTGCCGAGTTGCATAGGGAGCGTTAGGCGCAATCCACGGCTATTTCTAGTGTGTTTTGATAGGTTTAGGGATTGCGGTCAGCAGAGTTCCCACGTCCCAGAGCTCGTCCTTATTATCAGTAACAATCAGGTCCATTATTTGTCCAAACCACTGGATCATAACACCCGCCCTCACCATTGATTGGCAGTTTTATGTGTACACTGCTGTACATAGGCATAAAGCTGTCAATAAGAGATCTGGGAGGGGTTATACTGAACTCAACATTCAAAAAACTGCTAGATTTTCAGCAGATAAAACAGTGATTTTCTCAAAACTACAGCAATCAACCCAGTAAGTGACACTTCACTGGAATCAGGGTTGCCGCCCCTACATCATGCTGCACTCAGATTAGGAAGCAAAAACTGGTGACAAATTCCCTTTAATGTATCATTAAACACTTTTTGTTTTACATTTCAATTGGAAACAATACACAAATTAAGGTTAATTAGAGGGACTGAAAACTGGGAAACAGGAAAGCAAAATGTAATTGGCTAGCAAAATGATGCAGTTCACAGCTGGGATAAGTGAGCCAAATACAATAAAATGTATTATATCTTCCAAATAAAACGACAAAGTGCCCACTGAAGGGTGAATATTAAATATATAAAGCTAATGCAGTTGAAATGATGGGGTATCACAGATTTTGGCAAGTTCTGCTGAGAAACTCTATTAACTGAACAAATAATGCAGTTTGTCTGCAGAAGTTACCAGAATGCTTTATGTGTCAATAAAATGATGATGAAAATATACAGCTGAGATGTTTTATGAGAAGAGTAATCATTCTGACAAAACACAGTGAATGCAAAATTAGTATTTGTGGCTAGTTGTAAGTTTATGTTATGCAAATATTGCACATTAAATTATAGCTATCTCGCTGTTTGTACATCAAAGCTTCAAGACATCAACCTTCATGGAAAGATTCATCTCAAACAAGACCAGTTGTGTTCTTATTTACTCATGACCTTCTTTAATTACTTTTAGGCATGATTAATCCTAATAAAAGTATGATTTTTTTTTTTGTTTAAAAGGCCACACCTGGCCATAGCTTATGTTAGCCCTATTTAATGCAGTGGAGCAGGGGTGTCAAACTGCATTCCTTGAGGGCTGCAAGCAGGTCATGTTTTCAGGATTTCCTTGTACTGCACAGGTGATAATTTAATCACCTACACAAATAATGAGTTGGTGATTAAATTATCACCTGTGCAGTACAAGGAAATCCTGAAAACATGACCTGTTTGCAGCCCTCGAGGAATGCAGTTTGACACCCCTGCTGTGGAGCACAGCTGTATTACCCAATTGAACCTACATACAAAAGCAGCTATGGTTTTCCTTTCTTGTACAAAATCTTTAACTGACGGGTGACTAGTGATGCGCGAACCTGTACAGTAAAGTTTGGGGTCTGTACCGACACCTAATGTATGTACATGGACCCTGAACACGGACTTCTCCAGGAAGTCCATGTTACTGTTCATGTTTGGCAGCCTGAGCATTGGCTGTTTCTCACGCTGTCATCTCTGTGACAGCGCAAGAAACACAAGTGTCTCTGATTGGAGGTAAGATCATTACTAATGGTCGGAGAGCTGCAGTTTCCACGCGGTCTGATGACAGCATGAGAGCCAGAAGCTGTGACCAGGGATAAAAAGGTTACTGCCGGTCACAGGGTCGGCTGAGGAGAGTATTACTCTCATCTGCATATGCCTGCTGTGACTGATAACAGTAAGAGCAGGCAAGGCTGATGAGAGTATTCATCAGCCGTTACCTGTGCAATGAATAAATCAATAAACCGTCAGCTGCTGGCTGCAACCCATGCCATTTTTCAAATTATTTAGATAAATGATTTAAAAAAATGGCGTAAGGTCTCTCCCATTTTTGACAACCAGCCAAGCTAAAGCAGACAGCTGTGGGCTGGTATTCTTAGACTGGCAAGGGGCTATAGATATTGTCCCTCCCCAGCCTAAAAATAGCAGCCCGTAGCTGCCCCAGAAAAGGTGCATCTATTAGATGCTTCTCCTGGTTGTTCACAATTGCCCTGGTGCAGTGGCAAGTGAGGCTTTAGGTTTGGGGTTGATATCAGTTGTTTTATGGCTGCTGACATCAAGCCCAGGGGTTAGTAATGGAAAGACAACTATAAGACACCCCCATTACTAACCCCATAGTTAGATTGTAACCCAGCCAGTTTAAAGTCATTTAATTGAAATAAAGACACTTACATCTTTATTTGAAATAACAATAAAAAAGAAAAGCTGCACTCACCTTTACCACTAATCCATTGATGCACATGTCACCTGTAAAAGACAAAAAAAAATAAACACCTGCCCGATAAGAAGATAAACCAGTTGTCTCGCAACAAGTTTAGCCCTACAACATCTAGAACATTGGCATGATGCGAGCATTCAGCCTAGCAGCAAGCAGAGACACTGAGCTGCACATCTGTCATGATCTAGCCTCTGTCCTGGTCAGGACAGGGTTAATTTGAGTTGCCTCTTTCTGGTTCTGGAGCAGCTATTTAATTCTGGTGGTTTCTGGGTCTGGTGTCAGTGATACTTCCGTGTTCTCGGTTAGTGGTTGCTGACCCAGGTTACTCATCTGTAATCGCTGTGCCTCTATGTGTGTGAGCTTTGTTGTGTATGACCTGGTTTTGCCCCCTGTCTTCTGCCTCTGTTTTCTGCTCGGTACCTATCTGTCCTTCCTGGTTCTCTGACCCCCTGGCTCATCTCGGTTTACTCTTCTGTCTTGTCCCTGGTACTTCGCTCTCGTCTGGCTTTTGACCCCTGGCTCCCCTCTGACTACGTTATTGTTCGGTGCCCAGTGCTCCACTCTCGGCTGTTTCCTCGTCCTCTCGCGTGGTGGCTCTGCCCCTCTGCAGTCACGTGACTGTCTAGTCTTAGGTCTTGTGCTTACTGTGTGCCTGAGCCTCAGGTACTGTGTGCACAGCGTTCCCTGTTCCTTTCACTCCCAGCTCTCAGTCTCGTGCCCACTGTTTGCGCCATCTGTGCTTTCCGCAGTGACACTATCTGTGTCTTTACAACATCATAGGGCAGCATCAGTGTCTCATGGTGGCGTGAATAAGAAGAGCGGAGTTCATAGCCAATGAACTCCGTTTACCTCACTGACGTCATCGCTAGCGGCATGAGAAGGTTCAAACTGTACCAAATTGTACCAAACTGTACCGATTGTAACCAGGAAATGGTACGTGTCACGCTGATGATACAGTTAGGTCCATATATATTTAGACAGAGACAACATTTTTCTAATTTTGGTTATAGACATTACCACAATGAATTTTAAACAAAACAATTCAGATACAGTTGAAGTTCAGACTTTCAGCTTTCATTTGAGGGTATCCACATTAAAATTGGATGAAGGGTTTAGGAGTCTCAGCTCCTTAACATGTGCCACCCTCTATGGTTACCATCCTGACGCATCGCTGACCCCCGATCATGTGACGGGGTCGGCGATGACGTCATTTCCGCCCTCCCGGCCGGATGCGGTAGTTAAATGCTGCTGTCTGCGTTTGACAGCGGCATTTAACTAGTTAATAGGTGCGGGCAGATCGCGATTCTGCCCGCGCCTATTACGGGCACATGTCAGCTGTTCAAAACAGCTGACATGTCCCGGCTTTGATGCGGGCTCACCCCGGAGCCCTGCATCAAAGCAGGGGATCTGACCTCGGACGTACTATCCCGTCCGAGGTCAGAAAGGGGTTAAAAAGCGGACTGCATACAGACATACAAAACAGATGTGAGAAGAAGGCCTTAACCCCTTAAAGACCAGAGGAATTTTTGTTTTTGCATTTTTGTTTTTTGCTCCACTTCTTCCCAGAGCCATAACTTTTTTAATTTTTGGTCAAAATGGCCATGTGAGGGCTTGTTTTTTGTGGGACGAGTTGTGCTTTTGAATGATATCATTGTTTTTAACATACTGTGTACTGGAAAATGGGAAAAAAATTCCAAGTACGGTGAAATTGCAAAATAAAGTGCAATCACAGAGTTGTTGTTTTTTTTTTTTTACCACGTTCACTAAATGCTAAAACTGATTTGCCGTTATGATTCTCCAGGTCATTACGAGTTCATAGACACCAAATATATATATATAGCTTCTTTTTTATTTATAAATAGGAGAAGAAAGGAGCATACAGTATAAATAGTTTTATAAACAAGTGTCTTTATTGATACAAAAAATGCTAAAAATAGTAAGACAATTACATATAAGGTGTAATCCAGTCAAGCACGGGGGGAGGACCACCCCCTGCAACCCCCATATATATGTACAAGTAACAACCAAGGGGGGAGAGAAAACCCCCACATACAAATAAGCTGGAAGACAAAGCCCACATATACCTAGGAGAGTACCATGGCCATCATAGGGCTGAACTAATGGTAATGTGTGATATATAATAAAGTGACAAGTGCCGTGGCTAGGCTTACCAGAGAGGGGTGCAGGAGGAGAGTCCCACCGGAAAGGAAAACGGGGGCGTTTTTGTATCAATAAAGACACTTGTTTATAAAACTATTTATACTGTATGCTCCTTTCTTCTCCTATTTATAAATATGCTTGTTATGGAGCTTTTTTGACGGATCTGGGGACACTTTATGGTTATGTGTTGTAGCCCAGACCAGCATTATGATATTGGGATTTTTGTTAATAGCTTCTTTTTTATGTAAGTGGTGAAAAAAAAATCCAAAATTTGTTTTAAAAAATGGCTCCATTTTCTGATACCCGTAGCGTCTCCATTTTTTGTGATCTCGAGTTGAGTGAGGGCTCATTTTTTGCGTGCCGAGCTGACATTTTAATGATACTATTTTGGTGCAGATATGATCTTTTGATAGCCCGTTATTACATTTTAATGCAATGTTGCAGTGACCAAAAACCATAATTCTGGGGTTTTGACTTTTTTTCTCGTTACGCCAATTAACGATTGGGTTAATATTCTTTTTTTACATTGATAGATCGGGACATTCTGAATGTGGCGATACCAAATATGTGTGTATTTGATTTTCTCTCATCGGCTCTGCTACATACAGGCATGATCAGATCGCCTTTGTGTAGCCGCCAGTGGGCGGCGCTCATAGCAATCTGGCTATGAGAACCATAGAGGTCTGCTGGAGACCTCTCATTGTCATGCCAACCCATCGGTGACCCGCGATCATGTGACGGAGTCACCAATGGGCGGGTTTAGTGATGTGCTTCTGGTAAGCGCGAGTTAAATGCCGCTGTCAGAGATTGACAGCGACATTTAACTAGTTAACAGCCGTGGGAGTGTTGCAATTCCTTCTGCGGCTGTTGCGGGCTCATGTCAGCTGTTTATATCAGCTGTCATGTGCACGGAAAGGTGCGGGCTCAGCACCAGAGCCCGCACCAAACATGGGGAGTCCGACATTGGCGTACTATTACGCCCGATGTTGGAAAGGGGTTAAAAAGCGTTAAATACTTTTACTGCACATTACAATGGAAAATCCACTTCACTTAAAGGGTACGTGTCCATAATCAGTAAAGGTGGTTTCACACTTGCGTTTTTGCCTGCAGCGTTTTTTGCACAAAAAACGCATGCGTTTTTTTCCCTATGTTTAACATTGAAAACGCATGCGTTTTTTGTTGTACGCGTTTGGTCGCGTTTTAAAACGCATGCGTTTTTTTGCTACATGCGTTCTTTTTCAGAAATGCAACTTGTAGTATTTTTGAGAGCGTTTTTTGGACCAGAAAAAAAACGCATGCGTTTTCATGCGTTTTTTTGGGTCAAAAAATACATTGGAGTCAATGGGGACGCATGCGGTTTTTTGTGCATGCGTTTTTTTGCGTTAAAAAACGCATGCGTTTTTATATTAAAAAACCAGAAAACACACTGATATGCCACCCCCCAACATAAAGGTGATAAAGGGATCCTAACCCTAACCCTACCCCTAACCCTAACCCTACCCCTAACCCTAAGGGATCCTACCCCTAACCCTACCCCTAACCCTACCCCTAACCCTACCCCTAAGGGATCCTAACCCTAACCCTACCCCTAACCCTACCCCTAACCCTACCCCTAACCCCTTTAGGGTTAGGGGTAGGGTTAGGGTTAGGATCCCTTAGGGTTAGAGGTAGGGTTAGGGGTAGGGGTAGGATCCCTTTAGGGTTAGGGTTAGCAGTAGGGTTAGGGTTAGGATCCCTTTAGGGTTAGGGTTAGGGTTATGATCCCTACCCCTAACCCTAACCCTAACTCTTTCTGTTTATAGTGGGTTTTTTACTTTAGTTTGATGATTGGCAGCTGTCACACATTTCTCAGCATGCGCTTAAAAACAGACCAAACTTTTGGTCTGTACTGTATGTCCCACAATTTTTGCTGAATATGGAAATATCCCATATGTGGCTGTACAGTATTGCTTAGCCATACGGTGACACTCAGGAGGGATGGAGTGCTATTTTTTCTCTGAAGCGCAGATTTTGCTAGAATAGTTTACAGACTCCATATACAGAGCCCTTAAGATCAAAACCTACAAGAGAAAAAAGTAAATGAAAACCCTGATATAACTAAGTAAAAAAGCAAAAATGCATTTAAATAACACAGAGTTTTTAGTAATAATGTGCGTTTTACCTCTGCATGTGTACCAACTTAAGTTAAGCTCAATTTTGTGTTTTGTTTTTTTTCTGTGTATTGTTGCATTCTGTGCAATCCGGGTGTGGCCTCCCTGTTTGAGCTAGAAACTATATAAGGCTTCCCTAGTCTAGTGTTTCACTGTTTGGGCTCAGTCCTTTCATCTGCCCTTATTCACACTGAGGTCAACATGGACACATGGTAAGGTTTTACTATTAGATAGTTTAGGACTGTCCCGATCAGAGTTACCGTGACGAGGTGGGATGGCTTTTGTGCTATTTTTTGATCAAAAAACAGTATTACTAAAAACTCTGTGTTATTTAAATGCATTTTTGCTTTTTTACTTAGTTATATCAGGGTTTTCATTTACTTTTTTCTCTTGTAGGTTTTGATGTTTTGTGGCCATTTTGAACATGCGTTTTACCTCTGCATGTGTACCAACTTAAGTTAAGCTCAATTTTGTGTTTTGTTTTTTTTCAGAGCCCTTAAGAGCAGAATCCCTCCTCAAGTGACCCCATTTTGGAAATTAGACCCCTTTGGGAATTTATTTTTAGGTGAAGCGTGTTTTCTAGAAACAAGCAGCAGTGGATGTTGCTGAGTAAAAATTGCAAAGTTCCATTGTTGTGCCCACACGTTTCAGTACCCATTACGATGCAGTCGCCAGTACGTTGTAGTCACTAGTACGTGGCAGTCAGCAGTGTGTGGCAGTGCCCAACTCATGCTTCTGGAGACATATACCTGTAAATTAGATGGGCTGTCATCACTACAGAAATGTGACACATGTGGACGCTAAATGTGGTTTAGGCACACTATGGTGCTCAGAAGGGAAGAAGCATTTTGATTTGGGAGTGCACAATTTGCTGAATTTCTTTTGAGGGGTGAGGAGTTATAGCATTTTTCCAGAGCATTGGTACTACCAGTAGCGTGGAAGCCCTTTATATTTCCGTTAACAGATGATGGAGTTGAGCGTAGACTTGCTTTTTTGTGGATTGATTTGAAGCTATTGTAGAGAACATTTTACATAACATTTGGCATCACTTTTAACTGACAGTCACAGGCAGCCACATGCCGTCAACAATGCCTCCATCTTCCTCATTATAGGAAATCTCTCATCGGGGATTCCGTCTGAATCACGTTTTTCACAGATTTACATGGAAATCCCAGTGTAATGTAAGCTGATCTTTACTGCGATCTTTACTGCGGAGGCAGAATGAAAAATCAAAAGCAGGCGAAGAATTGATTTCATTTGTTTTTTACGCCATTCCTTGTGCAGTATAAGCGATTAGACAACTTTATTATTGGGGTCGGTGCAATTACATTAATACCAGATTTACAGTGCTTTTTTATGCTTGGCTGCTGCCACACACTTAAAGACAATTTTTATTGCATAAACTAGATTTTGCAATGTCATGTTTTGAAAGCTATACTTTTCCCATATAATGGCTGACATAGTCATGTGAGGGCTTGTTTTTTGCAGAACGAGTTGACTTTTTAATTTAGCCCATTTTTGGGCACATGACTTTTTTTATTGCTTTCTATTACAATTTTTGGGAGGCAGAATTAACAAAAAACAGCAATTCAGGAATTATTTTTTTCTAATGTTGTTCTGTGTGTGGTAAAATTGTAAGGCAGTTTTATTCTTCAGGTCAGTATGATTACAACGATACCGCATTTATAATTTTTTTATGTTTTGGCGCTTTTACGCAATAAAAACTATTTTGTACAAAAAGTAATTATTTTTGTATCGCTTCATTCAGAAAGCAATAACTTTTTTATTTTTCCACTGAGGGAGCTGTATTGTGGCTTGTTTTTTGTGGGACAAGTTGACATTTTCAGAGATAACATATTTTTAGATTGGCCTTTTTGATCGTGTTTTATTCCACTTTTTGTTCAACGGTATGATGATAAAGCATAGTTTTTGCCTCGTCTTTTATTTATTTTTGTGATGATGTTCACTGAAAAGGTTAACTAGTGGGACACTTTTAAAGGTTGGGTCGTTCTGGATGTGGCGACACCAAATTTGTGTACTATTTTTTTACATAAATAAATGTATTTATTGGATTAATAATTTTTCTATTTTTCCTGTTTTGTACTTTATTTTTTGATTTTTTGTGTGAATATTTTTACTAACTTTTTTTAAAAACTTTTTTACATTGTCCCAGGATGGGACATCAACATCAAACTGAGAGATTGCTGATCTAGTACTTTGCAATGCTTCCACAGTTTAGAGCCTTGGATCAGCATCTGATATGCAGGAAGGAGACGTGTCAACTCAAGTTCTGAGCATGAATTGACTGACCACCATCCCTAGGTGACACGACAGCCATCTTTCAACCACCCGGGGTCACCATGGAGACCATTGGCATAATACGATCGCATCGCATTGTGCCAATGGCAGCACAGAGGGAGCTTACTCCCTCTGCGATGCCCAGCGATGTCGCAGTCACTATTGACAGAGGCATCACAGGGGTGAAACGCCCGCAGTAAACTAATTGGCTAGCACCAATTCACTGATCGTGGGCATCGCTGCATGATGTCAGCTCCCATATAGAGCTGACAACCTCACTTGATCGCAGCCACGCTTAACTTGAGCCCCCGCAATCATGGTGCCGTATACATAATGTGTGCAAAGCCCTAATCTCTGCCGAGAGAACGTATTCAGCCACTCTTCCTGCTCCTGAAACTCTCTCTCCCTTTCTAAGCTAAATGCAGAATGTATCTGATACAAACAGCAAAGCACAAAATTAGCCCTAACAAAGACTGTTAGTGTGATGGCTCAGCTTCAGCACCAGTATCAACGCTACAGGACCCTGACTCATTAAACTGTGAACATGGAGCGCCAGATAGGACTGCAGGGTACTCGGTACCGGGCCAGTTCTGTTCTTAAAGGGGTGGTCACGGTGGCAGTGAACGGTCTGTGGCCCTGGGTGTCCAATAGAAGGGGGAAAAGATGTAATGGGAAATAAAGTCTAAAGAGTAGTGTTCGTGACGCCACCTGTGGTACTCGGCCAGGGATGGCCGACGCTGCTTAAAGGGGTCCTCTGGGGATGATGGTATTGCAGCGGAGATGGTATAGTTCCCCACAGGTAGATCTTAGTCGTCCCCAGGGCTCCTGGTGTAGTTGGTACAGATGAAAGATTGTGAAGTGCAGGAAAGAATTGAAGGACACAAGGTTGCAGTCTCTTTACCTTTTACTGAAGCAGTTCAGGTACAGGTTACAGGCGGTCATTGGAATCCAGGCAGCCTGGAAACGATTCAGGATCTTCCCTAGCCATGTGGGGTTGGAAGTCTTCCTTGCTGTGCTGTGTTCTAAGTTCCTTGCTGTCTGAGACTTCACACTCAAGGTCCCCTCTTCCTCTCTGTCCCTTTTAGGTGGACACTAATCACATGGCAGGCAACTCGAGCATTTTTATAGGTGTCCCTCTTACGTGGTGACTCCCAGCTCTAACCTGCTGCTATGCCTTCTGGTGTAATGGTGGCCAGGATACTTGGAATCTCCTGCCCATCGGTTTCTGCTATGTGGCATACAGTTACCCCCACGACCTCGGAATTCTGGCCTCCGGTTTCTACGCTTGATCCTGGAGTGCGCCCAATCGCAGCTCAAACTCCAGTTTCTCTCTCCTCCTTTGCTCCTTCTCCTCTCACAGTCTCTTACAGACTGCTCTCTGCTCTGTCAGGACCTGCAGAACTAGACGTCTGCTCAGCTCCAGCTCTCCTCTTGACTGACTAGATAAGTCCTCCTCCAGCCAGAATATATCTAGGGAAGCTACCCTGAAACCGGGTTCAGAGCTCCCCTTTCTGGCCTGGAGTCAGAATAGTGTTGTATGTACATGTTACCTGTTAAAGAGTTCCTTGTCGCTTCCAGGCATGGCATCACCCTCTCCATGAGGAAGGCAATACCACTGTAACAACCAGCTTCCTGGGGTGTTAAACATACACATGCCTGAACAAGCACTCACTCCATCCAATAAGAACTGTCACAGAGCTTTGCAACGGTGTCAGTGAGCTGAGCGCGGCGGTGCCTGTTCTTTTATAACCTCTGATAATATCATACTGCCAGCCAATCATAGTAATGCCACTGTTAAGATGGCTACGGCATTATAATGACTCACACGCAATCCTCTCATGCTTATTGGCTGTGCAACAGACGCCAAACAGCGAGGATTTGAGTTTGAAATTGAACATCGGCTAATGCTCTTCAAGTGTCTAGCACAACCGAGCACCCAGATACTCGAGTGATATCCGAATATCACTGAGCACGTTCGCTCCTCCCTAGGGATCACTCTTCGCCTTCAGTACAGCGTCAAAGCATCAATTCTTTTTAGTATATGTAAACACAGTTGATAATTTGCAGCAATTGTAATGAAATGTGTGAAAAATCTGCAGCATTTCTGCAACAAAGTTTTCAGCCCAGAATAGTCTGCAGTAGAAAGGTCCTGTCTTCACTTTTTATCAGTATCACTAATCATCACTACTCATAATTTCTTATAGGCCATTTATGTCACCTTATATACATGTTAGAACAAGAAGAATCTTTATGCAAATATCATCATTCATAAGGAACACAATAGTGGATTTTTTCTTCATATCAAAAGATGAGTAAGAACCAATCATGGACTTTAAAAATAATAATAATCATCTCTATTTATATAGCGCCAACATATTCCGCAGCGCTTTACAACTTTAATATTTTGGTACAATACTTAGCCATTTCTTGAATGGAAGCGGACAGGTTCCAAAATCTTGTTTTCCTGTTAATACAATTTCATACATTTTTGTTACTTGGCTGCCTGAGCAGCATTCCTATTTAGTTGTCGTGGATGTGGATTGTTCTGAGTCATGTCACATATAGCTCTGCACATAATGCCCATGCTGAGCTATGAACTGATCCCATGGTCGTTTGGTGACATTTCTTTAGAGAGACAACAGGAGAATGGCTACGCTCATTCCCCCGTGTCTCTTCTTTTTCTCCTCTGCTGTCTCCAACCTGAGACCCTTTTAGCTTTATTCATGAGCTGAGCTGCTGGAGGAGAATGGTTATTGGCATCCTAGTATTACATTTAAATGCTATGAATTACTGGAGACTATAAATATCTCTAGATTGTTAAATACTGCATCGCATAAAATGTTCGGTGCATTTCTCCCTGGGTTTAATTCTTGCATGGCAAGAAAAGTGTCTGGAATAAATCATCATGTTGTTGATCTCAAACATGAAATCTCATATTCATTCTGTGTGCAGAATTATTAGGCAAGTTGTATTTTGATCACATGATACTTTTTATACATGTTGTCCTACTGCAAGCTGTTCAGGCTTAAGAGCCAACTACAAATTAAGTAAATCAGGTGATGTGCATCTCTGTAATGAGGAGGGGTGTTGTCTAATGACATCAAAACCCTATATAAGGTGTGCTTAATTATTAGGCAACTTCCTTTCCTTTGGCAAAATGGGTCAGAAGAGAGATTTGACAGGCTCTGAAAAGTCCAAAATTGTGAGATGTCTTGTAGAGGGATGCAGCAGTCTTGAAATTGCCAAACTTTTGAAGCGTGATCACCGAACAATCAAGCAATTTCATGGCAAATAGCCAGTAGGATCGCAAGAAGTGTGTTGGGCTAAAAAGGGGCAAAATAACCCATAGCCCATAAATTGAGGAAAATCAAGCGTGAAGCTGCCAAGATGCCATTTGCCACCAGTTTTGCCATATGTCAGAGTTGCAATGTTACTGGAATAACAAAAAGCACAAGGTGTGCAATACTCAGGGACATGGCCAAGGTAAGGAAGGCTGAAAAATGACCACCTTTGAACAAGAAACATAAGATAAAACGTCAAGACTGGGCTAAAAAATATCTTAAGACTGACTTTTCAAAGGTTTTATGGACTGATGAAATGAGAGTGACTCTTGATGGTCCAGAGGCTGGATCAGTAAAGGGCAGAGAGCTCCACTCCGACTCAGACGCCAGCAAGGTGGAGGTGGGGTACTGGTATGGGCTGGTATCATAAAAGATGAACTTGTGGGACCTTTTTGGGTTGAGGATGGAGTGAAGCTCAACTCCCAGACCTACTGCCAGTTCTGGAAGACAACTTCTTCAAGCAGTGGTACAGGAAGAAGTCGGTATCGTTCAAGAAAAACATGATTTTCATGCAGGACAATGCTCCCTCATATGCCTCTAACTACTCCACAGCGTGGCTGGCCAGTAAAGGTCTCAAAGAAGAAAAAATAATCATATGGCCTCCTTGTTCACCTGATCTGAACTCCATAGAGAACCTGTGGTCCCTCATAAAATGTGAGATCTGCAGGGAGGGAAAACAGTACACCTCTCGGAACAGTGTCTGGGAGGCTGTGGTGGCTGCTGGACGCAATGTTGATCGTAAACAGATCAAGCAACTGACAGAACCTATGGACGGAAGGCTGTTGAGTGTTATCATAAAGAAAGGTGGCTATATTGGTCACTAATTTTGGGGGGGTTTGTTTTTGCATGTCAGAAATGTTTATTTCTAAATGTTGTGCAGTTATATTGGTTTACCTGGTGAAAATAAACAAGTGAGATGGGAATATATTTGGTTTTTATTAAGTTGCCTAATAATTCTGCACAGTAATAGTTACCTGAACAAACAGATATCCTCCTAAGATAGCCACATCTAAAAAAAACAACTCCAACTTTCAAAAATATTAAGCTTTGATATTTATGAGTCTTTTGGGTTGATTGAGAACATAGTTATTGATCAATAATAAAAATAATCTTCTAAAATACAACGTGCCTATTAATTCAGGGTAGAAAGTTGCACTCTATCGTGCTAAAGCATATCAATGAGAAATATATGAAATATGAATAGCAATACGGCTTTTGAATACTAGGAAAAAAATGAGATGCTTTGCACATAATTCGGCCAAATCATACCTGCTCATCAACCAATGTCAGGGTGGTCTCAAAAAAGTGATGGGTCCCTATGTATCAATGTGAATACCTCTCTTAGGCCGGGGTCACACTAGAGAGAAATACGGACGAGGGAGAGGCGCAGAAACAACGCATTGCACTCCGACCAATGTTTCTCTATGGGGCAGCTTCCATCAGCCGTATATTTCTCTGCCGTATTTAACAGGCTGAGAAAACCGCAGCATGCTGCGATTGTCAGCGTATTCCTCTAAAAATATGCCATTGAAAGTCTATGAGTCAAGAAAAATATGGATTACACACGGACCACACCTTGCAAGAAATACGCACCGGTGTCCTATAGAAAAGCCGGTAATTCAGTGCGGTGTACAGTAAAATCACACCAACAGGTTACAATAGAATAGATAAAATAAATGTCTACATATAGAATAGGTATATATACAGTATACATACTGTGTATATATATATATATATATATATACACAGTATATATATATATATATATATATATATATAATGTCATTGACACACACACAGAATATGTATGTAGTTTATTTATGAAGATTTTAGAATAATACATTGAATACACAGGATTTGGCCAGCCGCGACCAATTAGCGAAGCGTGGTTCAACTCCCGCGCCAGTTCGCGGGCGGACTGCACCTGTCGCTGATTGTTCGCGGCCGGCCACGTAGTATATAGCACAGCCACGTAGTATATAACAGCCCACGTAGTAAATAGCACAGCCACGTAGTATATTGCACAGCCACGTAGTATATTGCACAGCCACGTAGTATAAAGCACAGCCATGTAGTATATAGCACAGCTCACGGAGTATATAGCACAGCCCATGGAGTATATAGCAGAGCCACGTAGTATATAGCACAGCCACGTAGTATATAACACGGCCCACGGAGTGTATAACAGCCCACATAGCATATAACACAGTTCACGTAGTATATAACAGCCCACGCACGCAGTATATAACACAGCCCACGTAGTGTATAACACAGGCCACATAGTGTATAACACAGGCCACGTAGTGTATAGCACAGTCCGTGTAGTGTATAGCACAGCCCATGTAGTACATTCCACAGCCCACACAATATATAGCACAGCCCACGCAGTATATTGCACAGCCCACGCAGTATATTGCACAGCCCATGCAGTATGTTGCACAGCCCATGCAGTATATTGCACAGCCCACGTAGTATATTGCACAGCCCACGCAGTATATTGCACAGCCCGCGCAGTATATTGCACAGCCCACGCAGTATATTGCACAGCCCGTGTAGTATATTGCCCAGCCCGTGTAGTATATTGCCCAGCCCGCGTAGTATATTGCACAGCCCGCGTAGTATATTGCACAGCCTGTGTAGTATATTGCCCAGCACGCGTAGTATATTGCACAGCCCGCATAGTATATTGTCCAGCCCGCGTAGTATATTGCACAGCCCGCGTAGTATATTGCACAGCCTGCGTAGTATATTGCACAGCCCACGTAGTATATAGCACAGCCCGCGTAGTATATTGCCCAGCGCACATAGTATATTGCACAGCCCGCGTAGTATATTGCCCAGCCCGCGTAGTATATTGCACAGCCCGCGTAGTATATTGCACAGCCCGTGTAGTATATTGCCAAGCCCACGTAGTATATAGCACAGCCACGTAGTATATAACACAGCCCACGGAGTGTATAACAGCCCACATAGCATATTACACAGCTCAGGTAGTATATAACAGCCCACGCACGCAGTATATAACACAGCCCACGTAGTGTATAACACAGGCCACGTAGTGTATAACACAGGCCACGTAGTGTATAGCACAGCCCACGTAGGACATTGCACAGCCCACACAATATATAGCACAGCCCACGCAGTATATTGCACAGCCCACGCAGTATATTGCACAGCCCATGCAGTATGTTGCACAGCCCATGCAGCATATTGCACAGCCCACGTAGTATATTGCACAGCCCACGCAGTATATTGCACAGCCCGCGCAGTATATTGCACAGCCCACGCAGTATATTGCACAGCCCGTGTAGTATATTGCACAGCCCGTGTAGTATATTGCCCAGCCCGCGTAGTATATTGCCCAGCCCGTGTAGTATATTGCCCAGCCCGCGTAGTATATAGCACAGCCCGCGTAGTATATTGCACAGCCCGCGTAGTATATTGCACAGCCCGTGTAGTATATTGCCCAGCACGCGTAGTATATTGCACAGCCCGCATAGTATATTGTCCAGCCCGCGTAGTATATTGCACAGCCCGCGTAGTATATTGCACAGCCCGCGTAGTATATTGCACAGCCTGTGTAGTATATTGCCCAGCACGCGTAGTATATTGCACAGCCCGCATAGTATATTGTCCAGCCCGCGTAGTATATTGCACAGCCCGCGTAGTATATTGCACAGCCTGCGTAGTATATTGCACAGCCCACGTAGTATATAGCACAGCCCGCGTAGTATATTGCCCAGCGCACATAGTATATTGCACAGCCCGCGTAGTATATTGCCCAGCCCGCGTAGTATATTGCACAGCCCGCGTAGTATATTGCACAGCCCGTGTAGTATATTGCCAAGCCCACGTAGTATATAGCACAGCCACGTAGTATATAACACAGCCCACGGAGTGTATAACAGCCCACATAGCATATTACACAGCTCAGGTAGTATATAACAGCCCACGCACGCAGTATATAACACAGCCCACGTAGTGTATAACACAGGCCACGTAGTGTATAACACAGGCCACGTAGTGTATAGCACAGCCCGTGTAGTGTACAGCACAGCCCACGTAGGACATTGCACAGCCCACACAATATATAGCACAGCCCACGCAGTATATTGCACAGCCCACGCAGTATATTGCACAGCCCATGCAGTATGTTGCACAGCCCATGCAGCATATTGCACAGCCCACGTAGTATATTGCACAGCCCACGCAGTATATTGCACAGCCCGCGCAGTATATTGCACAGCCCACGCAGTATATTGCACAGCCCGTGTAGTATATTGCACAGCCCGTGTAGTATATTGCCCAGCCCGCGTAGTATATTGCCCAGCCCGTGTAGTATATTGCCCAGCCCGCGTAGTATATAGCACAGCCCGCGTAGTATATTGCACAGCCCGCGTAGTATATTGCACAGCCCGTGTAGTATATTGCCCAGCACGCGTAGTATATTGCACAGCCCGCATAGTATATTGTCCAGCCCGCGTAGTATATTGCACAGCCCGCGTAGTATATTGCACAGCCCGCGTAGTATATTGCACAGCCCGCGTAGTATATTGCACAGCCCACGTAGTATATAGCACAGCCCGCGTAGTATATTGCCCAGCACGCGTAGTATATTGCACAGCCCGCGTAGTATATTGCACAGCCCGCGTAGTATATTGCACAGCCCGCATAGTATATTGCACAGCCCGCATAGTATATTGTCCAGCCCACGTAGTATATTGCACAGCCCACGTAGTATATAGCAATGTGGGCATCATATCCCTGTTAAAAAAAGAATTAAAATAAAAAATAGTTATGTACTCATCTTCCTAGAACCAGAAACAAATGGGCTACTTGCACATTGAACAAGTCTGTAAGAACATGTTCACACACCACCAAGAAACTTAAAGACACAAAAGAGCACAGTGAGGTGAAAAATACTATGGTGAAAAAAAATCACAGTAATAAGCAAGTGCTAGTCAAAAGATGGAAAAAACAGGGTATTTAGTTGATACATTTTTTTGCAAAAAAAATGTATACTAAGCTGCTCCACCAATCGTCAAGGTATACCCATATAGAGCAGTCCTAACTAATGTATATAATCCCTATTTGATGTATTTAAAAACCTGATCATCTGTATAGTACCTGTGTAAGCAGGGTTCAGAGAGGGAATATCCATGTATACTCACCTTCCGTTAGCCCCAGGATCTAGGAAGCGGTTACCGATGCTCCTCGCGCTCTCCGGTCTCAAGAGTGCATTGCGGTCTCGCGAGATGATGACATAGCAGTCGCGCAAGACCGTTACGTCATGATCTCACGAGATCGCAATGCATGAGCGGTCACTGGAGCGTCGCGAGGAGCGGGAAAGGCCTGTTGTTGATCCGAGGGGCCGACGGACGGTGAGTATATAACGATTTTTTTTTTATTATTATTTTTATTATTTTTAACATTAGATCTTTTTACTATTGAGGCTGCATAGGCAGCATCAATAGTAAAAAGTTGGTCACATAGGGTTAATAGCAGCGTTAATGGAGTGCATTACACCGCGGCATAACGTGGTCCATTAGTGCTGCCATTAACCCTGTGTGAGCGCTGACTGGAGGGGAGTATGGAGCGAGCACTGACTGCGGGGAGGAAGGAGCAGCCATGTTGCCGCTCTGGCGGTGAGCCCACATCAAAGTTGCAACATGTCAGCTGTTTTGTACAGCTGATATGTGCGCGCAATAGCGGCGGGTGAAATCGCGATTCATCCGCCGCTATTAACCTGTTAAATGCCGCTATCAAACGCTGACAGCTGCATTTAACTACCGCTTCCAGCCGTGCGGCCGGAAATGAGCGCATCGCCGACCCCGTCACAAGATCGGGGGTCGGCGATGTGTCAGGACAGTAACCATAGAGGTCCTTGAGACCTCTATGGTAACTGATGCCGGCCTGCTATGAGCGCCACCCTGTGGTCGGCACTCATAGCAAGCCTGCATTTCAGCTACATAGCAGCGATCTGATGATCGCTGCTATGTAGCTGAGCCTATCGAGTGGTGCCAGCTTCTAGCCTCCCATGGAGGCTATTGAAGCATGGCACAAGTTAAAAAAATGTTTTTAAAAATATGAAAAAAATATAAAAGTTTAAATCACCCCCCTTTCGCCCCATCCTAAATAAAACAATAAAAAAATCAAACCTACACATATTTAGTATTGCCGCATTCAGAATCGCCCGATTTATCAATAAAAAAAGCATTAACCTGATCGCTAAACAGTGTAGCGAGAAAAAAATTCCAAACGCCAGAACTATGTTTTTTATGTCGCCGGGACATTGCATTAAAAGCAATAACGGGTGATCAAAAGAACGCATCTGCACAAAAGTGGTATCATTAAAAACGTCAGCTCAGCACGCAAAAAAATAACCCCTCACCCGACCCCAGATCACAAAAAATGGAGACGCTATGGGTATCGGAAAATGGCGCATTTTTTTTATTTTTTAGCAAAGTTTTGAATTTTTTTTTTCACCACTTAGATAAAAAATAACCTAAACATGTTTGGCGTCTATGAACTCGTAATGAACTGTAGAATGATAAAATCAAGCCAGTTTTAGCATTTAGTGAAGCTAGAAAAAAAGCCAAACAATAACCAGTGTGGGATTGCACTTTTTTTGCAATTTCACCACACTTGGAATTTTTTCCCTGTTTTCTAGTGCAAGACATGGTAAAACCAATGGTGTCGATCAAAAGTACAACTCTTCCTGCAAAAAATAAGCCCTCACATGACTATATTGACAGAAAAATAAAAAAAAATATGGCTCTCGGAAGGAGGGGAGCAAAAAACGAAAATGCAAAAACGAAAAAGGGCCGCGGCCGGAAGGGGTTAAAAAAAAATATTTACAGTGCCGGCTAATGATTATTAGCCGCTCCTGCTCTCACATGATGCACATGACAGTGCAACAAACACCCGGTGTTTGGGATGCCGAATCCGACCAGTAACACGGCCTGGTGCCCGAACAGTAGGTGTTCGGTATGGACGCCAATCTTTACTGTTCGAGTTCCCCCATCTCTACAGGTCAGTAACAGATTCATAGGTCATCACCAGGTGTGCCCCCAGGATGTAACAGACCAGCATGTAAGATAGTAATGTAGCCAAAGGCAAGACCTAGATCAGCATTGATGGTGCTACAGGTACCTTACATAGTATCTTGGAAGTTGTATTTTTGACAGCACAATTATGTGTTCTTGTGAAGATGGAATGGAAAAAAAATCTGTTATTGCACCAGTATCTATAGGTTTCATTTTATACTGTAGCATGCAAAGTATAATATAAATAATAAGTTGACTAGTTGTCATTACTGTTGCAACAAAAAAATGTTATGTATAGTTTTTTTTCATGCTTTACTATTTTTGTAAGAAAAAACCCCCCACAGAAAAACAAGTCTGGGTTTTGTGTTGCTGCATGCTGAATACTAATTGAGCAACTTTTACTCTTTTTTCAGAAAGGACTCAACAGTAAAAATTGCATGGAGGCATCAATAGGAGGGAGCATCCTCATTTTGTCTATCCACTTAACTGCTTCAGTCTTAAATGTTTTTTTCATGTTCTTTCTTCAAGGGGTGCATCAGTCGCGCACCTCCAGGCTTCCTGAAATGGCTGGAGGTGGGAAGGGTGGTTCAATCTTGGTGATTACCAGTTTGGACCAGTGGAATGGTTGCACTGCTGGTCCAAGCTGTGCACTTGTAAAAATGAGAACCAGGCCGCGGGTACCTGTACTATGCTGGGTCTGGAACTGTCAGGGTTGTCTCCTCTGTTGTCCGGGGGAAGGATTAAGAGTCCGGACAGACCTTTGATTTGGAAATAGGGGGTGTGGCTAAGAAGCAAGTGCCACAGCGCGCACGGAAGCTGTCACTCTCGGCAGGAACAGGCAGCGCGCAGCACAGAGAGAGAAGTGCTCCAGCCCTTGAGCACTGAGGCTGAGCCGGCCCGCATTCGTGTACTCCCGCCATGACCAGTGGCTATTGCAGAGAGAGAAGTGCAGTGGGTCCGGTAACTGGCAGTGAGCGAGGTGCCGGGCACTTCGTGACCGTGAGTACAGCACCCATGCTGCAAAGAGAGAACCGGCTAAAGAACAGATGTTTGCAGCCCACCTTACAATCAGTCGCCTTCACGCCTACAAAGGGACTTGATCGTGCTGCGGCCTTGTTTGCTCTGGCCATCTATGTTCATGGACTAGGAGCTCAGCAGAAGGTACTGGAGACCGACCACTGCTGCCAGATGACGGACCGCCATTACCAGCTGAACCTCCTTAGACCAACATCACGCCAGTCGGTGACGGCGCTACCAACCCCCAAGTGGAACCTGCATTCTGAAGAACTTCTGACACGATAAGTACACCACCGAACTACTGTCACTTTGCTTATTTACCCTGCATATTTCCAGTAATTGGACTGCTATTTCCATGTTTAACCCTTCATCTCCCTGCGAGGAGTTGACCCCTGTTAGAATTAAAACTGTTAAATCTGTTATCCCTTGCTCCGCCTTCTGCCTGTCACTGCATCCCGCAACCTGCTTACACTCTTTCCAATGCTGCAAGCAGAGGCATTTTTTCTCTGCATCTTCAGAGGAGCATAGAGGCACTGTAGCTGGCTAAGTCCAGTGATTCGGTTAGTTTCAGAGCGGTGCTTGTAAGCTTAATAACAAAGACTTGCAAACTGCCTAAAAGACCATTTTTTTGATGATAGACTGCAGAGGAGGCAGGTTTCCTAGGCAATGAACAAGCAAGTGAAAAATCCTTCCAATCTCACAAGTGGAGATTATTATTAATGTTTGTATGTTTGTTTTAACAGGTACTTCTCAATTTTATCCATTTAAGAAGTCAAATACATGGCTGTGATTCAAATACTCAAATTGATGTTATTGCAGCATATTGTTAGCTATAAAATTAATGCATGTTGGGAGCATTATTCCAAAAGTTATAAATGCCAAATAAGAAACTGACATAAGAGTAGAGGGTTTGGTTTAAATAAAAAGACCCTGCAATGTCAATCTACATAATCATTCATGCTTCATTCTACCAGTGTGCAAAATTAACCCTAGTACATTTTCATATTCAACAACTAAATTGGTTGTCCAGGACTTTTATATTGATGTTCTATTCTTAGGCTTCCCAGTGGGTATTGGTTCCAATAGGAGGCAGCTATCCATTACCCGACCACTATAGAGTTGACATAGCTGTGCTAGGGCGCAACGCCACGGAGCATATCCAGCCACTGCCGGCATTGGGGACAGATGATTGGCAGAGGTACAGGATGTGTCACTGGTCCACCACCGATCAGATATTGATGACCCATCCTAAGGATAGACCCTCAATATAAGTATCCCAGACAACCCCTTTAACAATAAAGATCAATGATGACTTTCCCACAATTTAGAAAGGTCACATAAAAGTACACATATTAAAAGTTTTGACTTATAGTGAGCAAATTATTTACAGCTCTTTTGTTGTTTCCTATAAGTCAGTGAAAATTCTGGATGAGGCCTGCCTTCAAATGTTTTATTTTACTTGCATAGCACAGTCAAATTCTACAGTTTTATAGCCTTTACCTTCACTTTGGTCCTAGACTCTAAATTCCCCATATCTATGTATTTGGGTTGTATGAGAAAACCCATGCACTGTAAGAACATACAAACTCCTTGTAGATGTTGTCCTTGGTGGGATTTGAACTCAGGAACCTAGTGCTGCAAAGCAACAGTGCTAACCACTGAGCCACGGTGCTGCCCAAAATTATCTTGTATATAAACATCTATATACATAATTGTCTAAAGGTACCGTCACACTTAGCGATGCTGCAGCGATACCGACAACGATCCGGATCGCTGCAGCGTCGCTGTTTGGTCGCTGGAGAGCTGTCACACAGACCGCTCTCCAGCGACCAACGATGCCGGTAACCAGGGTAAACATCGGGTAACTAAGCGCAGGGCCGCGCTTAGTAACCCGATGTTTACCCTGGTTACCATCCTAAAAGTAAAAAAAAACAAACACTAGATACTTACCTAACGCCGTCTGTCCTCCAGCGCTGCGCTCTGCTTCTCTGCTCTCCTCCTGTACTGGCTGTGAGCCGGAAAGCAGAGCGGTGACGTCACCGCTCTGCTTTCCGGCTCACAGCCAGTACAGGAGGAGTGCAGAGCACAGCGCTGGAGGATAGACAGCGTTAGGTAAGTATCTAGTGTTTGTTTTTTTTTACTTTTAGCATGGTACATACTTAGCTACAGCCGTCTGTTCTCCAGCGCTGTGCTCTGCACTCCTCCTGTACTGTCTGTGTGAGCACAGCGGCCGGAAAGCAGAGCGGTGACGTCACCGCTCTGCTTTCCGGCTGACCGACGCTCACAGCCAGTACAGGAGGAGTGCAGAGCACAGCGCTGGAGGACAGACGGCTGTAGGTAAGTATGTAGTGTTTGTTTTTTTTACTTTTAGGATGGTAACCAGGGTAAACATCGGGTTACTAAGCGCGGCCCTGCGCTTAGTTACCCGATGTTTACCCTGGTTACCAGTGAAGACATCGCTGAATCGGTGTCACACACGCCGATTCAGCGATGTCTGCGGGGAGTCCAGCGACCAAATAAAGTTCTGGACTTTCTTCCCCGACCAGCGACAGCACAGCAGGGGCCTGATCGCTGCTGCCTGTCACACTGGACGATATCGCTAGCGAGGATGCTGCAACGTCACGGATCGCTAGCGATATCGTCTAGTGTGACGGTACCTTAAGGGGTACTTCCGTCTGTCTGTCTGTCCTTCTGTCACGGTTATTCGTTCGTTGATTTGTCTCGGCAGCTGCCTGTCATGGCTAGCGCGACCAATCAGCGATGGCCACAGTCCGATTAGTCCCTCCCCTACTCCCCTGCACTCACTGCCCGGCGCCCGCTCCAGAATCCCCTCCACTCACCGCTCACACAGGGTTAATGGCAGCGGTAACGGCCCGCGGTGTAATGCACTCCATTACCGCTGCTATTAACCATGTGTGTCCCCAACTATTTACTATTGATGCTGCCTATGCAGCATCAATAGTAAAAATATGTCATGTTAAAAATAATAAAAAAAACAAAAAACCTGCTATACTCACCCTCCGCCACATTTCTCGCTCCTCGCCACGCTCCCGGGACCGCTCCATTGCAAGCGGCAGCTTCCGGTGAGGTCCCGTCCCAGGGCTGGTGTGTGACAAGGACCTGCCGTGACGTCTTGGTCATGTGACCGCGACATCATCATAGGTCCTGCTCACACCAGCCCTGGCACCGATTGCTGCCATTTGCAATGGAGCGGTCCGGGGAGCATGGCGAGTAGCGGGAAAGGCGGCGGATGGTAAGTATAGCAGGACTTCAATGGGCTATAGGTGAGTATATTTTTATTTATTGTTTTAAGTCTCTATACTACATGGCTCTGTGCTGGCCAATATACTACGTGACTGGGCAATATACTATGTGGCTCTGCTATATACTATGTGGCTGGGCAATATACTATGTGACTGGGCAATATACCGTACTACGTGGGCTGTGCTATATACTATGTGGCTGGGCAATACGTGACTGGGCAATATACTACGTGGCTGGACAATATACTACGTGGCTGGACAATATACTACGTCGCTGTGCAATATACTACGTCACTGGGCAATATACTACGTGGCTGGGCAATATACTACGTGACTGGGCAATATACTACGTGACTGGGCAATATAGTACGTTGCTGGGCAATATACTACGTGGCTGGGCAATATACTATGTGACTGGGCAAATATACTACGTAGCTGGGCAATATACTACGTGACTGGGCAAATATACTACGTGGACATGCATATTCTAGAATACCCGATGCGTTAGAATCGGGCCACCATCTAGTATAATAATAATTGGGAATAGACATATTCACCATTTTCTATTTTATTACAACTGAACTTTATGTACTATATGTCCTGTGTCATGGATGTGACAAAGGCAATGACTAATGCCAAGATATAAATATATAGTCACTGTGCTGTATGTATTAGTAAGGGTATGGCGGTTCTTAGTCTTTTCTTTATGTTTGTTTTGGTTTTGTCTTTACGCCATTGATTGAAATCCTCATTCATCATTAGAAATATAGTAGAAACCTGAATTGGGGGCATCCCGATCTTTCATGTAATTCAGGCTGTGCTATAAATCAAGGCTATAAGGTTATTGCTGACATAACTTCACTTTAGTTGTAACAAGTGCCTGTGAATTCGGGTTTAATTATTGATAATGTAAACAGTTTCTTACTGCTTCTACGCTCATTCTTAAAGAATGGTCTTGAGTTGCAAAGCCTGAGACCACAGGAAGCCCCATCAGTCTCTCCACACTTCTGCAGTCACCGTCATTGTTAGAGGCGCATTATTCAGTCTGTAGTCTCTTAACTCCCAGGTAACTTCGGCCAGCAGGAAACTCAGTTTGATATCAAGTATATTCTCTATGAACCTTTGTTTGTTCTGGGAAGAAATGAGCGTGCTTTACTTTCATCTCCCTGTGTCCTATCATTATCCATTATTTTGCAGCATTATTTGTATGCCTTTGTCAACCCGCTCAACATAGACAACGTTCACCATTAATACATTTTCCATCTTTCTTATGGGCTTCAAACAAGATCTTGGCCATTTCTCATGTCCTCTGTTCCTTATCTGACATTTACTGCATATTTTACTTTGTTCATTGTTAGTTTTTTAGACTGAGTTATGGGCACATTTTACCACTAGTCACATTTAATATGCACACACAAGCTCTGCGGGGATAAATTGTGTCTAGTATATTTTACTACACATAATTTAGTATATTTTCTTCAAAATGTTAAGGACATTTACAAAGTAGATTTATAATACATTTTCTAGAATATAAACTGTACTTTTTTCTCGCATTTCACTAGATAGATATATAGATAGATAGATTTATATTTAGTTCTAAGGACAGAAATGGATCCTATTTTAGATGAGGAAAGCCTGTGCCCTTACTGTAATGATGTTAGTCCTCTTATTGTCTTATTCTAGGCCACAGTCTAAACCTATGCCAGCTCAATTTGAAAGCTGTGTACTCCTTACCTAGGAGATTGGTCACTTCTGATAGGCTGTGGAGATGATCGTTGACCTAGGCAATGAGCATTTGGAACTTGGCTCTGTCATTTAAGGGAACACATTGAAAAAACGATATTAACCGGCAGATATGGGTTTAATCTGCAGGTTAAGGTTGAAGCTCCAAGTTGCCAAGTAACAGCCTCAAAATCTTAATGATTAAGAGATGATCTGCAAAGATGAGTGGACCAAAATTCCTCCTGAAATGTACGCAAACCTCATCATCAACTACAAAAAAACGTCTGACTGCTGCGCTTGCCGACAAGGGTTTTGCCAGCAAGTATTAAGTCTTGTTTGCCAGAGGGATCAAATGCTTATTTCTCACTGCAAAAAGCAAATAAATGTATATAATTTATACAATGTGATTTTCTGGGTTTTATTTTTGAAATTCTATCTCTCAACGTTAAAATTAACCTACCCTTAAAATTCTAGACTGTTCATGTCTTTGTCAGTTGGCAAACTTACAAAATCAGCAAGGGATCAAATACTTATTTCCTCCACTGTATATATATTTTTTTACATATTGTGGTTTTTATGCTCTGGAGTCTTAAGAGGGCCATAGCATAACAGTAGACATTAAGTTTGCGGAAATTAACTTCTCAGCAAATTGAATTACCTGTGCAGGATTGGCAAACTTGAATTTTGCCTGATCACCTTTAATCCATTTGAAAACTGTACCACAAACAATATAACAAAATCAGAAACATAGAATTATGCTATTCTCTTAAAGTGCATGAAAAACAGTTAGCCCATAAATTGTAAAACATAACGAAATTTCAAGCCAGAATGCAATTGATTAACATACAATTACGATTTACGGTAGTTACAGTTACTAATAGCAGGTTAAATACAATTAAAATCATTACCAAACAACTATGTAACTAAATACAATCACTCAATATTATAATATTAAGTCCATTACTTCAAGAACTTGTCAGACATACATAAAACACATACAATGTAAAAATGCAGTTGCAATATTATTGTGGTTAAATAGTAGTTTATTCATTAAAAAAGTGAATACAAAAAAGTCTATGCACCTGTTAAAAAGCCAGGTTTTCCTCAATTAAAAAATCACACCAAGAAGAATCATATTAGAACCTTTTCCACCTTATATATCACCTATTATCTGTATAGTTTAATGGGAAAAAATACTGAAATCTTGAAAAAGATAAAGAACTAAAATAATATGCACCCTCAAACGAATATTTTGTTGAAGAACTGTCACATCTGTCTGAAGTCACAGGCTCAAAAAGGCTACCTCAGACAGACTTGGCAAAAGCCACTCAGTATGGCAGATTCCAGAGGAACCTCATCACCCTTTAAACTTTGTACAGGAATATGGACTTACAACGGGGTCCAGTGGATAGCTACCTATCGAAGTGCTGCTCTCTGGAGGTGTGAACCAGAGGCAGGAATGGTTGCCAACAGGGTGTAAGCCATGAAGTTATGTAAGAATAGTCAGAAAATATAAGCTAAGTCATAACAAGGAACAATGATAATAACCAGGAGCTAACAGACAGGATTGAACCAGAGAAGTACAAGACTATATCTGGCAGCTTCCAGCAGTAAGCTGGAAGCTAAAGTAGGGTGTGGTGCTCTCCAAATGGCTGGAGTAGGGAGCTGATAACTCCAGCAGAGCAGAACACACAACCACATTCTCAGACTGGATGGCATTACAGGTCCTAGCCTCCCAAATCTAAGTGGCTGGACAGAGTCTGTGCTGTCCAGAGTCTCTGGATCCAATGTCTATTTTTAGAAGAAACCTGAAAGTCTTGCTGCAAAATTGACAGATAATTGGAACTGTTTACAATTCCCTCCACTTCACTAAAGCCCCAGTTCCAGCTGCTGAAAATCATCCCCAAAGCATAATGGTGCCTCTACCATGCTTCACTGTGGGTATGGTGTTTTGGTGTTTTGTTGGTGATATGCAGTGTTGGCTTTGTTCAAAACATACCTTTTGAAAATATTGCCAAAAATTTCAACCTTGATCTCATGAAATCATAACAAGTTTCTACACATGCTTTTGCAAGACTTAATATGAGTTTTGGCAAAACATAACTGATCTTGGATGTTTATCATTGTAAGAAAAGGCTCCTGTCTTGCCACCTTACCACACAGGACAGACACATGAAAAATACAGGAGATTGTTGTTAAATAGAGTACACAACCAGTATTTGTCAGAATATTCTGCAACTTCTTTAATGTGTTGTAGGCCTCTTGGTATCCTCACAAACCAATTTTCTTCTCGTCTTTTCAGAAATTTTGAGGGATGTTCTGTTCTTAGCAATGCACTGTTGTCCTAAGTTTAATTCACTTCTTGATGACCATTTTTACAGTCTTCCGTGGTATATCTAACGCTTTGAAAATATTTTTGTACAATTTTCCTTATTGATAACTTTTGACAATGAGATCCCTTTGCTGTGTTGGAGGCAGTTTAAGGACTATGGCTTTTGCTGTAAAATGTAGCTAAGAAAATATCAGGAAAATCGTAGTAGAAAATCTAAACTTTATGGTTATTCAGAATACCTTAAAATGTTGACATTTCTGTACTGACTAATAGTTAGGCCGGAGTCACACTCAGCGTAGGGAAATACAGTCCGTATTTTACATGCGTAATACGCAGAAATGTTCCCAAAATAGTGATCCGTATGTCATCCGTAGGCAGGGTGTGGCAGCGTATTTTACACATGTAAACCTCCGTATGTACAGTAATCCGTATGGCATCCGTACAGCGAGATTTTCTCGCTGGCTTGCAAAACGGACATACAATGGATCCATGGGCTCAAATATTCATGAAATCATATAACATATATATATATATATATACATATATATATCATATATGTGTTTGAAACTGTTAAACTGTAACAGTATAGAGACACATATATATATATATTTATATTTAATACAGCGCTAGATAGCTTAAAAGCCGGTAATTCAATTGCCGGCTTTTGCTATCTCCTTCCCAAACCCGACAGGATATGAGACATGGTTTACATACAGTAAACCATTTCATATCCCTTATTTTTGTACATATTCCTCACTAATAATGTTCCAAGTGTCTGTGTACAAAATTAGGGGGCTCTAGCTGTTAAAATAAAGGGATAAATCACGAAAAAAAATTGGCAATTGAATTACCGGCTTTTCTGCTATCTAGCGCTGTATGAAATATAAACATATATATCTCATAAAAGAAGAAAGGAGCGCACTACCTGGACGTTAGATGCGGGTGAACTTTATTCCAAAGGCATAAAAAACATCTTCACGACCGGGGGTGTTGTGAAAAGAGTGCGGCAAACCTAGACGACGGCCGTTTCGCGCCGGTCGGTCGCGAAACGGCCGTCGTCTAGCTTTGCCGCACTCTTTTCACAACACCCCCGGTCGTGAAGATGTTTTTTATGCCTTTGGAATAAAGTTCACCCGCATCTAACGTCCAGGTAGTGCGCTCCTTTCTTCTTTTATGAGATTCATTGTGGCTGTTTTCCAGTGGAGTTTCGCACCCAGGACTGGGCTTCGCCTTCAGGACACAGGTGAGCGGTTCCCACAGTATCATTGGCGGTTGTGCCGCCCGGCTGTTTTCTTTTTTGGTTGCATAAATATATATATATATATATATATATATATGACTCACTGACATATATATACAGTGGGGCAAAAAAGTATTTAGTCAGTCAGCAATAGTGCAAGTTCCAACACTTAAAAAGTTGAGAGGCGTCTGTAATTTACATCATAGGTAGACCTCAACTATGGGAGACAAACTGGGAAAAAAAAATCCAGAAAATCACATTGTCTGTTTTTTTAACATTTTATTTGCATATTATGGTGGAAAATAAGTATTTGGTCAGAAACAAAATTTCATCTCAATACTTTGTAATATATCCTTTGTTGGCAATGACAGAGGTCAAACGTTTTCTGTAAGTCTTCACAAGGTTGCCACACACTGTTGTTGGTATGTTGGCCCATTCCTCCATGCAGATCTCCTCTAGAGCAGTGATGTTTTTGGCTTTTCGCTTGGCAACACGGACAACTTTCAACTCCCTCCAAAGGTTTTCTATAGGGTTGAGATCTGGAGACTGGCTAGGCCACTCCAGGACCTTGAAATGCTTCTTACGAAGCCACTCCTTCGTTGCCCTGGCGGTGTGCTTTGGATCATTGTCATGTTGAAAGACCCAGCCACGTTTCATCTTCAATGCCCTTGCTGATGGAATGAGGTTTGCACTCAAAATCTCACGATACATGGCCCCATTCATTCTTTCATGTACCCGGATCAGTCGTCCTGGCCCCTTTGCAGAGAAACAGCCCCAAAGCATGATGTTTCCACCACCATGCTTTACAGTAGGTATGGTGTTTGATGGATGCAACTCAGTATTCTTTTTCCTCCAAACACGACAAGTTGTGTTTCTACCAAACAGTTCCAGTTTGGTTTCATCAGACCATAGGACATTCTCCCAAAACTCATCTGGATCATCCAAATGCTCTCTAGCAAACTTCAGACGGGCCCGGACATGTACTGGCTTAAGCAGTGGGACACGTCTGGCACTGCAGGATCTGAGTCCATGGTGGCGTAGTGTGTTACTTATGGTAGGCCTTGTTACATTGGTCCCAGCTCTCTGCAGTTCATTCACTAGGTCCCCCCGCGTGGTTCTGGGATTTTTGCTCACCGTTCTTGTGATCATTCTGACCCCACGGGGTGGGATTTTGCGTGGAGCCCCAGATCGAGGGAGATTATCAGTGGTCTTGTATGTCTTCCATTTTCTAATTATTGCTCCCACTGTTGATTTCTTCACTCCAAGCTGGTTGGCTATTGCAGATTCAGTCTTCCCAGCCTGGTGCAGGGCTACAATTTTGTTTCTGGTGTCCTTTGACAGCTCTTTGGTCTTCACCATAGTGGAGTTTGGAGTCAGACTGTTTGAGGGTGTGCACAGGTGTCTTTTTATACTGATAACAAGTTTAAACAGGTGCCATTACTACAGGTAATGAGTGGAGGAAAGAGGAGACTCTTAAAGAAGAAGTTACAGGTCTGTGAGAGCCAGAAATCTTGATTGTTTGTTTCTGACCAAATACTTATTTTCCACCATAATATGCAAATAAAATGTTAAAAAAACAGACAATGTGATTTTCTGGATTTTTTTTTCTCAGCTTGTCTCCCATAGTTGAGGTCTACCTATGATGTAAATTACAGACGCCTCTCATCTTTTTAAGTGGTGGAACTTGCACTATTGCTGACTGACTAAATACTTTTTTGCCCCACTGTATATATATATATATATATACACACCCATACTATGTGTAGACATTTATTCTACCTATTCTATTCGAACCTGTCAGTGTGATTTTACTGTACACCGCACTGAATTACCGGCTTTTCTATAGAACACTGCTGTGTATTTCTCGCAATTTCTCGCACTGTTGGTCCATGTGTAATCCGTATTTTTCTTGCCCCCATTGACTTCCATTGGTGGATTTTTTTGCGCAATATGCTGACAAACGCAGCATGCTGCGATTTTCCCACGCCCGTAAAATATGGCCGAGAAATATATGGCAGATAGGAGCTGCCCCATAGAGAATCATTGGTCCGTGTGCAATGCGCAGTTTTTGCGCCTCGCATACGTCCATAAAACTCGCTAGTGTGACGCCGGCCTTAGTACGAGTCCCCAATTATAAGAGGGTGTTCACACTTATGCAACCACATTATTTTAGTTTGGTTATTTTTATTTCCCCTCTCAAAATGATTTCAGTTTATTTCTTAATGGATTTGTACAGATTATGGGTGACATTAAAAATGGAAATGGTTCAGAAATTTTTCTTTTTGGTATGATTTTTTAATATAACAAAAAGCTCGTATATTTACAGGGATGAGCAGAGTTTTTATATCTACAGTTCATAGTAGTCTGGGTTCGCTGCCATTTGTAGTGCTCCGCATAGGATTTTACAATTTGTCCAGCGTGGATCTGTGACATAATCTATTTGTGGCCCATTAAGACACACACCCGTGTCTTGAGACTCTAGTTCTATGCTTGACATGCTGCACTATCTTTGGTATGCTCCACCATCTGTGCTTTTGTGCTTGTGTTTGCATTCATTTCTGCTGGGCTTCACGTCATCCATTCTGCTATTCCTGAGATTGCTATGTGTGCCAAGTCCTTTCTGCTCACATGCCTTCCTGCTTGCGGCATAGACACCTGCTGTCCGTGTTTACCCGGATCAGAGGCTTACAGAATCCACCTCACCAGGTGAGACTTACATTGATAATGTTGAAAAAAAAGCAAAAGTTTATCAATGCCAGCCTATAAACCTACCATGCTTATGTTGTTTCATAGAAAGGGGAAAAACATAGGGCCTGATTAATCAAAACTTTCATGCCAGAATTCTGAGTAAAAGCTTTGAAAAAATTGCAGAATTTAGGTGTTGTTAGTTGTGCCTAAATTTAGCTTTTTTTCTTCATGACAGTTTCCCAAAGTTCTGACCAAAAAGGTCATCAAGCACTCGAGATTCATGAATCAGGAGCATCTAACTCGAGCACATCTCCTAATCAAGACTGTTCTGTCGAAATAATGAAGATAAAGGTGTATATGGGGCACCAGTAACCCAAAATAAGAGAAAAACATAAAGAAATGCTTGCAAAAGTTCAAAAATGTAAAATATCATAAAAACATTTAACCCCTTCACCCCCGGAGCTTTTTCCGCTTTTTCATTTTCGTTTTTTGCTCTCCTCCTTCCCAGAGCCATAACTTTTTTATTTTTCCGTCAATATGGCCATGTGAGGGCTTATTTTTTGCGGGACGAGATGTACTTTTGAACAATACCATTGATTTTACCATGCCATGTAACAGAAAACGGGAAAAAAATTCCAAGTGTGATGAAATTGCAAAAAAAGTGCAATCTCACACTTGTTTTTTGTTTGGCTTTTTTGCTAGGTTAACTAAATGCTAAAACTAACCTGCCATTATGATTCTCCAGGTCATTACGAGTTCATAGACACCAAACATGTCTAGGTTATTTTTTATCTAAGTGGTGAAAAAAATTTCCAAATTTTGCTAAAAAAAAAAAAAAAAAAATTGCGCGATTTTCCGATACCCGTAGCGTCTCCAATTTTCGTGATCTGGGGTCAGGTGAGGGCTTATTTTTTGCGTGCCGAGCTGGCGTTTTTAATGATACCATTTTGGTGTAGATACGTTCTTTTGATCGCCCGTTATTGCATTTTAATGCAATGTTGCGGCAACCAAAAAAACGTAATTTTGGCGTTTTGATTTTTTTTCTCGCTACTTCATTTAGCGGTCAGGTTAATCCTTTGTTTTTATTGATAGATCGGGCGATTCTGAACGCGGCGATACCAAATATGTGTATGTTTGATTTTTTTTAAATTGTTTTATTTTGATTGGGGCGAAAGGGGGGTGATTTGAACTTTTATATATTTTTAATTTTTTTTATATTTTTAATCACTTTTTTTTTTTAATTTTAGCATGCTTCAATAGCCTCCATGGGAGGCTAGAAGCATGCATAACTCGATCGGCTCTGCTACATAGAGGTGAAGTACAGATCACCTCTATGTAGCAGAAATGCAGGGTTGCTTTGAACGCCGACCACAGGGTGGCGCTCAAAGCAATCGGCCATCAACAACCATAGAGGTCTCAAGGAGACCTCTGGTTGTTATGGCGATGCACTGCTGACCCCCGATCATGTGACGGGGGTCAGCAGTGCGAGCACCACCGGCCGCGCGGCCGGGAGCGCTAGTTAAATGCCGCTGTCAGCGCTTGACGGCGGCATTTAACTAGTCAATGAGCGCGGGCGGATCGCGATTCCGCTCGCGCTCATTGCGCGCACATGTCAGCTGTACAAAACAGCTGACATGTCGCGGCTTTGAGGTGGGCTCACCGCCGGAGCCCACCTCAAAGCAGGGGATCTGCCAGCTGACGTACTATTCCGTCAGCTGGCAGAAAGGGAACCTGTCACCATTTTTGGCCATTTTGGGGCTCTTTGACCTTTTCCGGCACCTTTGCACTGCAGTACTTTGCCCTGCCCTCAACAGGGCAGAGAAGTACGTCTGCGCAGGAGCGCGGTGCCGAGGAGACGCATCATCCACATGAAGCAAGCAGGAGGGCGGCATCGTAAGCAGATGGGAGGCGTCAGGCCAAGAAAAGCGACACCCCACGAACCAGATCATAGGGGTGCACACGTGTGGGGTTGCACGCGTCTTCCTGCAGCAAAAGTATCACGGCAGCTAAAGTATTAAGACGCTGCTGTTATTTTAACAGCAGTTAGTCACGGCAGGAGTCAGGACCACACTCTATTTTTCTGTCTCTTTTGGGTAGTCTGCCCAGTAAGCACTGCCTATTACTTGGATCTAGCTTTTCTATTAACCCATCTTACTCCTTCACCATGTTTACATATGTCCTTACAGTCTTTGCTCCACTAATCCTCACCCTTACCAACCCTCAGCACCCTCTAACCAAATAATCATCTCCCCTTCCCTCTTTTCTCCCCACCTGACCTCCTCTGTTGAGCTGCTCCTCAACCTCAAATCTGTCTTAATAAAACATAAAACAAGCCGGCCACTCTTGCTCCCACCTGCTCTCCCTTTCTCTACTTCTCCTCACTGATGGCAACATATCTCCCAACCCTGCACCCCCACAGCTCATACCACCCATTACTACCCCCTCCTACCACTCCCTATCTAATATGAAGTACCACAATCTTTCCAACTTAAAACCCGTGCACCTGACGCCCACCACCCTGCTCCCTCTCTCTGGAGAACTCCAGAATGCCAGCTCAATCTGCAATAAGCTTCATGGGATTCATGACCTCTTTCTCTCTCGCAATCTTGCCTTCCTCAGCCTCACAGAAACATAGCTAACACCTTCTAACACCGCCTTCCCTACTGCGCTGTTACGGCTGCCTCCATTTCATCCACACCCCGGCAACAGACATGGTGGAGGAGTGGGTCTTCTCCTTTCTTCTATCCGCACCTTTAACCCAATCCCACCTCTACCCTTCCTTATCCTCCCCTTTTTGAAGTCCTTTCTGTCCGCATCTACTCTCCCTCCAATTTCCAAGTGGCCGTCATATACTGACCTCTGGGCCCAGCCACTGCCTTTATTGACCAATTCTCTACCTGACTTCTTCACTTTCTTTCCACTGTCATTCCCACTATCATCATGGGTGACTTCAACATCACCACTGATACCCTTCAGTCAACAGCCTCCAAACTTCTGTCCCTTACTTCATCTTTTGGACTTACTCAGTGGTCCTCCGCAGCCACCCACACAGACGGACATACACTAGACCTTGTCTTCACCTGTCTCTGCTCTCTATCTAACTTCACCACCTCCCCTCTCCCTCTATCTGATCACCATCTGCTTACTTTCTCATCCCTGTCCTCCTCACCGGTCACCCATGTCCAACAACATGCGCACCCCCACAGAAACATTGCACACCTAGATACCCACACACTCTCTGACTCTATCCTACCACTGGCATCCATATCGTCACTCCTTGACACAGACAGTGCAACTGCTTTCTACAATGCCACTCTTGCATCAGCTGTTGACACGGTTGCCCCTCTCGTTCATGGCAGAGTGCGACGTATCAATAGACAATGGCACAATGACACCACTAAAAAGTTCCGGCAAGTGTCCAGGGTTGCAGAGTGGCATTGGAAGAAAACACATTCGCAAGGTGACTTCACTCCATTCAAACAGGCAACACTCGCTTTCAAATCTGCTCTCACATCTGCTAAACAGGCCTACTTCACAACCCTTGTATATTCCTTATTCTACAACACCAAACAGTTATTCAAAACTTTTAACTCCCTCCTCCACCCCCCACTGCCCCCTCCAACCTCCCTCATCTCTGCTGAGGACTTTGCCACACACTTTAAAAATAAGATCAACCAAACAAGGCAAGTCTTCATTATTCAACCACCACAACCCCTTTGTATACCAGACCAATGCCCAAACGCGATGACCTCCCTGTCCAACATCACTGAAGGGGACCTTAATTGTCTCCTCTCCAAATCGCCCCTCACCACCTGTGCACTCAACACCATCCCATGCAATCTCCTCCCCAACCTCACCGCCACTCTTATCCCATCCTCTTCAACCTATCAGTAACTTCTGGTACCTTCCCTTCTGCTTTCAAACATGCCACAATCACGCCTATTTTTAAAAAGCCAACTGTCGATCCAACTGCTATGTCCAGCTATTGCCCAATATCGCTGCTCCCAATAGCTTCCAATCTCCTGGAGCAGCACGTCCACGTTGAACTATCCTCCCACCTCTCATCTAACTTGTTTTTTGACAATCTACAATCTGGTTTCCACCCCATCACTCAACTGAGACTGCTCTGACCAAAATTACCAGCGACCTACTTACAGCCAAAGCTAACGGACAATACTTTATACTCCAACTTCTAGACCTGCCCTCTGCTTTCGACACAGTTGGCCACTGCCTTCTACTACAGATCCTCTCCTCCTTTGGCATCAAAGACCTCGCCCTATCCTGGATCTCCTCATACCTTTCTAACCACACATTCCTCGTCTCCCACTATCCCACACTACCTCCTCATTCCACCATCTCTCTGTTGGAGTCCCCCAAGGCTCTGTTCTAGGACCCTTACTCTTCTCAATCTATACACTTGGCCTGGGACAACTCATAAATTCCTATGGCTTCCAGTACCATCTATATGCTGATGACACTCAGATCAACCTCTCTGGCCCAGACATCACCTCTCTATTGTCCAGAATCTCGGAGTGTCTATCAGCCATATTCTCCTTCTTCTCCTCTCGCTTCCTCAAACTCAATGTGGACAAATCTGAACTTATCATCTTTCCCCCATCTCATTGATCTTCCTTACCTGATCTATCTATTGCAATTAACGACATCACGCTTTCCCCCCCACATGAAGTCCACTGCCTCGGAGTAACCCTTGACTCTGCCCTGTCCTTCAAACTGCACATCCAAGCTCTTTCCACCTCCTGACGCCTGCAGCTCAAAAATATCTCCAGAATCCAGCCTTTCCTCAACCGCCAATCTACTAAAATGCTTGTGCATGCCCTCATCATCTCCCGCCTCGACTACTGCAATATCCTTTTCTGTGGCCTCCCTGCTAACACCCTTGCACCTCTCCAGTCCATCCTTAACTCTTCTGCCCGACTAATTCATCTCTCTCCTCGCAACTCCTCCGCTTCCCCCCTCTGCAAATCTCTTCACTGGCTCCCATTCCCTCAGCGTATCCAGTTCAAATTACTAATACTAACCTACAAAGTCATCCATATCCTGTCTCCTCCACATATCTCTGAACTAATCTCCCAATATCTTCCCTCACGTAATCTCCGGTCCTCGCAAGACCTCTTTCTCTCCTCCACACTTATTCGCTCCTCACCCAACCGCCTCCAAGACTTCTCCCGAATATCCCCCATCCTCTGGAATTCTTTGCCCCAACACATCCGACTATCAACCACTTTCGGATCCTTCAGACAGAACCTGAAAACCCATATCTTCAGGAAAGCTTACAGCCTGCACTGACCCCGCTGCCTCCTCACCACTACTGGAGCTACCACCTCACCAACACCGGAGCTCTGCAACCCTCAACCTATTGTCTCCATCCCACCATTCTGTACCATCCCACCATTCTGTAGAATGTAAGCTCGCAAGGGCAGGGTCCTTGCTCCTCTGTATCAGTCTGTAATTGTTAGTCTGCTTACTGTAAGTGATGTCTGTAATTTGTATGTAACCCCTTCTCATGTACAGCACCATGGAATCAATGGTGCTATATAAATAAATAATAATAATAATAATTATAATAATAATCTTACACTTCGGGTTGGAGGCTTATATACAGCATTATAGAATGCTGTATATCAGCCCTGAAAGGTGATGGCCGTAACTCATATTGGAAAAAACTGCTGACAGGTTCACTTTAAAAGCAGAAAGTACATGGAATACTTTTTGTAAGAACAACACTCTCCATATCAAAATTAATAAAGAAACAAAAACTATCAACCTAATGAAATAATATGGCTGAAAAAATATATAGATATGTAGGGCTTTCTGAAAAACAAAGCCAAGTGTGATATAGGCAATAAACACTCAATATGAAAAAATATAGGCAATAACTGTAAATTACTATATATAAATAATTAAATATACAGAAAGCAAAATTTCATAACTCAAATAAAAATAATAAAATAAGGTAGAAAGAGAGGAAGGTATATAGATGAGTAAAAAAGAAAAAATATTTATACTGAAACACATGATCAGATTGTAGGTGGAAGTGTGACCCTTCAGGTAAGCAACCCATAGGAGAATGAAAGTTAGAAAGTGAGAAACCCCACACATTACACCACCAAATGTGGCTTCCTCAGGGGTAAAGTACTAGAGAACCATAAAATATCCATATATTTATAGGCAATATATGAAATATGCATGCCTGAAAGTAATTACCTAGACAGCATGGTGAAGACATGAAAGCGAAATGGAGGAAAATCCTATGCATCGCAATAGGTAGTAGTTAGTAGCGACGGTGGACCTCACCCCCGGAAGTGAGGTAATAGGAGACGTAGTTATATTGGCCTATAGGAAGATTATTTTTGTGTCCTTATTTATTTTGATATGGAGACTTGTTCTTACGAAATGTATTCCCCATACTTTCTATTTTTAAATCTTTTTATCTTTTCTATGCACCTTGATTGTTTAAATAAATACATTTTCCCATTTTTGAAGTTTTGCAAGCGTTTCTCTATATTGTTCTCTCATTTTGAGTTACTCGTACCCCATATACACCTTTTTCTTCAGTACTTTCACAGATATTTTCTGGGGTGTATGCTATCGAACTCTCAATTATCTGCAGTGCTGGTTCAATTATTCACATCTCATCAAGACTGGCGTGAGCAATACCAATCATGATGAATCCTTCAAATAAAGTTCAGTAGATATGAGTTGCCCCATACTAATGGAAAATTTATTCCTGACTTCAGAGAAGTCTATCAAAATAAATACCTGAATCACTGTGCCTTATCTAGAAATCTATTAAACCTATTGTAATATTTTAGTTTCTTCTTTAACTTGTTCAATGGATGAACCATTACAAAATTTTGTTGCATTGTGTGGTCCACTAAAAAATAAAATGTACTGGAGCAGTTGCAACTCCCCAAGGCTTTCCCTTAATGATTCAAGGCTGAACCAAGATTTTCCTTTTTTAACACATGGGTCTGTTAGGATCTGGATCGTTTCTAATTCAATCAAATGCTTTAAAAGGCTCATCCATATTTCCTTTCTTTTCCACATAATTGTGGACTTTACTGTCGAATAGGTTATGGTAAAGGTATTTTTGTTGACATACTTTGAGATTGCTGCCTGCCTATACTTAACCCCAGTGTATGTTACATCAATGGTCCTGTATTTGAAAGCTTTTTAGTCTTCTTTTTGCTTTAGATTTCCTCTTTATTGGTTTTCTTAATTGCAGAATGTATAAATTCTTTTCAGACTGGCCCTACTAAGAACCATCGTTGTGTGACCTCTGCCTGTAAAAAAATGAAGTTAGTTGTTTGAAAGGGCTATGACCTTCGACCTTCTAACGTTATTTTGGCCATCAGGTCAACAGTTGTTCCACAGAACATCAGCAATTGTCTTTTTCTTTGTGTCACTAGTCTCTTCAAACATTATACAAGGACAATTAAGTGCTGAATAAGGGTCAGTGCGGACAAATAAATCAAACTGATAGTTGGAACATAGACTGATTGAGCAAAAACAAGGAATGCTGCCATGCCTGTTACTGCATCTCTTCTGTTAACTGACTGTTAACATTAAATCCAAAGGCAGCAAGTGGGAAAGCTTTGTGCCGTATCAAAAGCTGAGCAAAGAGACATGAGCTTTAATTATCCAGCTTTATTTTTAGAATAAAGACACACAGGGCATCAATTTAGCTGACTTTAATAGAACACAGAACTGAATCAATCCTTTAGAATGCTAATTGACTTTAAAGATTCTTTTTTCTTGCAGATCCGGAAAGAACAGACAACACGAAAATCAGAACAAAGTATTTGAAAACACATTTGGAGCAAATCCAAACGCAAACGTTTCCAGTTCTCCTGGACAACGGAAACATGGGACAAGGGTGATTGTAATAGAGTCTTAGGACATAAATATTGTGCCCCCAACACAGCAGATGGTCTACGGCAAATCTCTTCTCTCCAAAAAGCCAAGGATCAAGTTCATTGACTTATGCAGAACATTTCACGCTAAAGATAACTAGACATTGATTTTTTTTTTTGCATGCACAACAATGGACAAAGAGAAATATATGCACTGCTGTGCAGCCAGCGGCTGATAATGACATAAATAAGGGACACAAGTGGACAGGGGGTAAATCTTAGAGACGATTAACTCTGGCATGGATTTTACTGCAGCCTTATGCTGGTTTTCACTAGATTGGTCAAAGGAAATCCAAACCTAAAATCTGTTTAAATTTGATTGCAAAACGGTGATACCAAATCTATCTATCTATCTATCTATCTATCTATCTATCTATCTATCTATCTATCTATCTATCTATCTATCATCTTCTCTATCTATCCATCCATCTAATACTTTATGGTTTTTTACGTATCATTAAACTTTTGCCATGTAATCTGCATTATTCCAGACTGAATGTATGAATTAATGTATTTTTTTTATTTCAATCAAAAATAAAACCAACAACGCCATGCTTTTATGTGAGAATAATATAGAAATAATGGACATTTGCTAGCAACCTAAAAACCATTTAGTCTAAGCATAGTGCTCGGCACAAAACAGATCTCTGGGAAGCAGTGCATAATGTATGAGAAAGTCGGCTTGGATAGGTGTAATGGATTAGGGTGGAAGATGAAGGGCAGCTATACCGTAACAAATCAGCCTTTTTTACTAAAGGTCAGGACATTCTGTCTGGGTCCACTTGAATTTTTGATTCTGCCATTTCACTATTCATTGACACAATGTAACTGTCAGACTTAACAATGATTCCTGGACCCACTGGCTCCACTGCTCACAGGGTAACACACAATATTTCACATGACAAAGCAGTCCGATGTCTGTGTAGGCAAACCATATGATTGCCATGGGGAGCAATATTGACACTAACCACTGAGAGCTCATGAGATGGAATTAAATCCATCATCCCAAAGTTTTAGTACCTTGTGTACAGCTATTGTGCATAATGGAAAACTTGGACTTTTCACGCTTCAAAGTGGTTACTTCACACGTCAATGGAAATGTTTAATGTGTAATCGGAAAATGATGATAACATGAATGAAATGGTGAATGTCTTTTTTTCAATCTATCTTATAACTCAATAATATATTAAATCTGCTGAAGAAGACGGATGAATTTTATAATGCCCATGTTTTTGTGATATTATGTCTAATAGGTTTATATACATGTGTTGGTAAATTGTTCCTATACTTTTGGCTAAATAGTAGTTTGCACAGCAAGTCTTCAGTGCCCAGTACTCAGCCTACTAAAATAGGTGTTTGAGGTGGTCCCGTTACTAAGCGGTTCATCTACAACCTTTGGTGTTGTTAGAGTACTTTAGTTATACCAACATATATCATAATTGACTCCAAACCTGTTACATGAATAATTAACAATTTGTGCTTTTTCTAGAAAAAATAGTACAATTGTGAGCAGATATCAAATCCATTTTAAAGGTGTAGCTAGGGTTTTGATTCAAGGGGGGGTCGAATCTTCTGAGTGGGCCCCTAACTGTTATGTTTGCTAATGACAGGTGTTATGAAGGCAATCCAGAAACACAGTGTGCTTAGCGATCAGAGCGCACACAGTGATCTGACAAATACCCAAAAATACAAGAACGAGCTCTGAGACGTGGAAACTCTGTAGACTGCACACCTGATCCTATCCTAAACACAACTAAAAGCGGCTGTGGATTGCGCCTAACAACTACCTAGGCAACTCGGCACAGCCTAAGAAACTAGCTAGCCTGAAGATAGAAAAATAGGCCTGACTTGCCCCAGAGAAATTCCCCAAAGGAAAAGGCAGCCCCCCACATATAATGACTTTGAGTAAGATGAAAAGACAAAACGTAGGGATGAAATAGATTCAGCAAAGTGGGGCCCGATATTCTAGGACAGAGCGAGGACAGTAAAGCGAACTTTGCAGTCTACAAAAAACCCTAAAGCAAAACCACGCAAAGGGGGCAAAAAAAACCCACCGTGCCGAACTAACGGCACGGCGGTACACCCTTTGCGTCTCAGAGCTTCCAGCAAAACAAAAGACAAGCTGGACAGAAAAAAAGAAACAAAAAAGCAAAAAGCACTTAGCTATACAGAGCAGCAGGTCACAGGAACAATCAGGAGAAGCTCAGATCCAACACTGAAACATTGACAAGGAGCAAGGATAGCAGCATCAGGCGGAGTTAAGTAATGAAGCAGCTAACGAGCTCACCAGAACACCTGAGGGAGGAAGCTCAGAAGCTGCAGTACCACTTGTGACCACAGGAGTGAATTCAGCCACAGAATTCACAACAGTACCCCCCCCCCTTGAGGAGGGGTCACCGAACCCTCACCAGAGCCCCCAGGCCGACCAGGATGAGCCGCATGAAAGGCACGAACAAGATCGGAAGCATGAACATCAGAGGCAAAAACCCAGGAATTATCTTCCTGAGCATAACCCTTCCATTTAACCAGATACTGGAGTTTCCGTCTAGAAACACGAGAATCCAAAATCTTCTCCACAATATACTCCAATTCCCCCTCCACGAAAACCGGGGCAGGAGGCTCAACAGATGGAACCATAGGTGCCACGTATCTCCGCAACAACGACCTATGGAATACATTATGTATGGAAAAGGAGTCTGGGAGGGTCAAACGAAAAGACACAGGATTGAGAACCTCAGAAATCCTATACGGACCAATAAAACGAGGTTTAAATTTAGGAGAGGAAACCTTCATAGGAATATGACGAGAAGATAACCAAACCAGATCCCCAACACGAAGTCGGGGACCCACACGGCGTCTGCGATTAGCGAAAAGTTGAGCTTTCTCCTGGGACAAGATCAAATTGTCCACTACCTGAGTCCAGATCTGCTGCAACCTATCCACCACAGAATCCACACCAGGACAGTCCGAAGACTCAACCTGTCCTGAAGAGAAACGAGGATGGAACCCAGAATTGCAAAAAAATGGAGAAACCAAGGTAGCCGAGCTGGCCCGATTATTAAGGGCGAACTCAGCCAACGGCAAAAAGGACACCCAATCATCCTGGTCTGCAGAAACAAAACATCTCAGATATGTTTCCAAGGTCTGATTGGTTCGTTCGGTCTGGCCATTAGTCTGAGGATGGAAAGCCGAGGAAAGGGATAGGTCAATGCCCATCCTACCACAAAAGGCTCGCCAAAACCTTGAAACAAACTGGGAACCTCTGTCAGAAACAATATTCTCAGGAATGCCATGCAACCGAACCACATGCTGAAAGAACAAAGGTACCAAATCAGAGGAGGAAGGCAATTTAGCCAAGGGCACCAGATGGACCATTTTAGAAAAGCGATCACAGACCACCCAAATGACTGACATCTTTTGAGAAACGGGAAGGTCAGAAATGAAATCCATCGAAATATGTGTCCTAGGCCTCTTTGGGACCGGCAAGGGCAAAAGCAACCCACTGGCACGAGAACAGCAGGGCTTAGCCCTAGCACAAATCCCACAGGACTGCACAAAAGTACGTACATCCCGTGACAGAGATGGCCACCAGAAGGATCTAGCCACTAACTCTCTGGTACCAAAGATTCCAGGATGACCAGCCAACACCGAACAATGAAGTTCAGAGATAAGTTTATTAGTCCACCTATCAGGGACGAACAGTTTCTCTGCTGGACAACGATCAGGTTTATTCGCCTGAAATTTTTGCAGCACCCGCCGCAAATCAGGGGAGATGGCAGACACAATGACTCCTTCCTTGAGGATACCCGCTGGCTCAGATAAACCCGGAGAGTCGGGCACAAAACTCCTAGACAGAGCATCCGCCTTCACATTTTTAGAGCCCGGAAGGTACGAAATCACAAAGTCGAAGCGGGCAAAAAATAACGACCAACGGGCCTGTCTAGGATTCAAGCGCTTGGCAGACTCGAGATAAGTCAAGTTCTTATGATCAGTCAATACCACCACGCGATGCTTAGCTCCTTCAAGCCAATGACGCCACTCCTCGAATGCCCACTTCATGGCCAGCAACTCTCGATTGCCCACATCATAATTATGCTCAGCGGGCGAAAACTTCCTGGAAAAGAAAGCACATGGTTTCATCACTGAGCAATCAGAACCTCTCTGTGACAAAACCGCCCCTGCTCCAATCTCAGAAGCATCAACCTCGACCTGGAACGGAAGAGAAACATCTGGCTGACACAACACAGGGGCAGAACAAAAACGACGCTTCAACTCCTGAAAAGCTTCCACAGCAGCAGAAGACCAATTAACCAAATCAGCACCCTTCTTGGTCAAATCGGTCAATGGTTTGGCAATGCTAGAAAAATTACAGATGAAGCGACGATAAAAATTAGCAAAGCCCAGGAACTTTTGCAGACTTTTCAGAGATGTCGGCTGAATCCAATCCTGGATGGCTTGGACCTTAACTGGATCCATCTCGATAGTAGAAGGGGTAAAGATGAACCCCAAAAATGAAACTTTCTGCACACCGAAGAGACACTTTGATCCCTTCACAAACAAAGAGTTAGCACGCAGGACCTGAAAAACCATTCTGACCTGCTTCACATGAGACTCCCAATCATCTGAGAAGATCAAAATGTCATCCAAGTAAACAATCAGGAATTTATCCAGATACTCACGGAAGATGTCATGCATAAAAGACTGAAACACAGATGGAGCATTGGCAAGTCCGAACGGCATCACTAGATACTCAAAATGACCCTCGGGCGTATTGAATGCAGTTTTCCATTCATCTCCTTGCCTGATTCTCACCAGATTATACGCACCACGAAGATCTATCTTAGTGAACCAACTAGCCCCCTTAATCCGAGCAAACAAGTCAGATAACAATGGCAAGGGATACTGAAATTTAACAGTGATCTTATTAAGAAGGCGGTAATCAATACACGGTCTCAGCGAACCATCCTTCTTGGCTACAAAGAAGAACCCTGCTCCCAGTGGTGATGACGATGGGCGAATATGTCCCTTCTCCAGGGATTCCTTCACATAACTGCGCATAGCGGCGTGTTCAGGCACGGATAAATTAAATAATCGACCTTTAGGGAATTTACTACCAGGAATCAAATTGATAGCACAATCACAATCCCTATGCGGAGGTAGAGCATCGGACTTGGGCTCTTCAAATACATCCTGATAATCAGACAAGAACTCTGGGACCTCAGAAGGGGTGGATGACGAAATCGACAAAAATGGAACATCACCATGTACCCCCTGACAACCCCAGCTGGATACCGACATGGAATTCCAATCCAATACTGGATTATGGGTTTGTAGCCATGGCAACCCCAACACGACCACATCATGCAGATTATGCAACACCAGAAAGCGAATAACTTCCTGATGTGCAGGAGCCATGCACATGGTCAGCTGGGCCCAGTATTGAGGTTTATTCTTGGCCAAAGGTGTAGCATCAATTCCTCTCAATGGAATAGGACACCGCAAAGGCTCCAAGAAAAACCCACAACGTTTAGCATAATCCAAATCCATCAGATTCAGGACAGCGCCCGAATCCACAAACGCCATGACAGAAAACGACGACAAAGAGCATATCAAGGTAATGGACAGAAGGAATTTGGACTGTACAGTACCAATGACGGCAGACCTAGCGGACCGCTTAGTGCGCTTAGGACAATCAGAAATAGCATGAGTGGAATCACCACAGTAGAAACACAGACCATTCAGACGTCTGTATTCCTGCCGTTCAACTCTAGTCATAGTCCTATCGCACTGCATAGGCTCAGGTTTAACCTCAGGCAGTACCGCCAAATGGTGCACAGATTTACGCTCGCGCAAGCGTCGACCGATCTGAATGGCCAAAGACAAAGACTCATTCAAACCAGCAGGCATAGGAAATCCCACCATGACATCCTTAAGAGCCTCAGAGAGACCCTTTCTGAACAAAGCTGCCAGCGCAGATTCATTCCACTGAGTGAGTACTGACCATTTCCTAAATTTCTGACAATATACTTCTATATCATCCTGACCCTGGCACAAAGCCAGCAAATTTTTCTCAGCCTGATCCACTGAATTAGGCTCATCGTACAGCAATCCGAGCGCCAGGAAAAACGCATCGACACTACTCAATGCAGGGTCTCCTGGCGCAAGAGAAAATGCCCAGTCTTGAGGGTCGCCACGCAAAAAAGAAATAATAATCAAAACCTGTTGAATAGGATTACCAGAAGAATGAGGTTTCAAGGCCAGAAATAGCTTACAATTATTTTTGAAACTTAGAAACTTAGTTCTATCTCCAAAAAACAAATCAGGAATAGGAATTCTTGGTTCTAACATAGATTTCTGATCAATAGTATCTTGAATCTTTTGTACATTTATAACGAGATTATCCATTGAAGAGCACAGACCCTGAATATCCATGTCCACACCTGTGTCCAGAATCACCCAAATGTCTAGGGGAAAAAAAAAAAGTGAACACAGAGCAGAAAAAAAAAAAAATGATGTCAGAACTTTTTCTTTCTCTCTATTGAGAATCATTAGTTAGGCTCCTTGTACTGTTATGTTTGCTAATGACAGGTGTTATGAAGGCAATCCAGAAACACAGTGTGCTTAGCGATCAGAGCGCACACAGTGATCTGACAAATACCCAAAAATACAAGAACGAGCTCTGAGACGTGGAAACTCTGTAGACTGCACACCTGATCCTATCCTAAACACAACTAAAAGCGGCTGTGGATTGCGCCTAACAACTACCTAGGCAACTCGGCACAGCCTAAGAAACTAGCTAGCCTGAAGATAGAAAAATAGGCCTGACTTGCCCCAGAGAAATTCCCCAAAGGAAAAGGCAGCCCCCCACATATAATGACTGTGAGTAAGATGAAAAGACAAAACGTAGGGATGAAATAGATTCAGCAAAGTGGGGCCCGATATTCTAGGACAGAGCGAGGACAGTAAAGCGAACTTTGCAGTCTACAAAAAACCCTAAAGCAAAACCACGCAAAGGGGGCAAAAAAAATCCCACCGTGCCGAACTAACAGCACGGCGGTACACCCTTTGCGTCTCAGAGCTTCCAGCAAAACAAAAGACAAGCTGGACAGAAAAAAAGAAACAAAAAAGCAAAAAGCACTTAGCTATACAGAGCAGCAGGTCACAGGAACAATCAGGAGAAGCTCAGATCCAACACTGAAACATTGACAAGGAGCAAGGATAGCAGCATCAGGCGGAGTTAAGTAATGAAGCAGCTAACGAGCTCACCAGAACACCTGAGGGAGGAAGCTCAGAAGCTGCAGTACCACTTGTGACCACAGGAGTGAATTCAGCCACAGAATTCACAACACCTAACCAGGTAACCCTGATTACAACTATGGTGGTGCACCCTAATAGTGGATGTAGGAGAACGTTAATAGATGATCTCTATATAAAGTTCAAAAAAGTTCATTTTTTCTATTCGCCACGACAGCACCCACTGAGAGAGGGGATCCGCTCCTAGGAACAGGAAACCTACAGAGAAATAAAAGGGGCGGTCCCCCCTCGCACCTCAGTTTGGTTTCCTGTTCCTAGAGGGAACCTATGGAGATATTTCCCTTAAGATCGGAAGAGGAAGACCCACCTGGATTGCCGCCTGCGTCTGTTCTGGTAGAACGGCAGGGGCTTCAGTGCGGGTGAATGCTCCTGCTGGCCCCCCTCCGTCCGCTGTGGCGCATATGCTGAGGACATCCTCAGGATTTCAAACAGTTTTCCTGCTGAGACACTGTTTGGATAAAGGTATGGCTGCTTACCAGCTGCTATGAGGTGAGAGAGCGCCGAGCGGATCGGATGATGGGCAGCGCCGAGGTGTCCGGCAAGGGATGCGGCTGTGGAATGCCGTGGAGCGTCGATGAATGGCCTGGACGCGTGCGCATGTGCGATGGTGCAGGTGCCCGGGAAGTAGATGGGAACACTTCCGGGAGCGCAATGATGGAGGATATGCCTGGCGGGGACGCCTTTCCAGGACGCACAGTGCGGCGGGTTCAAAGTGGTCCTACCCAGAAGGGCTTCAGGCATTGGACAGCTAAGTAAAAAAAAAAATGGGTGTGCATGTGTGAGACCACTATTTAAGTCAGTCAGACGCGATAGGATGTGCGCCACTATGTCATCCCCAAGTGATAATACTGCGCGCCTACTGGAGGAGCTAATGTTGGCAGCACGTGACACCAGCAAAAAGAGCAGTGGACACTCAAAAATGAGTGACTCCACAGAGAATTCTGGGAAAGACAGGAATTCAACCCAGGAAAAACCACAGCCGGTATTTGATTTGTCATTCAGCTGGGTGAGTTGTTTCTCATATTACGCTGAGCTTATGGTCACCTGTTCGTTTTTTTATTGCTTTCTTAGGCCAAAAAAACGGCAAAGACCAAGCATAAGCAGTGTGCGTTATGTTCTGAACCCCTGCGTGACATGTATCCTAAGAGATTATGCCAGTTTTGTATAACTAGTACCTTGCAGGAGGAACGGTCGGTCAAGATGGACGACATTCGCTTAATGATCCGTCAGGAATTTCAGTCCCTTAGTGGCCCTTCTATAAATGTAGAATGGAAATCTAGCATAAGAGTACTCTCACCGAGAGCTGATACATCTTCAGAAAATGGGGAGATAGATTCAGATGTGTCACAGCCATCGGGTTCTTCAGATGAAGAAAACTATGTATGTTTCCCAACAGATGGGATTAATAATCTGATTAATTCAGTAAGAGACACAATGGGTCTATCTGAGTCCAAAGAACCCCAGACTCCGCAGGAGGTGATGTTTGCGGGGCTCTCTCAGCGAAAAGCTTGTGTGTTCCCTATAATTCAGACCATTAAAGATCTGGTTAAAAAAGAGTGGAAACCAAAACGGATAACTTCACACAAGGCCAATGTAAAAATATATCTTTATTCAACCTCTTATATGGAAAATAACAGCAGATACCACAAGTACAAGAAAAGTGGGTTACCAACATGCTAATACCCCCATATCATCATTTAATACAGCAATACAATGTTTGCATAATGCATATACTCCATAACCAGCTGCATAGAATAGTCGCCCCACATATGCAAATAGTGGAAAATAGTGCAAATGTGCAATATAATAAATTATTATACCAATATAAATAGTTAATATAGTAAAAAAAAAAACTTATCTGATCATAGTGAGGGCGAAAAATAGATATTTAAGCAGCTAACATACATATCACAAGTAATGTGAATAACGCATAGTTAGCTATGGAGGAGCAAACGAAGGACCCACCACACGGTAAGTCATCCGGTTTTTTTTCACATTAATGTACACTCTGAACTCCATCTTGACTGACAAAAAAAACAGAAATATAGACATTTTTGCAAATTTAATAAAAAAGAAAAACTGAAATATCACATGGTCATAAGTATTCAGACCCTTTGCTCAGACACTCATATTTAAGTCACATGCTGCCCATATCCTTGTGATCCTCCTTGAAATGGTTCTATTCCTTCATTGAAGTCCAGCTGTGTTTAATGAAACTGATAGGACTTGATTTGGAAAGGCACGCACCTGTCTATATAAGACCTCAGAGCTCACAATGCATGACAGACGAAATGAGAATCATGAGGTCAAAGGAACTGGCCAAGAAGCTCTAAGACAGAATTGTAGCAAGGCACAGATCTGGCCAAGGTTACAACAGAATTTCTGCAGTACTCAAGGCTCCTAAGAGCACAGTGGCTTCCATAATCCTTAAATGGAAGAAGTTTGGGACCACCAGAAGTCTTCCTAGACCTGGCTGTCCAGCTAAACTGAGCAATTATGGGCGAAGAGCCTTGGTGAGAGAAGTAAAGAAGAACCCCAAGATCAATGTGGCTGAGCTCCAGAGATGCAGTAGGGAGATGGGAGAAAGTTCCACAAAGTCAACTATCACTGCAGCCCTCCACCAGTCGGGCCTTTATGGCAGAGTGGCCCGACAAAAGCCTCTTCTCAGTGCAAGACATATGAAATCCTGCATAGAGTTTGCTAAAAAAACACATGAAGGACTCCAAGTATATGAGAAATAAGATTCTCTCGTCTGAGATAAAGATAGACCTTTTTGGTGATAATTCTAAGTGGTATGTGTGGAGAAAACCAGACACTGCTTATCACCAACCCAATACAATCCCAACAGTGAAACATGGTGGTATCAGCATCATGCTATGGGGGTGTTTTTCAGGTGCAGTGACAGGATGACTGGTTGTCATTGAAGGAAAAATGAATGCGGCCAAGTACAGAGATATCCTGGATGAAAACCTCTTCCAGAGTGCTCTGGACCTCAGACTTGGCAGAAGGTTCACCTTTCAACAAGACAATGACCCTAAGCACACAGCTAAAATAACAAAGGAGTGGCTTCAGAACAACTCTGTGACCATTCCTGACTGGCCCTAAACTAAACTAAATTGAGCATCTCTGGAGAGACCTGAAAAAGGCTGTCCACCAACATTAACCATCCAATCTGACATTACTGGAGAGGATCTGCAAGGAAGAATGGCAGAGGATCCCCAAATCCAGGTGTGAAAAACTTGTGGCATCATTCCACAGAAGACTCATGGCTGTACTAGCTCAAAAGGTGCTTCTACTCAATACTGAGCAAAGGGTCTGAATAGTTATGACGATGTGAAATTTCAGTTTTTCTTTTTTAATAAATTTGCAAAAATGACTACATTTCTGTTTTTTTTAGTCAAGATGGGGTGCAGAGTACATTAATGAGAAAAAAGAACTTTTCTGAATTTACCAAATGGCTGCAATGAAACAGAGAGTGAAAAATTTAAAGGGGTATGAATACTTTCCGCACCCACTGTATGGTGACTATATGGTATCTACTAATTATGACCGAATGTGCTCGGTTAAGGTGTTATCCGAGCATGCTCGGGTGTTAACCGAGAGTCTTTGGCGTGCTCAAAACATATGTTTGAGTCCCTGCAGATGCATGTCTCATGGCTGTTCAACAGAGGCAACATATGCATAGATTGCCTGTTTGTTAGGCAATCCCTGCATGTGTTGCGGCTGTCAAACAGCTGCGAGACATGCAACCGCGAGTGCCGTGGAAACAGTTATAACGGCACTCGCCCTGATGTGAGTGAGTTGAACTCAGTTAATTGGCTGGAATTTTGCAGGATCCTTCAGACGATACCACGAGCGCGTGAACTTTCTCACGCTCACGGTGACGTCAGTCAGGTGACAGGAGTTCACCGCGAGAGTTGAGCTAGCATGCACAGCTCCATGTTCCCACTAGCTGGCAGGTTGTATAGCTGCATTAGCCAACAATGCAGCTGGCTATTTATATGTAGCAGAGCTAGATGCATCGAGGGACAAATGGATTATTATCTTCTCAGTGGACAAGTGAGGAATATGGTTATTTATTATTTTAATTGTGTAACAGGAGACATTGCCTTTAGTGTACTGGGCTATGACGTCAGTATGGTTTAATTTATATTCAATAATGGAGTCTGTGTCATTCTTTCAATTAAAGGACTTTATTCTGGATGTGTGTTTTTTTATACAATATCATTATGGGTTAGTAATGGAGCGTCTAATAGACACCTCTCCATCACTAACCTCTGGCTCCAGTCATCAGCTTTCTCTCTGCTGGTTATGAAAATTATGCGGGAGCCCATGCCATTTTTTGGAGGAAAATAATAATTTATTAATTAAGTACATGTACAGTAAGCTGTACATTCACTGTACTAATTATATATGTCACTGACATCTTTATGTCTATATATTCTATGTGTATATATCTATTCTATCTATTCTATTCTAACCTGTCATGATGTGACATTGGGCAGTGGAGTTTTTAAAATGATATATCACCTTGGGGTTTTTCCAAAAATAGGTCCCTCAATGTCACTTCTAACCTGAATAATCCCTAATAAATAGAATTTGTAAGTTTTCTTGAAAAAATGTGAATTAAAAGTTTGAAAATTACGAATTTTTCAAGATTTGCAACAAATGTCTGATAATTTCAAAAATACACAAATATTATTAACCTAAATTTATCACTAACATAAAGTGTGAAAAAATTCATAATCACTGGGATGTGTAGAAGCTTTGAAGAGTTACAGTATTATCATATGAAGTGATACATGTCAGATTTGAAAAATGGGGCTTGGTCATTAAAGGGTTAGAGGAATTTTCCTACTCCTTTCTTTTATTTTACATATTGTCTGAGAGTTCTATAAAAATAATATATAACATATACTCATGTATTAATCCCCTGCAGCTCTTCTTTACCTCTGTCTGGGTTCCTTGTGATCTAGAAGAGCTGTAAATCAGTATGTTAATATGTGCTATTTATAGGAAATCTATCACCAGATTTTTCCACCTACTTTGGGAGCCTCATAATTTAGAGACAGCGACCCTAATTCCAGTGATATGTCACTGTGCCGATTGTTGTAATTTTAATAGCTTCACTGTTTTATCAGCAGGAGATTATCGCTAGAGAACCTAGAAAACCTGCTGCCATGTAGTTATTGTAGTGGATTGGTTCAGACCCAATGCACTAAAAAAGAAACAACTAGGTGGCACTCACCATTACATAAAAAATAATTTTATTCAATTCCCTATAAAAACATGGATGCAGGAGGATACACACACTCATAGCAAGCAAGGCAGTTCCGTTTACTGAGACAGTAAACAGGCGTCTTAAACCTTTGGTAAAGATACACTTCTTGCGAGTTCCGCTGGTAAATTTCACCAGACTCTCTAGTGTTAGCGGTTTCACAGCATCTTAGTGGCATGACCCCATGCAAATTCCTTACTCAGTACACATCATAAGACACACAGCTTCATAAACATCTTGTACAAAATAAGAATATTTACTATATATAAATATTTTATATTTATAACATCGCTGGCGTCCCTTCGCGATTCCTCTTCCTCCTCCCAGCAGGGATGTCGACATGCTCACCCATGCACCTGAAGGAGAGTGTACAATGAAAGATGACATTTCACAGTGGTGTGCACCAGTTGTGATAGAAAACTGCCATATACTGTTAAGATGGAACACAAGGAAAGAAATGTCTAGATGAAGCACTCGGTCAGGTGACCCTGATTATGCCATTCCTGGGTATAAAAGCTAGCACGTCAAAACAGGAGCTGATTTGGCACCAAGAGTTGGTCAGGATGTGTGTTGAGCAAGAAGCTGAGGCCGGAATTCCAAGCCGTGGGAGGAAGTTTGAACCAGAAGGCTGTGGCGCGACTGGTAGCAGAACCCAGGCAGTGCCAGACAAGTTCTGGAATCCACACAACCCGGTCAAGGAAAACAAACCAGACCTGCAACGGTCGAAACCAAGTGTCCACATGATGCCAGTCAGGAGCCAAGGCCCAGTTGTCATCCCACTGGATCAGGGCTGGCTCCAGGTTTTTGAGGGCCCAGGGCAAAAGAGTCTCAGTGGGCCCCCCCCTTAACACATACCACGATTCATGATCGCATATAAACACAGCCATGTAGTATATAACACAGCCCACGTAGTATATAGCACAGCCACATAGCATATAACACAACCATGTAGTATATAACAGCTCACGGAGCATATAACACAGCCACGTAGTATATAGCACAGCCCATATAGTATATAGCACAGCCACATAGTATATAACACGGCCCACATTGTTTATAGAACAGCCATCTAGAATATAGCACTGCCCACGTAGCATATAACAGCCCACGTAGTATATAACACGGACCACGTAGTATATAAAACAGCCATGTAGTATATAGAGACACTTGCCCCATATAGTGCTGCACAAACGTTATGGCCCCATAGATGCTCCATACAGACACTTGCCCCATATAGTGCTGCACAAACGTTAGGGCCCCATAAGATGCTCCATACAGACACTTGCCCCATTTGCTGTTGCTGCGGTAAAAAATAAATAAATCACATGCTCACCTCTCCGTCGCTCAGGCCCCCGGCACTTTCAATATTCACCTGTCCTCGTTCCAGCCGCCGCTCCATCTTCTTCAGCGTCTTCTGCACTGACGCTCAGGCAGAGGGCGCTCACTAACCACGTCATCACGCACTCTGACCTGAGCGTCACTGCTGAAGACGTGGAAGACCGAGCGGCGGCTGGAACGAGGAACAGGTGAATATCGTGCAGCGCTCCCCTCCCCGTTATACTCACCTTCTCCTGGCGCTGTGCAGTCCCTGCTTCCCCGACGCCGCAGCTTCTTCCTGTACTGAGCGGTCACCGTTACCGCTCATTACAGTAATGAATATGCGGCAGGAACACAGGACTAGCAGGAGACGGCAGGAACACAGGACTGACAGAGACGGCAAACAAAGACAGTCAGAGTAACAGCAGAGATACAGGGATCTGAGCCTAGGAATCAACGAGGATGGTGGCGGTAAGCCAGCGAGCGCAATAGACGCATAGGCGTCTGAGCAGGGCAGGCGCTGGGAAGAAGTACTTGACGGGCGCCGCCATATTAGAGACGGAGCCGCTGGGTCACGACCTCTCAGAAGCCCCAGCGATGAAAGGAGCGTGTAGGCACATGTGCAGAGCGCAGAATGGATGAGTGCCGGAGAAGCTGGAAGACGGCGAGCAGGAGGAAGCTTCGGGAGCGCGCCGGCCGGACAGGTGAGTATGAGGAAGCGGCATAACAGTACCCCCTCTCTTACCCCCCCTTCCTTTAAAACTGGAAAGGAATTTTTTCAAGATTACAGGAGCATTGATGTTCTCCAGTGTTTCCCAGGATCTCTCTTCGGGACCAAAGCCTTTCCAATCAATTAAGTAGAAAGTCTTACCCTTAACAATTTTCCTAGCAAGAATATCCTTAACCTCAAAAGAAGCATTGGAAGAAATAGGTCAATGAGAATGCGACGGAGCAGAATGAAAATGATTAAAAATTGCGGGTTTGAGGAGTGAAACATGAAAAGAGTTAGGAATATGTAACGAGGTGGGCAACTTCAACTTGTAAGCTACATCATTAATTTGGCTAGAAATTTCAAAGGGACCGATGAAACGTGGACCTAATTTCTGAGAGGGAATCTTGAGTCTAATGTAGCAAGAGGATAACCAGACCTTGTCACCCGGACGATACGGAGGAACATCTAAAAGCTTTTTATCAGCATACTTTTTCATTCTGTAACTCGCCCTCTGAAGTGCCTCCTTAGCCTCCTGCCAAATTTTGGAGAATTCCACAGACAAGGAATCCGCCGCCGGTACACCTTAGGTTGGGGAAACAGGGAGAGGAATGCCAGGATGTTGCCCAAAAACAATAAAAAAAGGAGATTTAGAAGATGATTCACTAGTATGGTTATTATAAGCGAATTCAGCCCAAGGAAGAAGAGACACCCAGTCATCATGATGAGCATTAGTAAAATGGCGAAGATAAGATGTGAGAATTTGATTCACATGCTCCACTTGTCCGTTAGACTGGGGATGGTATGCAGAAGAAAAATTTAACGATGCCTTCATAAGTCTACAAAGAGCTCTCCAGAAACGAGAGGTAAACTGAACTCCACGGTCGGACACGATATGCTGAGGGAATCCATGAAGCCGAAATACTCGATGAAGAAAGACCTCTGCTAGCTCAGGAGCTGAAGGTAAACCAAGTAGAGAGATGAAGTGAGCCATTTTGGAAAATCTATCTACCACCACCAAAATTACAGTGCAATTAGAAGATTTCGGTAAATCGGTGATGAAATCCATTGCAATATGACTCCAGGGAACCGAGGGCACAGGAAGTAGATGCAATGGTCCAGAAGGAAGCTGTTGAGGAACTTTGTTTCTAGCACATGAAGAACAAGAGGCAAAAAAATCCAGTACATCTTGGCGAAGCGAAGGCCACCAGTAATGGCGAGAAATCACAATGAGAGTTGCCCCAACATGACCAGCGAATCGGGAAGAATGACCCCAACGTAAAACTTTCAATTTGTCATGATTAGATACCAAGGTTTTTCCTGGGGGTGTAGTGATCACCTTCAGAGGAGCCAACAAAACAATCTTAGCAGGATCAAGAATATGCGCTGGTCTCTCCTCTTCATCCTGAGGTTGAAAAGATCTTGACAGAGCGTCAGCTTTAATGTTCTTATTCCTGGGTCAGAAATGTAACTCAAAGTCGAAACGTCCAAAAAACAAAGACCATCTGGCTTGTCGAGGGTTTAGCCTCTGGGCGGACTGGACATGGGGCAGATTCTTGTGATCTGTAAAAATAACGAAAGGATGTACAGCCCCTTCTAGGAGGTACCGCCACTGCTCCAGGGCCAATTTTATGGCCAGTAATTCCTTGTCACCTATGGAATAGTTTCGCTCAGGAGGAGAGAAAGCCTTAGAGAAAAACCCACAGGTGACTAATCGACCCGAGTTAGACCTCTGGAGTAGGACCACTCCAGCTCCAATAGAGGATACATCATCTTCAAGGATAAACGGTTTGTTGGATTCAGGTCGATGGAGTACTGGTGCTGAAGCAAACTCTTGCTTAAGAGTTTGGAAAGCAGCTTTGGCCTCTGAAGGCCAGACATTAGAGTTTGCCCCCTTGCGGATCAGAGCTGAGATTGGTTTGGTTAATGAAGAGAAATGAGGGATAAACTGTCTATAATAGTTGGCGAAGCCAAGGAATCGCTGAAAAGCCTTCTCTCCCGAAGGACGTGGCCAATTTAGAATGGCCGACACTTTCTCAGGATCCATCTTCAGACCATCCTCAGAGACAATATAACCCGGGAAGGGAACCGAGGACTGTTCGAAGACACATTTTTCAATCTTCGCGTAGAGATGATTCTGTCTTAAACGTAGTAAGACTTGACGAATATCACCTCGATGAGTGGATAAATCTGGAAAAAAGATGAGGATGTCATCCAAGTAGACCACGACACTGGTATAGAGGCAATCTCGAAATACATTATTGACGAACTCTTGGAACATCGCAGGAGCATTACAAAGTCCAAAAGGCATTACCAAATACTCACAAACATATTAGCTTACATACAGGTAAGCCGGCAGCTTCTTCATGTATTGAACTGTCACCGTTGCCGCTCATTACAGTAATGAATATGCGGCTCCACCCTTATGGAAGGTGGAGCCGCATATTCATTACTGTAATGAGCAGTACCATGTAACCGCTCAGTACAGGAAAAAGCTGGGGAGCCGGGGACCTGCAGCCCCCAGCCGCTCCCCCTCCCCTGCCGAGTCAGCTCCGTGATGTGCTGCTAGCTGATGGCCCCTGGGGGAGTGGTGGTCCTAGGCACTGGCAGCTGCCTGCCCTTAACGCTGGCCTTCAATGGGCCCCCCTCTCTCGCCAGGGCCCCGGCACTTGCCCGGGTACACCGGGTGCTGACGCCGGCCCTGGGCCCAGTGTATATAACAACGCAATCTAAGTGGCAGAAAGTGGCTGGCTGATATACGACAAACTAACAGGACAGAAGTATGTCCTCTTTGTGAGAATTTGAATCTTACTTTTTTGGGGGGAGACTGAACCAAAACTCAGGTCCAGTGTATAAAGCTACACAATGTAAGTGGCAGAAAGTGGCTGGAAGATATATGAAAAAATACAAGGACTGTAGTACAATTTCAATCTCCCTACAATGATCTCAGGAAAAGTATGGCAGCAATAAAAAAGACTGCTGCACACAAAAGTGTGGACAAATAAACAAGATAACTGTACAGAAAGGAGCAACAGGATTTTTGCTTTTAAAAAAGCAGCTGGTTTGCACAGCAGCGTGCAAACAGCAATGCAGCTATCAGGGAGCCTTATAAGGCAGCCTAATAAGCTACAGAGCTGATGCACAAAAATATAGCCTCCACTGTCCCTGCAAACAAATGGTGGTGTTGGACAGTGGAAATCGCTACAGCACAAGCAGTTTCGGGGCTTAATCTTCCCTCCCTAACTATATCCCTTCTTCTGATGAAGCTGCGGCAATCTCTCCCTATGCTACGATCAGCAGAAGTAAGATGGCGGTCGGCGTGCGTGCCCTTTATAGCCCCTGTGATGCTGCAGAAAGCAAGCCAATCACTGTCATGCCCTTCTCTAAGATGGTGGGGACCGAGACCTATGTCATCACGCTGCCCACACTCTGCGTCCTCCTTCGTTGGCTGAAAAATGGCGCTGAAAGCGTCATACGAAACAAGACTTTGGCGCGAAGATCGCCAACCTCATGGCCAATCCCACATGAAACCCGACTTTGCCGAAAGTCGGCGATTTTTGAATTTGTCCGATCCGTTTCGCTCAACCCTACTTCAGACCAATGCTTGAGGCAAAATACCCATCTCATCTTAAGGTAGAAGCATCCATGCTAAGTACTGTAATCAGCTGCATTTGCATTTTTGTTGCCTTTTACATGCAATTTTCATTTATACTGTATGTCTAGTAATCTTATAAAAGTTCAAATAATCATGTACATATTTTTCTGTTTTGCTCCATTGACTTACTAAAACAATGCTGGAAAATATAAAAAATGGAAAATATGTATGTAGTATCATTTATTGACAAGTATATCCAGAAACAGTGGTGTTTTTCCGCACATACTGAATAAGGTTATCATAAATAATATCACATAACCTGTGGATTGATACATGTTTAAAAGCCCAGAGACTTGTGGCTCAGTCAATTGTTTCCCACAGCAGTAAAAATCCTTTCTATTTAGGCTCCTCACAATACATGCAAGAACATTACACAGCAGGTGATGGTCAGAAGGAATAATGATGCTAGGCGGACATCTCCTGCCCCCCGACACAAGTGTCATTGTGAAATAGTGAAATATCCCATCTAAGGTGGGAGTAAATAGAACTGTTGTCTGTCTAGGATGTAGTTAGCTTACCCCCTAGGAGATGGGAAACCTTGTGCGTTCAGCGGTCCATGACAGGCACATGTTGAGCTAGACAAATCTGAACTGGAACATTGATTGCCTGATGGACATCTTGAGCAGGAGACATTTGTGAGTGTAAAGTCTGCATCTGTCACACTTACTAGGAGGTCATCTAGAAAGCCATTTAGGATATGGCACACAACTGCTACCAATCTGGATTTTTTAAGCCATATTCCTTGCTGTATTCGCTAGTCTGTTAAATTTCAACATTAAACGTACAGTGTTGATTATTTTGTAATCGCTCTTAAAAGGGTATTTTCCCAATATTAAGTTATTCCTTATGCTATGGATATGGATAACTTTCGATTCTGGGAATACCCATCTAAAGAGCAAGTTCTCCTTTAGTGATGAGCCTACATTTGTGGTCAAAAGGTTTGAAACTGCAAAAATCAAAATTTGTGTCGAAGTTTGGTGCCATAGTGTTGTCAGATCTTTTAGTCAGATGTTTCTATAGTTTCTGAAGTATAATTATAAGTATTTCTAAAGTTTTTAAAGTTTTCCTCCTGCAAAACGGGCCAAAAAAGAGATTGACTCTGAAAAGTTATAAAAGAATTGTTAAAAATCTTACAGAGGGATGCAGCACTCTAGAAATTGCTAAGATTTTGGGGTGTGATAACAGAACAATAAAACTTATAGCCAACAGGGTTGCAAAAACATGTTGAGAAAAAAATGCGCACATTAACTACCAAAGATTTCAGAAAAATTAAAAATGAAGCGACCAGGAACCATTATCCTCGAGTGCTGTAATATTCCAGAGCTGCAGCCTTCCTGGAGTGCCCAAAAGTACAAGGTGTTCAGAGGTCATATACATGGCCAAGGTGAGGAAGACGGAAACCTGACCTTGACTGAGCAAGGCACATAAGTTGAAATGTCAAGTGAGGGCTAAGAAATATCTGTAGGCAGATTTATCAAAGGTTTTATGGACTAATGTGATGACACTTACTCTTGATGGACAAGATGGATGGGGCCATGGCTGGATGAGTAATAGGCACAGACCTCCACTTTGACTCACACTCCATCAAGGAGGTGGGGCACTGCCAGGGGTGGACAAACCACTGGTGCAGCCCATGCTGCCACATAGGAGCCCAAGAGATAAAAGGGGCCTAGTTATACCACCAAGGCAGCAAGTGGCTTCTCTCATAGGCGGAAGAGTTGTTCTTCACAGACTTATGAATGAATCCTCATTTCCCAAAGACTTACAGTTATGGAATATGGATTAAAGTAGTGCATGGTGCAATATTTTGCAAACAGACCATCAGTCTATATATGAAAACTTTCACTTGGATTGCCACATTGAATTCCAATGGTCAGTGTGCTGTCCATATGCTATCAGTTTTGGATATAAACATCAAATGGACCAATTATGTACTTTACTTAGCACTTAGTAAGCAATCATTGTGCTTGTCTTTTCTTTAGTGACACTTTATACAGATTGCTATTGCGGGATTGAGGGATGTGATGGATTAGATATGCTGCAAGGTTGCTTAGCAATTAGCATTGGCAATCCTGTTGGATTAGCTAGGTGAACATTAGCGTCTGTGCACACGTTGCGGATTTGCCTGTGGATCCGCAGCAGACTTGATGCTGCAGATTCGCAGCAGGTTTCCATGCGGTTTACAGTACCATGTAAACCTATGGAAAACCAAATCCGCAGTGCACATGCTGCGGAAAATTCCACGCGGAAACGCTTCGGTTTATTTTCTGCAGCATGTCAATTCTTTGTGCGGATTCAGCAGCGTTTTACACCTGTTCCCCAATAGGAATTCACAGGTGTAAAACCGCAGGTGGAATACGCACAAAAACTGCTGTAAATCCGGGGTAAATCTGCAGGTAGTCCGCAGGTAAAATGCAGGGTGTTAAGGTCTGGTGACTGTGGAGGCCAGGTCATCTGGCGTAGCACCCTATCACTCTCCTTCTTGCTCAAATAGCCCTTACACAGCCTGGAGGTGTGTTTGGGGTCATTGTCCTGTTGAAAAATTGAAAAATAAATGATGGTCCAACTAAATGCAAACCGGATGGAATAGCATGCCGCTGCGGTAGCCATGCTGGTTCAGTATGCCTTCAACTTTGAATAAATCCCCAACAGTGTCACCAGCAAAGCACCCCCACACCATCACACCTCCTCCTCCTCCTCCATGCTTCACTGTGGGAACCAGGCATGTAGAGTCCATCCGTTCACCTTTTCTGTGGTTGGAACCAGAGATCTCAAATTTGGACTTATCAGACCAAAGCACAGATTTCCACTGGTCTAATGTCCTTTCCTTATGTTCTTTAGCTCAAACAAGTCTCTTCTGCTTGTTGCCTGTCCTTAGCAGTGGTTTCCTAGCAGCTATTTTACCATGAAGGCCTGCTTCATAAGCTTATCCTCAGAAGCAGAGGTGACTCTTGGTCTTCCTTTCCTGAGGTGGTCCTCATGTGAGCCAGTTTCTTTGTAGCGCTTGATGGTTTTTGCCACTGCACTTGGGGACACTTTCAAAGTTTGCCCAATTTTTGGACTGACTGATGTTAATTTCTTAAAGTAATGATGGCCACTCATTTTTCTTTACTTAACTGCTTTTTTCTTGCCAGAATACAAATTTTAACAGTCTATTCAGTAGTACTATCAGCTGTGTATCCACCAGACTTCTGCACAACACAACTGATGGTCCCAACCTCATTTATAAGGCAAGAAATCCCACTTATTAAACCAGACAGGGCACACCTGTAAAGTGAAAACCATTCCCGGTGACTACCTCTTGAAGCTCATCAAAAAATGCCAAGAATGTGCAAAGCAGTCATCAAAGCAAAAGGTGGCTACTTTGAAGAACCTAGAAAATAAGACATAATTTCAGTTGTTTCACACTTTTTTGTTAAGTATATAATTCCACATGTGTTAATTCATAATTTTGATGCCTTCAGTGTGAATTTACAATTTTCATAGTCATGAAAATACAGAAAAATCTTTAAATAAGAAGGTGTGTCCAAACTTTTTGTCTGTACTTTATAGAAGGTACAAAACACTGGTATATACAGATATGTTTCCGCTGCGACGTTTCGGCACTTATATGCCTTTCTCAAGCCAAATCTGTGCTGAAATGAATCTCTGGTAATGAGTTGTAAGTAGCGTATCTGCCTGAACGCTCAATCCTGTGTGAGGGGGATGAGCAGGTGTTTTTTGTTATTTATTCTAAGTTACTGAGATAATAACTTTTGGGTTTTCATTGGCTGTGAGCTATAATCATCAACATTAACAGAAATAAACACTTGAAATAGACTACTCTATTTGTAATGAATCTATATAATATACAAGTTTCACTTTTTGTATTAAAGAACTGAAGTAAATTAACTTTTTAATATATTCTAATTTTGTGAGAAGCATATGTGCCTTGGTGCCTTGCTAAATGAACTGTTTATTTGTTGTGATAGCTTTGTGCCCAGAAGAAGCTGCATTCAGTTTTGAATCCATTGGAGTTTTATGAAAGCAATAAAACTGTACCTGCTTGGACCAAACCGCATTGCCTGTGTGAACACTACCTAATGTGTTGTGAATTCTGTTGTCGGGCTCCCTCCTGTGGTCATGAATGGTACTTCGGCTGGTTCTGTCCATGGACTTCCTCTGGTGGGTGTTTCTGAGTTTCCTTCCACAGGTGACGAGGTTAATTCGTTAGCTGGCTGCTCTATTTAACTCCACTTAGATCTTTGCTCCATGCCACCTGTCTATGTTCCAGTATTGGTCTTGTTCACTCATGGATCGTTCTTGTGACCTGTCTTCCCAGCAGAAGCTAAGTTCCTGCTTGTATTTTCTTTGGTTTGCTATTTTTCTGTCCAGCTTGCTATTTTTATTGTTGTCTTGCTTGCTGGAAGCTATGGGACGCAGAGGGAGCACCTCCGCACCGTGAGTCGGTGCGGAGGGTCTTTTTGCGCCCTCTGCGTGGTCTTTTTGTAGGTTTTTGTGCTGACCGCAAAGCAACCTTTCCTATCCTCAGTCTGTTCAGTAAGTCGGGCCTCACTTTGCTAAATCTATTTCATCTCTGTGTTTGTATTTTCATCTTTACTCACAGTCATTATATGTGGGGGGCTGCCTTTTCCTTTGGGGAATTTCTCTGAGGCAAGGTAGGCTTTATTTTTCTATCTTCAGGGCTAGCTTGTTCCTTAGGCTGTGCCGAGTTGCATAGGGAGCGTTAGGAGCAATCCACGGCTATTTCTAGTGTGCGTGATAGGATTAGGGATTGCGGTCATCAGAGTTCCCACGTCCCAGAGCTCGTCCTTAATTATCAGTAACTATCAGGTCATTCCGTGTGCTCTTAACCACCAGGTCCATTATTGTCCTGACCACCAGGTCATAACAGTACAGGTGGCCCAAAGTACTAATGCATCTCAATAGAGGGATAAGAGAAGTTCTGAGACCATTTTTTTTCTTTGCAGTGTGTTTTGTCTCTCTTTTCCCCTTTACCTCTGGGTGGTTCAGGACACAGGTGTAAACATGGACATTCAAGGTCTGTCCTCTTAGATGGATAATCTCACTACAAGGGTACAAAACATTCAAGATTTTGTGGTCCAGAATCCAATGTCAGAGCCTAGGATTCCAATTCCTGATTTGTTTTTGGTGATAGATCTAAGTTCTTGAATTTCAAAAATAATTGTAAATTGTTTCTTGCCTTGAAACCTCGCTCCTCAGGTGACCCTGTTCAACAAGTAAAGATCATTATTTCTTTGTTACGTGGTGACCCTCAAGACTGGGCATTTTCCCTTGCGCCGGGAGATCCAGCATTGCGTGATGTTGATGCGTTTTTCCTGGCGCTCGGATTGCTTTATGATGAACCTAATTCAGTGGATCAGGCAGAGAAAATCTTGCTGGCTCTGTGTCAGGGTCAGGATGAAGCAGAGATATATTGTCAGAAGTTTGGAAAGTGGTCTGTGCTCACTCAGTGGAATGAATGTACCCTGGCAGCAATCTTCAGAAAGGGTCTCTCTGAAGCCCTTAAGGATGTCATGGTGGGATTTCCCACGCCTGCTGGTCTGAATGAGTCTATGTCTTTGGCCATTCAGATCGATCGACGCTTGCGTGAGCGTAAAGCTGTGCACCATTTGGCGGTACTATCTGAGCATGGGCCTGAGCCTATGCAACGTGATAGGATTTTGACCAGAGCTGAACGGCAAGAACACAGACGTCGGAATGGGCTATGTTTTTACTGTGGTGATTCCACTCATGTTATCTCCGATTGTCCTAAGCGCACTAAGCGGTTCGCTAGGTCTGCCACCATTGGTATGGTACAGTCTAAATTTCTATTGTCCGTTACTCTGATTTGCTCTTTGTCATCCTATTCTGTAATGGCATTTGTGGATTCAGGCGCTGCCCTGAATTTGATGGACTTGGAGTATGCTAGGCGCTGTGATTTTTTCTTGGAGCCCTTGCAGTATCCTATTCCATTGAGAGGAATTGATGCTACCCCTTTCGCCAAGAATAAGCCTCAGTACTGGACCCAATTGGCCATGTGCATGGCTCCTGCACATCAGGAGGATATCCGCTTTCTGGTGTTGCATAATCTGCATGATGTGGTCGTTTTGGGGTTGCCATGGCTACAGGTTCATAATCCAGTATTGGACTGGAAATCTATGTCTGTGTCCAGCTGGGGTTGCCAGGGGGTACATGGTGATGTTCCATTTTTGTCTATTTCGTCTTCCACTCCTTCTGAAGTTCCAGAGTTTTTGTCAGATTATCGGGATGTATTTGATGAGCCCAAAGCCAGTGCCCTACCTCCTCATAGGGATTGCGATTGTGCAATTGATTTGATTCCTGGTAGTAGGTTTCCTAAGGGCTGATTGTTCAATTTATCTGTGCCAGAACACGCCGCTATGCGGAGTTATATAAAGGAATCCTTGGAGAAAGGCCATATTCGCCCGTCGTCATCACCGTTAGGAGCAGGGTTCTTTTTTGTGGCCAAGAAGGATGGTTCTTTGAGACCTTGTATTGATTACCACCTTCTTAATAAAATTACAGTCAAATTTCAGTATCCTTTGCCGTTGCTGTCTGATTTGTTTGCTCGTATTAAAGGGGCTAGTTGGTTCACCAAGATAGATCTTCGAGGGGCGTATAATCTTGTGCGTATTAAACACGGCGATGAATGGAAATCAGCATTTAATACGCCCGAGGGCCATTTTGAGTACCTGGTTATGCCATTCGGGCTTTCCAATGCTCCATCAGTATTTCAGTCCTTTATGCATGACATCTTCCGAGAGTACCTGGATAAATTCCTGATTGTGTATTTGGATGATATTTTGGTCTTTTCGGATGATTGGGAGTCTCATGTGAAGCAGGTCAGAATGGTGTTCCAGGTCCTTCGTGCGAATTCCTTGTTTGTGAAGGGGTCAAAGTGTCTCTTTGGAGTTCAGAAGGTTTCATTTTTGGGGTTCATTTTTTCCCCTTCTACTATCGAGATGAACCTTGTTAAAGTCCAGGCCATTTACGATTGGACTCAGCCGACATCTGTGAAGAGCCTGCAAAAGTTCCTGGGCTTTGCTAATTTTTATCAGCGCTTCATCGCTAATTTTTCTAGTGTTGCTAAACCGTTGACTGATTTGACCAAGAAGGGTGCTGATGTGGTCAATTGGTCTTCTGCAGCTGTAGAGGCTTTTCAGGAGTTGAAGCGTCTTTTTTCTTCTGCCCCTGTGTTGTGCCAGCCAGATGTTTCGCTCCCGTTTCAGGTTGAGGTTGATGCTTCTGAGATTAGAGCAAGGGCTGTTTTGTTGCAAAGAAGTTCTGATGGCTCGGTGATGAAGCCATGTGCTTTCTTTTCTAGAAAGTTTTCGCCTGCTGAGCGTAATTATGATGTTGGTAATCGAGAGTTGTTGGCCATGAAGTGGGCATTCGAGGAGTGGCATCATTGGCTTGAAGGAGCCAAGCATCGCGTGGTGGTCTTGACAGATCACAAGAATTTGACTTATCTTGAGTCTGCCAAACGGTTGAATCCAAGACAGGCTCGATGGTCATTATTTTTCTCCCGTTTTGATTTTGTGGTTTCGTACCTTCCGGGCTCTAAGAATGTGAAGGCTGATGCCCTGTCAAGGAGTTTTGTGCCTGACTCTCCGGGTGTTCCTGAGCCGGCGGGTATTCTCAAAGAGGGGGTAATTTTGTCTGTCATCTCCCCTGATTTGCGGCGGGTGCTGCAAAAATTTCAGGCTGATAGACCTGACCGTTGCCCAGCGGAGAAACTGTTTGTCCCTGATAGATGGACTAGTAGAGTTTATCTCTGAGATTCATTGTTCAGTGTTGGCTGGGCATCCTGGAATCTTTGGTACCAGAGATTTGGTGGCTAGATCCTTTTGGTGGCCGTCTTTGTCACGGGATGTGCGTTCTTTTGTGCAGTCCTGTGGGACTTGTGCTCGGGCTAAGCCCTGCTGTTCTCGCGCCAGTGGGTTGCTTTTGCCCTTGCCGATCCCGAAGAGGCCCTGGACGCATATTTCTATGGATTTTATTTCGGATCTCCCCGTCTCTCAAAAGATGTCAGTCATTTGGGTGGTTTGTGATCGCTTTTCTAAGATGGTCCATTTGGTACCTTTGTCTAAGTTGCCTTCCTCCTCTGATTTGGTGCCATTATTTTTCCAGCATGTGGTTCGTTTACATGGTATGCCGGAGAACATCGTTTCTGACAGAGGTTCCCAGTTTGTTTCGAGGTTTTGGCGATCCTTTTGTGCTAGGATGGGCATTGATTTGTCTTTTTCCTCGGCTTTCCATCCTCAGACAAATGGCCAAACCGAACGAACTAATCAAACTTTGGAAACATATCTGAGATGCTTTGTTTCTGCTGATCAGGATGATTGGGTGTCCTTTTTGCCGTTGGCTGAGTTCGCCCTTAATAATCGGGCCAGCTCAGCTACTTTGGTTTCGTCGTTTTTCTGCAATTCTGGTTTCCATCCTCGTTTCTCTTCAGGGCAGGTTGAGTCTTTGGACTGTCCTGGTGTAGATACTGTGGTGGATAGGTTGCAGCAGATTTGGACTCATGTGGTGGACAATTTGACATTGTCCCAGGAGAAGGCTCAACGTTTCGCTAACCGCCGGCGCTGTGTGGGTCCCCGACTTCGTGTTGGGGATTTGGTTTGGTTGTCGTCTTGTTATGTTCCTATGAAGGTTTCCTCTCCTAAGTTTAAGCCTCGTTTCATTGGTCCGTATAAGATTTCTGAGGTTATCAATCCTGTGTCATTTCGTTTGGCCCTTCCTCCTTCTTTTGCCATCCATAATGTGTTCCATAGGTCGTTATTGCGGAGATACGTGGCGCCTGTGGTTCCATCCGTTGATCCTCCTGCCCCGGTGTTGGTTGAGGGGGAGTTGGAGTATGTGGTGGAGAAGATTTTGGATTCTCGTATTTCGAGACGGAAACTCCAGTACCTGGTCAAGTGGAAGGGTTATGGTCAGGAAGATAATTCCTGGGTTTTTGCCTCTGATGTTCATACTGCCGATCTGGGTCGTGCCTTTCATTTGGCTCATCCTGGTCGGCCTGGGGGCTCTGGTGAGGGTTCGGTGACCCCTCCTCAAGGGGGGGTACTGTTGTGAATTCTGTTGTCAGGCTCCCTCCTGTAGTCATGAATGGTACTTCGGCTGGTTCTGTCCATGGACTTCTTCTGGTGGGTGTTTCTGAGTTTCCTTCCACAGGTGACGAGATTAATTCGTTAGCTGGCTGCTCTATTTAACTCCACTTAGATCTTTGCTCCATGCCACCTGTCTATGTTCCAGTATTGGTCTTGTTCACTCCTGGATCGTTCTTGTGACCTGTCTTCCCAGCAGAAGCTAAGTTCCTGCTTGTATTTTCTTTGGTTTGCTATTTTTCTGTCCAGCTTGCTATTTTTATTGTTGTCTTGCTTGCTGGAAGCTATGGGACGCAGAGGGAGCGCCTCCGCACCGTGAGTCGGTGCGGAGGGTCTTTTTGCGCCCTCTGCGTGGTCTTTTTGTAGGTTTTTGTGCTGACCGCAAAGCAAACTTTCCTATCCTCAGTCTGTTCAGTAAGTCGGGCCTCACTTTGCTAAATCTATTTCATCTCTGTGTTTGTATTTTCATCTTTACTCACAGTCATTATATGTGGGGGGCTGCCTTTTCCTTTGGGGAATTTCTCTGAGGCAAGGTAGGCTTTATTTTTCTATCTTCGGGGCTAGCTAGTTCCTTAGGCTGTGCCGAGTTATATAGGGAGCGTTAGGAGCAATCCACGGCTATTTCTAGTGTGCGTGATAGGATTAGGGATTGCGGTCAGCAGAGTTCCCACGTCCCAGAGCTCGTCCTTATTTATCAGTAACTATCAGGTCATTCCGTGTGCTCTTAACCACCAGGTCCATTATTGTCCTGACCACCAGGTCATAACACTAATGCCTACCTGAGAGAGTGAATCCGTACAATTAGTGGATGAAATGAATGTGGGTGTGAAGTCTCAGAGAGCATAGATGATTGCAGTATAAAGATTTAAAGTCATGGGTAAAGGCAGTTACAGCATTAAAGACAGTGTCTGAAAGCATGGAGGAGCTGTCCTACCGGATGGTGATATTGCTGCAGTTTCATGGCATCACTGGTGCTGCTCAGATGAGCGCTGAGACCTGAGAGTCTTCTCAGAAAACCGTTAATAACCTGGCTGCTATCAATGAGGTTATTAATGGGTGTTTGAAGAATGTTCTGCAGTTCTGAATGCACTTGTACATGCAAATCATCAAGATGAGCTTCTGGATGCTCCCTTTCCAAGTACCAATGAATTACATCCCAAAAGAGGTTGATTGAAGACCTGTCTACAGACGCAGCAGGCCTTGGTAGCACATTTAGGCATTCACAGAGTATTCACAGTAGCACAAGCAACATGTGTCCTGGCATATTTATATTGAAAAATTGCTCCTGGGACACTTCGGAGAAATGGCCATATGAATAGTTTTGCCACCAAATCAATGTATTGGCAAGCTGCTACTGTACCTGCAATGAAGATGTCACAGGGTTACCGCAACAGTGTAGAGCCAGAAGGCCACAGCATCTGATTGCTCCTATTCTTGTGCTGAGAAGCACTTCTCCTTCATTTTAAATGGGTTTATTTCTTCTGGCAGAACAGGGGTTAATTGGCAATGTTGAAAATCCCTGTGCTCACAGCTGAGCTTGGATAGCCACTCCTTTCCCTTTATAATCCTGGCTCTGTTACTAATCCTCATCACAGCTAGCATTTGCTGCATGGCTATCGGTGGGAGAGGAGTACATATGAGAAGGAGAGTTCAAGGAGTTATTAATGACTGTTGGTTTGTATACGTAGTAATTCTTTATCCTTCTATGTTTTTCTTTATTCCCCTACCTTCACATCCCACCGACCGGTGCATTCCTCTGTTACATATGGGTGAATATTTTGTATGCCTTGAGTTGCCTTGCTTGCTGGGTTGGTGTACTACAGTGCACAGTAGCACCCCCTCTTCCCTGGGTGGGGGAGGAGAACAGATGGAGGGGTAACATAGAAGATAGGGCAAGGGCAGAGGCCCCAGCTTGTTCGCCATCTGAAGTTTCCTGGGGAATAGGGCAAACTAGGACCCCCTTGTGTTAGGGACAGGGAAGGAGCCCCTGGTTCTGGGTTACCCGACACATGCGTCGTGACAGGAGACTAGAGGTGTTGGACTATCTTACATCATGCAACTCCACACCAACAAACCAGGAATAGGACCGGTGTGACATTTCCTCTTAAAGACTTCTTCACTGGACTGACTACATGGTGTCCAGACCGATCTTCGAGCATCAAGAGGAAAGTAGGACTGTCCCCAATGCTGAAGAAGATCCATTCTTGCATTGCACTTCACGCTGGCTAAAGCGTGACCATCCCCATTGCTGAAGATGATCCATTCCTGTCATGCACTGCACCCTTCATAGCTGTTGATAGTGGCGGCATAACAACAATGGAGCACTTGATTCTGGAATTCTGGATCATAACCCAGTGTCGTGAAAATGCATTTTGATGGTTTGTGTAGATACTTTTTGACGCTTTAGGCTTGGCATGTGATCTTCAATGTCACTTGCAGCAAAGAATGGTTCAGTATGTGACATTCTTTTAATCAGTATATTTGTCCATGTGGAGGTTCGCCTCTGTGCACCTCTTGGTGTCAAACCAGTTTGTTGTTTTCCGAATCACTTACATATGCAATGTGGAACAGTGCTGACATCTCGGTCTATGCATATTGCAATCTGCTGTAGTGATAAACCAAGGTTTTTCAGCTCAAGGACTCCGCTTCTGTCAGTATCTTCTTTCAAACTTTCTTTTATGCCCCTCCCATATGCTACAAATTGGAAGTAAGTGTTTGAAAAATGGATCATTTGCTGATCTTACTGACATCTGCTACTTCCTCAATTTGAAAAACCTTGCTGCTTGTCCTTGGTACTGCGATTTCAATATTGAGGAGTGCATATCTAAAGTGTGTATCAACTGTAACTTTGTGTAACTTATATGAAAGTTTTAAATGGGGATTTCGATCAAATTCCTAATAAGTATTCATTTCACAGCTAAAGTAGATGCATAAATATAAACTGAGATCCATAAATATAAACTAATTAACTTTTATTGGTGCTTGTGATTCTTGGTTGAATAACTAATGCTGCTAAATAGGTGTAGAGGACATTTCTCAATTATTTATAACATTTACTGTTGCTAATTACATTTATTTTTTAACATTTTTATGAAATCTTATGTCTTAATTAAAATTATTTTCAGAACTTTTTTAAAAATAAGGCCAAAAACACCACCAAGCATAAAGCCAAAAGGAAAATAATCACGTACTGCATTTGCAAGCTGTAGTGTTAAAATTTAATTAAACCATTCAGAAAGATGTTTCACTAAAGAAATGCAACTATAACTATTATAATCATTTACATATCATTTCTATCTCTACAAATTTGCATAATACTAAATTCAGTCACCTTTAGTTTAAAGTAAACAAATTCTACTTCTGTTCTGATTTTGGAAAAATAGTAATATGTAAAGTAAGACAGCTCAGTTATGATTATGAAAGAAAGCTCTTTAAAGTGTACCTATCCTTACACAACAAACCTGGGGAGAAGCTTGGTCTTTCTGCTCTGCTGTCATCCATCATAACAAGTTAATCGCTTATTGATGGAGCCAATTTTGGCCTTAGATGTAATCTGTCAGTAGGGTTTTGCTATGTAATATAGGAGCACCATGATGTAGCAGCAGACAAATCAGACAAGGTGATTTAGTAAAAGTTTAGCAGCAATTTTTCAAATTTACAAATCCTATTTTTTACACACCTATGCAGTTTTGAAGTGACTTTGAGAGATCTAAATATTAACACCCAAAATCCCACCCCAAAAAAGTGATACCATTAAAAAAAATCTACACCCCTTAAATTATTTATAGACTGTTTATAAATGTAACCCTACACAGTGCTTCATGGTAAATAACACAAAGAGTAATAGAAAAATACAAAATGTTTTTTTTTCCATTAAAATATTGTTTAGCCCCAAATGTTTAAACTTTCAGCATAATGGGAGTAATAGGAGATAATGGATCCTACAATTTGTTACACTATTTCTCCTAAATGAGGTGATATCTAAGTAGTTGAAAACTACTGTTCGGGGACACGACAAGGCTTGGAAAGAAGGCAGCATTATTTGAGCTTTGGAGCCACACATTTGGCTGAAATAGATTGCATACGCTATGTTGCATGTGCAGAACTCCTGAGGTGCCAAAAAAGCAGAACCCCACACACCAAGTAACCTATTTTGGAAATTAAATCCCTTTAAAAAAAAATTTCTAAGGATGTAGAGAACATTTTTAGATTGGTCCTTGAATATGGAAAATTAATTTTTTTCTGCTAAAAAGTTTATGCAACAAACTGGGTGGTGGAACCACTATGCTGTGATCCAAGGAAAGAGTGGAGGGGCATGAGGGCTAAGTCCAACCTCAGATGCATGGCAGCTGATGATACCGCGATCCAAGGAGAATCGAGGGAGGTGGGACTAGATGCTATGCCAAGACTGACTTCACGTTGTTGGCAACTGTACCCTAAGGGACAGGAAGCATAATGACCAAGGATGGTAGACTTGTCAAACACAGGTGGACATGGCAAATAGGCAGGCATGACTGATAAGGCAGACAGGTACGGCTGATAGGCAGACAGGAAAAACTGATAGACGGACAGGCGGGCACAGCTGATAAACAGGCAGGCGGGGGCAGCTGAAAAACAGGCATTTGGGCACAGCTGATGAACAGGCTGGTGGGCACTGCACGGCTAATAGACAGCCAGTCTGGCATGGTGGATATACAGGCAGGTTTACAGGGACCTGACAACTTGAGAACTAGCAAGAGGTTGTATGAACAAAAATACAATGTTGCACAGGAACCTCCCACCTGGGGACACTTTAGAATGGTGTACTGTCCCTTTAAGAAGACAAGACCACACGTGCGCCCTAAGCATGGTGCCTGAGGGCTGTGAGATGGGTGCAGACCCCGGGTAGCTGCAGGAGGATGAGGACGAGTAGTGGTTCCATGGAGCTGAGTGTGTTAGCGTCTCTGCTGGCGGAAGAAGGCAGAGTGCAGAGACGTCGGTGCCATAGCAGTAACAGCAGGAGAAGGAGGTGCGGGACAGTGGTGGTGAGAGCATTGGTGTCTCTCCTGGGAAAAGGGGGTGCAGAGACACCCGCGTTACAGTTTATTTCGCTGAAAATTTTTCATACTCACAAGGAATAATAAGAGAAAATATGCCCTTTATTCATTACACAATTTCTTCTGAACACAGTGATTCCCCTTTGTGGTGATACGCTACTACTTGGTCACAATTGGCTTGGAAGCTCTATTTGACAATTTTGTCTGGAATAGATTGCAGACATCATGTCACGTTTGCAAACCACCTGAGCTGTTAAAATAGTAGAAATATAGTAGAGATATTACCTCATTTTGGAAACTGCACCTCTTTGAAAATTCATCTAGGTGTGTGGTGAGCATTTTGAATACACAGGTGCTTCACAGATTGTTTTTAATACTGGGCAGTGAAAAAGAAAATATTGTTTTAATTTCAAATTTTTTATTTTCACAAGGGGTAAGAGAAGAAAAAACAAATTGTTATGCAATGTCTACCGAACGCAGCAGTATATATGAGGTTGCACACTACTATTTAGATTCACAGCAGAGTTTGGCTTTTGGAAAAAAGATTTTTATTGAAACAGATTGTGGGTACCATTAGATCTCTTTAATAATAATAATAATAATAATAATAATAATAATAAATAATAATAATTTTATTTATATAGCGCCAACATATTCCGCAACACTTTACACTTTAATGTACAGCAATATCAGACATTATCAAGTAGTAAAGAGCTTAACAGTTACAAGAGGAATGAGGGCTCTGCTCACAAGCATACCATCTATAAAGAGACAGGGACACATTAGGTAGAACGTGCTTGTCATATATTGTCTAGCAATCTTTCTAATAAATAGTGGTTATAATATAAAGCTGCATGGTCCGGTCATCAGTCAGCTTCCAGGTATAGTAACGAAGTGCTGCATGGAGGATGTAGAGAAAGAGGGAGGGACCAGATTATAAGCAAAAATTAGTAGGGGACAGGGAAGAGTTAGATTAGTTAAGTGAGGTGGTGGCCTGCCTATGGAGATGTGTTTTAAAGCACGCTTAAAAATGTGGGGTCTAGGTATTAATCGGATCTTCCGGGGTAGTGCATTCAAGCAAACTAGTGCAGCACAAGAAAAGTCTTTGGATTACTGAGGATGTTAGTCTTAGATCAGTTGCAAAACAGACAGCATGGGTAGGATGATAGACAGAGATGAGGGAGGAGGTGTATGGTGGTGGAGAACTGAGGGGATCTATGTGTGTGAAACTGATAAGTTTATAACATACACTGCAGTAAATGGGTAACCAGAGCAATGCAGTGAAGTGCAAGAACAGAAAATAACACCCAGAACTGACCCAATTTAGAAGTTATATTGCTATAGGAATTCATCTAGGGGTGTATTAAGTATTTGGAACCCACATGTGCTTCACCAAATTTTAGAATATCGGGTTGTGAAAATAAAAAATAACATTTTTATTAAAATATTTTATAAGCTATAACATTTTCACAAGGAGAATTACTTGAAAGTGTATCCCATTTAAAATTTGATAAACTACCTGAATATTTGTTATGAAATTTCTCCCAAACATAGCTATACCCAGTATGTTGCTGAAAACTACTGTTCGGCCACATAACAGGGTTTAGAAGGAGGAAGCACCATTTACAAATACTTATTTTCCACCATAATTTGCAAAATAAATCTTGCCAAATCAGACAAGGTGATTTTCTGGATTTGTTTTCTTATTTTGACTCTCATAGTTGTGGTCTACCTAGGATGTCAATTACAGGCCTCTCTCATCTTTGTAAGTGGGAGAATTGCACAATTGGTGGCTGAATAAATACCGTATTTTCCGGCGTATAAGACGACTGGGCGTATAAGACGATCCCCCAACTTTTCCAGTTAAAATATAAAATCTTAAAAATCGGGGGTCTTCTTATACGCCGTATGTCATCTTATACGGCCGGTGACTAATGTGCCTTTTTTTGGGGGGGGGAGTGGTCCCGATGACGGAGGGGCGTCTCACAGGGAAGTGTGAGTATGCCCCATTACCTCATATTGTAGCTGCAGCGTCAGCGTGGGGTGCTGGGGAGCGGCGGCGGCTGCTCCTTTGTGCCGCGTGGGTGCTGTGGGGCGGCGGTTCCTTTTGGTACAGCGCCGGGGCTCTGTGCTGTGGGGCGGCAGCGGCGGCGTATCTTCAGGGAGAGTCAGTCGGGGCTCCTCCGGCATCTCCCGAAATCCCGGAGGCGCCGGCAGCTCCATTGCTGCGATGCGGTGGCCTCCGGGAAAATGGCCGCTGGGGGCGGCGCAGGCTCAGATTCAGATCTCGTCTCCCGAGATATACCCGGCGTATAAGACGACCCCCGACTTTTAAGAAGATTTTCAGGGGTTAAAAAGTCGTCTTATACGCCGGAAAATACGGTACTTTTTTCCCCACTGTAACTATTGGAGCACAGTTTTTTCTGGCCCTATTTTCAAGGTGTTTAGGAGTCAAAATAGCAGAAAAACTCCAAAAGTGAGCCTATTTTAGAAATTACAACCCATCTACAGGTTTAGTATTTATATTCACACCACTGTTGTTTTTTTTTTTACAAAAAAAAAAAAAAGCATGGGCAGGATGTTGCAGAGCGAAAAGTACAAATATGCCATCTTAGGACCCAATTCATTGGGCCTATTCTGTGCTTCTGATCAGTCTTTTGATATTTGTGCTTCTGGAGGCATGCATCTTGTAAATTAAATTGGTCCTACCCCCTACATCATTGACATTTGGACACTAACTCCAGTTTAGGCATACTGTAGGACTGAGAACAGAAACACCATTTGGATTTGGGAGTGCAGATTTCATTAGATTAGATGTCAGACATGTAGTTTTTCTATCAGCAGCCCAGACAAAAAGCGTACTGTGCACCTGCACACATCCGTGTGTCATCAGTATGACACGTACCAAAGCCTCAGAAAAATCAGTTCAGTTCATGCTGTTCCAGGGGGCCAGTTGCCGATCACAACTCTCATCGTTGTCGTCTGATCTTTCTATAATCAACGCGACCAGGCGACAACAACGGGAGTTGTATTCAGCACCCGCTGTGTCCCTCCTGTGTATTTTTTTGTTTTTAAATAAATGTGTACAACTTGGTGTTGAGTATAATTTCAAATAAAGGATTTTATTCTTGCTGTGTGTTTATTTCCAAACTTACTATGGGGCTGTAAGGGGCCTCTCCGTTACTAACCCCTGGGCTTGATGTCAGCTGCCCATACAAAGCTGACATCAACCCCAACCCTATATTCACACTTGTCACCTCCACATGGAAAGTGGGAAGAGGGAGGCTACGCGCCAGAGTAGGCGCATCTTATGGATGCACAATTTCTGGTGCGGCTGAGAGCTATGGTTTGTAGCCTGGGCGAAGGTCAATATCCATGGCACTTTATGAGGCTATTAATATTAACCCACAGCTGTCTGTTTAGCCTTTGATGGTTTGAATTTATAGGAGGACCCTACAGCATTTTTTTTCTCGGGTCCCCCGTGAATTCACTAGTAAAGGCTAAGCAAACAGTTGTGAGCTGTTATTGATAGCCTGGGAACTTTATTGGGTATTGTCCATTGTTCCAGATTATTAACACCAGCCAGCAGGCCTTGTGCTTTCCTTCTGCTGGTTAATAAATTGAAGTGGGAGCTCACTCCATATTTTTAAATTCTTAATTTTACACAGGAGGGACACAGCGGGTGCTGAACACAATTCCCATCATTGTCACCTTGTCTCGCTGATCACAGGGAGACCAGGCGACAATGATGAGAGCTGCCTTATTTGCTGGTGCTAGCATGAACTGTACCGCTTTTCCCAGATACCAGTAGGTGCCATATGGATAGCACACGCATGAGACACATGGACAACATGGACGCACATGGATGTAACACACGGATACACAGATGGCACACTGATGTTACATACGTACATACAGATGGCACACGGACCATGGATCTCACCAGTACTGTTTGTTCTGTACAAGAATCACCAGGACATGTGAAAAAGGCCTCAAGCACAGGAGAAATGTGAACTGAGCCTTATAATTATTTTTGAGAGTCTGAAGAAACAGACAGAATGTAGACAGAATTATTTTTATTTTTTCAAGCCATTAATTGTGCAGTAAAAGTATATTACAGCTTATTCTTCAGGTCAATACAATTACACTGATTCCAGAATTATATGTGTAATTTTATGCTTTACAATATTTTACAAAAAAAAAACTATTTTAACATCATCATTCTGAGTGCTATGATTTTTTAGATTTTTCTGCTGATTTAGTCATGGAAGTATTTAATTTTTGTGGGAAAATTGATTGTTTTTAGTGATACAAATTTTTTTTGCACACAAAATTTGTAATCTCCAAAAGCTAATTTTTTTGCATATATTTTATTTATTTTTTATGGCGTTCACATATGTAGGGAATAAATCATTGTGACAATGTTATTGGTCAGGTCTGATGCGGCAATAACTATAATCTGTACAATATTTTGCAAAAAAGAGAAAAAAAAAAAAAAGAAAAAAAAAAAGAGGAGCATGAACCGCACATCCCAAAATCATACGTTGATCTAAAGCCGCTAGGCAAAAATTAATATAACTGACTATGAGGTTTTCAGTTTAACATTCTGATCAGACTGTATGAAGCCCACTGCCCCTTCACGGCAAACCTCGTAGTGGGTCCTATCGCCCTAACGGAGCGGAGCCGTGCGGCGCCCACCGCCACAGCGGCCATGCACCAGCAGGGCGGACGGCCTGTTGCCCCACAGCACCCATGCTGCAAGACTGAGTCCCCAAGACTCCAGACCACGCTGCCCCACCAGCACAAAGCCACAGCAACAATGGCCGCCACACAGCACCAACACCAAAATGAAAGGAGCACTTAAACTCACCTTCCTCCAGCTCTTCAGTGAGAGCCAAAATGGGCTAGACCCCTTACTTTGCAGTCTCCTGCTAATTAAAATCACCTGAGCCAAATGGGAGGAGTGCTGGTCCAAGAAGAAGACTAGAACATGCTTTGCAAAAAAGAGAAAAAAAAAAGAGCATGAACCGCATATCCCAAAATCATACGTTGATCCAAAGCCGCTAGGCAAAAATTAATATAACTGAATATGAGGTTTTTAGTTTAACATTCTGATCAGACTGTATGAAGCCCACTGCCCCTTCAAGGCAAACCTCGTAGTGGGTCCTATCGCCCTAACGGTGCATGGCTGCTGTGGCGGTGGGCGCCGCACGGCTCCGCTCCGTTAGGGCGATAGGTCAGAGAGGCCCGGCGCCTGCGCACTGCAGTTCTTTGCTCTGCCCTCAACAGGGCAGACAAAGTATGCCTGCGCCGGAGCCGTGGCTGAAGATCAGAAGAGGACGTCTTGGAATGAAGATAGGAGGCGCCGCAGCAGACCAGAGAGGCCCATCCGACCGGACCAGCTGCGGGACCGCCCCTGGGTGAGTATAATCTAACGTCTTTTTCTCCTCTTTCAGGTAACATCGGGGGCTTATCTACAGCATTACAGAATGCTGTAGATAAGCCCCTGATGCCGATGGGCTTACCTCACCCGCGATTTTTGGGGTGACAGGTTCCCTTTAAAAGTTGACCAATGATTTCTCATTTTTACCTTTCGCCACGACAGCACCCCACATGAGAGAGAGGGATCCGCCCATAGGAACAGGAAACCTACAGAATAAAAGGAGGCGGTCCCCTCTCCTCCTCAGTTTAGGTTTCCTGTTCCTATGGGAATCCCAGGACTCACCTACAGAAGAGGATCCCTGGGCCATGCACCCGCCTGCGTCAGTCTCTGGAGGAACGGCAGGGGCTGCGGTTCCAGAAGCAGCGTCGGGGGAGCCACTGTTTGCAGCCTCCCCCCTCGTCTGATGGATGGCCATGGTCCAGCGTCGGTGCCGCTGGTCCGCCCGGCTCCATGAGGATGCGCGCGCTCAGCGGCCGGCTTTTTATCAGCAGCCGCCGCATGGTGAGAAGGAGCGGCGCGTCTAACCCGGAAGTCGCCGGAGCACTTCCGGGTTGGGTCCGGGGAGGCTGGAGATTCGGCGCCACTTTCAAAAATGCAGCGCTAGCGTCGGCCGGTGTGTGGATGTGAGTATGGCTTCACCGGCCGACGAAACGCACCTTGCTGTGACAGAGCGCTCTCCTAGTAAGGAGGAAAGCGCCAGAAGCAGCACTAAAAGTGGGGAGAAAAGATCTGCCACCAAACAAAAGGATCCTTTATTAAAGAATCCGCCTCCAGAACCAGTACCTGACAGCTTCACTGGGTGAGTGGTTTTAAAAAAGTCTCTTCCCATATGCTGATATATGCTCCTCCTATATCCCCTCTAGATTAAGAAAAGGACACATAAGACCAAACACAGAGAATGTGCTTTATGTTTGCAACCCCTCCCGGACTCATATACAAAAAGGCTATGCTCAGAATGCATTATACTGACCTTACGTCAAGAAAATGTAATGACTCCATCTGACGTTAGAGCCATTATCCGCGAAGAGATGCAGGGTTTGGCGCATGCAGGTAGCACCAGTACCCGCCAGCCAAGCAGGTCCCAATCTCCAGCAAGCTCGGAGTAAGAACATAGATCCTCAGAAGGAGATGAAACTCAGCCGAGTTCATCCGAAAATGAAGGGGGACTGTGTCTGCCCAATAGCAGCGTTGACAACTTAGTAAAAGCTGTTAGAAATACGATGGGGTGTCCAGACGAGAAAGGGAAGAAGTCGGCTCAGGACATTATGTTTGCGGGGTTAGGACAAAAAAGCGTAGATCCTTCCCCGTCATACCCACAATTAAAGAACTTGTTAAAAAAGAGTGGGAAAAACAACATACAAGGGGTTTCTTGCCATCATCAGCTAAAAGACGCTATCCCTTTAGCGATGAAGAGCTAAATTCCTGGTCAAAAATACCAAAAGTTGACGCCGCAGTAGCCTCAACTTCCAAGCAATCGGTCTTGCCTGTGGAAGACTCGGGTTCTCTAACTGACCCATTAGATCGTAAAGCAGAGGCTTTACTTAAGAGATCCTGGGAGACTAACACGGGGGGCGTTCAGGCCAGCTATTTCTGGTACCTGCACGGCAAGATCACTGCTAGTATGGACGGAGCAGCTGGAGGAGCATATTAGAGGTGTATCTTCAAGAAGTACAATCTTATCGAAAATCCCCCTAATGAAAGAGGCAGTAGCATTCCTGGCTGATGCCTCGGTGGATTCACTACGCCTAGCAGCCAGGTCAGCCGGCCTAGTAAACACAGCCCGGCGAGCACTCTGGTTAAAGAACTGGAAAGGGGACGCACAGGCCAAAGCAAAACTTTGTGCGATCCCCTGCCAGGGTGAGTTCCTGTTCGGGAAGACACTAGATGAACTCCTAAATAAAGCGGGAGAGCGAAAGAAGGGTTTCCCTAACCAGTATCTTCCGTCTTACAGGAGAGCCTTCAGAAGAAGACCCTTTCCCAGGAACAGACCTACTGAGCAAAGGGATCGTTGGGAGACAAAGGACCCTAAACAAAGAGGTGCTCTGTTTAGCGGATCCTATAATTCAAAACGTGGCAGATACCGCTAGTTATAAAGTAGGCGGTAGATTGAAATTCTTCCTTTCCAGATGGGAACAAATAACAACTAGCCGTTGGATTCTAGATATTATTAAATATGGATTAAAATTAGAGTTTAATAGAATCCCTTGGGATTCTTTTATTGTAACATCGCCAAAAAGTCGGGAACAACAAGAAGCTCTAGAAACAGAAATCCTATCTCTTCTATCTAAAAAAGTCTTGATAGAGGTTCCCCAAGATCAAGAAGGAAAGGGGTTCTATTCCCCTTTGTTTTTGATCAGTAAGCCAGATGGTTCATTCAGAACCATCATAAATTTAAAGAAAAGATCCCAGGAAATAATTCTGCCTTCCTTTTTTAATACACCTGTAACCCCAGAACAACATAAGTTGCACACCTTAGATGTCAGAAGAGCCATCCTGACGTATTTAGAGAGGTCTCAGACATGGAGGCAGAGTAGGGCTCTGCTTGTCTCCTTTCAGGGCCGCAAGAAAGGACATGGGGTCACAAAGGCTACCATTTCTCGATGGATCAGAGAAGCTATCTGTCTGGCCTACACATCGAAGGGCGAAATCCCGCCAGTGGGGATAAAGGTGCATTCCACGCGGGCCATGGCTTCCTCTTGGGCGGAGCATGCGGATGTACCGGTCCATCTGATATGTAAGGCCGCAACCTGGTCCACACCTTCTACCTTTTACAACCATTACAGACTTGACCTTTCTGCTTCCTCTGATTTAACCTTTGGTAGAGCTGTTCTTAGTGCAGTAATCCCACCCAAATAATGAATCTCTGAAAATCTCTCATGTGGGGTGCTGTCGTGGCGAAAGGTAAAAAGCCGGATTACGTACCGGTAATACTCTTTTAGTGAGTCCACGACAGCACCCATGTATTACCCTCCCTAAATTCTGCACAGTTCTTTCCTTTAAGTTCACAAGTAATGGTTGTATAGAGTTAAGAAATTTGTGTGACTAAAGAAGAATGAATACTAACACTTTTGCGGTTCCCTTTTTATACTCTGTAAACTAAACTGAGGAGGAGAGGGGACCGCCTCCTTTTATTCTGTAGGTTTCCTGTTCCTATGGGCGGATCCCTCTCTCTCATGTGGGGTGCTGTCGTGGACTCACTAAAAGAGTATTACCGGTACGTAATCCAGCTTTTTACAGCAATACTTACAAAACCATTTCTTTAGTGATCACCTCACATTTGAAGTCACTTTGAGGGGTCTATATGATAGAATATTCCCAAAATTGACACCATTCTAAAAAGTGTACCCCTCAAGGTGCTCTAAACCACATTCAAGAAGTTTATTAACCCTTTAGGTGCTTCACAGTAATTTTTGGAATGTGGAAAAAAAATGAACATTTAACTTTTTTCACAAAAAAATTACTTCAGATCAAACATTTTTTATTTTGAAAAGGGTAACAGGTAAAAATGAACCCCAAAATTTGTTGTGTAATTTCCCCTGACCATGCCGATACCCCATATGAAGGAGAAAAACACTGTTTGGGCACAGGGCAGAGCTCGGAAGGGAAGGAGTGCCATTTGAATTTATGAATGCAAAATTTCCTGGAACAATTGGTTAACACCATGTTGCGTTTGCAGAACCTCTGATGTGGCTAAACAGTGAAAATCCCCAACAAGTGACACTATTTTGGAAACTAGACCACTCAGGGAACTGATCTAAATGTGTGGTGAGCACATTGAACCCTCAGGTGCTTCACAGAATTGTATAACGTTGAGCCATAAAAGTAAAAAAAATAAGATTTTCCCCACAAATATGGTTTCATCACAAAATACTGTATTTTCACAAGGGTAAAAGCAGAAATTGCACCAGACAATTTGTTGTCCAATTTCTCCTGAGTGCGCAGATACCCCATATGAGGGACAAAACCACTGTTTGGGCACACAGGAAAGCTCGGAAGGGAAGGAGCACCATTTGACTTTTTGAATGCAAAATTTCTTGGAACAATTGGCGGATGCCATTTTGCGTTTGGAGAGGCTCTGATGTGACTAAACAGTGAAAATCCCTCACAAGTTACACCCTTTTCGAAAATAACCCCCTTAGGGTGGTGAGCACATTGAACACTCAGGTGCTTCACAGGAGTTCATAACGTTGATCCATAAAAATAGAAAAATCAAATTTTCCCCACAAATATGTTTTCAGCACAAAATATTGCATTTTCATAAGGGTAACAGGAGAAATTGCACCATACAGTTTGTTGTGCAATTTATCCTGAGTATGCCGACACTCCATATGTGGGGAAATACTACTTTTGAGGCACAATGCAAAGCTCAGAAGGGAAGGGACACCGTGTTGGAGTTCAGATTTTGCTGGAATGGTTTAAGGGTGCCATGTCACATTGTCAGAGTCCCTGAGGTGCCATAACAACAGAAACCCCCTATATGTGAACTCATTTTACATGCTACTCTCCCCAATGAATTCATCTAGTGGTGCAGTGATCATATTGACACCACTTGTGCCTCATAGAATTTATACCATTGAGAGGTGATGAAAGAATTAATTACATTTTTACCACTAAAATGTTGTTTTAACCCCAAGTTTTTAATTTTCTAAGGACTAATCAGAATTTTTTTTTACAGCAAACTGATGTCCATTTTTACTTGAGTGCACCAATACCTTACATGTAAAGTGGGAAATATTTTCAGGCGCAAAGCTAGGAAGGCAAGGAGCGCCAGTTTTTACTGTTATGGTTTGCAGGTGCCCTGACCCACTGGGAGAGCCCATGAGTTGCCAGCACAGCAGGACCCCCCATAATTGACTCCATTTTACAAACTATGCCTCTCAATGAATTCATCTAGGGTTGCACTAATCGTATATTGACACTATGGGTGTGTCACAGAATTTTTTTACCATTGGGCAGTGAAGATTAAATAACTACATTTTCACGCAAAACAAAATTTAGCTCCAGCTTTTACATTTTCCCACAAGAAGTGGGTAAAAATGGCACCAACATTTGTCCCACAATTTCTACTGAACTTGGCAATCCCCCTTATGTGGCTGTACTACTTAGCCATATGGAGACTCTGGGGAGGAATGGAGCGCTATTTGCCTCATGGAGCACAGACGTTCCTAGAGCAGTTTGCGGACTTAATATACAGAGCCCCTAATTGCTCAAGACACCCCATTTTGGAAACTATACCCCTTGGGGAATTTAAGTATAGGTGTAGTGACTATTTTGACTCCATGGGTATTTTCCAGAAACAAGCAGCATTGAATGTCCCTTCCTCAGCCCACAATCTATTAAAACTCTTGTGCATCCCCTCATTATCTCCCGCCTCGATTACTGCAACACCCTCCTCTGTGGCCTCCCCGCTAACTCCCTTGCACCACTCCAGTCTGTCCTCAACTCTGCTGCTTGGCTAATCCACCTCTCTTCTCGCTACTCCCCTGCTTCACCCCTCTGCAAATCCCTCCACTGGCTCCCAATTCCCCAATCCAGTTCAAACTACTAACGCTGATCTACAAAGCCATCCACAACCTGTTCCCTCCCTATATCTCTGAACTAAAATCCCACTATCTTCCCTCACGTAATCTTCGATCCTCCCAAGACCTCCTACTCTCCTCCACACTTATTTGTTCTTCATACAACCGCCTCCAAGATTTCTCCCGAATATCTCCCATTCTCTGGAATTCCATGCCTCAACACGTCCGATTATCTACCACCCTCGGATCCTTCAGACGGAACCTGAAAACCCATCTCTTCAGGAAAGCCTACAGCCTGCCATAACCATTCTGCCGCCTCACCAACCGCCCGAGCTGCTGCCACATCACCGACCACCCGAGCTGCCGCCATGTCACCAACCACCCGAGCTCCCACCACGTCACTGACCACACAAGCTGCCGCCACGACCACGCGAGCTGCTGCCACAACCACCCGAGCTACCGCCTCACCACCACCAGTGCTGCAGCACACCAACCTCCTGTCTCTTCCCCAATATCCTGAAGAATGTAAGTCCGCAAGGACAGGGTCCTCTCCCCTCTGTACCAGTCTGTAACTGTAAATTTGTTTCCTGTTAACGATATCTATGACCCGTTATGTAACCCCTTTTCACATGTACAGCACCATGGAATTAATGGTGCTATATAAATAAATAATAGTAATAATAATAATGTCGCCGAGTAAAAATTGCAAACTGACCAGTATGCTGTAGTGGCTAGTAGGGTTGAGCGACCTTCACTTTTATAGGATCGGGTCGGGTTTCACGAAACCCGACTTTTGGAAAAGTCGGGTCGAGTGAAATCGGCCGATCCTATAAAAAAGTCGGGGTCGGGGTCGGCCGAAACTCGAAACCCAATGCAGTGCATTGGGTTTCCATGGTTCCCAGGGTCTGAAGGAGCGGAAACTCTCCTTCAGGCCCTGGGATCCATATTTAAGTGTAAAATATAGAATTAAAATTAAAAATATTGCAATACTTACCCTCTGACGCGCCCTGGTACTAACCGGCAGCCTTCCTCCTTCGAATCCGCGCTTCTAGGACCTTGCCGTGACGTCGCGGTGACGTCGCGGCTTGTGATTGGCCGCGCGGCCGCCCATGTGACCGCTCGCGCGGCCAATCACAAGCCGCGACGTCACCCGCGACGTCACCGAAGGTCCTGGAAGGGCTGATTCTTAGGAAGGAAGGCTGTCGGAAGGAAGCAGGGCGCTTCCGAGGGTGAGTATATTCCTATTAGGTTTATACTCACCCTCGGAAGCGCCCTGCTTCCTTCCGACAGCCTTCCTTCCTAAGAATCAGCCCTTCCAGGACCTTCGGTGACGTCGCGGGTGACGTCGTGGCTTGTGATTGGCCGCGCGAGCGGTCACATGGGCGGCCGCGCGGCCAATCACAAGCCGCAACGTCACCGCGACGTCACGGCAAGGTCCTAGAAGCGCGGATTCGAAGGAGGAAGGCTGCCGGTTAGTACCAGGGCGCGTCAGAGGGTAAGTATTGCAATATTTTTTATTTTAATTCTATATTTTACACTTTAATCTGAATTCCGATACCAATTCCCGATATCTTAAACATATCGGGAATCGGGATCGGAATTCCGATTCCAGATTCAAAAGATCGCCGACTTCATGGCCGACCCCCCACTGGGGTCGGGTCGGGTTTCATGAAACCCGACCTTGCCAAAAGTCGGCGACTTTTGAACAATTTCGACCCGTTTCGCTCAACCCTAGTGGCTAGTATGCAATTGTCACCAGTACATTATGTCCAGCCTGTTCTTCTGAAGACATGCACCTGTAAGTTAGGCAGGCTCTCATCAATTTAGAAATGTCAAACATGAACGCAATGTGTTTTTTAGGTACACTGTGGGGTTTAGAAGGGAGGGGGCATTTGGATGTGAAAGCGGAGAATTTGCAGAATTTCTTTTGGCGGGAGAGGAGTCATCTTGCTTTTCCAGAGCTTTTATGCTACCAGTAATGTGGAAGCCCCTTATATTTGTGTTAACAGATGACAGACCTGAGTGAGGGCTTGCTTTTTTTTGTGGATTGAGTTGAAACTTTTATTAGGAACATTTTACATAACGTTTGGAATCACATTTATCGCGCGCTCTACGCTGAGCACTTACTTTGGGATTTTCATCTAAATTTATGAGTGGCGTGATTTAGAAGAAACCCCAAGGGATCCATTTACTATAATGAGGCAGGGTTACTGTGGACTCCATCTGGCCTCTGTTCAGTGGTGTCCTTCACTTTAGAAGTGCACAAAACTGTGGCCAACGGCACTTTTATGCAATCCTAAAAAGACGGAAGAAAGGTCAGACGGTGTCCACAGTGCCTCCATCTGCCTCACTATAGGCAATCTTTAGCCGGGTGTTCTGTCTGAAACACGTATTTCAGAGAATTACATGGAAACACCGGTGCAAGTGCTCAGCGCAGAGCGCAGGATAAATGTGCGCCAAGCCATACTGCGATATTTGGGACGCAGAATGAAACATTCAACAGCAGGTGAATAATTAGTTTTATTTATTTTTTACACCATTCCTCGTGTGGTATAAATGATTAGACGACTTTATTCTTCAGGTCGGTGCAATTACAGCGATACCAGATTTATATTGTGTTTTTATGTTTGGCTGCCATTCCCATGCTGTAGAAACTGTCAGCTCTGAACTGACACAGAAACTTTCTGATCATGTACTGTGCATGATTAGCAAGTTTCCTAGCTCTGGTAACCCGGATGTTGTCATTACGACATTGTCTCACCATGGCAACGATCAGGACCCTGCGTCACACCGCAGGGTCTCCAATCCAAAGGTAGAGGGGCTGTCAGCCTTCTGCCGGCTCCCGGAAAGCTGCGATCTTGTTTGATCACAGCATTTTGGGGGGGTTAATGTGCCATGTGGGTGGGCGATAAATCAAAATGTCATAATAATCTGTCTCTGGTCAAATTGGCCCAGGGCACATGTGCTGATTATTACATCTGATGTCAGAAAGGGGTTAAAACTATGGGACAAATATGACCGCTCAAAAGTTAGGCGGGAGTCAAAATAATGTATAACATGGCTGAGTGCTATGCCATAAAACTCGCATAGTGATAATGTGTGCAAACTGTAAAGCGCTGTGAATATGTTAGCACTATATAAAAATAAAGATTATTATTATTACTAGGCCAAGTGTTATTCTCTGGGGCAGTTTACATCTGTGATTATTTTCTCATGTTGATTCTACTTGGCAGCAAGACTCAGCTCACTTGCATCCATACAAGTCTATGGGTGAAAGTGAAACATGGGACTACACTCGCACGTCATTATAGTGCAGTCCGATATACGCCGAGTCAGGCCATAAAGGAGTTGAAGACGTTACAATCACCATCTGCTCTGCACCTATGCTGCAATTCTCTCATGTGAGAGAATCTGAGCATAGCAGAATGACACTCAGCTCACTCCAGAGCAGAGCTGGAGCTGAGTGTCATTAGCATATGACATCTGATGCTCTCACATCAGATACCGTACGCTGGTGCTAAGAAATCTTATGTGGTATTTCCTGATGAAGGAGTTCTTGGAAACTCAGAAACGCGTTGAATAAAGACCACTTTTTAACAATAACTTTGGACAACATGATTCAGCAGCGCAGAATTTGACCACGTTCTCCCACATTGTATTCTCAGTACGGGGAAGTGGCGATATCTGGTTTACTGAGGGATTTCTCAACAACCTGTTTTCTCTCAACCAGGCTAAGCAGGTGGCTGCATTCCGAAGGTCGTCCTAGGAAACCCAGGTTTGCATTGGCTTGGGAAGGGAGTGGATGAACCTGTCCATCATCATCCGCTCGACTATCTGGGTAGGAGTGGAAGTCTGTAGCTGCAACCACGTTTGGACTAGGTGCAACAAATCAAACATTTGCGAGCTAGGGGGGTTGTCGCCAGCACACGCCCAGCGATGGAGTCGCTGAGCTCTAACGAACATCATTACTCCCAGTCTCACCAAGGTTTCAGCTTTTAATTTGGTGTATTCTTTGGCATCCTGGAGGGCTAAGTCATAATACGGCTTTTAAGGTTCTCCCGACAAATATTGCGCCAGCACGTCTGCCCACTGCTCTGGCAGAAGTTTCTCCCGTTCAGCCACCCTCTCCAAAACAATCAGAAAAGCTTCTGAATCGCCCGCCAGGGCAGTGGGGTACTCGGTACCGGGTCCGGTCGCAATTAAAGGGGATGTCACGGTGGCTGTGACCTGGTCCGTGGCCCTGGGCGCTCAAGCTAAAGGGGAAAGTCTTTTAAAGGGTTTAATAAAATCTGTATTCGTGATGCCACCTGTGGTTCTCGGTCAGAGGTAACCAATGCTGCTTAAAGGGGTCCCCTGGGGTTATGTTACTGCAGCAAGATGTTGATGCTTCCCACAGGTGAAGCGAGGTCCCCAAGGTGTATGTCACTGATGGTGAATGCCGATAAGAAATGGAGGACACAGGGTTGTAATGTCTTCACCTGGTTTACTAGTAATAGCAGGCCACAGTCCAGGGTACCAGCAACAAGTGGTGATAAGGTCTGGCCGGCTTGGAGGCAAAGGTAGATCTCTCTCCCTGGTGAGGCCCATAAGCCTTCCTGCTAGCGCTACTATATATGGTCCTTGCTGCCTGTGGCTTCGTACAAAGTCCTCTCTCTCCTGTCGTGGGACAGTTACCTGTATGGTGGGCAATGCAAGCCTTTTTATAGGGTCTCTATCACGACCTGGGCTCATAGAGTACAGCTTCACCTCCGGGTGTGATGTCGGCAAATCACATACAGTTCTATGCCCTCTGGTTCTGCCGTATGACCTGGAGTACAACACGACTTCGGGCTCCCAGTGCCCGGTTCCTGCACTTCGGATCTGAGGGTGCCCGCTCACAGTTCCCCTCTGAGCCCCCTTCCTTCTTCTGTGCTCCTTCCCTCTAATGCTTCACAAACATTCAACCTCTTGGGTTATCTTTCTTTCCTGGAGCTGCAGCTCAGTCCTGGCTGCACGGCTCCACTGTCTCCTACAGACTTCCTCTCTCCTCACTGTCTGCTACACACTGAACTCACTCCTCCTCCAGACCAGAATACTTAAACCTTAGGAAGCTCCCCTGAATCCGGGTTCAGAGCTCCCCCTTCTGGTCTGGATTCAGAACATGTTGAATGTAGGTGCTTACCTGGTAAAGAGAATCCTCCTTTCCTCCAAGCATAACATCACCCTCCCCGAAAGGAAGGCAATATCACTGTAACAACCAGTTACCTGGGGTGTTACACTTCCACATCATCCCCGGGGTCATTTTTTGCATGGCTCCTCTTACCTTTTTCTGTATATATGAGTCATCACCTGGAGTTGGGGAGGAGGCCGCTGGCCTCCCACAAACTGCCTCTGCAAGGAGTTCAATTTGCTGCATTAGCACCTACTGCTGCTGTCACTGCTGCTGCTCTGTTGTTGGAGCTGTTGTGCCAACAGTTTATTTGTCTCCTGTTGCACCATTTGCTACTGTTGACTGGCCAGTTGTTGCTGCTGTAGAACCTGAACCAGATGCTTCACATGCTCCTCCATGTTGGCAGATGTCTCGTGCTGGACAGCAGATTTTACCCAGGACATACAGCCACAGCCATAGCCTCTGTGCGTGTTCCTGGAACCCTGGCTGCAGTCAAAACACCACGTGTGCAGGTTTGAATCACTCAGCTGCTTCCAAAGTTAGACGCAGGAACGCTTCTTGTGGTAAAACATCTACTGGTTTATTATGGAACAGCATAAACCATAGCAGGGTTCAGCAAAGTAAGCAAGGCCTTTCTGGCATAACGGCAAAATGAAAAGATAACATATAGCAAAGTCCAGGTGTATGAGGAGTTCGCCCGCTCAGACCACCATCTTTCTTCAGATCCACCTGGATCCACATCTGGAGTCTCTCCTTTCCAAACCACAACACAGAGAAAAAACAGTGGCTGTGTATTTTATATCCAAGCCATGTTCTTGAGGTGGAGATATGGTGAAAAGGCGTCCCACCCATCTCTTACCTACTCACCTACAAAACCTGTCCCATAACAGGGCTGAATAACTCCTTCAGCACCTAGCATGCTGAAGAGAAACTTTGGGTTTCTAGATCATGGAAGAAAGCAATCTTCATGACACATATATCCCCCCATATACCATGCCAGTGTCCGTCACAACATTATATATATACACTGCTCAAAAATTAAAGGGAACACTTAAACAACAGAATATGACTCCGAGTAAATCAAGCTTCTGTGAAATCAAACTGTCCACTTAGGAAGCAACAATGATTGACAATCAATTTCACATGCTGTTGTGCAAATGGAAGAGACAACAAATGAAAATTATTGGCAATTATCAAGACACCCTTAATAAAGGAGTGATTCTGCAGATGGGGACCACAGGCCACATCTCAGTACCAATGGATTCTAGCTGATGTTTTGGTCACTTTTGAATGTTGGTTGTGCTTTCACACTCGTGGTAGCATGGGATGGACTCTACAACCCACACAAGTGGCTCAGGTAGTGAAGCTCATCCAGGGTGGCAAATTAATGCGAGCGTTGGCAAGAAGGTTTGCTGTGTCTGTCAGCGTAGTGTCCAGAGGCTGGAGGCGCTACCAGGAGACAAGCCAGTACACCAGGATTCATGGAGGGGGCTGTTGGAGGGCAACAACCCAGCAGCAGGACCGCTACCTCTGCCTTTGTGCAAGAAAGAACAGGAGGAGCACTGCCAGAGCCCTGCAAAATGACCTCCAGCAGGCCACAAATGTACATGTGTTTGCACAAACGGTTAGAAACCGACTCCATGAGGATGGTCTGACGGCCTGACGGCCACAGATGGGAGTTGTGCTCACAGCCCAACACCATGCCGGATGCTTGGCATTTGCCACAAAACACCAGGATTGGCAAATTCGCCACTGGTGCCCTGTTATCTTCACAAATGAAAGCAGGTTCATATTGAGCACATGTGACAGACGTGATAGAGTCTGGAGATGCTGTGGAGAGCGATCTGCTTCCTGCAACATCCTTCAGCATGACCGGTTTGGCAGTGGGTCAGTAATGGTGTGGGGTGGCATTTCTTTGGAGGACCACACAGCCCTTCATGTGCTCGCCAGAGGTAGCCTAACTGCCATTAGGTACCGAGATGAGATCCTCAGACCCCTTGTGAGACCATATGCTGGTGCGGTTGGTCCTGAGTTCCTTCTAATGCAGGACAATGCCAGACCTCATGTGGCTGTAGTGTGCCAGTAGTTCCTGCAAGATGAAGGTATTGAAGCTATGGGCTGGCCCGCCCATTCCCCAGGCCTGAATCCGATTGAGCACATCTGAGACATCATGTCTTGCTTCATCCACCATCATCACGTTGCACCACAGAGTGTCCAGAAGTTGGTGGATGCTTTAGTCTAGGTCTGGGAGGGGATCCCTCAGGAGATCATCCACCGCCTTATCAGGAGCATGCCCAGGCAATGTAGGGAGGTCATACAGGCACGTGGAGACCACACACAATACTGAACATCTTTTCCTTGTCATGAGGCATTTCAACTGAAGTTGCCTCAGCCTGTAATTTGATTTTCCACTTTTATTTTGAGTATCATTCCAAATCCAGACCTCCATGGGATATTCATTTAGATTTACATAGATAATTATTATGTTTTATTGGAATCAACACATTCCACTATGCAAATTGCTTTGGCAGTGTATATATATATATATATATATATATATATATATATATACACATACAGTTGTGGCCAAAAGTATTGACACCCCTGCAATTCTGTCCGATAATACTCAGTTTCTTCCTGAAAATGATTGCAAACACAAATTCTTTGTTATTATTATCTTCATTTGATTTGTCTTAAATGAAAAAACACAAAAGAATTGTCCTAAAGCCAAATTGGATATAATTCCACAACAAACATAAAAAGGGGGTGGAGAAAAGTATTGGCACTGTTCGAAAAATCATGTGATGCTTCTCTAATTTGTGTAATTAACAGCACCTGTAACTTACCTGTGGCACCTAACAGGTGTTGGCAATAACTAAATCACACTTGCAGCCAGTTGACATGGATTAAAGTTGACTCAACCTCTGTCCTGTGTCCTTGTGTGTACCACATTGAGCATGAAGAAAAGAAAGAAGACCAAAGAACTGTCTGAGGACTTGAAAAACCAAACTGTGAGGAAGCATGAGCAATCTCAAGGCTACAAGTCTATCTCCAAAGACCTGAATGTTCCTGTGTCTACCGTGCGCAGTGTCATCAAGAAGTTTAAAGCCCATGGCACTGTGGCTAGCCTCCCTAGATGTGGACGGAAAAGAAAAATTGACAAGAGATTTCAACCCAAGATTGTGCGGATGTTGGATAAAGAACCTCGACTAACATACAAACAAGTTCAAGCTGCCCTGCAGTCCGAGGGTACAACAGTGTCAACCCGTACTATCCATCGGCATCTGAATGAAAAGGGACTGTATGGTGGGAGACCCAGGAAGACCCCACTTCTTACCCCGAGACATAAAAAAGCCAGGCTGGAGTTTGCCAAAACTTACCTGAAAAAGCCTAAAACGTTTTGGAAGAATGTTCTCTGGTCAGATGAGACAAAAGTAGAGCTTTTTGGGCAAAGGCATCAACATAGAGTTTACAGGAGAAAAAAAGAGGCATTCAAAGCAAAGAACACGGTCCCTACAGTCAAACATGACGGAGGTTCCCTGATGTTTTGCCTCTGGCACTGGACTTCTTGACCGTGTGCATGGCATTATGAAGTCTGAAGACTACCAACAAATTTTGCAGCATTAATGTAGGGCCCAGTGTGAGAAAGCTGGGTCTCCCTCAGAGGTCATGGGTCTTCCAGCAGGACAATGACCCAAAACACACTTCAAAAAGCACTAGAAAATGGTTTGAGAGAAAGCACTGGAGACTTCTAAGGTGGCCAGCAATGAGTCCAGACCTGAATCCCATAGAACACCTGTGGAGAGATCTAAAAATGGCAGTTTGGAGAAGGCACCCTTCAAATATCAGGGACCTGGAGCAGTTTGCCAAAGAAGAATGGTCTAAAATTCCAGCAGAGCATTGTAAGAAACTCATTGATGGTTACCGGAAGCGGTTGGTCGCAGTTATTTTGGCTAAAGGTTGTGCAACCAAGTATTAGGCTGAGGGTGCCAATACTTTTGTCTGGCCCATTTTTGGAGTTTTGTGTGAAATGATCAATGTTTTGCTTTTTGCTTCATTCTCTTTTGTGTTTTTTCATTTAAGACAAATTAAATGAAGATAATAATACCAAAGAATTTGTGATTGCAATCATTTTCAGGAAGAAACTGAGTATTATCTGACAGAATTGCAGGGGTGTCAATACTTTTGGCCACAACTGAATATATAGTACAGACAAAAAGTTTGGACACACCTTCTCATTTAAAGATTTTTCTGCATTTTCTTGATTATGAAAATTGTACATTCACACTGAAGGCATCAAAACTATTAATTAACACATGTGGAATTATATACTTAACAAAAAAGTGTGAAACAACTGAAATATGTCTTATATTCTAGGTTCTTCAAAGTAGCAACCCCATTTATAAGGCAAGAAATCCCACTTATTAAACCTGACCTTTTGTGAAGTCAAAACCATTTCCATTGACTACCTCTTGAAGCTCATCAAGAGAATGCCAAAAGTGTGCAAAGCAGTCATTAACCCCTTCCCGACCCATGACGCCACGTAGGCGTCATGAAAGTCGGTGCCAATCCGACCCATGACGCCTATGTGGCGTCATGGAAAGATCGCGTCCCTGCAGATCCGGTGAAAGGGTTAACTCCCATTTCACCCGATCTGCAGGGACAGGGGGAGTGGTAGTTTAGCCCAGGGGGGGTGGCTTCACCCCCCCCCCCCGTGGCTACGATCGCTCTGATTGGCTGTTGAAAGTGAAACTGCCAATCAGAATGATTTGTAATATTTCACCTATTATAACTGGTGAAATATTACAATCCAGCCATGGCCGATGCTGCAATATCATCGGCCATGGCTGGAAACACTAATGTGCCCCCACCCCACCCATCGCCCCCCCAGCCCTCCGATCTGTCCGGTACACTGCTCCAGCTCCCCTCCGTCCTGTGCTCCGCTCCCCCCGTGCTCTTGTCCGCTCCCCCCGTGCTCCAATCACCCTCCCCGTGCTCCAATCACCCCCCCTGCACTCCGATCCACCCCCGTGCTCCGTTCCACCCCCCGTGCTCCGTTCCACCCCACGTGCTCCGTTCCACCCCTCCTGCGCTATGATCCACCCCCCCATGCTCCGATCCCCCCCCGTGCTCCCCCCCACCCCATCATACTTACCAATCCTGCCGGGGTCCGTCCGTCTTCTCCCTGGGCGCCGCCATCTCCCAAAATGGCGGGCGCATGCGCAGTGCGCCCGCCGAATCTGCCGGCCGGCAGATTCGTTCCAAAGTGCATTTTGATCACTGAGATAGATTATATCTCAGTGATCAAAATAAAAAAAATAATAAATGACCCCCCCCCCCCCTTTGTCACCCCCACAGGTAGGGACAATAAAAAAATAAAGATTTTTTTTGTCCACTAATGTTGGGTTAGGGCTAGGGTTAGGGTTAGGGGTAGGGTTAGGGTTAGGGGTAGGGGTAGGGGTAGGGTTAGGGTTAGGGGTAAGGGTAGGGTTAGGGGTAGGGTTAGGGGTAGGGTTAGGGGTAGGGGTAAGGGTAGGGTTAGGGGTAGGGTTAGGGGTAGGGTTAGGGTTAGGGGTAGGGTTAGGGGTAGGGTTAGGGTTAGGGTTAGGGGTAGGGTTAGGGGTAGGGGTAGGGTTAGGGGTAGGGTTAGGGTTAGGGGTAGGGTTAGGGGTAGAGTTAGGGTTTCGGTATGTGCACACGTATTCTGTTCCTCTGTGGATTTTTCCGCAGCGGATTTGATAAATCCTCAGTGCTAAACCGCTGCGGATTTATGGCGGATTTACCGCGGTTTTTCTGCGCATTTCACTGCGGTTTTACAACTGCGAATTTCTATTTGAGCAGTTGTAAAACCGCTGCGGAATCCACACAAAGAAGTGACATGCTGCGGAATGTAAACCGCTGCATTTCCGTGCAGTTTTTCCGCAGCATGTGTACAGCTATTTTTGTTTCCCATAGGTTTACATTGAGCTGTAAACTCATGGGAAACTGCTGCGGAACCGCAGCGTGTGCACATACCTTTAGAATTAGGCTATGTGCACACGGTGCGGATTTGGCTGCGGATCCGCAGCAGATTGGCCGCTGCGGATTCGCAGCAGTGTTCCATCAGGTTTACAGTACCATGTAAACCTATGGAAAACCAAATCCGCTGTGTCCATGGTGCGGAAAATACCGCGCAGAAACGCTGCGTTGTATTTTCCGCAGCATGTCAATTCTTTGTGCGGATTCCGCAGCGTTTTACACCTGTTCCTCAATAGGAATCCGCAGGTGAAATCCGCACAAAAAACACTGGAAATCCGCGGAAAATCCGCAGGTAAAACGCAGTGCCTTTTACCCGCGGATTTTTCAAAAATGATGCTGAAAAATCTCACACGAATCCGCAACGTGGGCACATAGCCTTAGGGTTAGGGTTGGAATTAGGGTTGTGGTTAGGGTTGTGATTAGGGTTGTGGTTAGGGTTGTGGTTAGGGGTGTGTTGCGGTTAGGGTTGTGATTAGGGTTATGGCTACAGTTGGGATTAGGGTTAGGGGTGTGTTGGGGTTAGAGTTGGAGGTAGAATTGAGGGGTTACCACTGTTTAGGCACATCAGGGGTCTCCAAACGCAACATGGCGCCACCATTGATTCCAGCCAATCTCGTATTCAAAAAGTCAAATGGTGCTCCCTCCTTTCCGAGCCCCGACGTGTGCCCAAACAGTGGTTTACCCCCACATATGGGGTACCAGCATACTCAGGATAAACTGCGCAACAATTACTGGCGTCCAATTTCTCCTGTTACCCTTGTGAAAATAAAAAAATGCTTGCTAAAACATCATTTTTGAGGAAAGAAAAATTATTTTTTATTTTCACGGCTCTGCGTTGTAAACGTCTGTGAAGCACTTGGGGGTTCAAAGTGCTCACCACATATCTAGATAAGTTCCTTTGGGGGTCTAGTTTCTAAAATGGGGTCACTTGTGGGGGGTTTCTACTGTTTAGGCACACCAGGGGCTCTGCAAACGCAACGTGACGCCCGCAGACCATTCCATCAAAGTCTGCATTTCAAAAGTCACTACTTCCCTTCTGCCCAAACAGTGGTTTATCCCCACACATGGGGTATCAGCGTACTCAGGAGAAACTGGACAACAACTTTTGGGGTCCAATTTCTCCTGTAACCCTTGGGAAAATAAAAAATTCTGGGCTAAATAATTATTTTTGAGGAAAGAAAACGTATTTATTATTTTCACGGCTCTGCATTATAAACTTCTATGAAGCACTTGGGGGTTCAAAGTGCTCACCACACATCTAGATAAGTTCCTTTTGGGGTCTAGTTTCCAAAATGGGGTCACTTGTGGGGGGTTTCTACTGTTTAGCCACATCAGGGGCTCTGCAAACGCAACATGACGCCCGCAGAGCATTCCATCAAAGTCTGCATTTCAAAACGTCACTACTTCAATTCCGAGCCCCGGCATGTGCCCAAACAGTGGTTTACACCCACATGTGGGGTATCAGCGTACTCAGGAGAAACTGGACAACAACTTTTGGGGTCAAATTTCTCCTGTTACCCTTGGGAAAATAAAAATTGCAGGCTAAAAGATCATTTTTGAGAAAATAATTTTTTATTTTTATTTTCATGGCTCTGTGTTATAAACTTCTGTGAAGCACTTGGGGGTTCAAAGTCCTCACCACACATCTAGATTAGTTCCTTTGGGGGTATAGTTTCCAAAATGGGGTCACTTGTGGGGGAGCTCCAATGTTTAGGCACACAGGGGCTCTCCAAACGCGACATGGTGTCCGCTAACAATTGGAGGTAATTTTCCATTCAAAAAGTCAAATGGCGCGCCTTCCCTTCCGAGCCCTGCCTAGTGCCCAAACAGTGGTTTACCCCCACATATGAGGTATCAGCGTACTCGGGAGAAATTGCCCAACAAATTTTATGATCCATTTTATCCTATTGCCCAAGTAAAAATGAAAAAATTGAGGCGAAAATATTTTTTTTGTGAAAAAAAAGTACTTTTTCATTTTTACAGATCAATTTGTAAAGCACCTGAGGGTTTAAAGTGCTCACTAGGCATCTAGATAAGTTCCTTGGGGCGTCTAGTTTCCAAAATGGGGTCACTTGTGGGGGAGCTCCATTTTTTAGGCACACGGGGGCTCTCCGAACTTGACATGGTGTCCGCTAAAGAGTGGAGCCAATTTTTCATTCAAAAAGTCAAATGGCGCTCCTTCCCTTCCAAGCCCTGCCGTGCGCCCAAACAGTGGTTTACCCCCACATATGAGGTATCAGCGTACTCAGGACAAATTGGACAACAAATTTCGTGGTTCAGTTTCTCCTTTCACAATTGGTAAAATAAAAAAATTGTTGCTAAAAGATAATTTTGTGACTAAAAAGTTAAATGTTCATTTTTTCCTTCCATGTTGCTTCTGCTGCTGTGAAGCACCTGAAGGGTTAATAAACTTCTTGAATGTGGTTTTGAGTACCTTGAGGGGTGCAGTTTTTAGAATGGTGTCTCTTTTGGGTATTTTCAGCCATATAGACCCCTCAAACTGACTTCAAATGTGAGGTGGTCCCTAAAAAAAATGGTTTTGTAAATTTCGTTGTAAAAATGAGAAATCGCTGGTCAAATTTTAACCCTTATAACTTCCTAGCAAAAAAAAATTTTGTTTCCAAAATTGTGCTGATGTAAAGTATACATATGGGAAATGTTATTTATTAACTATTTTGTGTCACATAACTCTCTGGTTTAACAGAATAAAAATTCAAAATGTGAAAATTGCGAAATTTTCAAAATTTTCGCCAAATTTCCATTTTTATCACAAATAAACGCAGAATTTATTGACCTAAATTTACCACTAACATGAAGCCCAATATGTCACGAAAAAACAATCTCAGAACCGCTAGGATCCGTTGAAGCGTTCCTGAGTTATTACCTCATAAAGGGACACTGGTCAGAATTGCAAAAAACGGCAAGGTCTTTAAGGTCAAAATAGGCTGGGTCATGAAGGGGTTAAAGCAAAGATGTCTAATTTGAAGAACCTAGAATACAAGACATATTTTCAGTTGTTTTTTGTTAAGTATATAATTCCACATGTGTTAATTAATAGTTTTGATGCCTTCAGTGTGAATTTACAATTTTCATAGTCATGAAAATACAGAAAAATCTTTAAATGATCTTTAAAATCTTTAAATGAGAAGATGTGTCCAAAGTTTTGGTCTGTACTGTATTTACAGCTCTGGCAAAAATTAAGAGACCTCTGCAAAGCTTTCAGTTTGTCTGATTTTTCTCTTTATAAGTATATTTTAGAGTAAAATGTAAATTGTTCTTTTATTTTATAAACTACTGACAACATGTCTCTGAAGTTCCAAGCAATAAATTTTGTATTTCTTTTCTGAAATTTAGAAATGGTCAAAATAACAAAAAAATGCAGAGATTGCAGACCTCAAATAATGCAAAAAAAATAATCATTTAAAAAAAACAAACTAACATACTAATGTTTTAACTCAGGAAGAGTTCAGAAATCAATATTTTGTGGAATATCCATGATTTTTAATCACAGCTTTCATGCATCTTGGCATGCTTTCCTCCAGTCTTTCACACTGCTTTTGGGTGACCTTATGCCACTCCTGGTTCAAAAATGAAAGCAATTCTTTGTTTGATGGCTTCTGACTATCCATCTTCCTCTTGATTACATTCCAGAGGTTTTCAATGGAGTTCAGGTCTGGAGATTGGGCTGGCCATGGCGGATTTGATGTTGTGGTCCTTCATGCAGACCTTGATTGACCTAGCTGTGTGGCATGGCGCATTGTCCTGCTGGAAAAACCAGTCCTCAGAGTTGGGGAACATTGCCTGAGCAGAAGGAATGGATAACCTTGTATGCGGCTTGATTTATACGTCCTTCGCAAAGAACAACCTGCACAATTCCAGCCTTGCTGAAACATCCCCAGATCATCACTGATCCTCCACTAAATTTCACAGTGGGTGCAAGACACTGTGGCTTGTACGCCTCTCCAGGTCTCCGTCTAACCATTAGACAACCAGGTGTGTGTGTATATATATATATATATATATATATATATATATACATATACATATATATATATATATATATATGTATATATATATATATATATATATACAGTATATATACAATTGTGCTCAAAAGTTTACATACCCTGGCAGAATTTTTTATTTCTTGGCCTTTTTTCAGAGAATATGAATGATAATACCAAAACTTTTTTCCACTCATGGTTAGTGGTTGGATGAAGCCATTTACATGGGCACGTGACAGGGCATCAGCATGACCCTGTGACATCCCCGCTCGATACTGCACTGAGCAACCAAAGTAGGGTCCGGAACCATCGGTTGATGCATAAATCCCTCCCCTTTGTGTTTCTCCTTCATACTTCGTTAAGGCACCACTCACCACCCCATTCTCCATTGCAGATAACATACCCAGTTTCCTGGTTAACAGTAGATTGGGGCCAGTTTTGGGTGGTCTCGACCTTGTTTATTTTGGGTTCACTAACCCTGCAGCTCATCCTGTCACCTAAGTACCTGCCTTCAGGCTCTTGCTACCATTTCCTCCGTACCCTTACCCATGCCTCAGTGACTATGTCACCATGAAATGCCACTGTCTGCCCTGGTAACTCCGAGTATACATCCGTATTACATCGTACCTGAACCTGAGCCTCCTGACACTGCTGTCCAGCGAGAACTCTATCCCTTTTACCCTGACCCCTCCACATCCTTGGCCGGTGCCAGAGGGTTCCTCGTGCATACGTCCCCAGTTGCCTCTGTGACCACACACTCCCGGTTCCTCCCTGCTTTTTTTTTATACACGCGCTTTTATACATGCATCTCCATGTGGGACTCTGGAACTGAGTCTTCCCAAACTTACTAGAGGACATGTCCAGCTCAGGGTTCAGTGGGGTCTCTATGACCTCTCCTTCCACAACCTCTAGTGGGAACCTACCGGGATTACAGTCTGTCCCTAAGTTGGCAACCCCTTTGGCAGGTATCCCTGACTTGGAATATTCGTGTTCTGTGCCCAGTACAACATCCTCAGCCTCTCCTGCTAATACCTCTAGGGGGAACCTATCGGGGTTACAATCTGTCCCTAGGTTGGTGACCCCTATGGCAGGTATCCCTGACTTGGGATCCTCAGGTTCTGTACTCGGAACAACATCTTTGACTTCTCCTGCTATTACCTCTAGGGGAAAACTATTGGTGTTACACTCTGTGCCTAGGTTGGTGACCCCTATGGCAGATATCCCTGACTTGGGATTTTTGGGTTCTATGCCTGGTACAACATTTACCTTGGGATGGTTGACCCTGGTCTCCCGCAGGGACCAAAACAGGGGCAAGTCTCTCCTCAACACAGTCCTGTATGCAAGGGTCTTCACTAGTGATGAGAGAATATACCCGTTACTCGAGATTTCTTGAGCACGCTTGGGTGTCTTCTGAGTATTTTTTAGTGCTCGGAGATTTGATTTTCTTCACCGCAGCTGAATGATTTACATCTGTTAGCCAGCATAAGTACATGTTGAGGTTGCCTGGTTGCTAGGGAATCTCGACATGTAATCAAGCTGGCTAAGAGATGTAAATCATTCAGCTGAGGTGAGGAAAACGAAATCTCCAAGCATTAAAAAATACTCAGAGGACACCCGAGCGTGCTCGGAAAATCTCGAGTAATGAATATATTCGCTCATCACTAGTCTTCACCACTCCCACCACATGTTTAAAGTTCCCACATTGTGTGGAAAAATTAACCTCCGCAGTCGGGTACTCCCGGATTTCCCCATGGATACCCATCACCTCCACTTTCCATCCCTTGGGGTTGTCCTCTGCATCAAGGGACCCATGGACCAAAGTCACTATGCTCCTTGAGTCCAGGAGAGCCTCTCTTTGGCATCCGTTCACGAGTACCTGGCACAGATGGGCATTGCTGCGGGCCATGCCCGTAATTACTGTAAAGACTGGCGGGGATACATAGACACCCGGGGAGCATACCTGCAGGCTATGGGCTCAGATTTCAGGGGGCAGTTGACAGCCACAGGTCCGGGGCCTTGATACTGCCAACACTTAATAACTGCAGCATCACTAGACCTTAGGGTGCTTTAGGGAAAATGGGAACTTTGTCACCCTCACTTTGGGTTATCCCTTCATTACGGGCTTGGCCCTGGTTAGCCCCACCAGTGGGTTGTAGACTTTTCCTATGCTCCAACACAAAGTCCTGACTGGCTGTATACTTCTCAGTCCATTGTATCAACTGGTCCAGGGTGCCCAGGTCCCTTTGCCCCACACAATGCTGCATGGTGGTCGGCAGAGCACTCACCAGCTGGTCGTCCACCACCCTCTCTACCATCTGGGCCAGGGTTAAAGTCTCAAGCTGCAGACATTCCTCCACCAACTGCAATAAGTCAATCGTCTGAGACCTGGAGGGACAAGACACTGCAAAGGACCACTGGTACACCGTCTGATTGACTCTTACCTTAGATGTCTCTTTTTTACAGCACCGTTTGCCCCTCACCTTAGGGGTTTCCTCTTTACATTGCTGATTGCCCCTCACATTAGGGGTCTCCTCCTGCAGAGCCTCTGTCTGCTGCTGCTGCAACTGCAGCGCCTCTTTTGCTGCCGCTGGAACTGCAGCGCCTCTTGCTGCTGCTGGAACTGCAGTGCCTCTTGCTGCTGCCGGAACTGCAGCACCTCTTGCTGCTGGGACTGCAGAACCTTTTGCTGCAGCTGGTCCAGTAGCTCCTGCTGCTGCTGGAACTGCAGCGCCAATTGCTGCTGCCATTGTAACTGCAGCTCATGCTGCTGCTGCATGAGGACCAACTCCATCGAAAGCTCCTCCATTTCTCCAACAGACTTGAGCTGCAGCAATGCCGACTTGCTCACTGATCTGCAGCACACTTCGTGGTATGCCTCAGTTTACACTGCTCCGGATTCTGGGGAGAACACACAGCGACCCCTATTTGTGATACCGGTCACTGCCTCACACTGTTCACAATAACAGTAATTTATTTTTGGCCAGGGGTGCCTAAACTTATACATGCCACTGCATATATACTATTACATGTTAAAAATATGTTTATGTTTGAAATGTATTCATTGTATTTGATATGTGTTCATTATACTCTATAATTTAATGAGATATTGTATGTGCTTTATGCTATGTTGGTTCCTTGGATATTTATTTAGGCAGGTATACTGTTAACATATGCAAGGACTGATTCATCATGGTGTATTTGCCAAAATTCTGGTATAAAACATCTTGAAGCATCACAAAATTTTATTTTGTAACTTTAGCTGTTTTAACACCTCCTAAAGCCAACTCCATCCACTTAAAAATGGTAAGGGCTTAAGAAAAATTTGATGACAATTTACACCACTAAAGGGGTATAAACTATGCTAGAATTGTATTCAAGTCCCTATTTTTCTACACAATGCCAGGCTACATGCTGCACATGTCACTGTGAGCAGCCTGCGCGGTCTGAACATGTTACTATGGCCTGAACCGTCTGTGACGTTATTGCGTGGCAATTACAGCGGTTGCTGTCAGCAGAGGATCTTGATGCTTTGTGTGCACAAGTGCATTTAGTGTGGCAGAACATTCATCAGACAACCATTTATAACCCTATTGATATCATGCTAAGGCATATACGTTGGTATATTTTCACCAATGTAGCTTACACTTGATACTGAATAAATTAAGATGTTTATAAAATGTTGCTTACATTTTTTCATTATTTGCACTTTATTCAAAAATCTATTGATCCTGTGATTTCCATAATTCCAGGACTTTTCCTTTTTGGTGTTTCAATTTCAATGCTGAGGAGTTTAGGAGAGAGAAACAGTATCACGGCCATACCGTAACAAAGATGGGCCTGAAGATCCCAGTGTCTGTTGACACAAAATTCTGAACTGATTAAAACTACTTCATCATCGTGTTAAAAAAAGCAGGTTTTCCTTTGCTCTGCTATTGCAGGGTTTTTTCAGTTCAGTTGATCTCCTGGAGCTCTCCATCCTGAAGAGCCTCACAGTTCTGTCTTGGCTACTCACCTCTGGTACATATGCTCGCCACTTGCAGTTGTGAGTTGCCAGTGATAGTTCTACTTCATTTTTAAGTGTGGGAGTAGGCGGTTGGAGAGTTGTTCAGGAGATTTCTGAGTGGAATTGGTTTGCATGTTAATTCTCATGCTCTCTTATTTGGTTTCTCCTATCTATACCTCGCCTGTGTTCCACTATGTTGTTTTGTGAGTATATTTGGCTTTTGTTTATCCCTGTCTGTCTTCCCTTGTCTGTCTGGTTAGTGTAATCCTATACACTTCAGCCTCACACCTCCCTGGGTGGGGGAGGTATCAGATAAGGTTTTGGATAGGAGCATAGCAAGTTACTTGACTTTGGCATCTCCCCCTTCCGGGGTAATCCGGGGGACAGTGATAGATTAGGATGCCCCCTAGTTCGAGGGATCAGGTAGGTGCCCATTTATAGTCTTCCAATGGCAATAGGGAATACAAAAGCTGCACATAACCCCAATTCTATAGGCTTGGTATTAACCAGAGGCAGCATAAGGTTTAGTAAAAGATACAGTCATAAAATAACAATAGGAAGAACCATTTTCCTGTTTAAAGTAATATTTTGTGATATTTTCACTTGAGCACCTGACATCACAAGTTATGAGCCTGAGACCAGACATTTAAAGTTTTGACAAACAAAAAAAAATACAGTCCAACATTTTATTAACAGCTTGATGACTTTTTCTATGTAGGTGGCTGCATTTGTGTCTTGTTACTGAGTGCAAAGCTTTGAATATTGGGTCAGTTTCTGTTAGAATTCCAGATGTGTCAGTAGCTCGTCCATGCTCAGCATTGATTTCTGCATACCACAGCTGGCCCGTGTAAATGTGCCATATTGCAAGCCATCTGCTCAGAGAGTGCACAGTGGTTCATCTCTTTCTGACGGTGGGCCATTTTATAGAACACTATAAATATTGAAATTCAGAGGCATGAAGCAGCAGATTTTTAATGTTACTTAGAGAGTCATTTAAGCCACAACCTTTGGCAGCAGATCGCACTGTTGGAGTCTTTGTGAAATGTGCACCATTTGGTTCAGCCTCATGAACAACTTTTCCAGAGATTTCATGGCTCTCCAACCCCAGGTAAAATGAAGTACAGACCCTGAGGGATCATATTTAGTGTGAATGTCACCCTGCATACAATGTGCATCAGGGATATGGACTTTCCAGCCCAGAGCTGTGTTAACCATATGTTAATGTTTTTATATTCAGAATAGATTGGATTAGGGACCAATAAAATTTCTTAACTACAAATAATGGTCTTTCTGTTATAAAAAATGTAAGTTATTCCTTTGAATTATTTTTTCAAAAGCCTGTGCATTCTCCCAATTGAAAAGACAATAACGCCATGTGTTGCCAAATGTAATCGCATCTTATTTATATTTTATAAGATTATGTCGGCTCATTTTGTTCTTACCCGTAAACATCCTCATTAATAGCACACCGCAATGGATGCGATATTGACTTCTCTAACATAGAACTGGAAACCGGACACTTTTACGTCATGAAAATGGAATAATTCCTCCGATGCATCTTATTTTATTTAGATAAATTCTTAAAAATGTGTTAGGTGTATTTCTCATAAATATCAAATATTGCACAAGGCTTGAAATCCGCAGCGTAACGTACACAGACAGCAGATGGGCGCCCAGGATTTACATATAGAGATGTTTATGTTGTATCAATTGGATCTGAAAGTGCCATTTTTATTTTAATTAGAAAGTTGCTGTACTAATGGACGGGATGGGGGGGGGGGGGGTTTACAGGTTTTGCAGTTTTTTTCCCAATTACCAAAACAAACAAACTCATTAATATGGCAGGAACGAAGCCGAGAATTGAACTTGGCAGATTAACCCGAGCCAGATTTCAGGAGCGTAAGCATTGGCTAGGAATAGACTTAGGGATAGCATATTCCGATAAGGTACTACTGTATATTAGCTCAATAGACTTGCAGTCAGCTGATTCGTGCGAGGTGGCAGGTTAATCAATGCGACAAACTGAAATCATTTGCACCAGATTATCTTTTTTTCCAAACTCTGACAGATGCTATGTCCAGCTGGTAAAAAAAAGTTTATAGGCGAGCTGGATCTGGGGTCTTCACACACTCTACAATGTTGGCTACCAATGCTTGTTTTAATGAGTCACGAATTGCCTGTTTATCTTCTGCTCCCTGCTGTTTCTGCATTTTCTCTTCCAGAACAATCCCAGAAACACATGCTGCTACAGACGCTGGAGCAATGTGTACAGGAATTTGAGCCAAATCATTACAAAGAACTTTTTTTCTTCTCTCTGTGATATTAAAAAGGCAGAGAATTACATATTGCCTAACAAATCGTTAAGTCGGATGTATCCTGTGACATGACCAATATGTCTCAGCACAGAAAGTTGGAGATGCCTGAAACCTTAACAACTCTACGAAATGACACTGTAATTGTAGGGTTTGTTCTGCATGTTCTGGCTCTGATAGTTCTGTTCTCAACACTTTGGTTAATGATTTTACATTATGACAACACATGCCATCTATAGAGCAAGTCATGATGTTTTCACATGGACCACACAAAGAACAGATGGGCAGCCTGGAGAAGTCACGCGTCCTACACAACTTTCAGCAAAATGAGCTTTTCAGCACAATGATTCCTTTACAATCACGTCTATAGAATTTTCTGTTTGTCATGTAACCATCATGCAGGCATATACTCTAAGGTTATAATATAAAATGCAATGCTCTGCACACTCTACTTATAAAGATTATTGATAACCTACCTGCTGCACCTCAGTTTTATTCTGCTACATATAATCAAAGGCTGGTTGTATATTTTACACAGCTGTCAACCGAACTTTCACCAGCCGGCAGCTATTCCTCCTGACCTTACCATATACAAACATGCTTTGCAACGTGTACATTTATTCTAAAATATGGAAAAAGGATTAAACTGCTGCCTGCCACATGTTAGGAGTCGAGTTTCCTCTGCTGCACAGGGGGAATCTCGATCCGTCTCCGCTGCGGTCTCCCATTCTTCTCCAGCTACAGTGGAGTCTGCTCAGCAGGGACGTCGATCCCAGCGTCTCGCTCAGTCTGACTCTGTGCGAAGAGTTACTGCTGCTTCTCCTGCTTCTGCCATTGAAGCCAGTGCTGGGCAGCGGCGAGTGGACGTTTCTGGATCTAAGTCCTGATTTTCTCTGTCTGAGCATGCCCAGGGCAGGGTCTCCCATTGGAGGTCGAGGGCCACATGTTCGGTCACATGCTCAGGTGCTGCAGTACATTCCATTGGTCCTTCTGGAAGGTCCTGAAAGGGCAAAACATGCTCAGGTACTGCAGCACTTTCCATTGGTCCTCCTGGAAGGTCCTGAAAGGGCAAAAACTTCAGTAGCAGCTTCCTGTGCTGCAACTATATAAACTGCGCATGACCGCACGGCCATGCGCTAGTATTGTCTTGATATTATGTGTGTGTGTAGATGGATGTATGTCGATGGATGAAAGCTCCTAAGTATCCCTCCCTAGAGTTGTTGACTGCTCGCGGATGATGGTAGCTATCTAGCGCCCGACTAACCATCTGCACGTAACACACATCACAGCGTCCTGTTGCTGTGTCCGCCAGTACGGCGCCGTGTGCTTCCTCTGCGCTTTCCTTACCCAAGCCTGGGTGGTTAGTGGCGTCCGTCAGTGCGGCACCGCACGCACTCTCGTGCCTATTGATTCTATTTTATAAGTTTCCTTACACACCCAGTTGCGGTGTTGTGCCAGCAAGTGTCTAATCGGACTTCAATCCTGTGTAGGGGTTGAGTCCGCTGACTTCTTGCTCGCGCTCTATGTGCGGTACTGCGCTCCTGTGACGCAACAGGATCGCTTCCTTCACGCAGGGTGAAGTTAACCCATGTGTGTATTCTTTGTACCGCCATATAGTCCGTCTTACTAGCAGCAGGGTCTTTTACCTGCACGGTGGACCTCGGACTGCGAACGCACCTAGTGTCATATCATCTATACTTGGTGCGTTCCGCCGGTCCTTAACATAATACTAGCGCCAAGGTCTGGCTAGTAAATGGCGGACGGTCAGCGTCTACAGTGGTACATCCAGCAGTTGGAGGGTAGGTTGGCGGCTCTAGAGCGTGCAACCTCAGCTGTGGACGTTACTGCTGTCGCTGTTCAGGCTGCTAGTGCAGCTGCAGCCAGCTTGTCCACTGCCATCCCTGCTCCGACCTTATCCCGTCTCCCGCTTCCAGACAAGTTTGCTGGTGACCGTAAGCTATGTCGGGGATTCGTGAGCCAGTGCTCCATACATCTCGAGCTGCTGGCTGCACGTTTTCCTACGGAACGGGCGAAAGTGGGATTCATTTTATCTCTTTTGTCGGGCAGGGCGTTGGAGTGGGCAACGCCGCTTTGGGAACGTGGTGATCGTGTGGTACAGAGTGCTCCTATCTTCCTGGACGCTCTGAGGCAGGTCTTTTTGGGACCCCGTGTCACCCACGATACCGCGCTCCAATTGTTGGCAATTACTCAGGTTTCATCCATGGTTAGCCAGTTCGCCATCCTATTCCGGACTCTAGCTTCTGAGCTGGAATGGCCGGATAAAGTTCCTATTCCGGTGTTCTGGAAAGGACTGGCAGATCATGTAAAGGACGCCTCGGGCACCAGGGAGATTCCCGTCACACTGGAGGAGCTTATTACTATTGCTACCCGCATCGATCTCCGTTTTAACGAACGGAGGTTGGAGCGGACCCAGTGTAGGCAGAGGTTTCGGCTGGCTCCCACCTTTGCCAAACCTCTAGAATCTCCTGTAATGGCGTCCGACTCCCATGAGGCCATGAAGGTTTCTCGAGCGGGACCTAGGTCTCAGACCGCTCGAGTACCTGTGTTGTGTAAAAATTGCCAGCAACCGGGACATTACGCTAATAAATGTCCACGGCGGTCGGGAAAACGGTCGCGTCCAGTGGCCATTGGAGGAGGTTCACTGGACACAGCGGCATTTTCCTCCAAATTGTCCTTTAAAGGGACAATCCTGTTAGGCACATCCACTCTTACAGTAGAGCTTTGTGTGGATTCAGGAGCAGAGGGAAATTTTATGTCTTCTGCTTTTGCTCTGCGCCACGCAATACCTCTGGTTATGCTTGCCAAACCAGTAACCGTTAGAGTGGTGAATGGATCGACACTTCCGTTACAGATCACACATCAGACTGTCCCTTTCACGTTAGCCATGTCCCCATCCCACCAGGAGATTATTTCCCTTCTTGTCCTTCCCGAGGGAATGGATGAGATTCTGCTGGGAATACCCTGGCTCCGTTTCCACTCCCCACATATTGAGTGGACCTCTGGGAGGATATTGGGTTGGAGTGAATCCTGTAAGGGCAGATGTGTGAAAGAGTGCGTTCAGGTTTCCACCACTGAAATACCCGCAGATCTCTCTACTCTCCCCAAATACTATTGGTCCTATGCAGACGTCTTTTCCAAAAAGGCCGCAGAGACCCTTCCACCTCACCGTCCCTATGACTGTCCTATAGATCTCTTGCCTGGAGCAGAACCTCCTCGGGGACGTGTCTATCCCCTCTCTCTCCCGGAAACGGAGGCTATGTCCCAATACATCCAGGAGAATTTGGCAAGAGGGTTTATTAGGAAGTCAGTGTCACCAGCAGGGGCAGGGTTCTTCTTCGTACAGAAGAAGAATGGTGAATTGCGTCCTTGCATAGACTACAGGGGTCTTAACGCCATCACCATTAAGAATAAGTACCCGCTGCCCCTGATTTCTGAGCTTTTTGATAGGCTACGGGGAGCTAAGGTATTTACCAAATTAGACCTACGGGGAGCTTATAACCTGATTCGCATCCGTGAGGGGGACGAATGGAAGACGGCGTTTAACACCAGAGATGGGCACTATGAGTATCTGGTGATGCCCTTCGGGCTCTGTAATGCCCCAGCCGTTTTCCAAGACTTTGTCAACGACATCTTCCGGGATATGCTTTCCACCTCGGTTGTAGTCTATCTGGATGATATTCTCATCTTCTCTCCAGATATTGACTCCCACCGGAGAGATGTTGGCAGAGTCTTCGACCTCTTACGGTCAAACTCTCTTTACGCAAAGTTGGAGAAGTGTGTGTTTGAGCAGGAGTCTTTACCTTTCCTGGGCTATATCATCTCTTCCCAGGGATTGGCTATGGATCCTGCCAAACTACAGGCTGTGATGGACTGGCAAGAACCCCATTCACTTAAAGCGGTGCAGCGCTTTATGGGGTTCATTAATTATTACCGTCAGTTCATTCCCCATTTCTCAACTTTGGTAGCTCCCTTGGTAGCCCTCACCAAGAAGGGAGCAAATCCCAAAGTGTGGTCTGAAGAGGTCTCCAGGGCCTTTTCTTCTACTAAGTCTCATTTTGCTAGCGCTCCCATCCTACATCGTCCCGATGTCGATAAGCCATTTATAATGGAGGTGGATGCCTCTTCCGTTGGTGCTGGAGCAGTCCTCTTCCAAAAGGATGCTCAAGGTCGGAAGCATCCGTGCTTCTTCTTCTCCAAGACCTTCACACCAGCGGAGAGGAATTATTCCATCGGGGACAGGGAGTTGCTAGCGATGAAATTGGCTTTCTCAGAGTGGAGACATCTCTTGGAGGGGGCTCGTTTTCCCTTTCAAGTTTTTACAGACCACAAAAATTTGCTATATTTGCAAACAGCCAGCGGCTAAATTCTCGCCAGGCCAGATGGTCCTTATTCTTCTCATGATTCCACTTCACCCTCCATTATCTCGCTGGGGAGAAGAACATTCAAGCTGATGCTCTTTCTCGCTCTGTTGTGTCATCTGAGGAGGAGGAAGGAGAGCCTCGGCTTATTGTTCCTTCTGAGAGCTTGAGAACCGTGGCTCTGGTGTCGCTTGAGTCTGTGCCTCCGGGCAAGACTTTTGTGCCCATAAATTTGCGACCGGAGGTTCTCTCTTGGGCTCATTCCTCCAGGGTGGGTGGACACTTTGGGACAAAAAGGACATCTGAGCTGCTGGCGAGGACGTACTGGTGGCCACATATGCTCCGAGATATCAGAGATTACGTTCTGGCGTGTGTCTCATGCGCCAAAAATAAGTCTCCTCGACAACGGCCGTCTGGGATACTCTATCCCTTGCCGGTCGCAGACAGGCCCTGGGAGATGGTCGGGATGGACTTTGTGGTGGGTTTGCCCAAGTCTCGCGGCTGTACCGTCATTTGGGTCGTTACCGATCATTTCTCGAAAATGGTGCATTTGGTGCCGCTCCCACGGTTACCTTCTGCACGGGCCTTGGCAGCGTTGTTCATAAGACACGTCTTCCGCCTACACGGCATGCCAGACAAAATTGTCAGTGACCGGGGTCCCCAGTTTGCGTCTCGGTTTTGGAGAGAGCTTTGTCGTCTTCTCAGCATTGAGTTAAATCTCTCTTCCGCATATCATCCCGAGACGAATGGGTTGGTGGAGAGGGCCAATCAGACTCTGGTCACATATCTGCGACATTTTGTTTCTGCCAGGCAGGATGACTGGGCATCTTTATTACCATGGGCAGAGTTCGCCCTTAATAACGCTGTAGCTGACTCCACCGGTCAGACTCCTTTCCTCCTTAATTACGGCCAGCATCCGCGGGTTCCTGTGCCTATGCCCGTGTCCTCTGCTGACTCCAGGGTGGCAGACTGGGCAGTGGAGGCACGGGACATTTGGGACCGCACTCAGGATGCCATTCGGGCCTCGAAGGAGAGAATGAGGTCCTCCGCCGTTGCACATTGGCGCCCTGCCCCGACCTTTGCTCCTGGCGATTTAGTGTGGCTCTCCGTCCGTAACATCAGGCTGCGTGTAGAGTCCACTAAGTTTGCACCTCGCTACTTGGGTCCCTTCAAGGTCCTCGAACAGGTTAATCCTGTGGTCTACCGTCTGGCCCTTCCGCCACGCCTGGGTATCACCGACACCTTTAATGTGTCCCTCTTGAAACCCGTGTATATGTCCCGGTTTTCCAAGTCATCTGCTGGGACATCGGGTTCGTCTACGGACGATTATGAGGTGAACACTATTTTGGGGTTCAAGGTGGTACGTGGCAAAAAATTTTATTTGGTAGACTGGAAGGGTTATGGCCCCGAGGACAGGTCCTGGGAGCCTGCTGAGCACATTCGGGCCCCGCAGCTCATTGCTGCCTTCGAACGTAGCGAGGCCCAAGGAGGGGGGGGCCCTAGGAGGGGGGGTAATGTTAGGAGTCGAGTTTCCTCTGCTGCACAGGGGGAATCTCGATCCGTCTCTGCTGCGGTCTCCCATTCTTCTCCAGCTGCAGTGGAGTCTGCTCAGCAGGGACGTCGATCCCAGCGTCTCGCTCAGTCTGACTCTGTGCGAAGAGTTACTGCTGCTTCTCCTGCTTCTGCCATTGAAGCCAGTGCTGGGCAGCGGCGAGTGGATGTTTCTGGATCTAAGTCCTGCTTTTCTCTGTCTGAGCATGCCCAGGGCAGGGTCTCCCATTGGAGGTCGAGGGCCACATGTTCGGTCACATGCTCAGGTGCTGCAGTACATTCCATTGGTCCTTCTGGAAGGTCCTGAAAGGGCAAAACCTTCAGTAGCAGCTTCCTGTGCTGCAACTATATAAACTGCGCATGACCGCACGGCCATGCGCTAGTATTGTCTTGATATTATGTGTGTGTGTAGATGGATGTATGTCGATGGATGAAAGCTCCTAAGTATCCCTCCCTAGAGTTGTTGACTGCTCGCGGATGATGGTAGCTATCTAGCGCCCGACTAACCATCTGCACGTAACACACATCACAGCGTCCTGTTGCTGTGTCCGCCAGTACGGCGTCGTGCGCTTCCTCTGCGCTTTCCTTACCCAAGCCTGGGTGGTTAATGGCGTCCGTCAGTGCGGCACCGCACGCACTCTCGTGCCTATTGATTCTATTTTATAAGTTTCCTTACACACCCAGTTGCGGTGTTGTGCCAGCAAGTGTCTAATCGGACTTCAATCCTGTGTAGGGGTTGAGTCTGCTGACTTCTTGCTCGCGCTCTATGTGCGGTACTGCGCTCCTGTGACGCAACAGGATCGCTTCCTTCACGCAGGGTGAAGTTAACCCATGTGTGTATTCTTTGTACCGCCATATAGTCCGTCTTACTAGCAGCAGGGTCTTTTACCTGCACGGTGGACCTCGGACTGCGAACGCACCTAGTATCATATCATCTATACTTGGTGCGTTCCGCCGGTCCTTAACACCACATAACTCTAATATTCTTTAATATTCTGGCTGTGGACCATAGCTAGAGACCAACTAGCTTGATCTTCCCAGTGATATGGCAGGTGATTGACAGATCTCCTGGATAGCACTGCTCTAGCACTAGCACTAGCAGTGCAGGGAAGAGGCGGTCAGGGGCAGAGCCGGATTAGTTTCTGGATGTGATCCTTGACCAGGTCCTTGTAGCAAGTTTTTTCTGAAATGCATTTCACAGAAAATATCAGTCGTATTAAAATTTACTCTTCAGTGACAGATGAGAAAGAAGAGCTCAGACACTAACCACACACATTAAATGGTTGGCCCATTCTGCTTATTGCTGCACCTAACCCTATACAAATCAGTATTGATGATGGTCTACTCAACATAGCAGAGTACACAAGCTAGTATTCACATTCTGTACTGCTTACTTAACCTATTACTGAAATTTTTTTTATTAGTTCCAACAGGAGTACATGAAGTTATGTACTAGATCTTTTCATCAGCAACATGTAAATGTCCATTATCCATGTTCCAAAACGGGGAAGGAAAGACATCTTGATCCCTATCTGAGATTGTATTGCAAATATTTTTAAAGATAATATTTTTTACGATCCAGTATATTTTCCATAATTTATCATGGCTTAATTGACCTAACATTGGGTTATCTAAGTAGCAATAATTATCCTTCTAAATTATTTCAAAGCACTCTTTTTTGGTGATTACTTTGTATCTCAGTTCATACTGCACCCACACACACAAATGATACACCACTTGAAAGGTAAACTTGCCGCCTTCGGCAAGAAAATAGCCAAACAAACCACGCATCCATAATGTAATCAGAAAATACACTTTAAACATTAATTTTCGAAAACCTGTAGTAAGGAAAAATAACCTACAGGTGGCACCACACTACCCCAAAGCATACTAATACAAAGCTGAAACAAATCCTAACATTTGCCTTGGGGGCTTTCCAGTTTGCCGAACTCCCTTCCCAGACGATTTCAGGCAGGTAGATATAAAGTATTATATGTGGAAGTAGAATAAAAGTAAAACTTTACCTGTTTAAGACTTCAGCTTTAAAACTGAAAATATAAATTAATGCAGCCTAAAAGGGACCGGACAGGTTCTGAACCATCACATTTTCCATACTATTGGACAGTCATTGAAAAGTCTATCTTCCTTCTAAGGTTGCAGCTTATTGGTGACCTGGAGTCACCTCTGGTTCCAAGTAAAAAACTGCAGCGTTGACATAACTCAGAATGTGCATTGTTTCCCGATGGGAGAGATTTCCCCATAGGGAAAAAAAGGTAAAATAATCAGCAGATATTACTTTTTATTTTTTGAAGGGATATTCCCAATTATTATACAATGGTGTAAATACGCTCAGTTATGGGGTCAATTCACTACCCAACACTGCAGAAAAAATGGCAGTGCTGCTGTAGAGGGGAAAAAAATGCTGCTGCCCCTGTTCTTTTGCAAGGTCCTGACAATCAGACCCCTTAAATACTATTACGTTTAATGTTGGGGGATCTCCTTTAGGCTCGAGTCACACACAATGTATAAAAAAATCGGTCCATTTTACATGGACGAGAACTGCAGAAATGTTCCTTGAACAGTGATCCATATGTCATTCTTGTGCAATGCGAGGATGCGATTTTCTCGCATGTAAGTATCCGTGTGACATCCGTATGACATCCGTATGGCGAGATTTTCTCGCCGACTTGCAAAATGGACATATAATTGATCCATTACCTCAAATATTCGTGAAAACATATATATATATAAATATATATATATGTCAGTGACACACATACCTCTCTGTGTTCATAATCTCATTAAATACATTTACATTTGACCAGCTTAATTTTCCTGAAATTGCCTGCGCCCCCGACAGCCAATATGCGAAAATTTCGCACGGGCCAACTAGTAATATTAATAATAAAAAAAATCACCATAATAATCGCTTAATCGCTATATGACACTTTACAATTAAGCGAATACATATACAAGCAATATCAGTCATATTATAGTATATGCAATACAATCTAATTTCCTAACTTGTAATGGATGGAAACAAGGTTTTTAAATTAAACTCTAATCCCATACCATTAATTCAGAGATGGCAACTAAATGACAATACATACATGTGTTTTATGGCTATGTCCTATTGTCTTTACTATTTTAAAGATATGCTAATGGGTTGAAATAAACCATGGACATAAAGTATTGGTAGCATAAGGAGTTAGTATGGGCGGCTATAACTGGCTCCTGACCATGAAATCTCATTCTGTAGTTGAATCTATAATGGCGTCTCTATAGGTCATCAGCTCTGAATACCGTGAAATGTTTGAGGTCGCTTTTCCTGCATTGACACAGAAGAATAGAATCAGCCGGGGGAAATAAAAGCAAAAGCCAACCTTAGCTGCCCCATCTACTGAGCTCGGCAGTTCATTTCAGGGCTCCCCACCAAGATGTCACTCTCTGACCAGTTTACTTTAAAATGGCTTAATTAGCTGAAAGAAAAGCTATGTCTGAGCATGTTTGTGTTGCTGAAAAAAGGCTTCTTCCATTCAGATTGCTCATGCTCCATCTTGTCGGAAATCCAAGGTTTTGAAATGAAACAACATTCCTTTCATACAGCATTAGGTCCCTGACAACAAATTTTCCTGCATCAGGAAAACAACAGGTTTTAAAGCATTTAGTAAGTAGAACAACCCACACATTGGACAACACCCACACTCACTGACAACAATGAGTGTAGGTCAGTGTTGTGAGGATTTTTTCAGATGGCACTGTTTGAGTTCTACAGAATTGTCTGTGTATATATATATATATATATATATATATATATATATATATATTTATTTATTTCTTTTCACAAAATTTAATGTGTTTCAGTCTTTTCTAAAATTGTTCAAAGCATGTAATGTATGGACAATAACTTTTCCCAACGGGCAACATGAGAAACCGTGACTGTTGTGAAAGGTCAAATACACAGTCTCAACTTAATTCTGCTCATTACTCTTATTATGATTTTATTATTTTATATTAACTTTATCACTTAAAATTGAGCAGAATTGACCCCTTATTGACATATGACATACCGGTACATCATATTTTACAAAGACTTCCCGCAAATTGACATACTGCTACGTCATGGGGGAAAATGATCACTGTGTCAAAAGACACAGTGCTCAGGCAAGCATGGCTGCTGTCTTCTACAGCAGGCCATCTTCTACCACCACCAAGGTTGGCATTGCTGCACCCCCCTCCACCCCACGCATTGCTCAATTATGACCAATCAATCACTGCAATTGTACATTTACAGCCCCTATCCCGATTCCTTTTCATGATGGTGATTGATGACATTTGTCAGTACCACTCGAATGTAATCTTGTAGACCCATGCACCTGCCCCCTGTACTTGTCATCTTCTGAATGGTCACAATAAAACGACCATCCAATGAAATACTGGTGGCGCCGAGTCACCTGCAGGTCACCACTGTTCCTGCATCTATTCTAGTGAGGTACGTAATACAGAACAGTGACTAATGTGCTGCTCGGCAATCTGACTTTAGGGACTTTTGATTCTACAACAAAAATCCATATTCCCCTCAGTGTACATATTGCTGCTGCTGCACGCTGATCAGTGATGAAAGTCACTGATCAGCTTTTTCACATAATTTTTGGGTGGTTTCTCTCCATCCATATATATTTTTTAATTTCTACAGCCCCCGTTCTGCAGCCACTGAGTGCGTATCGGTTATGTACATGACTGATCAGCATCTGTACTCAATTTTTGGCAAGGACTTTTTTTCCTGTCAGGTTTTCATTTTTGCATTTTCACCACTTCTGAATGACATCATGGCTGAACAACATCCGTGCACAATATTTTGAGTAGGAGTATATTTATTTTTTGCAGATTTTTTACTTTTGTGACTTTTTTGTAATTTTATCTGCCACACCTCTGTGGGTGTAACCTGCAGCCTCAATGCTCAGTGATCAGTATTGCAAGTCACTGAACAGAGTCCGCTGCAGATTTCAATTTTTCTTTTTCAAAACAGTGAAAAAAAAAAGAATTGAAGAAAGTATTAAAAAAAACAGCAAAAAAAAAAACACATGATAGTGTAGATTTATGGGCAGCATAATATGTAGCAAAGTTGTAATTAGCTTACACTACAGTATTTTTCTACTAAAATGTAGAATTACAGTCAGCGTTAGTTGCGGGTGCTCAGTAGTTGTCTTTACTGATGTACGTCTAGTAAAACTAATGTAGTGTAGCTTCAGAATTTTAGGTAAAAAAAAAAAATTATAGTGCAGTTGCTTTCTGCTAATATATACAGTTATTACAGAAAATGAAGTATTTTTCTGAGAAAATTATTGCAATTACCCATGTTTTGTTATACACATGTTTATTTCCTTTGTGTGTATTGAAACAACACAAAAAAAGGCAAATTGGACATAGTTTCACACAAAACTTGAATCGACAAAATTGTTGGCATCCTCAACTTAATATTTGGTTGCACACACTTTGTATTAAATAACAGGAATCAGTTCACCGAACATATCCAAACCCCATAAGATTCAATGGGAGGCAAGACCAAATTCATAGACAACACCTTAAGGGGTGAAAAAAAGCTTCCCAAACAGCTAAAATTAGGGGCAGACACCATATAAAGTGTCATCAATTGACCCACAGTAGAAATTTGCAAATGGCACAGCAGCAGTCAACCATGGGCCATGCATGAGATGTCAGGGTCTGGCTCAGCATTTAGAGCTTGGAATTGAAGTTTTTATGAGGCCCTGGTGGTTAAGGAAGCGGTGTTAACCTTGCTAGCTTGGAGACTTAAAGGGACTCTGTCACCTGAATTTGGAGGGAACAATTTTCAGCCATAGAGGTGGGGTTTTCGGGTGTTTGATTCACCCTTTCCTAACCCGCTGGCTGCATGCTGGCTGCAATATTGGATTGAAGTTCATTCTCTGTCCTTCATAGTACACGCCTGTGTTCCCTCCAAATTCAGGTGACAGAGTCCTTTAGCACAGCAAAGGGAAACCTAAAACAGAACATTTAATTAACATTAATTAGAACACAGAATGACACAACATACAAAGACAAACTTGTGCATTAACCAAAGTTAATCGGACAAAATACTGATAAACAGTACAGAGGAAAATACTCAGTAGACAAATTTGTTCACTGCACAGCCCTTAAAGGGCCACTGTCACCCCCCTCCAGCCGTTCTAAACTAAAAGAGCCACCTTGTGCAGCAGTAATGCTGCATTCTAACACGGTGGCTCTTTTAGTTTTTGGTTCATGTATTCCCAAAATAAAGCGTTTTGAAACTTATCCAAAATACCTGTCTTTATCCAGGGAGGCAGGTCCTCACTCCCCTGCTTGAACCACTACTCTGCCGTCACTCAAATCTTCAGGGGCTTTTGGCGCCGCCCCCTCCGTGCTGTTTTCGCTTGAAAACCGGCGCCTGCGCTGTGTTGTACTGTGTCGTGCAGGCGCAGTAAGCTCTGGCCATCTGATGTCCCAGCCAGGCTTGCAGACTGCGCCTGTGCGGGCAGTGCGGCCACCCACCTTGGTAATCCCAGCCCCGCAGTGTGTTATGCATTATGCACAGTGTGGGGCTAGGATTCCTGGGCATGCGCACTGCGTGTGTCAGCGGGGGACCTGGGTGAGTGGCTGACACACACATAAGCGGCGTTAAAGGAGCAGGACGGCGTACTGGGAGCCGCACCTGTCCCTACCACTTTAACGGGGCCCTGGCTTTTCCTTATCTCAGGGATACCTATGAAGGTTAGGAGACCCGAGCCACCAGCATATCCCTGTCTCCTGTACAGGCCCTATTAGTGGCCCCCTCTCCCCCTAAAGGAGGTGGACCGCACCAGTGTAATTATACAACAAATAACAGGGTAAGCAGACAAGGTAACTAAAAGATTCAAACTCACGAAATGCTCACACAACTACAGAGGAAACACAGAGAAGGGAAGAGAAGGAATAAACTTAGGAAGGAAAACAGGTTTAACATGCAACCAAAACTGCAGACACCAATCTCTGTAAATAAACCTCCAACACCAACACCTCTCTCCATCAACCTCCAAGCCAGGCAGTAGAACTGATCACTGACACTAGCTGAAGTCAGGACTGGGTCTAAATAGAGGATCAGATTACAAGATCCATTTCAGCTGAGAGACCCAGCTCTCAGCAACTCAGAAATAAGTGTTAACTCCTGCACTGCTGGCACAAAGCAGCTAGGCCAGAAAACAGGTGAAGAGCTTCTGTTCACTGTGTGTGAACGAGGCCCAGAGCTCTGCGGTTCTCTGGAACCTCTCTGTCGTGGTAGCCCCGTGACACAGGTATTTTGGATAAATTTCAAAACGCTTTATTTTGGGAATACATGAACCAAAAACTAAAAGAGCCACCTTGTTAGAATGCAGCATTACTGCTGCACAAGGTGGCTCTTTTAGTTTATAACGGCTGGAGGGGGGTGACAGTGGCCCTTTAAGGTTGTTATTCAAACATACACCTTTTCGGTAAAGCAGAGAGACCAAATGTATCCAAAAGGTGCTACTGTCAATAAAGAAAAATATACCATCTATAAGGTGATAAATCAACACCGCTGATCATCACCAGTACAATGCTTTAAGTACAGGGAGGCACATAAAAAATTCTACGGTAAGGCTTGCATAAGACACTATTCACACAGATAGGTGTGATGCACAATGTCTGGTCCACCTACTGATCACGCCCATAGTATTAGCAGGCGGGCCATCCAGCACAATATATAAATGCACCACACAAAAACTAAGCCAACATAAAGGGGCCCTGCCGCACCCTGCAAAAAAAATGATAAAAAGCGCAATAAAAAAATGAATAAATTAATGCATATAATGCATTAAATGAGGTATTGATTACTATTTTGGCCAAAATGGATAAGCTTGCAACTCAACGCCAAGGGTCCTCATTAACTTGCGAGTAATACGCTAATATCAAAAACAGCTAACTTAGAGAAACTAAAAAAAAAACGCATCATGAAAAGCAGACTCACCAAAATCTTGTCAAATGACAAATGCACTAGCAGGGTGCAGCAGCCCCCCACTGATAAAGGCTGGAGCAGCACAGGTGCAAGCTACTGATGAGAACAACCACTCACTCACCTAAATAATAGAAGGGTAGGCTGCCTAGTAGCTAAAATGCACACACTTTGCGGATTTTTCTGCGGATCTGCAGCTGCGGGTCCGCAGCAGCTTTCCATGCGATTACAGTACAATGTAAACCTATGGAAAATGCAATCCGCTGTGCCCATGCTGCGGAAAAAAACACACGTAAATGCTGCGGTTTACATTCCGCAGCATGTCAATTCTTTGTGCGGATTCCGCAGCGGTTTACACCTGCTCCATAATAGGAATCCGCAGGTGTAAAACCGCAGGTTGAATCCGCACAAAATCCGCATAAAATCCGCAGTAAATCTGCAGGTAAAACGCAGTGCCTTTTCCCTGCGGATTTCTCAAATCCGCTGCCGAAAAATCCACAGAGCTCAAAGCAACGTGTGCACATACCCTAAGGCTTGCATAAGACACTAATCACACAGATAGGTGTGATGCACAGTGTCTGGACAACCTATTGATCATGCTCATAGTATTAGCAGGTGGGCCGTCCAGCACTATATATATATGCACCACACAAAGACAAAGCCAACTTGAAGGGGCTCTGCCGCACCCTGCAAAAAAATGATAAAAAGTGCAATAAAAAGATGAAGAAAATGAATGCATATAATACACTAAATGAGGTATTGGTTACTATTTTGGCCAAAATGGATAAGCTCGCTACCCAATGCCAAGGGTCCTAAGTAACTTGCGAGTCCTAGGCTAATATCAAAAAACAGCTAACATTGATTGCCAACAATTTTCAATCTCCCATGGAATAGTTCCTTTCAGAAGTGGAAAAAACCTTCGAGAAGAAACCACATGACCATATGACCCGTAGACGACATCTGGGTGAGAACCGCTCCAGTACCTATGGAAGAAGAGTCTACCTCAAGCAAGAATTGCTTATCAGAGTCTGGTCGATGGAGAACAGGTGCAGAAGAGAAGGCCTGTTATAGCAAAACAAAAGCTTCCTCTGCCTCGGGAGTCCAATTCTTGGCATCTGAGACTTTCTGGGTCAAAGCCAAGATGGGTGCCACTCAGGTGGAATAGTGTGGAATGAAAAGACGGTAATAGTTGGTGAACCCCAGGAACCGTTGTATGGCTTTCAGGGGCAGGCGGATGACAGTCTGCGGAGACAAACAGTGTAAGCAGAACACTGGCAAAACTGTTATGAAAGGCAATTCAGTACCACAATGGACATAGCGGTCAGAGCACATACAGTGATCTGACAATAACCCAAAATCATAGAACGAGCTCTGAGACGTGGGAACTCTGCAGACCGCAATCCCTAATCCTCTCCAAACAACACTAGAGGCAGCCGTGGATTGCGCCTAACTCTGCCTATGCAACTCGGCACAGCCTGAGAAACTAACTAGCCTGAAGATAGAAAATAAGCCTACCTTGCCTCAGAGAAATACCCCAAAGGAAAAGGCAGCCCCCCACATATAATGACTGTGAGTTAAGATGAAAAGACATACGTAGAGATGAAATAGATTCAGCAAAGTGAGGCCCGACTTTCTTAACAGAGCGAGGATAGAAAAGGTAACTTTGCGGTCTACACAAAACCCTAAAGAAAACCACGCAAAGGGGGCAAAAAGACCCTCCGTACCGAACTAACGGCACGGAGGTACACCCTTTGCGTCCCAGAGCTTCCAGCAACAAATTAGACAAGCTGGACAGAAAAAATAGCAAACAAATAGCAAAGAAGAACTTAGCTATGCAGAGCAGCAGGCCACAGGAATGATCCAGGGAAAAGCTAGTCCAACACTGGAACATTGACAGGAAGCCAGGATCAAAGCATTAGGTGGAGTTAAGTAGAGAAGCACCTAACGACCTCACCAGATCACCTGAGGGAGGAAACTCAGAAGCCGCAGTACCACTTCCCTCCACCAACAGAAGCTCACAGAGAGAATCAGCCGAAGTACCACTTGTGACCACAGGAGGGAGCTCTGCCACAGAATTCACAACAGTACCCCCCCCCTTGAGGAGGGGTCACCGAACCCTCACCAGAGCCCCCAGGCCGACCAGGATGAGCCACATGAAAGGCACGAACAAGATCGGGAGCATGGACATCAGAGGCAAAAACCCAGGAATTATCTTCCTGAGCATAACCCTTCCATTTAACCAGATACTGGAGTTTCCGTCTAGAAACACGAGAATCCAAAATCTTCTCCACAATATACTCCAATTCCCCCTCCACCAAAACCGGGGCAGGAGGATCAACAGATGGAACCATAGGTGCCACGTATCTCCGCAACAATGACCTATGGAATACGTTATGTATGGAAAAAGAATCTGGAAGGGTCAGACGAAAAGACACAGGATTAAGAACCTCAGAAATCCTATACGGACCAATGAAACGAGGTTTAAACTTAGGAGAGGAAACCTTTATAGGAATATGACGAGAAGATAACCAAACCAGATCCCCAACACGAAGTCGGGGACCCACACGGCATCTGCGATTAGCGAAACGTTGAGCCTTCTCCTGGGACAAGGTCAAATTGTCCACTACATGAGTCCAAATCTGCTGCAACCTGTCCACCACAGCATCCACACCAGGACAGTCCGAAGACTCAACCTCCAGGGTGTTGTGATGCAAAAAAGTGGGGATTTATTACATACAGTAAATCACAAACGTTTCGGTCGATACTGGACCTTCATCAGTGTGCTAGGTCTAATTGTATACTTGTATGGCCCCAAAAACAATAGAATACTCGGATTTGCATCAATCAGACATGCTGGAAAAAAGGGCAACAAGCCGGGAGGAAACAGAACCAGGCTGGTCAACTGACGGTGAGTCAGAATAATAGGTGGCGCTGGGGATAAACTGGGGATAAATGCGGTATCCACCGCTAATAGAGTGTGGCACACTCTATTAGCGGTGGATACCGCATTTATCCCCAGTGTCCCGGCGTACTGACAGCTCTTTTAAGCCTCAGCGCCACCTATTATTCTGACTCACCGTCAGTTGACCAGCCTGGTTCTGTTTCCTCCCGGCTTGTTGCCCTTTTTTTCCAGCATGTCTGATTGATGCAAATCCGAGTATTCTATTGTTTTTGGGGCCATACAAGTATACAATTATACCTAGCACACTGATGAAGGTCCAGTATCGACCGAAACGTTTGTGATTTACTGTATGTTATAAATCCCCACTTTTTTGCATCACAACACCCTGGAGTGTGCTAGTCACTTTATATTGTATACGTTCAGGTTTGGGCACCTGTGACTGTGCACCTTCCCTATTTAGGCTGTGCTTAGCATCTTCTATATCGAAGACTCAACCTGTCCTGAAGAGAAACGAGGATGGAACCCAGAATTGCAGAAAAATGGCGAAACCAAGGTAGCCGAGCTGGCCCGATTATTAAGGGCGAACTCAGCCAAAGGCAAAAAGGACACCCAGTCATCCTGATCGGCAGAAACAAAGCATCTCAGATATGTTTCCAAGGTCTAATTGGTTCGTTCGGTCTGGCCATTAGTCTGAGGATGGAAAGCCGAGGAAAAAGACAAGTCAATGCCCATCCTACCACAAAAGGCTCGCCAAAACCTTGAAACAAACTGGGAACCTCTGTCAGAAACGATATTCTCTGGAATGCCATGTAAACGAACCACATGCTGGAAGAACAATGGCACCAAATCAGAGGAGGAAGGCAATTTAGACAAGGGTACCAGATGGACCATCTTAGAAAAGCGATCACAGACCACCCAAATGACTGACATCTTTTGAGAAACGTGAAGATCAGAAATAAAATCCATAGAGATATGTGTCCAAGGCCTCTTCGGGACCGGCAAGGGCAAAAGCAACCCACTGGCACGAGAACAGCAGGGCTTAGCCCGAGCACAAATCCCACAGGACTGCACAAAAGCACGCACATCCCGCGACAGAGACGGCCACCAAAAGGATCTAGCCACTAACTCTCTGGTACCAAAGATTCCAGGATGACCAGCCAACACCGAACACTGAACCTCAGAGATAACTTTATTGGTCCACCTATCAGGGACAAACAGTCTCTCCGCTGGACAACGATCAGGTTTATTAGCCTGAAATTTTTGCAGCACCCGCCGCAAATCAGGGGAGATGGCAGACACAATTACTCCTTCCTTGAGGATACTCGCTGGCTCAGACAAACCCGGAGAGTCGGGCACAAAACTCCTAGACAGAGCATCCGCCTTCACATTTTTAGAGCCCGGAAGGTACGAAATCACAAAGTCAAAACGGGCAAAAAACAGCGACCAACGAGCCTGTCTAGGATTCAACCGCTTAGCAGACTCAAGATAAGTCAAGTTCTTATGATCAGTCAATACCACCACGCGATGCTTAGCTCCTTCAAGCCAATGACGCCACTCCTCGAACGCCCACTTCATGGCCAGCAACTCTCGGTTGCCCACATCATAATTTTGCTCAGCAGGCGAAAACTTCCTGGAAAAAAAAGCGCATGGTTTCATCACTGAGCAATCAGAACCTCTCTGCGACAAAACAGCCCCTGCTCCAATCTCAGAAGCATCAACCTCGACCTGGAACGGAAGAGAAACATCTGGTTGACACAACACAGGGGCAGAAGAAAAACGACGCTTCAACTCTTGAAAAGCTTCCACAGCAGCAGAAGACCAATTGACCAAATCAGCACCCTTCTTGGTCAAATCGGTCAATGGTTTGGCAATACTAGAAAAATTGCAGATGAAGCGACGATAAAAATTAGCAAAGCCCAGGAACTTTTGCAGACTTTTCAGAGATGTCGGCTGAGTCCAATCATGGATGGCTTGGACCTTAACAGGATCCATCTCGATAGTAGAAGGGGAAAAGATGAACCCCAAAAATGAAACCTTCTGCACACCAAAGAGACACTTTGATCCCTTCACAAACAAATAATTAGCACGCAGGACCTGAAAAACTGTTCTGACCTGCTTCACATGAGACTCCCAATCATCCGAGAAGATCAAAATGTCATCCAAGTACACAATCAGGAATTTATCCAGGTACTCTCGGAAGATGTCATGCATAAAGGACTGAAACACTGACGGAGCATTGGCAAGTCCGAATGGCATCACTAGATACTCAAAATGACCCTCGGGCGTATTAAATGCAGTTTTCCATTCATCTCCTCGCCTGATTCGCACCAGATTATACGCACCACGAAGATCTATCTTGGTGAACCAACTAGCCCCCTTAATCCGAGCAAACAAATCAGATAACAATGGCAAGGGGTACTGAAATTTAACCGTGATCTTATTTAGAAGGCGGTAATCTATACAAGGTCTCAGCGAACCATCCTTCTTGGCTACAAAAAAGAACCCTGCTCCTAATGGTGACGATGACGGGCGAATATGCCCCTTCTCCAGGGATTCCTTCACATAACTGCGCATAGCGGCGTGCTCAGGCACAGATAAATTAAACAGTCGACCTTTTGGGAATTTACTACCAGGAATCAAATTGATAGCACAATCACAATCCCTATGCGGAGGTAGGGCATCGGACCTGGGCTCATCAAATACATCCCGGTAATCAGACAAGAACTCTGGAACCTCAGAAGGGGTGGATGACGAAATTGACAGAAATGGAACATCACCATGTACCCCCTGACAACCCCAGCTGGACACCGACATGGATTTCCAATCTAATACTGGATTATGGGCTTGTAGCCATGGCAACCCCAACACGACCACAACATGCAGATTATGCAACACCAGAAAGCGAATAACCTCCTGATGTGCAGGAGCCATGCACATGGTCAGCTGGGTCCAGTATTGAGGCTTATTCTTGGCCAAAGGCGTGGCATCAATTCCTCTCAATGGAATAGGACACTGCAAGGGCTCTAAGAGAAACCCACAACGCTTAGCATACTCCAAGTCCATCAAATTCAGGGCAGCGCCTGAATCCACAAATGCCATGACAGAATACGATGACAAAGAGCAGATCAAGGTAACGGACAGAAGAAATTTTGACTGTACCGTACCAATGGTGGCAGACCTAGCGAACCGCTTAGTGCGCTTAGGACAATCAGAGATAGCATGAGTGGAATCACCACAGTAGAAACACAGCCCATTCAGACGTCTGTGTTCTTGCCGTTCAACTCTGGTCAAAGTCCTATCGCACTGCATAGGCTCAGGTTTAAGCTCAGGTAATACCGCCAAATGGTGCACAGATTTACGCTCACGCAAGCGTCGACCGATCTGAATGGCCAAAGACATAGACTCATTCAAACCAGCAGGCATAGGAAATCCCACCATGACATCCTTAAGGGCTTCAGAGAGACCCTTTCTGAACATAGCTGCCAGCGCAGATTCATTCCATTGAGTGAGCACGGACCACTTTCTAAATTTCTGACAATATACCTCTATCTCATCCTGACCCTGACAAAGAGCCAGCAAATTATTCTCTGCCTGATCCACTGAATTAGGTTCATCGTACAGCAATCCGAGCGCCAGGAAAAACGCATCGATATTACTCAATGCAGGATCTCCTGGCGCAAGAGAAAATGCCCAGTCCTGAGGGTCGCCGCGCAAAAAAGAAATAACAATCAAAACCTGTTGAACTGGATCACCAGAGGAGCGAGGTTTCAAGGCCAGAAACAATTTACAATTATTTTTGAAACTCAGAAACTTAGTTCTATCTCCAAAAAGCAAATCAGGAATAGGAATTCTTGGTTCTAACATAGCTTTCTGATCAATAGTGTCTTGAATCTTTTGTACTCTTGCCGAGAGCTGATCCACAAATGAAGACAGACTTCTAATGTCCATCGCTACACCTGTGTACTGAACCACCCAAATGTCTAGGGGAAAAAAAAGTCAAAACACAGTGCAAAGAAAAAAAAATGGTCTCAGAACTTCTTTTTTTCCTCTATTGAGAATCATTTAGTACTTTGGGCTTCCTGTACTGTTATGAAAGGCAATTCAGTACCACAATGGACATAGCGGTCAGAGCACATACAGTGATCTGACAATAACCCAAAATCATAGAACGAGCTCTGAGATGTGGGAACTCTGCAGACCGCAATCCCTAATCCTCTCCAAACAACACTAGAGGCAGCCGTGGATTGCGCCTAACTCTGCCTATGCAACTCGGCACAGCCTGAGAAACTAACTAGCCTGAAGATAGAAAATAAGCCTACCTTGCCTCAGAGAAATACCCCAAAGGAAAAGGCAGCCCCCCACATATAATGACTGTGAGTTAAGATGAAAAGACAAACGTAGAGATGAAATAGATTCAGCAAAGTGAGGCCCGACTTTCTTAACAGAGCGAGGATAGAAAAGGTAACTTTGCGGTCTACACAAAACCCTAAAGAAAACCACGCAAAGGGGGCAAAAAGACCCTCCGTACCGAACTAACGGCACGGAGGTACACCCTTTGCGTCCCAGAGCTTCCAGCAACAAATTAGACAAGCTGGACAGAAAAAATAGCAAACAAATAGCAAAGAAGAACTTAGCTATGCAGAGCAGCAGGCCACAGGAATGATCCAGGGAAAAGCTAGTCCAACACTGGAACATTGACAGGAAGACAGGATCAAAGCATTAGGTGGAGTTAAGTAGAGAAGCACCTAGCGACCTCACCAGATCACCTGAGGGAGGAAACTCAGAAGCCGCAGTACCATTTCCCTCCACCAACAGAAGCTCACAGAGAGAATCAGCCGAAGTACTACTTGTGACCACAGGAGGGAGCTCTGCCACAGAATTCACAACACAAAACACTTTGAAGCAAACACTAGCTGAAACCGGAAGCTAGCAACAGAGGATACTAGTTGCTCCAGCACCCTCCCTATGGTGGAGGGGCTAGAAATAGTAATCACTAACACGTCATTGGTCAGAAGTACTCCTTGAAAAATGCGCGCTGTCTCTTTAAGCGACCGGGAGCGCTAGCGCGTGCTACCTAAGCACTCCACCCGGAAACCTGCTGGCTGCACGCCAGGGAGCAGGAGAGAGAGAGGAAGCAGAGGCTGAAGCAGGACAGCGTTGAGCCGGAACAGAGCAGGAGTCCCGAAGGGGACCCTGCAAAGGTACAGGTACTAGTTGACTAAAACTGCCGGTCTGGGAACAATACTGCTATGGGCAACACACATGGACGAGCCCCAAATTGGAGTACAAACATTTCCCCAAATTATTGACAAACACCACTAAAGTGTCATCAATTTCACAGAGTAAAAATATTATAATTGTGCAGTTTTTTGAAAACTCCAGTTACTGTACGGCCTACTCTACTCCCTTTCTTTGCAAGCTGCACAACGGTATTATTCTTATTTATTGTTATAGCACCATTTATGTGAAAAGGGTATACATAGTAAAAACAAGTACAACAATCTTAAACAATACAAGTCACTGACTGCTACTGGAGGATAGAGGAACCTGCCCATGAGGGATCACAGTCTATAAACAATGGTTAAAGTTATAATAGGTGAGGGTAGAGCTGCTTGCGCAGCGGTATGGTGGAGCGATGGTTATTGTCAGTGATAGACTTGTCGGTAGAGGTATTTCTTCAGGTTCCTTTTGAAGGTTCCAATGGTAGGTGAGAGTATGATATGTTGAGGGACACAGTTCCAGAGAAGAGGGGATCTACGGGAGGAATGTAGTATGCGATTGTGGGAAGAGGAGATGAAAGGGAACTAGAGAAGGAGATCTGGTGACGATCGGAGGTTGTGTGCAGGTAAGTATCAGGAGACTATATCAAAGATATATGGAGGAGACAGATTTTGGATTGCTTTGTATGTCAAACTTAGGGTTCAGAACAGGAGTCTCATTGCAATGGGGAGCCATTGCAAGGACTGACAGAAGGGATAAGCCGGGAAATAGCGGGGTGACAAGTAGATTAGATGAGTAGCAGAATTTAGGATACATTGGATGGGTTTGATAGTGTTACAAGGGAGGCCACAGAACAGGAGGTTGCAGTAGATGAGGCAGGAGAAGATGAGGACATGCACTAGTGTTTTTGCAGATTCATGGTTGAGGAATCTGCGGATTCGGGAGATATTTTTGTGTTGGAGTCAGCAGGAAGGGGAAAGGGCTTGGATGTTAGATTTGTAAAAAAGATCATAGTCAAGCCATTGATTTTGATGGATAGGTCAATTGAGTGGGTTTGAATGAGATGATGGAAAGATCATGAATTAGGTTTTATCCATGTTAAGGTCTAAAAACCTAGCAGAGAATAAAGATGAAATAAAGGACTGACATTGTGATATTCTGGTAAGTAAGGGAATGATATCAGGCCCAGAGAGGTTTATCCGTGTGTCATCAGCATAGAGCTGATACTGAATGCTGTGAGATTCAATGAGCTGTCCCAGGCTGAAGGTGTAGATGGAGTATATCAGGGGTCCTAAAACTGAACCTTGGGGGCACTGACAGATAGGGGTTGAGATGAGGAGGTGGTGTGTGAGTGGGAGACACTGAATGTCCTGTCTGTTAGGTATGAGGAGATCCAAAATAGGACAAAGTCTGTGATGCCAAGAGATGGGAGAGTATGGGGCAGCACGGTGGCGCAGTGGTTAGCACTGCAGCCTTGCAGCGCTGGAGTCATGGGTTCTAATCCCACCCAGGACAACATCTGCAAAGAGTTTGTATGTTCTCTCTGTGTTTGCGTGGGTTTCCTCCGGGTACTCCGGTTTCCTCCCACATTCCAAAGACATACTGATAGGGAACTTAGATTGTGAGCCCCATTGGGGACAGCGATGATAAGGCGTTCAAACTGTAAAGCGCTGCGGAATATGTTAGCGCTATATAAAAATAAAGATGTAAAGATGTAGTAAGGGGGAATGGTCCACTGTTTCAAAGGCAGATGACAGGTCTAGGAGGAGGAGGACAAAGTAATGTTGCTTAGATTTGGCGGTTAGCAGTTTGTTGTTGACTTTAGTCAGGGAAGTTTTAGTGAAGTGGTAGAGTCGGAAGCCAGATTGTAAATAGTCAAAGAGGGAGCAGGAGGATAGATTTGAGGACAGTTAGAAATTAAGGTGTTGCTCCACTAGTTTTGAGGCATAGGGGAGAAGTGATATGGGGCGATAGCTATGCACAAAGGATGGGTCAACAGAGGACTTTTTGAGGATTGGTGTGAATGAGGTACAGTATGTCTGAAGCATGAGGGGAAGACAACAGTTGTTAGTGACAGATTGAAGTGGTGGGCTAGCTTGGGGATGAAGCTGATGTAAGGTTTGGAATGAGGTGGGATGGGATTGGGTCAAGTACACAGGTGGTAAGTTGTGATTCGGAGAGTAAAGAGGAAAATTGATCTTCCATGATGGTGATCTTGGTTTTGGAGGTGGAGAGTTCAGTAGTTATGAGGAAGGGCTGTGGGGACTTTAGGCAAAAGCTTTGCCTTATGTTGTCAATCTTCTGCTTAAAGAATGAGGCAAAGTTTTAGCTGAGATGAGTGGATAGGGAGGGGGAGCTGAGAGAAAAGGAGATAATTGAAAGTACTGAATAGGTGTTTAGTGTTGTGAGACAGGGATGATATGAGAGATTAGAAGTAGGCTTGTTTTGCTGCAGTGACAAACTGTGCAGCATTTTGACAACTTCTGTTATTGGATGGGCTACTCAACTCCATTTCTTTGGCAGCCGCACATGGGTATTCCTTGTAGATGAGGGCCAGAATGTGCTCTAATGAATGGCAAGCTCTGCATCAAGTGACCTCAACTCCTTTTTCTCCACCTTAACATCACACACAGTACAATCCTCATAAGTGGCAGCCCAATTACCCTTGTTTCCCCCCCCCCATCACATCTCATCAATTGCCCAACTTACTGTGGGGAACTACAGATGGATGAGTCTTCAGAGCTGTTTGCACATTATATTCCATGGGCAGCACAGTTATGCTCCAAAGATTCACAGACTCAAGAGGAGGAAAACATCTGTACTGATGCTCAACATTTTTTGCAATTGGATATGAGGCTGGACAAAGTAGAGCCCAAGCAGAATCCAGACCCTAATCACCAGACGTTAACCACAGGGGTTTAGCTGATCCTGCTGCAACTCAGATACTTGAGGTGCATTTGGATTGTGCGATGCTAACCGGGCAGGAAGAGGAGGAGGGTGATTCTCAGGGCAAGGAATGGGAGAACAGAAAGGATGATGATTAGATTGTAGATCCCACAAAGGATGACTCAACTCATGTTACCTGCCAACTTTGTAAAAATTTGGTGAGATGAGGCTTAAAAAACAATAATATGCCTGTTACATTCATAAACTGGAATATGCATCAACATGCGTCAGTCTCGGAATCTCACTGCCCTAAAATGTGGACTAGCGGGGCTCACCAAACATCGGCCAGCCAATTAACCACATTTGCTGCTTCTTTGTCCTCCATCAACATGGCAAATGTTCTCGCACAGGTCTCCATCCGCAGACCCTCTACTTGTTTGCCTGCTACAGTGATCGTACGGCTGCATATATACATGTTCCATGCATTGTAATCCAGAGGTGTATATGCCATATGCTCACTATTAGTTTTCCAATAACTAATTATTGTGAGCAGCCTGCGGCCTCTTCGATTGATCGTTGCAAAATTATGTAATTGTCTGGACGATAGGGGTCAGCTGAGAGCTCTTCATTCCAAAGATCACAGATGGTGATTCTGCGTGACTTCCAGCCTGTGATCTCTGTGATTATTGGATGGCCAATCTAATCTGTTGGCCACTTAAATGCAGCCTTTCCACCTTGTGGATACAGATGCTTTCCGAAAGCTGATATCCATGTAGTCCCCCAGTACTAGTTGCCTGCGCTACACAAGCATGTCACAGACATCACTGACACCTGGCGAGCAAGCATGGACAGGTGCGTTACATCTCACTGATTGTGCACGGAGAGACTCTGGTGGGTGAGGGGGCAGGTGGAGAAGGGGCTGCTCCACATGTCTTGGAATCCCAAAGGCTTGCAGGGCGCTTGGGGATGGAGAACTAAGCCACTACACACCATAAGAAGGAGACCTAAACTTCTAGACAACAGGGCTTGGCAAAATAAACTACAAAATACCTAAAGTTGGATAACTAAACCATTATACACCAGAGGATGGAGAACTAAACTGCTAGACAACAGCGCTTGGAGAAATAAAGTACTAAACACTCAAAGTTGGATAACTAAAACAATACACACCAGAAGATGGAGAACTAAACTATTAGACATCGGGGATTGGAGAAATAAAGTACTGAACACCTAAAGATGGATAACTAAAACAATGCACACCAGAAGATGGATACCTAAACTACTGGACAACAGGGGTTGGAGAACTAAACTACTAATGTCTTGCACAGATTGAAGCAAATAATGCAAAGAATTTTACTCAGACAGAATCTCTAATGTCAAAGACAGGTTAGTCATAAGAAAAATAATAGCAATTGCTGAGGGTTGGCTTACTTGTATTGTAATTGCTCAGGACCCTGGCACAACAGCCACCATTGACATGACAGGTTGAATAGGAGTTTGTTTTCTGATTTTCTTGGTTAGGACCTTGGGCATACAAAGGCAAATACTAGTTAATAGACATTGGTGAGTTCAAAGTAAAATTCACAAGCTCATTCCCTCCACCAATTCAAAAAAGTTGCCCAACATTGTACTCTTTCTATAAATGATTAGCCACTGTGCTCTCTGTATAAAAAAATAAGCTGCTGTGCTTCCATGAATATAAATGTATCTTATGTACCTTCCTCAAAAATGTAGCCACTAGAAAAGATTGAATCAATCCTATGCCAATCGAATTCAAGTTGAATTTAATGAAATTTGCAAGTCCGAGCAAACTAACGATTTGCGATTAGATTAGTACAAATTGCCCAAAGATTCAGTATGATGTCTGATTTTATCGCTTTACCAGCTTTACTGAAAACCAAGTCCTTGGCTGAAATTTTCATCAGGGAAACTGTAAGATTACATGGAATCTTAAACGATATTGTCTCTGACTGGGGGTGGGGGGGGGTTTACAGTTTGTTTCCAAGTTTTGGAGGGCATTTTGCACTTGTCTAGGGATCCATCTGTCATTTTCTTTCATTGTCATTGTCTTTCTTCTGCATTTCACCGGCATTCTAATGGTCGGACTGAATGTGTTTACCCAATCTGGAGATGTATTGTAGGTATTTTGTGTCTGAAAATCAGGAGGATTGGGTTACCTACTTACCGCTATCCAAATTCGCTGTAAATAATCATTGTCATGAATCTACTGGTTAGTCCCCATTTTTCTCAGCATATGGGTTCCATCCTCAGTTCAGCTCATTTATTAAAAATTGTCCTTCTGGATTACCTGAAGAGGAATGGTTTTCATCATTTATTAAGTCTGTATGGCAGGGGATTACTAATAATTTGAGGAAGATGGGATCCAAATATAAGAGTGTGGCTAATCTGAGACGTTTGGTGGGTCTGGACCTGTGTGTTGATGACTTGGTGTGGTTGTCCTCTAGGAACATTAAAGGGACACTGTCACCTGGATTTGGAGGGAACAATCTTCAGCCATGGAGGTGGAGTTTTTGGGTTTTTGATTCACCCTTTCCTTACCCGCTGGCTGCATGCTGGCTGCAATATTGGATTGAAGTTCATTTTCTGTCCTCCATAGTACACGCCTGCACAAGGCAAGATTGCACCTTGTGCAGGCGTGTACTACAGAGGACAGAGAATGAACTTCAATCCAATATTGCAGCCAGCATGCAGCCAGCGGGTAAGGAAAGGGTGAATCAAAAACCCAAAAACCCCGCCTCCATGGCTGAAGATTGTTCCCTCCAAATTCAGGTGACAGTGTCCCTTTAAGTTGAAGGTACCATCTTGAAAACTGCGTTCCAGGTTAATCAGTCCTTATAAGTGTAATAGTATGCAGGTATGGAGTGTGTCACCACAGAACAGACAGACCAACAGTTGAGGGGTTTAATAAAAGGAATCAGGTTCTCCTCGCAGGGAGGAAGCAGAAGAATATAACTAACAATATAACAGTGTAAAAATATGGGAGTCAAACAGTGTAACATAATTAAGCAGGATTTCTTGAGAAAAAGAACACTTATCCTCTGTTGTCCGTGGGCTGAGTAGTCTCTAGGAGCCCGCTGCCTGGGGTTTCGGGAGTCAATGTGATATGCACAGACTCTGAGTCTCTAGCTTTTACAGCACAGCCTATCCCGGGAAAACGATGGTCAGTCTATTATTAAGTCTCTCACCAGGAATCAGGGGCTCTGCACTGATACCGTGGGTACCAGGGGTCACAATCTCTGTACTGATACCGTGCGTACCAGGGGGTCACATTCTCTGCACGGGCCAATGTCTCTGTACGGGTCTCAAAGCGCCCCTCTCCAGTCAAAGCAGAGTCCGATTTCATGTACTCACAACATGCAGTCCTTCTGGGTAATCTCCCTGTATTTGTCCTCTGACCGGGAGCTCTCTCTCTCCCGTTGCACAGCTACGCCCTGCTCTGACTGCTGCTCATGCTGCTCTGCTCCTTGCACGCCCAGCTTCCTTCCTGTCCCAGTCTCTAAGTCTGCCCCCTGGGGGACCTGTAGCACAGCTCAATGGTTCCAGGCATAGAGCCGAGAAAGTAACCACCCCCAGACTCTTCTTGTGCTTCACCTCCTTACATAAGATCGTAGCCATCATCAACCCCATAGCATTCCGCCTTTCTTTGCGCCCACCTTTAGGATTCATAATGTATTTCATCGATCTCTCCTCAAAAAATATGTTGCATCTTCGGTACCATCACCGCTACCACCATCTCCTATCATTGTTGATGGAAACTTTGAGTTTCAGATAGCGAAAATCATAGATTCTAATTTAATTCGTTGGTCACTTCAGTATCTGGTACTTTGGAGGGGATACCAGCATCTGACGTTCATGTGTCCAGACTGATCTGATCTTTTCACATGGCACACCCTGATAAATGCAGTGCTGAGGTTCCAAATGTACCTTGTAGAAGGGGAGAACTGCAACAGAGAGGAGCCAGAAGACCACAGCATCTGATTGCTCCTACTCCTGTGCTGAGAAGAAGCACTTTTTAATGGTGTTTATTTATTTTGGCAGAGCAGTGGTTAACCGGCCATTTTGGGCACTCTTAGCTCTCCGCTGAGCTCAGTTAGCCACTCCCATCCCCTTTATAATCTCAGTCCTGATTCAAACCCACGTCAGAGCTAGCTTTTGCTGCATGGCTTAGGAGGAGAGGTGTTCATATGAGAAGGAGTTAACTGTGACCATTGTGTGGTTTGTAAGTGTGTTAATTTCCTTCCCTTCTCTTGCTTTGTTTTTTCCTCATCCTCCACTCCCCAATACATTCCTCTGTTATATAGGAGTGAATATTTGTATGCCTGGTGTTTTCACTTACACCCTTGTTTGTGTAGCCTGTGTTAGGGCTAGCGGAACACACCAAATAATAAGACAGATAGAGTATGGTGCGTTCGCAGCCCGGGGTCCACCGTGCAGAGATGGAACCTGCTGCCAAGTAATGACGGACTATATGGCGGTACAAAGTGAATACACACATGGGCTAACCTGACCCTGTGTGAAGGAAACGAACCCTGTTACGTCACAGGGCCGTGGTACCGCACCAAGAGCGCAAGCAACGAGTCTCAGAACTCAATCCCAAGACACAGGATTTGAGTACATAGACCTCATGCGCTCGACACCGCTACTGAGGTGTCAGAGTGGCAGCAATAGAAGCACGAGAGCACATGCAGTGCCGCACTGGCGAACGCCACTAACCACCCAGGCTTGGGTCAGGAAAGCGCTGTGAAAGCACAAGGCGCCGCACTGGCGGTCACAGCAATAAGACGCTGTATTGTGTGTTTACGTGCTGATGGCTAAGTCGGGCGCTAGATAGCAAACATACACCTTCCGCGAACAGTCATCCAATAGGGAGGGTTCTTTAAAGAGCGACTTTCACACACAACACACACACATTTACAAATGTACACTAGCGCATGGCCGTGCGGTCATGCGCAGCTTATATAGTTGCAGCACGTTCAGGACCTTCCAATAAAGGACCAATGGGAAGCTGCTACCAAAGTTTTGCCCTTTCAGGACCTTCCTGGAGGACCAATGGGATGTGCTGCAGTTCCTGAGCATGTGACCCTCGATCTCCAATGGGAGATCTTGCCCTGGGCATGCTCAGAAAGAGAAAAGCAGGACTTAGCCCCAAAAGCATCTGCTCGCCGCTGCCCAACACTGACTTCAATGGCAGAAGCAGGAAAAGCAGCAGTAACTCTTTGTACAGAGAGAGACTGAGCAAGATGCTGGGACCGACGTCTCTGCTGAGCAGACTCCACTGCGGCTGGATAAGAATGAGAGACCGCAGCGGAGATGCCTCGAGATTCCCCTTGTGCAGAAGCGGGAACTCGACACCTAACAGCCTGTTTGTCGGGTTGGTGTACTGTGATGCACAGTAGCGCCCCTCTTCCCTGAGTGGAGGAAGAGAACAAACGGAGGGCTAACTCAGGAGAACGGCAAGGGTGGTGGCCCGCCATCTTCAACTTCAGAAGTATCCTAGAGAATAGGGCAAGCTAGGGTGCCCCCTAGTGGTAGGGACAGGGAAAGATCCCCTGGTTCACTGACTGCTTTGAAACATTTGTATGTATTCAGTTACTCATCCATATAGTATTCTGTGCTCTGGGGTAAATTTCTGTGGCATATAGCACTCCAGAAAAGCCTTGACAATTTTATCTGGATTCACTTACTCATCCATGGAGTATTTTGTGCTCTGGGGTACATTTCTGTGGCATGTAATACTCCAAAAAGCATTCAATTTTTTTTCTGTATTCAAATAGTCACCCATAAAGTGTAACATGCTTAGTGGGTGACTAAATGGCAGAATCACTTGAGACTCCCAAGAGAGTGACCGGAAGAATATCAGAGGCAGAGGAAGCTGGCGCGACAGCAGATGTGTCAGCAGAATGAGGTCTTGAACCGGCTGCTTTCTCAGAACTACCAATGCCCAAACCCACGCTGCAGCCTTCACCGCTGGGTTCTTGCGGACTGTGGACGGAAGAACCAGGACCCAGGAACTGGTAAGCGGACTGTGGGGCCTAGGCTGGTCAAATGAGAAAAGGGGGCTGCTAGGACCAGGGCTGGGAAAATGCTATTGGGCCTGTTGGCCGCAAGGTACTAACAGTTGGCATTCCGGGGGAGTTTTTTTTACATATGACGAGCAGCGAAGATGGGGGTCCATAAAAGAGTTCGGGATGCATCACCACATCTCGTTCAACCAGTGGGCAGTAGAGAAGGACACTTGCCTTGAAGGCTGCATAAACTGACGGCTAGAACCAAGGTCACGTTCCTCAAAATGAAGAGTCAACATTGCTGGTATGTGATGGGTGTGATCCGAGAAGGAAGGGAGCAGGATGAACACTTCTTGAGACATGAATAGGCCTGGGAGAGGCTCCTGGAGGCAGCTTGAGATGGGTCTACCACCCCTAGAGATCGCACTGTCCATGGGGTTCCCCATCCCCTATGTGGGAGCAGGCAATGGTGCAAGTTGTTTGAACGTGTATCAGATGCAGACAGAGGAAGACATGAGACAGGGAGATACTACCCAGCCATATCTCGTCTGCTCAACACAGATTGGGTAACAATGAGGAGCAGGAGGCTAAGGAAGAGGAGGAGGAACAGGAGCTAGCATAACAGAGGCTAGTACCCACACAAGCCTCATCCTGTCTTTCCTACCTGGATAGGCTGAGAATGGGAATGAGATGTAAGAGATTGAGGAAGAGGAGGAGGAAATGGTGAGTAGTCTTCTTGATGGAGACAGGAAAGTGTTGGCTGTAGGAACCTTGGGACATATTGCAGACTTTATTTACCACTGCCTTTCCTGTGACCCTCACATTACATTCATCTTAGCCAAAAAAAGAGTACTGATCGTTCACCCGGCTAGACCCACTCTGCAAGGAGAGCTTTGCATCTCTTCTCCCTGGTGTGGAGAGGTCTTCTAAAATGGGGCTATATCAGAAGGCCATCATCGAAAATATGTTGTAAAAATTCTGATTAGACAATGCTAGTGGCAGGAGGAAAGCTTCCTTGCCCAACCAAGGAGGAGACACAACAGGTACAACAGAGGCAGGGGTACATTGTCAAATGCATGGGCCAATTTCATGACACCCTTTCAGCCTCCATGCCCTGATGACCAGGTATTTTTGACAAGGAGGGAAAAGTTTTTAATGATGGTCAAGCAATTCCTGGCCAGCATAACTAGCGTAATCCGTAATTCCTCTCTGACGTTCAGCTATTGGGTCTCAAAACTGGACATCTGGCATGAGCTGATCCTCTAAGCCTTGGGGTATTGTGCTGCCGTGCCAGTAGCATCTTGTATGAGCGGGTTTTAAGTGCCACGAGGGATCGTAACAGACAGGTGCTTTCGCCTGCCAACAGAAAGTGCTGGCAACCTAAATCTGATAACAATGAACAAAGCCTGTATTAGACCCGACTTTTTTACACCACCAGATGACAACGCACACACAGTGATTTTAATGTTCAATATTTGGAGGCCCACTAATTGTTGCCTTTTAGGGTCTAGGGATGACTCTATAACTCTACATACTTTTTTTTACTTAAAATTACTTCACTTTTTGAGTGTTGAAGTACCATAACTACACTTTCTTATTTTTTGCTGAGGCACTCCAGTTGGTGCCTTCAAGGATGTATGGATGACCCAGTTTGTAATTATTGGCAGGCTTTCACTGTGTGCACAGCTTTTATGAGTGTAGGAGTAACAAAATTACACTTTGTTCACAATCTTTGAATAAAGCACTACAGTTGATGCCTTCAAGGGGGCATGGATGATCCTGCTTGTAATTTGTGGCAGGATTTGCATTTTCTTGGTATATAACCCTCAAAAGTGTATAGCCTTTATGAGACAAGGAGTACCACTTCATTAGAATTTGAAAAGAATGTGTATGAGGCCCTCATTTATGTCTAGTATAAGGTGTATCTGAGTCCCTCTGAGTCCCTAATTTTTGGCACTTGTTTCTTCCTTTATAAAAAAACACTGAAATTTCCATTTTTTTTAATAAAAAAAAAAATTTTGCTTTACTTAAATTATAATTTATTTTAAATCCTTTTAAAAGTTGGCTTTATATAAAAATCATTTTATGGAAAAAATGTTTAAATTTTTTTTTCTTACCTGCTACAATTTCTTGTCAATTTTTAACGTTTTATTGTCAGTCCTTAAAGTGGAGTAAAAGTGTGACACCATTGTTCTCAGCAGTGATCAGGGAGTCAGAGATGCTTCCAAGGGTCTTCCCCATCCTGTGCTCCTTCCATACAGCCATTTTTTCCATTTATTTCAACATTTTCACTGCCCCCCTGGCCTCTTTGTCGGGTCTACCAGAAAAATGGTCGGATTTCCTATTGACTTCAATTATATTCATTAATTGAAATGAGCACCCGAGCATTAGAAATTGCTCGCTTCGAGTAACGAGCATCAGAGCATTTTAATGCTCGTTCATCTCTAGTAATATTCTCTTTCATGCTACTAGGGAAGTGATAGAGCATTAACTTGTTTGCACCGAGCTCTTTTGAAACATCTAGAAAATAAACCATTGTTTCATTATATATTATTGTCATCTATCATTTGTGAATATGTGAAAAAATCTGTTCAATGCTGACTCCGGTTCTCTTTATTTATTATTGCATTTTTTATTTGTTCTTCATCTAAACTAGATCAGAATCCATTTCGTGTGGCACCTGTACATGTGAGTCCTTTTTCAGAAGAAAAGTAATGGTGGAACTCTGAGGGATAACAAAGAGTTCAGTGGCAGGACAGCAATCTGTCATGTAGCACGCCTGCCCTCAAATTAAAAGGAGAGCACAATGATACACAGCTTTTACTTTTCAAGCACGACTTTGAAGCACCTTGCATCTACCAGGCTTTATGCACTGTGATGGACCACCTGCCAGGAGATGTGTAGCCTCCTGACCTCTCTCAGCCCTGTGTGAAAAATTTTAGAAGGCAATGTATCATCTAATCTTGTGGACTCGCATAAAGCTCAAAAAAGAAAGATTTATAACTATAAACTATTTTCTTCTTTGAAAATGAAACAACTTTTCAGAATAAAGGCTCCATGTTGTCAAGGGTCAACATCTCATGACAAGTTAAATATTTAGCCCACCACTGCTATATACAATCATTTGAACATAAATCATGAAACTTTTCATTCATGATTTACCAGCAGAAATGTATTTACAGGTTCTTAAGTAAAATCTTTTTGTCTAATGAAAGTCAATAGGCATTCATTAATGACAATTAAATGTAAATCACAGTGTTATTAACTGTAAATGAACACATAATAAATGTTTTTGCTATCTGGCAAAAAAGAAGTATACTTAATCCTACTACTACCTATCTTGTAAATTGGAATATTGAACAATCTCTAAAGGGGTATTCACAAGTTTGGCAGTTATCTCCTATGCGACTGCTTTGACACATATCCTTCCTGGAACTATGTATCTTCTGAATGGAGCAGTGGTCGATCATACTCACTGCCGCTCCATTCATTCTTAAAAGGGACCACCAGAGATAGCCGGGCACAGAACTAACTCCCATGAGAATGAACGGAGCAACAGTGTGCATGTGTAAGCAGGTTGCGGGATGCAGTGACAGACAGAAGGCAAAGCAAGGGTTAACCAAATGTAACAATTTAATAGAACAGGGTATTCACTCCTTGCAAGGAGGTCAATTATTAAAGCATAGTTAAAATGAATAATGAAGGTAAAACAATAGAAGTGCAGTTAAGAAACTTATCGTGTCCTTTATGCTTCTCCTCAGCAGGTGATCCCGCAAAGGTTGTAGCACGGGGAACATCAGGGAAGATGTCCTCAGATGGGGTCCTTTAAACAATGGTACATCTTCTGGCGGGCAGCATTTGGTCTCCGGTACCTTCCGCTGAGCCCCTAGTCCATAAACATGTGCAGCCTAAGCAAACAAGGCCACGACACTTCCAGTGTCAACCGGGAACGGGCTCAAAGTCACTGGCAGGGAAGGCCGCGCGATTCTGTCTGGCTGTCGGCCTTCCCCCCTCTTCTCGTGAGCAGTACTCCCATTCACTGAGTGCACGGTACCTCTCTCCTGAGCAGCCCCGCTGGAGACGGCAGGGACCAACCAACGCAGCCTGTCGTGGTACCGGTAATGAGGGGACAGAGCACACTGCTCACCCGGCTGCACGGTGCTGCTGGTTCGCACCAAACTGCCAACTGCTGTGCGTGCTTTTTCTTTTTTCTTGCCCCTCCTACCTGCGTCATGAGGTTGGTCCCGCTGCTCATTCTTTCCCCCAGGCAACAGGGAGCCTCAACAGTTCCAGACCCGGCTGGGTACAGGTAACCGCAGCCCAGTTTTCCTCCTTACACATGACTGACTCCATTTAGAAGAGCCCCAGTTCTCAGAATCGGTGGGATTACCTTTGGTCAGACACCTAGCAATTGAGAAGTATTTCCTTATCGTATGGTTAGGGTATGATGGCCAAATTTGAGAATACCCCCATAATGTCCAAGAAACACACTTAAGCTATATGTAAGTTCAATGATTTGGGTGGAGATGACTCTTCCTTTCCAAACAAATGTTTCTGTATTTGCACCTTTTTCGTCTCTATACATCATACATGGCTTATATTGAGGCAATGTGGAAAGTCTTCATAAACACAGTAAGTGCATGCCTTAATAAAATTGTTTCATTTAATCAAAGAGGCAGGATGTTCAAGTAAAAATTAAAAATATAACTACTAGTGTTGAGCGATACCGTCCGATATTTGAAAGTATCGGTATCGGATGGTATCGGCCGATATCCGAAAAATATCGGATATCGCCGATACCAATATCCAATACCAATACAAGTCAATGGGACACAAATATCGGAAGAGCATAGTGAGCAGAACGGCACTAGAGTAGAACGTCTTTAAACAAGCAGGACTGTTAGTGGACAGCTGTGTATTCAGGCGTCACAATCATAATGGGTAATGGTGCTCTGCATGAATGTCCAGCAAGTAATCCGCATACAGTAAGAAAGGAGAAAATTATGCGGCACTCACCCAGAATTAGCTGTGAAGATTGTGATCTTTATTGGAGAAAAATGAAGATTACATCCGTCAGGACATCAGGTACATGAGAGGGTGCGGTATAGGAGCACGGATGACGGCCGTTTCGCACACACAGGTGCTTCGACGGGTCCAGGTAGGACCGCCTTGCTGAGCGACCAATCACAAGCCGCAACGTCATCGAAGGCCCTTTACGCCCTCATTCTTCGGAACGAAAGCAAGGCGGTTGCAGCGGTGACGACCAGGGCGCGTCAGAGGGTAAGTATATCAATATTTTTTATTTTTATTCTTTATTTTACACATTAATCTTAATCCCAATACCGATTCCCGATATCACAAAAATATCGGAACTCAGGATAGGAATTCCGATACTGCAAATATCGGCCGATACCCGATACTTGCGGTATCGGAATGCTCAACACTAATAACTACACCTAATGTGCAGTATGTAGTTCACAGAAGACACTGCACATGTACAGGTTGAAGAATTATGCTTCAAGTGAGGGTTTATTTGTAATAAGTGCTATAGCGACAGGCAACTGTCGCTATACCACTTATTACAAATAAACGCTCACTTGAAGCATAATTCTTCAGCCTGTACGTGTGCAGTGTTTTCTATGAACTACTGTCTATGGGACCATCGGTGCGTTCTCACTAGCACCGTCCGACCAATTTCAGTTGAGTGCTAGCCTTTGAATCTTTCATAATGTGCAGTATGAGCAATCTTGATCTATTTGTGCTCCAGTCTTCAGATTCCAGGCTAATCAATCAAAAAATTCTGTTAAATCCTCAAAGTGTTAGAACACTTCATTGTTGGTAAATGTGAAAAATGACTAGGTGAAAGTCACTATGTATTTTTATGTGTGGATGCCCTCAAAAACAACAGTGTTTTTCATCACAAGTGTTGTGTGTGATTAAAAAATTTTATGGTGTTTTTTGGGGTCCCATGTTTGCTTCAGTCATCAGGGAAATTAAAAAAAATATGGAGCGCTCCCAAAGGCTAGGGGTACTCAGTACCGGGTCCTTCGGTTCTCAAATGGGGATGTCACGGTGGCTGACCCGGTCCGTGGCCCTCGGGATGTCCGTGTATAAAGGGAAAGGTCTTTAAAGGGGAAATGTTCATGATGCCACCTGTGGTATTTGGTCAGGGTGACTGACGCTGCTAAGGGGTCCGCTGGGGTGATGTTATGGCAGCTAGATGGTATACCTTCCCACAGGTGAAGTATATCCCCAGGGCTTCCCAATGTGTAGATTATGGATGGTGAGAGGCGCAGTGAAGAATGAGGACACAAGGTTGCAGTCTCTTTACTTTTTTACTAAAGGCTTCAGCATTCACAGTCCAGAGCACCAAATCACAGGGCAGGCAGAGTCCAGCCGGTTTGGAGGCAAATCCAGAGTCTCCTTATCCAGGTGGAAATCAGTAGCCTTCCTCTAGCACCTTGGTGTTGTAGTACCTTACTGCTAAGCCTCTCATAAGGTCCTCACAGATGTTGTAGATGTTATCGATGTTATGTCTCTCTCTCTCTGTCCCCCAGATGGATAGGACAAACCCGTATGATCGGTGGCTTGAGGCTTTTTTCAGGGACTCTATCATGCCCTGGTCTCTTGTGGGTGCCACCTTGCCTCCTCAGTGTTGGGGAGGATCAGTAACTTGCAATTAGCTGTCCTGCCGGTCTCTGGAGCAAGGCATAAAGGACTGTTGCTCCCTCGATGTTCTGGCTACCGGGATCCTGCGCCTCAGAAGGAGGCAGCCTGTGCAGGGCAGAACTCCTTCTGGTATCCACTCCTTTGCTATGACTTCTTCTCACTCTCTACAATACAATTGTCTTTTCGTGTCCTTTCTTAGGAACTACCGCACTTAGGGCAGGCGCAGCTCCGTGACCCTCTGTCTCAGCCTCTGACAGGCTCCCACCCCTGTCCGGGACCAACTACCTGAGCAAAGCTCAGCCTGCAACTGCCTGACTTCCTCTCCAGGCCACCAGTTTTACCTAAGTGTGAAGAGTGCCCTAATAAATAGGAGCATAGCTATTCCTGGTGGACTGGAGAATGAAATGTGTTGTATGTTTGTGGTACCTGGAAAAGAGATCTCCTTTATTGCCTCCAAAAGTAATATCACTCCCCCCTAGAGGAAAATGACATTACTGCAGCGACCAGGACCCTGGCGCACTGCATGTACACTACATATTTTTGATATTTTTTTTCTCATGTGTTTTGTGGCTTTTCTTCATAAGCACACATGTTCTATAGGGCTGATTCATCAAGCAAAAAACTGTGATTAAAAAGTTACATGCATACACACATTGCATACATACATCTTTTTCTCAGAAGAGGCAATTTGCATATTAAATTTCATAGAGGAGCATTGCACGGCGAATACGCCTCCTTACCTTGACAAGCCAGAGCTGGTATGTCACTCTCCACAAGGAGAAAAATTACCCCTTAGACCTCAGTCCAGAGCCTCTCACCTAGCCAAATCAGTTCTCATGCTTTGCACTGACGAGGGCAAACAGCCTGAAAAACACCGTGTCTGCGAGTTGAAATAGTGATTCGGCTTTTTATCCTAAGTCATATTGCAAGACTCGTTAAAGGGTTGATTGTGACTTGTGAGATCGCTACTTCCAACAGGTGGTGCTATAGAGTTCAAGTCCTCTTTTTCTCTGAGGAGGCAATTTGCTTAGTTGACTTTTGACATTTTTATGCAAACTCTGCCTACTTTTTAAAAAGTGATAGGTTCTAAACAGAGAGGGGTTTGTCCTAGAATGGCTCCATAAAAATGTTGACGCAAAAGTGGGATAAATAATAATAGAAATGTTCTCCAATCTAAGACTGTAGTACACTTTCTGATGCTGGCACATGGGACCGGAAAATATTCCAAATTCATGCATGCCTATTAAGAAATTTGTCTCAGGTTATTCCAGTGGAGTCTGGATCTTGATGTAATTTTATCTACTTTTAGGCCAGGGTCACATGAACGTTGGACCCTTTCTTAACTTTCCTCTAGTGTTAGGGTCGTGACCGACCCGTTTTAGGTTTTAAATGCATACAAATTCTACATGCATTTGTTTATTGCATCAAGACTTTTGACTTTTTCAGGAACTTATTGTTAAACAAAATACAATAAAATAAAACTATTTTACTAAATTGTAAAATGCTCTTATTAAAATTATAACATTTGTGTTGTTGGGGTCAATTTCGACCCAGGTCTAATATAAGAGTAAAAAAACAATAATAAGTCCCAAAACTGAACTCATAAACACAATATAAACCAACAGCCCACAGCCAGCTCTACCTCCAACAACTTGAGTTAGGGTACCGTCACACAGTGCAATTTTGATCGCTACGACGGCACGATTCGTGACGTTCGAGCGATATAGTTACGAGATCGCAGTGTCTGACACGCTCCTGCGATCAGGGACCCCGCTGAGAATCGTACGTCGTAGCAGATCGTTTGAAACTTTCTTTCGTCGTCTAGTGTCCCGCTGTGGCGGCATGATCGCATGGTATAACATATATTGTATACGATGTGCGCATAGTAACCAACGGCTTCTACATCGCACATACGTCATGAAATTATCGCTCCAGCGTCGTAGATTGCAAAGTGTGACAGCAGTCTACGACGCTGGAGCGATATTGTTACGACGCTGGAGCGTCACGGATCGTACCGTCGTAGCGATGAAAATTGCACTGTGTGACGGTACCCTTAGGGACATGTCCAGGCATGTATGGCCAAATCAGCTTAGAGTTGGTACTTTGCAGGGTATAGTTTATATTATTCTCTTGAGGTTCATTTGACAATATTTTTATATTGAAAATGAAAGGTATGCTCTCAAATGAAAGGCCGAGGGGGCCACAACAAAAATATTAAAATCAATCCTTCCATGGATGAGAAACCCTAACAAGGTAACTAAGAGGTAAGAAACTAATTGGATCATAAATAACTGTTTTTAGGGTATCCTAGGGGTGATTTAAGACACGGGTCAAAACCGACCCGTGAACATAAGAAAGAGTAACAAAAAGCTACCACTAGAGGAAGGTTAAAGGGCAAATCCAGCCCAAATTATCTTCTTTTCATTAGGAGATAGGTTTATAAAGAAGAATGTGTTCTTAACATATAGACCTGTTTGGACATATGGATCATTCTTGGTTAAAGGAATAGAAGAAGAAGTGAAGGAGTTGTGTATTTGGTCAGTATTTTATATCAGTATTTGTAAGCCAAAACCAGGAGTAGGTGAAAAGAGCCGAAGTGGTAACATGTTTTTATTATACTTTTCCTCTGATTGTTCCACACCTGGCTTTGTGTTGCAAATTCTGAGATATAAATCTCACAAAAAATTCAATGTGTGCATGTGGCCTAAGGCTAGGTTCATATTGCGTTAGCGCAACCCGCTAGCGCTAAACGGGTTGCACTAATGCAATGTTTTTAATGGGGCCGCATCCCGGGGTCGCGGTAACGTCCCCGCTCTCGCAGATCCAAACATGGCACGCGCTAGTGCTGCGCGTTCCCAGTGCCGAGAATGGGTGCGCTAATGGACGCGTTGCACGGCGTTAATTTCGCCGTGCAACGCTGTCCGTTAGCGCTTTCCCATTAACGCAATGGGAACCAAGCCTAACACTAAGACTATGTGCACACGTTGAGTATTTTGTCAAGTTCAAAGTCTTGCAGTATTTGTCTGTCATCAAGCCGACTTTTAAGCCTAAAATATTTTCTGAAATATTTTCTAAGTTCACAATGGTATAAAGACTGATGTATGAGCATCACTGATTTCCAGAATGCTTAAATTCCATTGGAATTGGTAAGAATATTCTGTCAAACTGTGAGTTAACAGACCAAACTTTTAAATTCCTATTTTGAGTCTGTGTTCTCTAAGAAAACAATTGTACCATCAACTGATCTTCAAGGTGCTATCAAATGGATAAAATAATCAGTTCTATAAACAGAGAGATGGTGAGGGAACACTTAGCTAATTTAAATGAATTTAAGTCCCCTGATCCAGATGAATTACACCCTAGGGTACTGAAAGAGATAGCAGAGAAAATTACAGAACCACTTGCCAGAATCTTTGAAAAATCCTGGAAAACAGGAGAAGTTCTAGAAGATTGGAGAAGGGAAAATGTTGAACTTATCTTCAAAAAATGAAAGAAAATGGTGCCATGAAATTACAGGTCAGTAGGCCTTATTTCTATACCAGGAAAGATGTTTGAACAACCCCATTCTGACATCGGGCATAATAGTATGCAGCACCTTTCCAGACAAATGACAGCGGATACATACAGAATTGCGATCCACCCGCAGCTGTTAACTAGTTAAGTACTGCTGTCAATATCTGACTGTGGCATTTAACTCATGCTTACCAGAAGTGCATCACTAAACCCACCCATCGGTGACCCCATCTCCAGTAGACCTCTATGGTTGTCACAGCCAGATTGCTATGAGCGCCGACTACCAGTGATCATTACTGCTACATACAGGCGATCTGATCATCGCCTGTATGTAGCAGAGCCGATCAGACAACTGCAGATTCTAGTCTCCCATGGAGACTATTGAAGCATGCAGAAAGTAATAAAAGTTTTTAAAAATTAAAAAATAAAAAACAAATAGAAAAGTTCAAATCACCTCCTTTTGCCCCATTCAAAACAATAAAAAAATCAAATATACACATATTTGGTATTGCCACATTCAGAATCTCCCTATCGATCAATTTTAAAAATTAATTTTCTTGATCAATAAACGGCGTAATGAGAAAAAAAGTAAAAACGCCAGAACTATGTTTTTTTGGTCACCACAACATTGCATTAAAATGCAATAACGGGCGATCAAAAGATCATATATGCACCAAAATAGTATCTTTAAAAGCGTAAGCTCGGTACACAAAAAATAAGCCCTCACCCAACCCCAGATCATGAAAAATGGAGACACTACAGGTATTGGAAAATGGCGCAATTTTTTTTTCAACAAACTTTGGAATTTTTTAAATAAAAAAAAGAACCTATACATGTTTGGTGTCTATGAACTCATAATGACCTGGAGAATCATAATGGCAGGTCAGTTTTAGCATTTAGTGAACATGGTAAAAAAAACAAAATAAAACACAAATGTGGAGTTGCACTTTTTTTGCAATTTCCCCGCATTTGGAATTTTTTTTTACCATTTTTCAGTACATGAAATGTTAAAACCAATGACATCATTCAAAAGTACAACTCGTCCCATAAAAAATATACCCTCACATGGCCATTTTGACAAAAAGGTAAAAAACTTATTGCTCTGGGAATTAGGGGAGCAAAAAAGAAAATGCAAAAACAAAAATACGTCTGGTCATTAAGGGGTTAAACAGCATGCATGCAAGTACTTGGATAACAATACCGTAATTATCCAGAGCCATCTTCAGCAAAGCATTTGAAAAAGTATCTCATGCTATCTTTATTGAAAAAATGAACAAGTATGGGATTGACAAGGCTACGGTTAGGTGGATTCATAACTAGCTCAGTGATCGTACTCAAAGAGTGGTAATAAATGGTTGCACATCCAATTGGAAGAGTTTCATATGGGGTACCACAAGGCTCTGTCCTTTCCCCAGTGTTGTTCAACATTTTTATAAATGATCTAGGTAAGGGAACTAAAGGTAAACTAATCAAACTTGCAAATGATGCAAGGCTAGGAGCAATAGCTAACACTAGAGAAGACAGAGAAAGGATTCAGAAGGATCTAGTTAAAGGGAACCTGTCACCCCGAAAATCGCGGGTGAGGTAAGCCCACCGGCATCAGGGGCTTATCTGCAGCATTCTGTAATGCTGTAGATAAGCCCCCGATGTTACCTGAAAAGGGAGAAAAAGACGTTAGATTATACTCACCCAGGGGCGGTCCCGCTGCTGGTCAGGTCGGATGGGCGTCTCCGGTCCGCTGCGGCGCCTCCTATCTTCTTTCCATGACGTCCTCTTCTGATCTTCAGCCACGGCTCCGGCGCAGGCGTACTTTGCTCTGCCCTCTTGAGGGCAGAGGATAGTACTGCAGTGCGCAGGCGCCAGAAAGGTCAGAGGCCCGGCGCCTGCGCACTGCAGTACTTTGTCTGCCCTCAACAGGGCAGAGCAAAGTACGCCTGCGCCGGAGCCGTGGCTGAAGATCAGAAGAGGACGTCATGGAAAGAAGATAGGAGGCGCCGCAGCGGACCGGAGACGCCCATCAGACCGGACCAGCAGCGGGACCGCCCCTGGGTGAGTATAATCTAACGTCTTTTTCTCCCTTTTCAGGTAACATCGGGGGCTTATCTACAGCATTACAGAATGCTGCAGATAAGCCCCTGATGCCGGTGGGCTTACCTCACCCCGGATTTTCGGGGTGACAGGTTCCCTTTAAGCTTCAACAATAAGCAATGACTATTAGGCTGCCGTCACACTAGCAGTATTTGGTCAGTATTTTACATCAGTATTTGTAAGCCAAAACCAGGAGTGGGTGATAAATGCAGAAGTGGTGCATATGTTTCTATTATACTTTTCCTCTAATTGTTCCACTCCTGGTTTTGGCTTACAAATACTGATGTAAAATACTGACCAAATACTGTTAGTGTGACGGCAGCCTTAGAATGATATTTAATAGGGAGAAATGCAAGATTCTACATATGAGAGAGAGAAACAAAATTACTTCTACAGAATGGGAGGAATAAAACTAAGCAACAGCACATGTGAAAAAGACTTGAGTATCAGACTGCACATGAGTCAACAGTTTGATGCAGCAGCAAAAAAACAAACACATTTCTGGAATGTATTAAGAGAAGAATAAAATCTAGATCACATGATGTAATTATCCCCTTCTACTCTTTCTTAGTCAGACCTAATCTAGAATACTGTGTCCAGTTATGGGCACCAGATTTTAAAAAAATACATTGAAAAACACTGGAGCAAGTTCAGAGAAGAGCTACCAGGATGGTGAGAGGACAGAAAAGTATGTCCTACGAGGAACGGTTAAAGGATCTGGGAATGTTTAGCTTACAAAAAAGAAGGTTAAGAGGAGACTTAATAGCATGTTAAATAAGCAGGGAGTGGTTATAAAATAGTCAGATCGCAATCCTACTGAACTTATGTTGGATATGCTTTAGAGAAAAGCGAAATCTATATATTGACTGCAAGTCACATAGACAGTACCACTAAAAATAGTCTCTAACAAAGCATAAGTGGAAAAAATAAAACGTAACTTTTATTGAAACTAAAGCCACACAAAGAAAAACTAAACCAAACACCCAAGTGAATAAAAACTGGGGCAAAGTCTCAATCGCATGGTATGGTGACCACAGAGACTAGTTGTCCCCTCATAGGACTGAATGATACCTCTATAGAATGTTAGAGAAATCAAATAAAACTAGGTTATGACTAAAAGAACTGGAGTCGAAAAACCACAAACAACAAACAGCGTCCAACCTAGTTATATGAGCAGACACTATACAGGGAGAGTGCAGGGCATGTTTATACAGGGGTAGCTGTGGACTGCCCTTGTAAGGGCAGGAGTCTTGGGGATAGCATACTGATAGCCCCATAGGGACCGACATAGGGACTGTCGTCCCCTTTACTCACCGGATCACCCTCCGACTAGAGACCATCCGGTGCTCCTGTGCCTACACTGTGGAACTGGTGAGATTGTTCCTTTTTATACTATTTATATAGCCACCAGTAGCACTGTTTATACTATACGCTACTTCTGATGGTTCTATTGTCTGCTCATATAACTAGGTTGGACGCTGTGTGTTGTTTGTGGTTTTTCGACTCCAGTTCTTTTAGTCATAACCTAGTTTTATTTGATTTCTCTAACATTCTATAGAGGTATCATTCAGTCCTATGAGGGGACAACTAGTCTCTGTGGTCACCATACGATGCGATTGAGACTTTGCCCCAGTTTTTATTCACTTGGGTGTTTGGTTTAGTTTTTCTTTGTGTGGCTTTAGTTTCAATAAAAGTTACGTTGGATATGCTTTACCATAAGTTCGAGGGCATCTTTCCTACGGTTTGATCACTACTTAAGAAAATGTGCGTAAAACCATTTGTCAGATTGGGAGTGTAGGATTTACTGTTATATCAGGTTTTTATAAATTATATATAAAGTTAAAAAAATAATTGTCAATATATTAATTTTAGAAATTTCTTGCATAAAACAAAGCAAAACTCTGCTAAGTGAGTTTATGAACTTTGCACGTGGATCCTTATTTTGCTTGTATAACTGTTCAATATTCCCTATTCTGGTGCCACACATAAGTGTGCTCGTCAGATAAATAATGGCGTATTTATAAACCCAGCCCATCCAGGCAGCAATCCAAATCAACTGCTACTAACACGCCCCTGCTGGTTTCCATAGTCCAGAAGGTTGCCGCCGGCCACACTCATCATACTGAATTATCCTGCATGTCTGCTTAAGGATGGCAGCTCTGCACAGCAGTTAATGGCAAGAAGATTTATTGCTTTTTTTTGACAATCTGTTATCCGCTAACTGAGCATGACACCTCTGGGATTGTGAGTCTTCGACCTGACATCAAACAGCAGAACAAAACCATGCCTTATTAAGGGAGTGTCAATTGTGAGCTCTTTATCTTTGCCGAAATGTCCCTAATCTTAACGGCCTTGTTTAAGACCAGGATATCTCGGTAAGACACACCTAAAATATGAGGGGAGTTCTGCAGAAATAAATATGCCTTCACATTACAGCAACATGGTGATTAACTGGCATTGAGGAGGTAGGCTCATTACTGTGCAGACAGTCTTGTCAGCTGGCGTTGAAATGCACAAAAAAATAGTTTATTTTCTCCTTATTGACCTGTTGGGAGCAACTGATCAAAAGGAAATAAATATGAATTGCTGGTGTGTCTGGTGTATCGCACGCCGTGAAAACAAACTAGGATTTTAGCTCACTGCTGAGAATAGATCAGATCAACCATGTACACATAGAAGGTTCATTTATCTTCATTTCACTTCTGAGTCTGTTAACTTGCTGGATTCAGCCACGATCATCATACGATGAGTAAAGAAATCTCCATATATCGGTACAAGAATAATAATTACTGTAGTCATGAGATTTTATGCTCCGACAATTGACTACAAAATATATAGATTTTCTATACTAAAAAATGCACAGAAAACTCAGCAAAAAAAAAACGAAAAAGAAAAAAACAAGCAAAACCTGCTTTTTTCTGCAGCTTCTTTCCTGCCAAAAACCAGGTTTTGCTGCAAAAAAACGGTGAAAAAAATGTCTTCCCCCCTAATGTGGACTTACCCTTTGGTTATGTTCACAAGTTGCATTTTTTGCGCGTTTTTTTTTTTTGACAGGGAAAACCAGCTCTCTAGGCAGTAAAGAAGCTTATAACAAAAAGTAGATTTTGGTGCATTTCTGCCGTTTTTCTTAGAAACATTTGTCCCTTCTGCATGCTGATACAGTTTAGTGCCTGTTATTCTTGAGTTTTCTGCACCTAAAAAGCAGCAAAACCTGATACGTGTGTTTTTGCTGCATTTTTGCACTTACTCATAGGTGAAAAAAATGCTGAAAAAATGCTCAAAAAAGATTCTGAAGATTTAAAAAAATGCAGCAGTTTTCCATTTCAGTCAGGAAAAAAAACCAATGTGTGCGTGAGATTTCTGAAATCTCATAGCTTTTGCTGGTAAAGTAAAACACAGCTATTATAAAAGCAAAAAAAAAAAACAAATAGGAAAAATGCAATGTGTGAACATAGCCTAAAATAAATTAGGTTACTCGCATTTCTTTACATGAGTTTTTGTCACGTTTTGATGGTGCAGTTTTTATCTCTTTTTGGTATATCATGTTTGAAGTATAATTGCCCTGTTTTTAATACTTCCTGGCATGTGGCTTTGACAAAACATTATTGATATAGACGTGTGCAAACTATGTCAGCTTTCCTCAACGGAAATGTATTAAAAATGGATATGAATTTTTAACCTATTACCACATTTTTTTCTGTGTGTTTTTGCTGTGAAAAGACACAGCATTTTACAGCACTAGCAAAGTGAATTAGAGTTCTGAAATCTCATGCACATGCTGCTTATTTTTTCCTTACAATCCCACACAGCCTTGGACTCCCGGTGTCCGGTCCCTGCGCTTCAACGTGGAGGGAGCTCAGTCACAGTTCAGTCCAGCTCCTCACTTCTCCCTCACGCTTTCCTACAGACTGAACTAACTCCTCCTCCAAGCCAGAACATATATATAGAAGTTCCTCTGAAACGTGGTCTAGAGCTCCCCCTTCTGGTCTGGAGTCAGAACATGTTGCATGTATGTGTTGCCTGTTAAAGGGATCCTCCTCGCTTCTAGGCATGGCATCACCCTCCCTGAGAGAAAGGCAATGCCACTGTGGTACCCCGACTCCTGGGGTGCCACAATACCCCCCACAATGACCCCAACACAGTACGATGCCCCCACCATAGTGACCCCAACACATCATGATGTCCCATACACACAGTTTGATAGCCCTGACACAGCCCTTCACTCAATATGATGGCCCTTACACAGCCCTTTATGCAGTATGATGGCCATCCAAACAGTATAATTGACTTCCATACATTATAATGGCCCCCACACAAACCTCCACAGTATAGTGAACCCCACACAGTGCCCCACACTGTTTAATGGCCCATATATAGTATATTGACCTCCACTAGCCCTTTAAACAGCATAATTGTCCCCCACATAGCCCTAAAACAGTCTTCTATTAGTGGTATACCACTGGTTTAGGAGGAGAAAGAAAGCGATCTAACTGATAAAATATATTCCCACATTTCTTACTTTCTCGTATACTATTTATGAAAAACAATTAAAATGATGGTTACTTTTTAAGGAAATGGATTTCTCCAATGACGGACACATACTGAGCCAGAAATAGCATAATGACTAAAATGTGGTCTGTTTGTCTTCTGAACAGTCATTTTAACAGAAAAAAATAGTGCTGCATGCTGTGCTTTTTCTTCAAGGGAAATTGACAAAACATGTGACACAGCAACCTGTTTATTTATTTATTTATTTTATTCATTTATATAGCGCCATTAATTTCACAGCGCTTTACACACATTATTGGCACTGCCCCCGATGGGTCTCACAATCTAAATTCCCTATCAGTATGTCTTTGGAATGTGGGAGGAAACTGGAGTACCCGGAGGAAACCCACGCAAACACGGGGAGAACATACTAACTCCTTGCAGATGCTGTCCTTGATGGGATTTGAGCCCGATCCAACATAAAGAGGGAACATATCTGTAGTTGTAAGGTAAATATTTAGCCCTTTAAATGCCCTAATGTTCACAGAATTTGGCCCTATATCTCAAAACAAAAAAAAAATTTGCACAAGTGGTGGTTTATCAGTCCCCACTATTTTACTTCTATATCTGCTAAAATATTAGACTTATGGTCTAATAATTAAGCAGAGCAGCATGACTTAGAGTTCCCTGGGGTGAGTGGACACTAAAGCCATGAATCTCAACATGCAGAGTAGAAGCAAAGAAACGAGATAGACGGCATGACTGATTTACAGGTGACGTGGTCTGGGACAGGAAGCCTAGCAGGGCCATCCCAAGTTCACAAGTCAAAGAGATAACGTAACTCATAGAACGCAAGACAAAGATAGTGCCCTGGGCGGTAGTTCCAAGGCATCGGCAAGCAGAGAAGCTCAGTAATGCCTATAGTGGAATAAGTAGTTTCCCAAGGGAGAAAAAAGATCTGGAACTACGGGACTCTTACTAACTGTAGTATCGTTATTGGGAAAAGGGAACTATTGTGCTGGGTAGTAGTGAAGATGAAGGACTAACCAAGGCAGAACTGAGTCATTCTGGAAAGGATGGAGAAAATGTACACATGTGGTCAAAATTGTTTGTACGTCTCGCTTAATGACAGAAAAACCCACGATGGTCAGGAGTTTTATTTTTTTTTTAATTCTGTGGAAGCATGGTTGAAAAGCAATGTCTGACTTTCATTTGTTCACTTTCATAAATGTCTTACTTATTATTACTTTTGTCAGATTCAAGTTATTTCTGTGACCATTGTGGGTTCTTCTGTCATTAAACGAGGGATACCAACAATTTTAACCACGTGTGTATATAAAGATGTTCCATATACTACAGAAACATTCTTGAAGTTATGCACCGGAATCTGCTGTATATTATTCTCACTATGTTATTGGTCAGTAAGAGAGAGTTCATTTTTGAATGCTGGTCCCCTTCATTGAATTTTGAATCATTTGGTCCTGGCCAGCCAACGTCACTGGCATCATGCTGCCTGTGAGAGTATTGCCCCAAGAGTTAAAGTCCATACACTCAGCCAAGACCCCCCATTTTCAAGTGGCTTGCCAGTGAGCAGAAGACGATTACCTCACCATCGGCAACCACACCATACCACTTTCCATTTGGCATTGTCGGCAGGATCAAGTCTGGCAACAGAGAGAACAGAATAATGCAGGGAAAACTTGAGTTACGTTCAAGCTGACGACCACGACATGGTCTAAAATGGCTCAGAGCGCAAACTCTAAGATGGCGGTTAGTGACACAGTACAGAAAGGAGAATGCCTACAGAAGGGAGTGTCTTAACAAGAAATGCCAGCCCATACAAAGAAATGCTCCTCTAAAGAGAGTGAAGTGGAAGGAGAAGACCCACCCCTCAAAGTATGATGATAGAAAATGGGTGAAGACACTAGGAAAACAGGATGATGCGCCAAAGAAGTCCTCACCAAGTGAAAGGCAGAGTAGTGCAATGCAATGAAAAAGCCAGTGCCATTAGTCTGCTGGAAGTCAGAAAGGAAGCAACATATCATGGCTGATGAACAAGACTTGTCAGGGAGTATGGGAGAGCCAGCGCACTCGCTCCAAGGAGCGGAGGGAGATGTAGAGGACTCCAGGCTGCGGCCCACATGTCCAGGACTCTCCAGATTGATAGCCACAAAAGGCTGAAGTTATTGTTTTTCACCAGTTTGTTGTTCTCATTGCACTTTCACCTGCTGGATTGAGAGGCATTGCAGTGACTGCAGAATCTTACACCCACTGTTAAGGACCGAACCCTATCCAAAACGAACTTTGCCCCTAATGTTTTGTGTCCCTGTCTTAAGACTGATGACAAGACAATGTGCTGCGCAGTTATAGTGTGGATTACCCATGAAAAACAGACTTTGATGTTATTTTTTTCCAGTGCCTTTGACAAGGAGGGCCAGATTAAACCCAATCAACTGGAGTCGGATAGATATGGATGTACCCCTGGATGTTAGGTTCCAGCGTATTTGGCCAAACAGTTAAAAAAAAGTTTGCATTCAGGCACCAAAACAGTACCAGGACCCAAACCCGTACCCCATTCACTTCAATGGGGGGCCTCAACATCCAGTGTTTGCCACGCTGTCTTATTCATGATAGTCATACAGCCGTGGTTCCCATGCTGTCAAATGACAGTGTGAGCCCACATGGATGATTGGAGATATAAAGTTTACTTGGGGACTCTGGCTGTCATGATTCCAATGGCAGGGAATCACAAAAGGACAAGCACCAATGAGCTCTAGGGTGATGGACCTGAGCTGACCGCGACCCTAAACCTGAACACACAAATAACAATAGCCGGGGAACGTGCCTACGTTGATCCTAGACGTCTCGCACCAGCCGAAGATCTAACTTCCCCTATCAGAAGAAACACAGACCTCTCTTGCCTCCAGAGAAATACCCCACAGAAATAGCAGCCCCCCACATATAATGACGGTGAAATGAGAGGAAGGCACATACACAGTATGAAAACAGATTCAGCAAAATGAGGCCCGCTAAAACTAGATAGCAGAGGATACAAAAGTAAACTGCGCGGTCAGCAAAAAACCCTTCAAAAAAAACATCCTGTAATTACTTGAACTCATGTTCCAACTCATGGAACATGAGGAGCAATTACAGCCCGCTAGAGCAACCAGCAGCAAAGAAACAATTATATGCAAGCTGGACAAGACAAAAATAAAGCAAAACGTGGAACAAGAAAATCAAAAACTTAGCTTGTCCTGAAGATTACTGAAGCCAGAAGCTGAGGTAACAAAACACTCTGATAACCTTGATAGCCGGCGGGGAAATGACAAGAAAGCCCGGTTAAATAGGAAACTCCCAAATCCTAATAGAACAGGTGGACACCAGAGACAGCAGAACACAAATCACCCAGTACCATCAGTAACCACCAGAGGGAGCCCAAAAACAGAACTCACAACAGTACCCCCCCCTTGAGGAGGGGTCACCGAACCCTCACGAGAACCACCAGGGCGACCAGGATGAGCCCTATGAAAAGCGCGGACCAAATCATCAGCATGAACATCAGAGGCAACCACCCAAGAATTATCCTCCTGACCATAACCCTTCCACTTGACCAAATATTGGAGTTTCCTTCTGGAAACACGAGAATCCAAGATCTTCTCCACAACATACTCCAATTCTCCCTCCACCAGCACCGGAGCAGGAGGCTCAAGCGAAGGAACAACAGGTATCTCATACCTCCGCAACAACGACCGATGGAACACATTATGAATAGCAAACGATGCCGGGAGATCCAAACGAAACGACACAGGGTTAAGAATTTCCAAGATCCTATAAGGACCGATGAACCGAGGCTTGAACTTAGGAGAAGAGACCTTCATAGGAACAAAACGAGAAGACAACCACACCAAGTCCCCAACACGAAGTCGAGGACCCACGCGGCGACGGCGATTAGCAAACTGCTGAGCCTTCTCCTGGGACAACTTCAAATTGTCCACCACATGACTCCAAATCTGATGCAACCTATCCACCACCATGTCCACTCCAGGACAATCAGAAGGCTCCACCTGACCAGAGGAAAAACGAGGATGAAACCCCGAATTACAAAAGAAAGGAGAAACCAAGGTAGCAGAACTAGCCCGATTATTAAGGGCAAACTCGGCCAGCGGCAAAAAGGTAACCCAGTCATCCTGATCAGCAGAAACAAAACACCTGAAATAAGTTTCCAAGGTCTGATTAGTTCGCTCCGTCTGGCCATTCGTCTGAGGGTGGAATGCAGACGAAAAGGACAAATCAATGCCCATCTTAGCACAGAACGTCCGCCAAAATCTAGACACAAACTGGGATCCCCTGTCAGAAACGATGTTCTCCGGAATCCCATGCAAACGAACCACGTTCTGGAAAAACAGAGGGACCAACTCAGAGGAGGAGGGCAACTTAGGCAAGGGTACAAGATGAACCATTTTAGAAAAGCGGTCACACACAACCCAGATGACGGACATTTTTTGAGAGACAGGGAGATCCGAAATAAAGTCCATGGAAATGTGCGTCCAAGGCCTCTTCGGGATAGGCAAAGGTGACAACAATCCACTGGCTCGAGAACAGCAAGGCTTAGCCCGAGCACAAACCTCACAAGACTGCACAAAAGAACGCACATCCCCCGACAAGGAAGGCCTCCAAAAAGATCTGGCCACCAAGTCTCTAGTACCAAATATTCCAGGATGACCTGCCAACGCAGAAGAATGGACCTCGGAGATGACTCTACTGGTCCAATTATCCGGAACAAACAGTCTCTCAGGCAGACAACGATCAGGTTTACCCGCCTGAAACTCCTGCAAAGCACGTCGCAAGTCTGGGAAGACGGCCGACAAAATCACCCCATCCCTAAGGATACCAGTGGGCTCAGAATTTCCAGGGGAGTCAGGCACAAAACTCCTAGAAAGAGCATCCGCCTTCACATTCTTTGAACCTGGCAGGTATGAAACCACAAAATTGAAACGAGAGAAAAACAGTGACCAACGAGCCTGTCTAGGATTCAGACGCTTGGCAGACTCAAGGTAAATCAGATTATTGTGATCAGTCAAGACCACCACACGATGTCTAGCACCCTCCAGCCAATGACGCCACTCCTCAAATGCCCACTTCATGGCCAAAAGTTCCCGATTACCCACATCATAATTCCGCTCAGCGGGCGAAAATTTTCTAGAAAAGAACGCACATGGCTTCATCACCGAGCAATCGGAGCTTCTCTGTGACAAAACCGCCCCCGCACCAATCTCGGAAGCATCAACCTCAACTTGGAAAGGAAGCGAAACATCAGGCTGACGCAACACAGGAGCAGAAGAAAACCGGCGTTTAAGTTCCTGAAAGGCCTCCACAGCCGCAGGAGACCAATCAGCAACATCAGCACCCTTCTTAGTCAAATCCGTCAAAGGCTTAACAACACTAGAAAAATTAGTTATAAAACGACGATAGAAATTAGCAAAGCCCAAGAACTTCTGCAAACTCTTAAGAGATGCAGGCTGCGTCCAGTCACAAATAGCCCAAACCTTGACGGGATCCATCTCAATAGTAGAAGGGGAAAAAATATACCCCAAGAAAGAAATCTTCTGGACTCCAAAGAGACACTTTGAGCCCTTTACAAACAAGGAATTAGCCCGCAGGACCTGAAACACCTTCCTGACCTGCTGAACATGAGACTCCCAGTCATCAGAAAAAAACAAAATATCATCCAAATACACAATCATGAATTTATCCAGATATTCACGGAAAATATCGTGCATAAAGGACTGGAAGACTGAAGGAGCATTAGAAAGTCCGAAAGGCATTACCAAATACTCAAAATGGCCCTCAGGCGTATTAAATGCGGTTTTCCACTCATCACCTTGCTTTATTCGTATAAGATTATACGCACCCCGGAGATCAATCTTAGTGAACCATTTAGCCCCCTTAATGTGAGCAAACAAATCAGTCAACAAAGGCAAAGGATACTGATATTTTATGGTAATCTTATTCAAAAGACGATAATCTATACAAGGCCTCAAGGACCCATCTTTCTTGGCCACGAAAAAAAAAAAACCTGCTCCCAAAGGGGACGAAGATGGACGGATATGTCCCTTTTCCAAGGACTCCTTAACATAATCCCGCATAGCAGTATGCTCTGGCACTGACAGATTGAACAAACGACCTTTAGGAAATTTACTACCAGGAATTAAATCTATAGCACAATCGCAATCCCTGTGAGGAGGAAGCGAACTGAGCTTAGGCTCCTCAAAAACATCCCGATAATCCGACAAAAATACAGGAACCTCAGAAGGAGTAGATGAAGCGATAGAAATCGGAGGTGCATCATCATGAACCCCCTGACATCCCCAGCTTAACACAGACATTGTTTTCCAGTCAAGGACTGGATTATGAGATTGTAACCATGGCAGACCAAGTACTAGAACATCATGTAAATTATACAATACCAGGAAGCGAATCACCTCCTGATGAACGGGAGTCATACGCATGGTCACTTGTGTCCAGTACTGAGGTTTATTCATAGCCAAAGGTGTAGAGTCAATTCCCTTCAAAGGAATAGGGACTTCCAGAGGCTCCAGACTAAACCCACAGCGATTAGCAAATTACCAATCCATAAGACTCAGGGCAGCGCCTGAATCCACATAGGCATCGACGGAAATGGATGATAATGAACAAATCAGAGTCACAGACAGAATGAACTTAGACTGTAACGTACTAATGGCAACAGACTTATCAACCTTTTTTGTGCGTTTAGAGCATGCTGATATAACATGAGCTGAATCACCACAATAAAAGCACAACCCATTTTTCCGCCTATAGTTTTGCCGTTCACTTCTAGACTGAACTCTATCACATTGCATTGTCTCAAGTGCCTGTTCAGAAGACACCGCCAAATGGTGCACAGGTTTGCGCTCCCGTAAACGCCGATCAATCTGAATAGCCATAGTCATAGACTCATTCAGACCCGTAGGCGCAGGGAACCCCACCATAACATCTTTAATGGCCTCAGAAAGGCCATCTCTGAACTTTGCAGCCAGGGCGCACTCATTCCACTGAGTAAGCACTGACCATTTCCGAAATTTTTGACAATATATTTCTGCTTCATCTTGCCCCTGAGAGAGAGCTAATAAAGCTTTTTCAGCCTGAATCTCTTGGTTAGGTTCCTCATAGAGCAAACCCAATGCCAGAAAAAACGCATCCACATTAAGCAACGCAGGATCCCCTGGTGCCAATGCAAATGCCCAATTTTGAGGGTCACCCCGCAGGAAAGATATAATAATCTTAACCTGCTGAGCAGGGTCTCCAGAAGAGCGAGATTTCAAAGAAAGGAACAGCTTGCAATTGTTCCTAAAATTCAGAAAACTAGATCTATCTCCAGCAAAGAACTCTGGAATAGGAATTCTAGGTTCAGACATAGGAGCATGTACAACAAAATCTTGTATATTTTGAACCTTAGCAGCAAGATTATTCAAGCTGGAAGCTAAACTCTGGACGTCCATGATAAACAGCTAAGGACAGAGCCATTCAAGGATTAAGAGGAGGAAAAAAAAAATCAGCCAGGCTGCAATTAGGGCTAGGCAGCAACCTCAGAGGAGAAAAAAAAAAAAACTTCCTCAGACTACTTTTCCTCCTGCTTCAGCCCAAACATTTTTGGCCGGCTATACTGTCATGATTCCAATGGCAGGGAATCACAAAAGGACAAGCACCAACGAGCTCTAGGGTGATGGAACCTGAGCTGACCGCGACCCTAAACCTGAACACACAAATAACAATAGCCGGGGAACGTGCCTACGTTGATCCTAGACGTCTCGCACCAGCCGAAGATCTAACTTCCCCTATCAGAAGAAACACAGACCTCTCTTGCCTCCAGAGAAATACCCCACAGAAATAGCAGCCCCCCACATATAATGACGGTGAAATGAGAGGAAGGCACATACACAGTATGAAAACAGATTCAGCAAAATGAGGCCCGCTAAAACTAGATAGCAGAGGATACAAAAGTAAACTGCGCGGTCAGCAAAAAACCCTTCAAAAAAAACATCCTGTAATTACTTGAACTCATGTTCCAACTCATGGAACATGAGGAGCAATTACAGCCCGCTAGAGCAACCAGCAGCAAAGAAACAATTATATGCAAGCTGGACAAGACAAAAATAAAGCAAAACGTGGAACAAGAAAATCAAAAACTTAGCTTGTCCTGAAGATTACTGAAGCCAGAAGCTGAGGTAACAAAACACTCTGATAACCTTGATAGCCGGCGGGGAAATGACAAGAAAGCCCGGTTAAATAGGAAACTCCCAAATCCTAATAGAACAGGTGGACACCAGAAACAGCAGAACACAAATCACCCAGTACCATCAGTAACCACCAGAGGGAGCCCAAAAACAGAACTCACAACATCTGGCGTGGGCTGATAGGACTAATGCTCCCATCAGCCTACTCCTGCTGTTGCTAATAACAGTGCAAGCAGGAGCGGCTGATTGGAGTAATCATCAACCAACACCTGAGTGCTAAATAAATAATGATAGAAAAAAGGCGTGAGTTCCCCTGTATTTTTGCTAACTAGCCAGGCAAAACTGACAGCAAGGTTGGTTATCAAGAATAGAGGAGTCCCCACTCTGTTTTTTTAAATTATTTGAACAAATAATGTAATAAAACAACATTACCTCCCCCCCCCCATTTTTGATAACCAGCCTTGCTAAATCAGACAGCCTGGGGCCGGGATTCTCAGGCTGGTAAGGGGACATTGATATTGACAGCTGGTGACCCCTCTATTCTTGAAAATCAACCTTGCTAACACTTGCAGGCCCCAGCTGTCAGTTTTGCCTGGCTGGATATCAAAAATAAAACCCATGGAGTTTTTAAAAAAAATGTAACTAAGAGCGCAGGCACCGGCTGATGATTATGCCCATCAGCCGCTCCTGCTCTCGCTGTTATTAGAAGCAGAAGGCATAGGCTGATGGGAACAGTAGTCCCATCAGCCCATGCCAGTGACTGGAGGTAAACTTTACACCTTCGATCTCAGCTGCGAGCTTATGCTGTCATTTGACAGTGTGCAACCCGCGGCTCTATGACGACAGGAATGAATTTACCGCCGTTCAGAAGCAGTGTTTGCCGTGCTGTCATGCGCATGACAGTAAACAAACACCTGGTGTTTGGGTGGGCCGAACCCAAACAGTAGCATGAACTTTCTGGTGAAGTCCGTGCCCGAATAGTAGGTGTTCGGTACAGATGCCAAACTTTTCTGTTAGGGTTCACCCATGTCTAGTGTCAGCTTTAAGAGGATTTGGTTGGTTACTGTTTCCTGGTCCTTGCTGGGGAGGACCGGGTCTACGTTGATCTATGAAAAGAAGAGGGCCAAGCATTGCTTTAAATATGTTTTATGGTGGTGACTTGAGATGCATTGGTCTCTTTAAGAATCCAGATGGCCGAAGAAGCCAAAGGGGGAAATGTAAGAAGATGGGAATCCTGCCATAACCCCCATTTTCATAGAGCATGCTGGCGCACGGAAGACAGGTACCTCGCCCACGGTTACTGCCCCACACCACATTACATTTGTGCAGTCAATATACAATCCGTTTTTGTACTCAGCAGCTATAAATATTTTACAGAACCATTTACAGTTTCCAATGCTACAAATTTGTAATGTATCCATAAAAATTGGATGCCATAAGACAATCACATTTTTTTGTCTCACTGTACCGATTTCGGAGTGAAATCACAGCTGTGTTTTTTTTCTCACCCCGAATACAGCTGAGAAAAAAATAATACGGATCTGCACAGCTTCATTGAATAACATTGGTCTGAGTGCAATCAGATTTTTTATCGGATTGCACTCATCCAAATTATACACTAGTGGGAGTGAGCCCTTACAGTGAATGGCCTGTGGAATACAGGACAGCACAGTTTACTAGAAGTGGCTTCTGAACAGAGTACCAAATTAATGTTGAATTGCTTAACATGGTTAATCACAACCCTGTTTGTATAGTGAATGTACTTTGGATGGACCTTAAGACATTTTATTTAAGTGTTTTATTTCATAAAGCAGTTTATTAGTAATATATTTTAATATTTTTTTAGAATTTTGTTATATGCAGGTATTATTTTTATTAGCATTATTATACTGTTTTATTGCAGTACAAAGATTTATTGCTTGTCATGAATCGGAATAGTTGATATTTATTAAGGATTTATTCCCAAGGAAACTAAAACATTTTAAATAAAAAGAATGAAAAGTAAAAAACTAATTTGTCTGAATTATCAAATGTTCTTCCCTGCTCATATTGTTGTTTGCTGTTGTGAAAAGCACATGACATAAACCTGAATGGAAAATCTTCTGGACACTGACAGATCATTTAGCATCTTGGAAAGGTCTGTTTTCACACCACTCAAGACTGCACTGGGGAATACCGTGTAGACTTCTTATTGCCAAAACCATTTTTCACCCAATTTACTTTCAAATGATTACTAACCTCAGGTCTTCCCACTGAGAGGGGCTTAAGCTATGATTAATGAGAAGAGTTTTAGCTTTCCCACTAGAGGAAAGTCCCATCTGCAGAAGACACAGGTAACATAGATTGGGATGTGAGAACACAATGCATGAAAATGTCATTTTCCGTTACATTTCTCTCAGATGTGGGATCTGTCACTATAATACCATAATGACTGCATTTTGATAGTAATCTTTGGAATTGTAAGTGATGAGTTGCATGATTGTAAATGATGAGGCTAGTTTACCTGTATCTGCCTTATTTATTAGTCCCTGACTAATGAAATTAAGTTTTCCATGTCTAGATTTTTTGTTATAATTCCTTTGCTTATAAGCATCTTATCAATAATCATTACCTTTTTTTCCAAAATTGTTCTAAGGGTAGGTTAATATTTGAGTATAAAAAAGTTAAGTTTGATCCAGGAAACCCTGAAATTTTTTTTCTCACTTGCCATCAGTGTGCTGTCCGAATACAATCCGTTTTTTACAGCAGTAGCTATTAATAATTTACAAGACCATTTACAGTTTCCTATTTACAGAATAGTAGTGTATCGGAGTGTGAGTGTGGCCTGAGTGTGGTCTGTTTTTTCCATGGACATTTATTAATTAAATTAATAATTTAAAAAAATGACGTGAGGGCCCCCTCATTTTTGACAACCAGCCTTGCTAAAGCAGACAGCAGGGGGCTGGTATTCTCAAGCTGGTAAGGGGCCAATGATAATGTCCCCCAGCCTAAAAACAGCAGCCAACAATCACCTAGAAAAGACGCATGTATTAGATGCGCCAATTCTGCTGCTCTGCCTGCCTCTTCTCACTTGCTCTGTAGCGGTGGCAAGTGCGGTAATATTTGTGGGATTGATGTCACCTTTGTATTGTGGGGGGACATCAAGCCCACGGCTTAGTAATGGAGAGATGTCTGTAAGACGCCTATCCATTACTAATCCTGCATTTATATTGTAAACTAGCTGAAGAGCCCGGCGTTGCCTGGGCATAGTAAATATCTGTGGTTAGTTATAGCACGTCACTTCTCTTATTTTCCCATCACGCCTCTCATTTTCCCAATCACATCTTTAATTTTCCCACTCACATCTCTCATTTTCTCCTTCACACCTCTCATTTTCTCCCTCACTCCTCTCATTCCCGCCTAACACTTGTCATTTCGACCTCACATCTGTCATTTTCCGATCACTACACTATTTTCCCTCACTCCTCTCATTTTGCACTCACACATTTTCATTTTCACCTCACACCTCTCATTTTCACCTCAGTATATACATGTTTGTCATCTCCCTTATATATAGTATACACCTGTATGTGTATGTCATCTCCTGTATATAGTATATACCTGTATGTCATCTCCACTGTATATAGTATATACCTGCTGTGTGTCATCTCCCCTGTATATAGTATATACCTGTATGTCATCTCCTCCTATATATAGTATATACCTGTATGTCATCTCCTCCTATATATAGTATATACCTGTATGTTATCTCCTCCTATATATAGTATATACCTGTATGTCATCTCCTTCTATATATAGTATATACCTGTATGTCATCTCCTCCTGTATATAGTATATACCTGTGTGTCATCTCCCCTGTATATAGTATATATCTGTGTGTCATCTCCTCCTGTATATAGTATATACCTGTATGTCATCTTCTATATATAGCATATACCTGTATGTCATCTCCTCCTGTATATAGTATATACCTGTAGGTAATCTTCTCCTGTATATAGTATATACCTGTGTGTCATCTCCTCCTGTATATAGTATATACCTGTATGTCATCTCCTCCTGTATATAGTATGTACCTGTATGTCATCTCTTCCTTTATATAGTATATACCTGTGTGTCATCTCTCCTGTATATAGTAGATACCTGTGTGATCTCCTGTATTAGACCTCGTTAACACGTTATTTGCTCAGTATTTTTACCTCAGTATTTGTAAGATAAATTGGCAGCCTGATAAATCCCCAGCCAATAGGAAGCCCTCCCCCTGGCAGTATATATTAGCTCACACATACACATAATAGACAGGTCATGTGACTGACAGCTGCCGTATTTCCTATATGGTACATTTGTTGCTCTTGTAGTTTGTCTGCTTATTAATCAGATTTTTATTTTTGAAGGCTAATACCAGACTTGTGTGTGTTTTAGGGCGAGTTTCGTTTGTCAAGTTGTGTGTGTTGAGTTGTGTGTGGCGACATGCATGTAGCGACTTTTGTGAGATGAGTTTTGTGTGGCAACATGCGTGTAGCAACTTTTTGTGTGTCGAGTTGCATGTGACAGGTTAGTGTAGCAAGTTGTGTGCAGCAAGTTTTGCGCATGGCGAGTTTTGCGCGTGGTGAGTTTTATGTCTGGTGCCTTTTGAGTATGTGCAAGTTTTGTGTGAGGCAACTTTTGCATGTGTTGCAAATTTTGTGCATGTGGCAATTTTTCCGCATGTGCAAGTTTTGCTTGTGGTGAGTTTTCCATGAGGTGAGTTTTGCACTTGTGGCGAGTTTTGCGTGAGCCTATTTTTTGCATCTGGCGAGTTTTGCGCGTGGTGAGTTTTGAGCGGCGACTTTTGTGTTTCGACTTTTATGTGGTGAGGTTGGTGTATGTGTGGTGAAATGTGTGCTGAGGGTGGTATATGTGTTCAAGCACGTGGTAGTGTGTGGCGCATTTTGTGTGTGTGTTCATATCCCCGTGTGTGATGAGTATCCCATGTCGGGGTCCCACCTTAGCAACTGTACGGTATATACTCTTTGGTGCCATCGCTCTCACTCTTTAAGTCCCCCTTGTTCACATCTGGCAGCTGTCAATTTGCCTCCAACACTTTTCCTTTCACTTTTCCCCATTATGTAGATAGGGGAAAAATAGTTTGGTGAATTGGAAAGCGAGGAGTTAAAATTTCACCTCACAACATAGCCTATGACGCTCTCAGGGTCCAGACGTGTGACTGTGCAAAATTTTGTGGCTGTAGCTGCGACGCCTCCAACACTTTTCATTTCACTTTTTCCCCATTATGTAGATAGGGGCAAAATTGTTTGGTGAATTGGAAAGCGCGGGGTTAAAATTTCACCTCACAACGTAGCCTATGACGCTCTCAGGGTCCAGACGTGTGACTGTGCAAAATTTTGTGGCTGTAGCTGCGACGCCTCCAACACTTTTCCTTTCACTTTTTTCCCCATTATGTAGATAGGGGCAAAATTGTTTGGTGAATTGGAACCCGCGGGGTTAAAATTTCGCCTCACAACATAGCCTATGGCGCTCTCGGGTTCCAGACGTGTGACTGTGCAAAATTTTGTGGCTGCAGCTGCGACGGTGCAGATGCCAATCCCGGACATACACACATACACACACACACACACATTCAGCATAATATATTAGATGAACAAACAGTAAGTATAATGTCCTTTAATTGAAAGAAATACACAGGCTCCTTTATGGATTCTAAATAAACCATATTCATGTCATCACTCATTCAATAGAAGCAATCGTCTTCTGTAATAAAACAAAAAATAAAAAGCAACCATATCCCTTCTCTGTCCTTCGTTCTGTCCCACACCGTAATCCATGGCTGGAGCATAAACAGTTTTCAACCTGGATGGTGCCAAGATGTGATCGTCCAGGCTGAGAACCACCAATGAATGAGCTGCTGCAAGCGCAGCATCAGTGAGCAGAAGTGACATCATCAAGGTTACCGCCGGTCACTTAAGTGGCATTCAAGGCCGGGGCCCTGAACTGCGGGGATCTCGGTGAGATCACCGCTCGCACAGTGAGATAAAATCCGTCCCAATCAAAATCATCTGATCAAAAAGCTGCAAAAAAAACTTTTTGAAAAAAAAAAAGACTTTAGGAAACAAAAATCTCCTCCAAAACTCCATGAAGGCAGATTATTTACTGGTTTTTACTAGAAAATGTGTTGTTTTTAACAGCTGCCAAAAACTCAGCGTACGCATACCATTTGCATCTAAAACACTTAATAAATGTGGTATATGCTATATATATATTTTTTGCCAGAAGTAGCACAAGAATTCTGGGAAATTTAGCTCAGTATATGTTCCACATTTATTTAAAAAACATGAGTATTCTGATTAGTTGTTATTGGCAACTGTATCTACTAGACTGACATCAGTTGCTGCTGTTCACACATTGATAACTTCACAAGCCCAGCATAAGTGGTCTCTGTCTCACAGCAAAGTGGTCTAAAAAATAGCTGCCTAAAGCAAGTGACCCATCAACTGCCGTGTGAAGACACCAACTTAATTGGAATGAACAAGAGCAAGCAGCTAAACAAATACTGGCCATCAGATGCTGGCATAACAAGACAATACATTTAGAAGGTAACAAACTAATATAGAACTTATTTTCTACGATATGCAAACCGAACAGCTGAATAATAATTATTATATCTGGGGAACAGCATACTGAGACTAATCTTTTGGAATGTAAACTTAAAAGTTATTGATAAGTTTTGAGCTTTTGATGAAGATTTTGAAGTTTCTGTTCAGCTTATTCTCTAAGCCCAACATGACTCAGTGTGAACATGCTCCTTTTCTCGAGAGTTTTGTAAACTGAAGAATAATTTTTCTCACTTCTTTTGATCATTTACTGGTTGATTTTGCAGGATTATTTTAATGTTTTTTCAAAGTTTTTACCATTTTTCTAAATTGTTAAGCCATGAAGAAAAAAATAGTGTTTTTTGGCAGTGGAAAAGTAAAAAAATACAAAATACATCTTTTTAGCCTTCCATTGACTTGTATTGTAAGCACTGAATGGCTTCCTTGTGGAAAATGCCTGAAAAGTGTACATGACTTTTAAAAGCCTGGAACCTTTTGAAAGCCTAAAGCATTTCGAAGAAGTTCATAACTATGAACATATGAACAACAAGCCATTTTGCCTTTAAATGAATATGTTCGTTCTTATTATGCAGTGTTTTCCATGCAAAAGAGATGGAAAAGACTCACCCTTTGAAGTGTATGGCTGTGTACGATTCTTACAGATACATTTCTATTCAAAACCTAGGAAACTATATTTGATCATGTACATTTTTTAGTGTAGATGTATGAAAACTGGCGTCACATGGATGTAAAAAAACGGACATACAGATGGCACATGTATGAAAGTCAGATGTAAATTAGAAAAAAAATGCTCAAGTTTTCTGGATAAAGCAATTTTTTCTATGCTTTCTACAAAAAGAAAAAAAAAGAGCATGAACCGCACATCCCAAAATCATACGTTGATCTAAAGCCGCTAGGCAAAAATTTATATACTGAACATGAGGTTTTCAGTTTAACATTCTGATCAGACAGTATGAAGCCCACTGCTACTTCACGGCAAACCTCGTAGTGGGTCCTACCGCCCTAACGGAGCGGAGCCGTGCGGCGACCACCGCCACAGCTGCCACGCACCAGCAGGGCGGACGGCCTGTTGCCCCACAGCACCCATGCTACAAGACTGAGTCCCCATGACTCCAGACCGCGCCGCCCCACCAGCACAAAGCCACAGCAACAATGGCCGCCACACAGCACCAGCACCAAAATGAAAGGAGCATTGAAACTCACCTTCCTCCAGCTCTTCAGTGAGAGGCAAAATGGTCTAGCTATTAATAATTTACAAGACCATTTACAGTTTTCTATTTACAGAATTGTAGTGTATCGGAGTGTGAGTGTGGCCTGAGTGTGGTCTGTTTTTTCCATGGACATTTATTAATTAAATAAATAATTTTAAAAAATGACGTGAGGGCCCCCTCATTTTTGACAACCAGCGTTGCTAAAGCAGACAGCTGGGGGCTGGCATTCTCAAGCTGGTCTAGCCCATTTTGGCACTCACTGAAGAGCTGGAGGAAGGTGAGTTTCAATGCTCCTTTCATTTTGGTGCTGGTGCTGTGTGGCGGCCATTGTTGCTGTGGCTTTGTGCTGGTGGGGTGGCGTGGTCTGGAGTCATGGGGGCTCAGTCTCGCAGCATGGGTGCTGTGGGGCAACAGGCCGTCCGCCATTGCTGGTGCATGGCCGCTGTGGCGGTGGTCGCCGCACGGCTCTGCTCCGTTAGGGCGGTAGGACCCACTACGAGGTTTGCCGTGAAGTGGCAGTGGGCTTCATACTGTCTGATCAGAATGTTAAACTGAAAACCTCATGTTCAGTATATAAATTTTTGCCTAGCGGCTTTAGATCAACGTATGATTTTGGGATGTGCGGTTCATGCTCTTTTTTTTCTTTTTCTATGATTTCGTCTGCAGCCGCCATTAAAGTGCATAGATATATTGGTGTTATAGATCCCTCCCCCTCCTAGCATTTAAAAGGGAAGGTCTAAATTGAACCACCTGCTCTTAACCTCTTAAGTGACCAGGCCTGCTGCTCCCAGGCACTGCATTACTGAAGTGAATGGCAAATCAAAGGAAGTACCTGGAACAATGTATCGAGTTGAACTGTTTTGGCTTAGCAGCAGACACAATCTGATCAGTGGGAGTGCCCCACCAATCTGATATTGACAACCCATTTAAACAAATATTTTCTTCCTTTGTAAATCCAGTGTTTGTATTAAGTTCTATATTTTAATTGTGACTCCCAGATTTTCATTGGATAACTGTAAAGTCAAACGCCTCTTCAGTTTCTTAAACATCTTCTATTGCCAACAGCATGTTTACCATGATTTAGATGTCTATTATACGCATGAGCGACTTGTCTACTTAATTTCATCAAAAAATGAACCCTAGTAAGTGGCACAGATGCTAGTATGACTGTAATCAAATTAGTTTTTGGACAGGTTTATGGCCACTAGCTGTCAACTAAGCTCCCTTTGGCTATCAACACTTCTAATACTGTTTGATGGTGATTAATGTCTCAATTAATACATTGTTTGTTCTGTGATAGACAATGTAATCTTTGCTGTTTTGTTATTCTAATGTGCACACCATTTGTGAGAAATATGTTGTACCCTAGAACTCTATTATAGTGACCTTTACCAATGCAAATGCACCAATAAGACATCAATAACTAAGATAAATTATTGAAATATTCGTGTAAAGCCACCTAGTCATTGCATAGAGGCCAGAAATACAAAACCATGGTTTCCATTGAGGCATTACCTATTTGATTTCTGCTTTTCCACATTGTACATGGGAACAGAAGTAGAATCAAGTCAGCCCCTTTTATTTATCTATAGGAATATATTTGGCTCATGTGTCAAACTATAATGTTTCTCTGCTATTATGCTTGACCTCAGTGCCTCAACTACTTGATGAATCTACATAATCAATCACCAAGATTGTTACGGAGCTGTCACAATTAGATATGAGCAAATAAATTTTAATGGAATTAAATTCTACTAGAATTTGTCAAAATTCCACATTCACCAAAATGTGTATTTTTTGTAATTCGCTTCAACACAAATTCAGTAAACTTGTGGATGCTAGCTGCCATTTTTCTGAACCATTATGTGCCATCCAAAGGTTTAAAAATAAAAAAAAATTATACTCACCTCACCACTGACCTCTTTGGCCCCTCCGCTACTCATTCCACCTGTGCGGTCCTCACTGCATCTTTGGAGACCCTTCTGCGCACAATGGAAACACAGTATTTCCTGCATCAAGCCAAGACTTCCTAATGTCACGGCACATGCATGGGATGTCATCAGCATCATAGCGTTATGATGTACACTGTGACCTTCCACTCACGTGTACAGAACCCTCGCAGGGACATGACTCCAGCTCTCAGTTTAGCTGTTTCAAAATTACAAATCCTTCAGCTCTCCTCCTCTTATAACACGGTCAGCTCTGCTGCCATTTACCCCACATTGCCTGTCTGGATATGACTCACACTTATGTTTTTTGTGCTAGAGGCAACTTGTAATCACTCTGCAGTGAGAGCGCTAGAAACGACTTCTGTGTGAGAATTAATCCCAGTTATGCTCTCACTAGAGAGTGATTACAAGATGCTGTGAGCACAAGAGACATCTCTGGACAGGCAGTGTGATGGAAATGAAGCACAGCAGGAGAGATGATAAAAGGGTTTGTAATGTGACACGGCTAAACTTAGCTGCACTTTCAAATCATGCAGAAAGTTAGTCAAGGAGAACAGAGCAGTATTATTACATCTAACACACTGAGAAATCTAAGCTATGGTGGGGGCTTGTTCTATTTCTGTCTTGTTTCCTGGATATGATTTGTCAACTGGTACTGGAAGGAGAAGTATAATAACACCCACTTGAACTTAAGAAAAGTTAACCCATTAGGTACCAAATACTTCATTGTTAGTTTCTTCACAATGGAGAGACAAAATTAAGTAAAGACAAAAACAATTTATTCTGCTTTTTAACAAGGAAATTTCAATATATTGGTTGATAGTCTTGAACTATGTAACTGAACATAGTACACCTTTTGCCTAGCATTACATGATTTTTCTGGAATTCAACCAGACCATTAATTACAAATATATGGCTGTTGGTAGCACATAGTTGTGTCATTGTTTCTAACTAGAATGTCTATATATGATATCAAATGACTGAGTATTGCATACATTACATTATATAACCCTTGGCTAACACCTTCACGACATCTGTCATACATGTATGGTACCGCACCATCCTGACCATTCCTGAATGTCAACCTGGGAGCTATACTGCCTCTCTGCATTGGCGATTGCTATGATTGGCCGGTGAATTCTGACCAGCTAATAAAAGTTTTTACAATAAAGTTGTTCAATTAAAATCAGTGTGACATGCTGTGACTTATGCTGTCTGATACAGCATCAATCTCAGTAGTCAAAATGGATGAGTGATCGTGACATCACCGCTGTTTGTTCACCCTTTTGGCACCAATTAGCTGATCAATAGTTACTGACCAATCAGCTCCAAAATGATGATGAAAATCTATATGCCGTCTTTTCCTCAGATCTGGCATGCAGGACGGTTGTATACTCCCTGTGTGCTGCCTGAAAAAGAGAAAAAATTGGTGGTCAGTGGGATCCTCCTGTGTCTCCTGTGATCTGATCTTCTGTGCTGCATTCTGTGCTGTCTGTGTGATCGATCTGTGATCACAGCAGCAGCTGTGGCCCAATCTCTGTTCAAGATCTTCCTTATTTCTTCCTATCCTCCACCCCCAATCTCCCACTCCCAATCCCCAATTTCAGTTTTAGGTAATTTTTGGGGAGCTTTTCACGTGCGCATCCTGTGGACACACCCCAATTTCATTTGGTACTGAGCATGTATACTCAATTTTTGGCACAGTTTTATTTATGTTTGCTTCCCAGGGGCTGGCTGTCACTTTTCAGCCTGGGGGCATTCACAAGGTAGTGGCACTCCTTTTCCCTGCTTATCTCTGGCCATTGCATTAAAGCAGCAGAGATAACAGGCTTTAAAAACAGGCTGGTACATAGATATAGGAACAGAACGGAGCTTGCTGAATAGATATGGGAGCAGAACCAAGCTTACTCCAGAGATATGGGAGCAGAACAGAGCTTACTCCTCAGATATGGGAGCAGAACCGAGCTTACTACAGAGATATAGGAGTAGAACCGAGCTTACTAAAGAGCTATGGGAGCAGAACCGAGCTTACTGCAGAGATACGGGAGCTGAACCAAGCTTACTACAGAGATAAGGGAGCAGAACCGAGCTTAATAAGTCTGCTACATGAAACCAAGCCTGCTACATAGAAACTGATGCATAACTGCGATTATGGCATACATACAGTACCATAATTTAGATTACTATATTGATACAGTACCAGAACCAAGCTTACTGCTTAGATATGGTGCCATAACGGAGCTTACTTACAAACATACATAAAACAATATGGCTACACAGTGCCTGCTACTATCACCACTACACAGCAAATACATAATATTATAATATCACCATTACCTCTACATTATTATTATTATTATTATTTATTTATATAGCACCATTGATTCCATGGTGCTGTACCTGAGAAGCTACATGAAACTACATTCTATACAAGCACCAATGATACCACCATATACCTTTTACTATGACTGAATTACATTAAGCTGCTACTAAATTTAAAATAAAATGCTACCTAAAAAGAGCAATATTACAACCTTACATTAACCGTATATTGGTATATACCAGTTCCGCAGAACAAGTGATTACAGTACAGTTATATATAGTAACTTACACATGACTTTCTTTCTGATTCAGATCGTTCACTTTTCTATCTGACCCAGACCGACATGACAACTTCTCCAGCCAGGACTCATCTGCACAGATTACAAGAAAAGGTACATTTGCTTCTCACATTTCCAACGTCATCTCCATCTATTATTATTATTATTATTTATTTATATAGCACCATTAATTCCATGGTGCTGTATTTGAGAAAGGGGTTACATACAGGGTTATAGATATCATTTACAGTACACAAATTTACGATGACAGACTGATACAGAGGGGAGAGGACCCCGTCCTTGCGGACTTACATTCTACCGGATACTGGGGAAGAGACAGAAGGTTGGGGGTGCGGCAGCTCTGGTGGTGGTGAGGCGGCAGCTCTGGTGGTTGGTGAGGCGGCAGCATGGGTGGTTGGTGAGGCTGCAGCTCGGGTGGTTGGTGAGGCGGCAGAATGGTTATTGCAGGATGTAGGCTTTCTTGAAGAGATGGATTTTCAGGTTCCGTCTGAAGGATCCTAGGGTGGTGGATAATAATCGGATGTATTGAGGCATGGAATTCTAGAGGATGGGGAATATTCGGGAGAAATCTTGGAGGCGGTTGTATGAGGAATGAATAAGTGTGGAGGAGAGTAGGAGGTCTTGGGAGGATCGAAGATTACATGAGGAAAGAAATTGGGAGATTAGTTCAGAGATATAGGGAGGGGACAGGTTGTGGATAGCTTTGTAGATCAGTGTTAATAGTTTGAACTGGATTCGTTGGGGAATTGGGAGCCAGTGGAGGGATTTGCAGAGGGGAGAAGCAGGGGAATAGCAAGGAGAGAGGAGGATTAGCCAGGCAGCAGAGTTGAGAACAGACTATTCCCAACGTACAAAAACTCCCCATTCTGTGTGCACATGCAGTGTGGACCACTGACCCCAATAGTAAATCAATTGTGTCATTACTAGGATTACTCCCTCCCAAAAAAAATTAAAGTGTCCCACAGAAAGTATTAACGCCTCTACTGTGCAAAGACCTGTATGGTCCTTTGAAGGATATAATATCCCAAGTGCCCCCTTCCAGCAACAAATACCCTTGAGTGTTCACTTAAAGTTACAATGTCCCCCTCCCAAAAAAAGGAACCTGAGTGCCCCTATCAAAACTAATAAAGTCCCCATTCATAACAAATAATGTTCTCTGAGCACCCACATACCTCTGTTTGTACAGAATCATGGTTCTACAGCCCCAATACCCCTTTATTATTCATTGAGGACCCCAAAACTCCCTATGCATAGTAAAATAGCTACATAGCCCCCTATATGCAATATGATGTCCCCACTGCCTCCTATATATAGTATGCGGCTTTACAGTTTTCTCTATATACTATAGCTCCCCACAAATAGTATGTCTCCAAAACCCCCTATATATAGTATGATGGTCCCTTACAGCTCTCTAATTGCGATATTATGTACCTCACAGCTTCCTATATTTAGTATGATTATCCCGCATCTCCTCTATATAAAGTATCATGTCCCTATACGGAATGTGGTGGCCCCACAGCCCCCATATGATGGTCCCCACAGTTTCTTTTATTTATATATATATTATATATAGTATGAAGGTATCCCACTGCCCCGTACATATAGTATGATGGTCCCCAGATATGTAGTATATATAGTGCCATGGCCCCTTTCCAACAATAAATATAGTACAATGGAACCAGTTGCCCATACATATAGTATGATGGCCCCAGTTCTCCCCACATATCTAGTATGATGGCCCCAGTTCTCTCCATATATATAGTATGATGGCCCCAGTTCTCCATATTAAAAATGATAAGGTTTATACGCACCTCATCCTGATTCCCAGAACTGCAGCCTCCATTTTCTCTTCCGATCCGCAAAGCGGCATGAGGCAATAATGTCATTGCATCGCCTGTGCGAGCACACTGAAGTCTCAGGATGCTGCGGTCTGCAGCTTATGAGACAGACCAGGGCTTCCACTAGGAATTTCGGGGCCCCATACTGGCAAAATTTTCGGGTTCCCTTGAGACTCCACCCAGGCTCCACAGCAGCTCCGCCTCCATCATCCCACTGCCCACTCTTGGAAAAACTCAACTTCTCCACCACCTCCTCACCAATCAGATATTAGCAGTTCCCATCAAACACCAGATCACATTCATAACCAGCAGCTTTTGTTCTGGCCAAAAGAATTTTTAAGCTGACACCACGACATGTTCTGTAGAAGGACGTAGATCTGGGGATTTATTATGATGGAATATAGGCTGAACTGGATGGACAAATGTCTTTTTTCGGCCTTACTAACTATGTTACTATGTGACATGGTAGACTCTTTCGGCCGGGCCCTACTCTATTCTAAACAATTAAAAATAATTATATTTTTATGTATTTTTCTTTAAGGGAATGAGCGACATATGAGTCGCCCACCAGGGCAATGGGGAACTCAGTACCGGGTCCGATCTTAAAGCGGATGTCACAGTGGCTGCGACCCGATCCGTGGCCCTGGCACTCAATTAAAGGGGAACAGTCTTTTTGTTGAATAAAGTTTATTGTGACGCCACCTATGGTTCTCAGTCTGTAGGGAGTGATGCCCCTTAAAGGGGTCCTCTGGGGTGATGGTATGGCGGCTGGATGGTGACCCTTCCCACAGGTGTAGCAGGGTCCCCAGGGCTCCTAGTGTATGGCAATGATGGTGTGTGCCAGTAAATGAGTAAAGGACACAGCGTTGCAGTCTTTACCTGGTTTACTGAAGTTGTAACAGGCCTCAGTCCAGCGTACCGACAACAGGTACATAAGGAGTCCAGGCAGCAAGGAAACAAGTGAAATCCCCTTGGCAAGTCTGGTTGGGAGCCTTCCACTTTGCGCTGGCTATAGTTCCTTGCTGTCTGAAGTGTCCTAACAAGGTCCTAGTTCTTTTTCTGTCCTGGGACAGTGTCTGTATGATAGGCAGCCTGAGCCGTTCTTTCTGGGGTCTCTGCATGGTGACTCCAGGCTACAGAATGCAGCTAAACCACAGGCTTAATATGGGCAGTATACAGTCCTAAGCCCTTTGGTTCTGCTATGGAGCTTGCAGCTCCTCACAGCCTCGGGCTCCCGCTACCCGGTCTCTGCGCTCTGGCTCCTCGGAGGCTCAATCACAGCCTCCTTGAGCCCTATTCTCTCCTCTGTGCTCCTTTTCCCTCACTGTCTGCTCCAGACTAAACTAGCTCCTCCTCCAGACCAGGATCTTTATTCAGGGAAGCTGCCCTAACACCGGGTTTTGAGCTCCCCCCTCCTGACCTGGATTCAGAAGGTGTTGTAAGTGAGGTTTACCTGCCAAAGAGATCCCTCTTGTTTCCAGGCATAGCACTACCCACCCCGATAGGAAGGCAGCACTACTATGGTACATGAACTTCTGGGGTGCCACACATACATTAACATTTTTTTAAAACAACCATCCATACTGTCACGCCGTTTACGGCGATAAAGGGGCAGGATGGCGTATTGGAACCCGCATCTGTCCCTGCCACTAAAAGGGACCCTGACTTTCCCTTATCTCGGGGGTACCTATGAAGGTTAGGAGGCCCGAGCCGCCAGCGTAACCCTGTCTCCTGTGCAGGCCCTATAAGTGACCCCCTCTCCCCCCCAAGAGAGGTAAACTGCACCAGAGTAAATAATATCACCAAAACAGAAAAGGAAAAGAAAAAAACAGACTTAGCTTAATGCTGCAAGGCACAGCAAGAAGAAACACCAGAAGAAACAGACACTGCAGTAGAACAACAGCTCTCAGCTAGCTCCTACTCCTGGCTAGGTCAGCTGCAGAATGAACTAACACCGAAAGTCAGCTGATGAGCCAGGTGACCTTTTAAAGGATTTTGGGAGTGGTCACCATAAACTTCAGCTAAGCCAGAAGCAATGCAATAACAGAAGCGGCCACCAGAGGGGGAAAAACTGCATTAACCCCTGATGACCAAAAAGGAAAAAAGGTATTAAACTTAAGCAAACCAGATCTGCCACAAATCCAAAATTGGATCGTGACAAATACCACATACAAGGGACAAATATTGTCACACCATGACCATACCACATATTACCACCACATAGTGACTGAATACTACAATAATGATCATTGATTTAAAAAAAAAAAAAAACTAAGTGCCTTTGTATATATAAATTCTTTGTATTGCCTGTCAGAGTACAGGCAATACAATGATCACTGGTGACATTATACACAGGAGCTCTGTATATAGTGTCAGTGTACAGGTAATACAGGGATCACCAGTGACTTTATACACAGGAGCTCTGTATAAAGTGTCACTGTATAGCTAATAAAGTGATCACCACTGCCAGTGACATTATACACATGATCTCTGTATATAATATATGTAACACCCCAGGTAACTGTTTGTTACAGTGGCATTGCTTTCCTCACAGGGAGAGCGATGTCACGCTTGGAAGTGAGGAAGGATCCCTTTGACAGATATTCAACACATACAACACTGTTGTGACTCCAGGCCAGAAGGGGGAGCTCTACATCCGACTTCAGAGGAGCTGCTCTCTCTGGTCCGGAGGAGGAGTCAGTTGCTAGGCAGTTGCTAGGGAGTTGGAGTTAGACAGTTGGTGGGAGGAGATGCAGTCCACCTGGTAAAAGAGCTGCTGACACAGGCTGATTCATACTCTGGCCCAGATGCCCCACAGGAAATTCAACAGTTGTTGAAGGAGCAAGGCAAGTTATTCATTTATGAGGGAAAGCTGTGTCAGAGGAAAATCAACTCACGCACCCATGAACTGATGTGACAAGTGCTAGTCCCAAAGCAGGATGCGCCAATAGTCTTAGAAGCATTCCACCATGGAGCAGGACACTTTGGATGGAAGAAGTCCTACATCGTGAGAGATTCGTTGGTGATGAGAATGTGGCCCATGCAACCTGTGCAGAAAGGATCGCAATAGCCAGAGGACTCCCCTACAGCCTATAGTCACGAAACAGCCACGTGAGCTGGTTGCCTTAGACCATGTGAAGCTACCCCCAAGCCGGTCAGGCTATGTCAACGCCATGACCATTGAGGACCATTACTCCAGATTCCTGGTAGTCGTGACTGTCAAGGACCAAACTGCAAAGATGGCAGCCAAGACATTCCAACAACACTTTTGTTGACCACATGGTTACCCTGAAAAGAAACTAACTGACCAAGGCCCAGCCTTTGAAGCAGAAGTATTTCAGGAGTTCTGTAATCTGTACGAATGCAAGAAAATTAGGACAACACCGTACCATCCACAGACAAATTGCATGTGTGAGAAGATGAACCAGGTGGTAATTGAGTTACTGAAGCCCTTGACCTTGGAAGAGAGAAACCTGCGGCCAGGGAAGTTGCCGGACTTGGTAGATCTGTATAACCATATCCCGGTGAATTCTACAAACTGCACTCCAGCCTACCTAATGAGACCAAGACCTGGCAAACTACCTATTGACTTGGCCATGGGAGTCTTAACACCTGAAGTCACATCACCAGATGCAGACTGGGATACAGAGTGGCAACACAAGAGTGTGTAGAAAGAAGTTGGTCTCAAGCAATACAGAGGAAAGAGAGAAACTATAATCAACATGCACCTGCAATTCCCTTGTCACCTGGAGAACAAGTTCTAAAGAGAAAAATAAGAGTCCACAAACTTGATGATCAGTGGGACATGGAACCATACACCATCTTACTGTCAAACTTTGATAAGACCAAGGTGTGCCTCATAAGTCAAGATGGAGGAGAAACCTCAACAGCAGTGTCAAGAGATCATCTGAAGGTATGCCCTAATCAGTTGAAAAGCCAGGAAACGGATCAAGATATCTCTCAACCTAAGGAACAAGAAAAAAAAATCCATACGATTCTTGGAGACTTTCCTCAGTCATGGACACAAGTGAACTAAGCCATCATAGTGTATGTCTTGACCTTTCCCCAATTAGTCATGCCAGAAAGAAATGTGACTCAGGACCAACCTGAAAACCAACGGGCTCAAGCAGCAGATACCACACCAGCAGTGGAACAAAAGAATCCACCCCCTGCTATCGGTGAATCTGTCATGCCCACAGTGAGCAGAAGTACTCCTAGGCGATCAAGTATACCTATGCTACGTAGAATCACTAGAAGTGTAGCCATGAGAGAGTGCACTACACCAGTGGTAGCAAGAATAGTGAATCTTGGCAGGTCACTATCAATCCCTGTACTGCGTAGACTACCCGTAATACCAGAGGTCAGATACCAATCGTTGTTACCTGTTTAAAATGTTTGGTTATGCTTATTGAAAATGTTAAATGGACAACAGGGTAATGGATGGTGAATTGCCCAAAAAATTTACTGTAAATAGTTGGCACCTCTGAAGTTGCATCCTATTGGTTCTACCCACATTGACAGCGTGGGTAGGGCCTTGTTTGTCCCTAAGACGGAAGAAAAACTGTTTGGTGCGGCCGAAGACCAGGTCTGGATGTTATGCCTTGCAGCCCACCCAAGCCTACGTTAGGGGGTTTAGAATGGGTCCTCCGCTTCATTACTGTTGTCAGTGCACAAGGACACCCTGGTACTAAAATGACTGTACCTTTGTATGTTTTGCAACTTTCAAGAAAAACAACCTCCCATAAAGGGATGAAAAGTTTATGTATCTGTTGAAATGCATTTCCCAAAATGTTTGCATTATCTAACCAATTTATTGTTGTTCTTGTTTTCCCAGTCCAGGAGTACTGGATTTAACGGGGGGAGTGTACCTGTTGTGAATTCTGTTGTCAAGCTCCCTCCTGTAGTCATGAATGGTACTTCGGCTGGTTCTGTCCATGGGCTTCCTCTGGTGGTGGTGAGTGGGGCTGCGGCTTCTGAGGTTCCTTCCACAGGTGACGAGGATAATTCGTTAGCTGGCTGCTCTATTTAACTCCACCTAGATCATTGCTCCATGCCACCTGTCAATGTTCCAGTATTGGTCTAGTTCACTCCTGGATCGTTCTTGTGACCTGTCTTCCCAGCAGAAGCTAAGTTCCTGCTTGTTTTTCTCTGGTTTGCTATTTTTCTGTCCAGTTTGCTATTTTGATTGTTGTCTTGCTTGCTGGAAGCTCTGGGACGCAGAGGGAGCGCCTCCGCACCGTGAGTCGGTGCGGAGGGTCTTTTTGCGCCCTCTGCGTGGTCTTTTTGTAGTTTTTTGTGCTGACCGCAAAGCTACCTTTCCTATCCTCTGTCTGTTCAGTAAGTCGGGCCTCACTTTGCTAAATCTATTTCATCTCTGTGTTTGTAATTTTCAACTTTACTCACAGTCATTATATGTGGGGGGCTGCCTTTTCCTTTGGGGAATTTCTCTGAGGCAAGGTAGGCTTTATTTTTCTATCTTTAGGGCTAGCTAGTTCCTTAGGCTGTGTCGAGTTGCATAGGGAGCGTTAGGAGCAATCCACGGCTATTTCTAGTGTGTGTGATAGGATTAGGGATTGCGGTCAGCAGAGTTCCCACGTCTCAGAGCTCGTCCTATATTATCAGTAACTATCAGGTCATTCCGTGTGCTCTTAACCTCCAGGTCCATTATTGTCCTGACCACCAGGTCATAACAGTACAGGTGGCCCAAAGTACTAATGCATCTCAATAGAGGGATAAGAGAAGTTCTGAGACCATTTTTTTTTCTTTGCAGTGTGTTTTGTCTCTCTTTTCCCCTTTACCTCTGGGTGGTTCAGGATACAGGTGTAGATATGGACATTCAAGGTCTGTCCTCTTGTATGGTTAATCTCACTGCAAGGGTACAAAACATTTAAGATTTTGTGGTTCAGAATCCAATGTTAGAGCCTAGGATTCCAATTCCTGATTTGTTTTTTTGGGAATAGATCTAAGTTTCTGAATTTCAAAAATAATTGTAAATTGTTTCTTGCTTTGAAACCTCGCTCCTCAGGTGACCCTGTTCAACAAGTGAAAATCATTATTTCTTTGTTGCGTGGTGACCCTCAAGACTGGGCATTTTCCCTTACGCCAGGAGATCCGGCATTGCGTGATGTTGATGCGTTTTTTCTGGCGCTCGGATTGCTTTATGATGAACCTAATTCAGTGGATCAGGCAGAGAAAATCTTGCTGGCTCTGTGTCAGGGTCAAGATGAGGTAGAGATATATTGTCAGAAGTTTAGGAAGTGGTCTGTACTCACTCAGTGGAATGAATGTGCCCTGGCAGCAATTTTCAGAAAGGGTCTCTCTGAAGCCCTTAAGGATGTCATGGTGGGATTTCCCATGCCTGCTGGTCTGAATGAGTCTATGTCTTTGGCCATTCAGATCGATCGACGCTTACGTGAGTGTAAAGCTGTGCACCATTTGGCGGTATTATCTGAGCATAGACCAGAGCCTATGCAATGTGATAGGACTTTGACCAGAGCTGAACGGCAAGAACACAGACGTCGGAATGGGCTGTGTTTTTACTGTGGTGATTCCACTCATGCTATCTCCGATTGTCCTAAGCGCACTAAGCGTTTCGCTAGGTCTGCCACCATTGGTACGGTACAGTCGAAATTTCTTTTGTCCGTTACTCTGATCTGCTCTTTGTCATCCTATTCTGTTATGGCATTTGTGGATTCAGGCGCTGCCCTGAATTTGATGGACTTGGAGTTTGCTAGGCGCTGTGGATTTTTCTTGGAGCCCTTGCAGTATCCTATTCCATTGAGAGGAATTGATGCTACGCCTTTGGCCAAGAATAAGCCTCAGTACTGGACCCAATTGACCATGTGCATGGCTCCTGCACATCAGGAGGATATTCGCTTTTTGGTGTTGCATAATCTGCATGATGTGGTCGTTTTGGGGTTGCCATGGCTACAGGTCCATAATCCAGTATTGGATTGGAAATCTATGTCTGTGTCCAGCTGGGGTTGTCAGGGAGTACATGGTGATGTTCCATTTTTGTCTATTTCATCATCCACCCCTTCTGAAGTCCCGGAGTTTTTGTCGGATTACCGAGATGTATTTGATGAGCCCAAATCCAGTGCCCTACCTCCTCATAGGGATTGCGATTGTGCTATCAATTTGATTCCTGGTAGTAAGTTTCCTAAGGGCCGACTGTTCAATTTATCTGTGCCAGAGCACGCCGCTATGCGGAGTTATGTAAAGGAATCCTTGGAGAAGGGTCATTTTCGCCCGTCGTCGTCACCATTGGGAGCAGGGTTCTTTTTTGTGGCCAAGAAGGATGGTTCTTTGAGACCTTGTATTGATTACCGCCTTCTTAATAAGATCACAGTCAAATTTCAGTACCCTTTGCCGCTGCTGTCTGATTTATTTGCTCGGATTAAGGGGGCTAGTTGGTTCACCAAGATAGATCTTCGTGGTGCGTATAATCTTGTGCGTATTAAACAGGGCGATGAATGGAAAACAGCATTTAATACGCCCGAGGGCCATTTTGAGTACCTGGTTATGCCATTCGGGCTTTCCAATGCTCCATCAGTATTTCAGTCCTTTATGCATGACATCTTCCGAGAGTACCTGGATAAATTCCTGATTGTATATTTGGATGATATTTTGGTCTTCTCGGATGATTGGGAGTCTCACGTGAAGCAGGTCAGAATGGTGTTCCAGGTCCTTCGTGCGAATTCTTTGTTTGTGAAGGGGTCAAAGTGTCTCTTTGGAGTTCAGAAAGTTTCATTTTGGGGTTTCATTTTTTCCCCTTCTACTATCGAGATGGACCCTGTTAAAGTCCAGGCCATTTATGATTGGACTCAGCCGACATCTGTGAAGAGTCTGCAAAAGTTCCTGGGCTTTGCTAATTTTTATCGTCGCTTCATCAGTAAGTTTTCTAGTGTTGCTAAACCGTTGACTGATTTGACCAAGAAGGGTGCTGATGTGGTCAATTGGTCTTCTGCTGCTGTGGAAGCTTTTCAGGAGTTGAAGCGTCGTTTTTCTTCTGCCCCTCTGTTGTGCCAGCCAGATGTTTCGCTTCCGTTTCAGGTCGAGGTTGATGCTTCTGAGATTGGAGCAGGGGCTGTTTTGTCGCAAAGAAGTTCTGATCGCTCGGTGATGAAACCATGTGCCTTCTTTTCTAGAAAGTTTTCGCCTGCTGAGCGCAATTATGATGTTGGCAATCAAGAGTTGTTGGCCATGAAGTGGGCATTCGAGGAGTGGCATCATTGGCTTGAAGGAGCCAAGCATCGCGTGGTGGTCTTGACGGATCACAAGAATTTGACTTATCTCGAGTCTGCCAAACGGTTGAATCCTAGACAGGCTTGTTGGTCGCTATTTTTCTCCCGTTTTGATTTTGTGGTTTCGTACCTTCCAGGCTCTAAGAATGTGAAGGCTGATGCCCTGTCAAGGAGTTTTGTGCCCGACTCTCCGGGTGTTCCTGAGCTGGCGGGTATTCTCAAAGAGGGGGTAATTTTGTCTGCCATCTCCCCTGATTTGCGGCGGGTGCTGCAAAAATTTCAGGCTGATAGACCTGACCGTTGCCCAGCAGAGAAACTGTTTGTCCCTGATAAATGGACTAGTAGAGTTATCTCTGAGGTTCATTGTTCGGTGTTGGCTGGTCATCCGGGAATCTTTGGTACCAGAGATTTGGTGGCTAGATCCTTTTGGTGGCCGTCTTTGTCGCGGGATGTGCGTTCTTTTGTGCAGTCCTGTGGGACTTGTGCTCGGGCTAAGCCCTGCTGTTCTCGTGCCAGTGGGTTGCTTTTGCCCTTGCCGGTCCCGAAGAGGCCCTGGACGCATATCTCTATGGATTTTATTTCGGATCTCCCTGTCTCTCAAAAGATGTCGGTCATTTGGGTGGTTTGTGATCGCTTCTCTAAGATGATCCATTTGGTACCCTTGTCTAAATTGCCATCCTCCTCTGATTTGGTGCCATTGTTTTTCCAGCATGTGGTTCATTTACATGGCATTCCGGAGAACATCGTTTCGGACAGAGGTTCCCAGTTTGTTTCGAGGTTTTGGCGAGCCTTTTGTGCTAGGATGGGCATTGAGTTGTCTTTTTCCTCGGCTTTCCATCCTCAGACAAATGGCCAAACCGAACGAACTAATCAGACTTTGGAAACATATCTGAGATGCTTTGTTTCTGCTGATCAGGATGATTGGGTGTCCTTTTTGCCTTTGGCTGAGTTCGCCCTTAATAATCGGGCCAGCTCGGCTACTTTGGTTTCGCCGTTTTTTCTGCAATTCTGGTTTCCATCCTCGTTTCTCTTCAGGGCAGGTTGAGTCTTCGGACTGTCCTGGTGTAGATACTGTGGTGGATAGGTTGCAGCAGATTTGGACTCATGTGGTGGACAATTTGACATTGTCCCAGGAGAAGGCTCAACGTTTCGCTAATCGCCGGCGCTGTGTTGGTCCCCGACTTCGTGTTGGGGATTTGGTTTGGTTGTCGTCTCGCTATGTTCCTATGAAGGATTCCTCTCCTAAGTTTAAGCCTCGTTTCATTGGTCCGTATAAGATTTCTGAGGTTCTCAATCCTGTGTCGTTTCGTTTGACCCTTCCAGCTTCTTTTGCCATCCATAATGTATTCCATAGGTCATTGTTGCGGAGATACGTGTCGCCTGTGGTTCCATCCGTTGATCCTCCTGCCCCGGTGTTGGTTGAGGGGGAGTTGGAGTATGTGGTGGAGAAGATTTTGGATTCTCGTATTTCGAGACGGAAACTCCAGTACCTGGTCAAATGGAAGGGTTATGGTCAGGAAGATAATTCCTGGGTCTTTGCCTCCGATGTTCATGCTGCCGATCTGGTTCGTGCCTTTCATTTGGCTCGTCCTGGTCGGCCTGGGGGCTCTGGTGAGGGTTCGGTGACCCCTCCACAAGGGGGGGGGTACTGTTGTGAATTCTGTTGTCAAGCTCCCTCCTGTGGTCATGAATGGTACTTCGGCTGGTTCTGTCCATGGGCTTCCTCTGGTGGTGGTGAGTGGGGCTGCGGCTTCTGAGGTTCCTTCCACAGGTGACGAGGTTAATTCGTTAGCTGGCTGCTCTATTTAACTCCACCTAGATCATTGCTCCATGCCACCTGTCAATGTTCCAGTATTGGTCTTGTTCACTCCTGGATCGTTCTTGTGACCTGTCTTCCCAGCAGAAGCTAAGTTCCTGCTTGTTTTTCTCTGGTTTGCTATTTTTCTGTCCAGCTTGCTATTTTGATTGTTGTCTTGCTTGCTGGAAGCTCTGGGACGCAGAGGGAGCGCCTCCGCACCGTGAGTCGGTGCGGAGGGTCTTTTTGCGCCCTCTGCGTGGTCTTTTTGTAGTTTTTTGTGCTGACCTTTCCTATCCTCTGTCTGTTCAGTAAGTCGGGCCTCACTTTGCTAAATCTATTTCATCTCTGTGTTTGTAATTTTCATCTTTACTCACAGTCATTATATGTGGGGGGCTGCCTTTTCCTTTGGGGAATTTCTCTGAGGCAACGTAGGCTTTATTTTTCTATCTTTAGGGCTAGCTAGTTCCTTAGGCTGTGTCGAGTTGCATAGGGAGCGTTAGGAGCAATCCATGGCTATTTCTAGTGTGAGTGATAGGATTAGGGATTGCGGTCAGCAGAGTTCCCACGTCTCAGAGCTCGTCCTATATTATCAGTAACTATCAGGTCATTCCGTGTGCTCTTAACCTCCAGGTCCATTATTGTCCTGACCACCAGGTCATAACATGTACCACCGCAGGTAACCGGTTGTTACAGTGTCATTGCTTTCCTCACAGGGAGAGCGAAGTCACACTTGGAAGCAAGGAAGGATCCCTTTGACAGGTATTCAACACATACAACACTGTTCTGAATCTAGGCCAGAAGGGGAGCGATACACCCGAGTCCAGAGGAGCTGCTCTCTCTCTGGTCGGGAGGAGGAGTCAGTTGTTAGGCAGTTGCTAGGCAGTTGGAGTTAGACCGTTGGTGAGAGGAGAGCGAGGAGAGAGGAAGGAAAGCTGGGGCCGTGGAGACGATTGATTCTGCGGCTCCTAGGAAGGGAAAAGAAAGCAGAGCAGTCTGTAGGAGACTGAGAGGGAGAAGAAGCGAAGGAGAGTAAAGAGCTGGAGAGAGAAGCTGTGACTGGGCTTCCTCCATGCTGAGTGCAGATACCGGTAGCCAGAAGACCGAGGTTGTGGGGGTAACTTCATGCCCCACAGCAGAAACCGGCGGACAGCTGATTGCAAGTTACCTGTCCACCATTAACACCCGAGGACACAGGAGCAAATAGAGCCCAGGTTCTGATAGAGATCCTGTAAAAAGGCTCAAGCTACCTGTCGTACAGGTAGTGTCCTACCTAAAGGGGGACAGAGAGAAAACGTGAGGACCTTGTGTGAAGCCTAAGGCAGCAAGGGACTACAACACCACAGCACTAGAAGGAAGGCTTCCAACCCCACCTGGTTAGAGGGATTCCCAATTCGCTTCCCAGCAAGCAGCACCATACCAGCATCAGAGATCCAGTATCCTGGACTGTGGCTGCCTTGAACCAAGTAAAGAGGCAAAGAGACTGCAAGCCTGTGTCTTCTGTTTTCTTACTGCACTACCTGCCACCATCTTCATCTACTACACCAGGAGCCCTGGGGACCCTGGTTCACCAGTGGGAAGCCATATCATCCCAGCTGCCATAACATCAGCCCAGCGGACCCTTTTAAGCAGCGTCGGTCATCCCTGACTGAGTACCACAGGTGGCGTCACAAACTTTTATAATTCAACAAACCCCTTAAAAGACCATCCCTTTAACATGGGTGCCCAGGACTGGGTCGCCGCCGTGACACATCCCTTTAAGTACCGGGTCCCCACGGCCTTGGCGTTCCATTTACAGTGTATAGTGTCAGTGTACAGGTAACACACTGATTCACCAGTGACGTCTCTAGCTGAAGTCCTTCATCTTTGCTTTTCTTTTTCATCCAGCACAGACCACCATCACGTCTTCCAGCCAGTACTCGTCTCTGCATAAAATAGCACAGTTGCTTAGAGTACAGCTTTCAAAGCACATTCCCCACTTTTTCCCTTTCTTCTACACTACACATCTAAATACAGAGGTGCACCCATAATCAATATACAATATAATATATATAATTGGTTAATATTAGTAACTAGATGGTGGCCCAATTCTAACATATCGGGTATTCTAGAATATGTATTTATGTATATAGCAGCCACATAGTATATAGCACAGGCCACGTAGTATATAGGAGCCATGTAGTATATAGCAGACAAATACTACGTGGCCTGTGCTATATACTATGTGGCTGCTATATACATACATATTGTAGAATGCCCGATACATTAATACAGGCCACGCAATATATAACAGTGGCCACGCAGTATATAACACAGCCACGTACTATATAACACAGCCCACGTAGTATATAGCAGCCACGCAGTATATAACACAGACGATGTAGTATATAACACAGGCCAAGCAGTATATAACACTGGCCACGTAATATATAGCACAGCCAAGGCAGTATATAACAGAGACGTACTATATAACACTGCCCACGCAGTATATAGCAGCCACGTAGTATATAACACTGCCCATGCAGTATATAACAGTGGCCACGTAGTATATAGCACGCAGTATAGAACATAGTCCACGTAGTGTATAGCACATCCATGTTGCACATAACACTGCCCACGTAGTATATAACACTGCCCACATAGTATATAACACTGCCCACATAGTATATAACACTGCCTATGTAGTATATAGCAGCCACGCGGTATCTAACACAGCCCACGTAGTATACAGCAGTGTGGGCACCATATCCCTGTTAAAAAAATAATTAAAATAAAAAATAGTTATATACTCACCCCTGGGATCCAGCGAAGCTCCGGCGATACGCGTATAGCTGCCGCCATCTTCCGTTCACAGAATGCATTGCGAAATTACCCAGATGACTTAGCGGTCTCGCTAGACCGCTAAGTCTTCTAGGTAATTTCGCAATGCATCGCCGGGAACGAGTGCATGCTGTGACGGGGTGTACGGCAGAGCAAGAAGGGACAACAGGCCGAGGGATGATTCAACAGATTTATTATCAAGAACGCTGGAATAACACATGCAGGTAGATCTAAAGAGTCCACAATTAGTCCAATGGAACAGGTTCGGGGGCACCTCCCGATAATCCTTGTGCCAGGTAACAAAGCAATAGTCCACACGAGTCCAATAGATCCCAAAACAATCTCACAAATGACGAGATATGTCCTCAGCTCAAGTCTCGCCCGTTCGCTTCCGCAGTCCCAGATGGACATGGGGTCTTGCCTCAGCTAAGAATCCCCACTCCTTCTCCTTCAAGGATCAACTCACATCTGATCTCAAAATAAGAATGGATTGTCTGAGCTCCTGGGATCCGCCCATGAAGGGGTAGGGGTTACACCTTCTATTCAATGGTTGGGTCCACCAGAAGATTCTAGACTGGTGGGCTCCAGGCAGTCTATGTAATATGTACATTTGACTAGCCACCTGCTGTGAGGAAGAATGGCTATTCCTCCACTAGTGATGTTGACAAAGCTTAATTACATTAGAGCTTAGGGCTGCAAGTATTGGGGGAAGGAGACATTGTTACAGGTGAACTCCCAGCCAAGAAAATACATAAATTACAGCTAATAGACCAGAGAACAGTTACATACATCAAATGGCATATTATTCAAATACAGGGCAAAAGTACATATCATGACAATCCCTTCCCCTCCCAATTTGTGTACGTACCAGGGACCTCTACAGGTCGCTGGTTAAGTACACACAGGCAGAGCGTAACTTACATGTGGCTTCATGCAGCCACGAATTGGCATCTTAGCTCTCCCACATCATTGCCCAGGAGAACATCTGCAGGCAGACCACCCATCACCCCAACCACACATCGCCTGACCCCAAAACCAAAGTTCAGATCCACAGTGGCTGTGGGAATAGTCCTCCATTGTCCACCAGCCAGTTCAATGACAATCCCAGGTCCTCGATGGATTGCCTCAGGCCGAACCACTCGGGGATCAGCCAGTGTGAGGAAAGCCCCTGAGTCACAAAATCCAATAAGTCTCTGTCCATCCAGCACGACCTCCTGCAAGTGCTTACCTCGATGAGCAGAAGTCGTCATAGCTGCGGGTCGCACACCATAATCTCCTAGTGATGCAACATGGGTGGGTGAGGCACTAGGCCAGTCCTCACGTAGTGGTGACACGTCGTCCTCCATGGCACTTGGGTGTACATAATTAATAATACGACTGGGTACAGGATTAATCCTCATTTGAACAGCTGGGCAGGAGGCTTGCAGATGCCCCGGCTGTCCACATCGATAGCATCTCTGCTGGGTCTCACTCCATCCAAGGCGTCCTCTTGGGCGAGAGGTAAGGGAACCTGGAGGCCGGCTCCCACCTGAAGGTGCTGTAGGGGTTTGAGGACGACTTCTCCATGAGCTGGCTGGGCATGAGGCCTGCAGATGCCCCAGATGCCCACAACCATAACACCTGCGCTCTGCTACTTCCTCTCCTCGTCGTATTCCAGAAAACGCAGTAGAAGCAACTGGAGGCACATTTACATGGGTATCAGCATGAGGTGGTGGCTTAGAGGAACGGGGAACAATGGGGACAGAAGAACAGGGGGCCACCGGTGTTGTGGAGCTGGTAGGCCTCTCTCTATCCTCCAACAGAACCCTCCACTGAGGCTTGATGGTGAGAGCCTCATCAGCTAGAGCTGCAGCTTCCTCCACAGTGGCTGGTCTCCTCTCACGCACCCATTCCCGGATCTCAGCAGGGCACTTGAAGTAAAACTGCTCTTTTAAGATAATCTGGAGGAAGGTCTCCCAGGTTAAGGCCTCCTCTGCCTCCAGCCAGCGATGACATATTTGTTTGAGTCTGTGGGCATACATCTTGAAAGACACTTCCTCATCACAGGCTAAAGTACGGAACTGAGTCCTGTAAGTGTCTGGGGTAACAGCATAATGTTCTAGAATAGTCCGTTTAATCTCCACATACTCACAGTTCCCCTGAGGGTCCATAGCTCTATAGGCTGCGGCAGCTCCACCCTCTAAGAGCCCCACCAGATGTCGGACTCGCTCCCTTTCCGGGACTTCCATTAATCGACACTGATGCTCAAAGTCCTGGAAGAAGCCCTCAATGTTGCCTGCAGCCTCATTAAAGGGATTGAAGTTTTTGCGGGACACTCTGGGGAGTTCCATCATGGTGGGTGCTGGGGCTACAGTCTGTCTGGAGCTTCTAGCTGCTTCCAAAGCGATCTGCCTCTCCAGCAATGCCATCTCCTGAGCTCTGTCCTCGGCTCTGTGAATGGCCTCCCTCTCCTCGGCTCTGTGAATGGCCTCCCTCTCCCTCTCCTCGGCTCTGTGAATGGCCTCCCTCTCCTCGGCTCTGTGAATGGCCTCCCTCTCCTGAGCTCTGTGAATGGCCTCCCTCTTATCGTCCATGGTGGCCTCTTCTCCCAGCAATGCCAACTCCTCCTCGTACCACATAACCCACTGACTTTTTTGGGTATTTACCTCCGGCCGCCTTCTTTCCTCCATTTGCTGTGAGGATCCTTCCTCAGCGTCATCTTGCAGGCGAACTCCTTCCAAAGCCTCAATAAGCTGCTCCTTGGAGAGTCCTTTAAAACGGACTCCTACTTCCCGGGCCTTTGATTGTAGGCTCCCCAAACTCCAGTTCTTGTACTCTGTGGTGCTGGTTCTCGATATTGATGGGCCGTTGTCCTTCATTCCTTCTGCTCTGGTCCCACTGCTTGCCACCAGTTTGTGACGGGGTGTACGGCAGAGCAAGAAGGGACAACAGGCCGAGGGATGATTCAACAGATTTATTATCAAGAACGCTGGAATAACACATGCAGGTAGATCTAAAGAGTCCACAATTAGTCCAATGGAACAGGTTCGGGGGCACCTCCCGATAATCCTTGTGCCAGGTAACAAAGCAATAGTCCACACGAGTCCAATAGATCCCAAAACAATCTCACAAATATGTCCTCAGCTCAAGTCTCGCCCCGTTCGCTTCCGCAGTCCCAGATGGACATGGGGTCTTGCCTCAGCTAAGAATCCCCACTCCTTCTCCTTCAAGGATCAACTCACATCTGATCTCAAAATAAGAATGGATTGTCTGAGCTCCTGGGATCCGCCCATGAAGGGGTAGGGGTTACACCTTCTATTCAATGGTTGGGTCCATCAGAAGATTCTAGACTGGTGGGCTCCAGGCAGTCTATGTAATATGTACATTTGACTAGCCACCTGCTGTGAGGAAGAATGGCTATTCCTCCACTAGTGATGTTGACAAAGCTTAATTACATTAGAGCTTAGGGCTGCAAGTATTGGGGGAAGGAGACATTGTTACAGGTGAACTCCCAGCCAAGAAAATACATAAATTACAGCTAATAGACCAGAGAACAGTTACATACATCAAATGGCATATTATTCAAATACAGGGCAAAAGTACATATCATGACACATGCGGCTCGGCGGACTACGGAGGGTGAGAATAGCAGGTTTTTTGGTTTTTTATTATTCTTAACATTACATTTTTTTACTATTGATGCTGCATAGGCAAAAAGTTGGGGACACACAGGGTTAATAGCAGCGGTTACGGAGTGCGTTACCCGTGGCATAACGTGGTCCATAACTGCCGGCATTAACCTTGTGTGAGCAGTGACTGGAGGGGAGTATGCGGGCGCCGGGCACTGACTGCGAGGAGTAAGGAGCGGCCATTTTCTTCTGGACTGTGCCCGTCGCTGATTGGTCATGGCTGTTTTGCCGCGACCAATCAGCGACTTGGATTTCCATGACAGACAGAGGCCGCGACCAATGAATATCCGTGACAGACAGACAGAAGGACAGACGGAAGTGACCCTTAGACAATTATATAGTAGATGGGTGAGCACTAAAATGCTCGGGTGCTCGGGTTGAGCAAATTGGAATTCTCGGGTACTCGGCCAGAACAATGCGCCCAATGTAAGTCTATGGGAGACCCGAGCATTTTTACCACTATCCCCCACCGGGGGACATTTTAAGGTCTAAAAACTTCTCAAAATGATGGAAGCACTGCACAAATGACACAGGGACCTCATGGGGTCCCCCCCCTGGAAGCATTCCTGACTCCTAGTTCACAGCCTTAGGCTGGAGTCACACTCAGCGTAAGACAATACGGTCCGTATATTACGGCCGTAATACGCTGAAAAGTCCCCAAAATAGTGGACCGTAGCTCCTCCGTAGGCAGGGTGTTTCAGCGTTTTTTGCGCATGGCATCCTCCGTATGTAATCCGTATGACATCCGTACTGCGTGTTTTTCTCGCAGGCTTGCAAAACCAACATACGGCTATACAAGGGATCCATGTGTAAAAAACCCCCATATATACTGTCTATATATATATATGTCAGTAGACACATATATGTATATATATTATTACTTCATACAGCGCTAGATAGCTTTAAAGCCGGTAATTCAATTGCCGGCTTTTCCTATCTCCTTCCTAAACCCGACATGATATGAGACATGATTTACATACAGTAAACCATCTCATATCACCTTATTTTTTGCATATTCCACACTACTAATGTTAGTAGTGTGTATATGCAAAATTTGGCCGTTCTAGCTATTAAATTAACCCTGCTGTTCTGTTCGGTCTGGGGAGACCTATTTTGAACTTTGGTATTTTTTGGGGTGTTCAAGATGCGGTTCTGAAACTTGTGGTTGATTGACTTAAATGAGGATGGGTCGGTCGGCCACGGGTTTCAGAGCCGCATCTTGAATATTTTAAAGAATATTGAAGTTCAAAGTCGGTCATTTTTGACCAACAGAACAGCAGGGTTAAAGGGTTAAATGGCAGAAAAAATTGGCGTGGGCTCCCGCGCAATTTTCTCCGCCAGAGTAGTAAAGCCAGTGACTGAGGGCAGATATTAATAGCCTGGAGAGGGTTCACGGTTATTGCCCCCCCCCCCCCCGGCTAAAAACATCTGCCCCCAGCCACCCCAGAAAAGGCACATCTGGAAGATGCGCCTATTCTGGCACTTGGCCACTCTCTTCCCATTCCCGTGTAGCGGTGGGATATGGGGTAATGAAGGGTTAATGCCGCTTTGCTATTGTAAGGTGACATTAAGCCAAATTAATAATGGAGAGGCGTCAATTATGACACCTATCCATTATTAATCCAATAGTAGTAAAGGGTTAAAAAATACACAAACACATTATTAAAAAGTATTTTAATGAAAAAATCACAAAGGTTGTTGTAATATTTTATTCTACGCTCAATCCACTCACTGAAGACCCTCGATCTGTAACAAAAAAAACAAAAAAAAAAACAATATACATACCTTCCGAAGATCTGTAAAGTCCCACGATGTAAATCCATCTGAAGGGGTTAAAATATTTTACAGCAAGGAGCTCTGCTAATGCAGCGCTGCTCCTTGCTGCAAAACCCCGGAGAATGAAGGTAAAGTAGGTCAATGACCTATATTTACCTTCATTTGCGGTGAGGCGCCCTCTGCTGGTTGTTCCTAGATCGTGGGAGCTTTCCTAGAAAGCTCCCAGGCTCGAGTTCATAAGAGGCGCCCTCTGCTGGTTGTCCTCATATGAACTCGAGCCTGGGAGCTTTCTAGGAAAGTTCCCACGATCTAGGGACAACCAGCAGAGGGCGCCTCACCGCAAATGAATGTAAATGCAGGTCATTGACCTACTTTTCCTTAATTTCCCCGGGTTTTGCAGCCAGGAACAACGCTGCATTAGCAGAATTCGTGGCTGCAAAATATTTTAACCCCTTCAGATGGATTTACATCGTTGGACGTTACAGATCTGCGGAAGGTATGGATATTGTTGGTTTATTTTTATTTTTTTGTTACAGATCGAGGGTCTTCAGTGATTGGATTGAGCGTAGAATAAAATATTACAACAACCTTTGTTTTTATTTCATTAAAATAATTTTTAATAATGTGTTTGTGTATTTTTTAACCCTTTACTACTATTGGATTAATAATGGATAGGTGTCATAATTGACGCCTCTCCATTATTAATTTGGCTTAATGTCACCTTACAATAGCAAGGTGACATTAACCCTTCATTACCCCATATCCCACCGCTACACGGGAATGGGAAGAGAGTGGCCAAGTGCCAGAATAGGCGCATCTTCCAGATGTGCCTTTTCTGGGGTGGCTGGGGGCAGATGTTTTTAGCCGGGGGGGGGCAATAACCGTGGACCCTCTCCAGGCTATTAACCCCTCTGTGACCTTAGACGTACTATCCCGTCGAGGTGCCCTGGGCTTATCTGACCCTGGACGGGATAGTACGTCATAGCGATCGGCAGCGCTCACGGGGGGAGCGCCGCCGACCGCGGCCGGTTGTCAGCTGCTTATCGCAGCTGACATCCGGCACTATGTGCCAGGAGCGGTCACGGACTGCCCCCGGCACATTAACCCCTGGCACACCGCGATCAAACATGATTGCGATGTGCCGGCGGTGCAGGGAAGCACCGCGCAGGGAGGGGGCTCCCTGCGGGCTTCCCTGAGCCCCCCGCAGCAACGCGATGTGATCGCGTTGCTGCGGGGGTCTTACCTCCCTCCCTCCCTGCTCTAGCCCCGGATCCAAGATGGCCGCGGATCCGGGTCCTGCAAGGAGGGAGGTGGCTTCACAGAGCCTGCTCAGAGCAGGCACTGTGAAGCCTGCAGCGCTGCTAGTCAGATCAGTGATCTGACAGAGTGCTGTGCAAACTGTCAGATCACTGATCTGTGATGTTTCCCCCCCCCCCTGGGACAAAGTAAAAAAGTTAAAAAAAAAATTTCCAAATGTGTAAAAAAAAAAAAATATATTCCAAAATAATGAAAAAAAAAATATATATTATTCCCATAAATACATTTCTTCATCTAAATAAAAAAAAAACAATAAAAGTGCACATATTTAGTATCGCCGCGTCCGTAACGACCCGACCTATAAAACTGTCCCACTAGTTAACCCCTTCAGTAAACACCGTAAGAAAAAAAAAAAAAAACGAGGCAAAAAACAACGCTTTATTATCATACCGCCGAACAAAAAGTGGAATAACACGCGATCAAAAAGACAGATATAAATAACCATGGTACCGCTGAAAGCGTCATCTTGTCCCGCAAAAAACGAGCTGCCATACAGCATCATCAGCAAAAAAATAAAAAAGTTATAGTCCTGATAATAATGCGATGCCAAAATAATTATTTTTTCTGTAAAATGGTTTTTATCGTATAAAAGCGCCAAAACATAAAAAAATGATATAAATGAGGTATCGCTGTAATCGTACTGACCCGAAGAATAAAACTGCTTTATCAATTTTACGCGGAACGGTATAAACGCCTCCCCCATTAGAAATTCATGAATAGCTGGTTTTTGGTCATTCTTCCTCACAAAAATCGGAATAAAAAGCTATCAAAAAATGTTACGCGCCCGAAAATGTTTTCAATAAAAACTTCAACTCGTCCCGCAAAAAACAAGACCTCACATGACTCTGTGGACCAAAATATGGAAAAATTATAGCTCTCAAAATGTGGTATTGCAAAAAATATTTTTTGCAATAAAAAGCGTCTTTCAGTGTGTGACGGCTGCCAATCATAAAAATCCGCTAAAAAATTCGCTATAAAAGTAAATCAAACCCCCCTTCATCACCCCCTTAGTTAGGGAAAAATAAAAAAAATGTATTTATTTCCATTTTCCCATTAGGGCTAGGGTTAGGGCTAGGGTTAGGGCTAGGGTTAGGATTAGGGCTAGGGTTAGGGTTAGGGTTAGGGCTAGAGTTAGGGTTAGGGCTAGGGTTAGGGTTAGGGTTATGGCTAGGGCTAGGGTTAGGGTTAGGGCTAGGGTTAGGGCTAGGGTTAGGGTTATGGCTAGGGTTAGGGCTAGGGTTAGGGCTAGGATTAGGGCTAGGGTTAGGGCTAGGGTTAGGGCTAGGTTTAGGGCTAGGGTTAGGGTTAGGGTTGGGGCTACAGTTAGGGTTCGGGTTGGGGCTAAAGTTAGGGTTAGGGTTTAGATTACATTTACGGTTGGGAATAGGGTTGGGATTAGGGTTAGGGGCGTGTCAGGGTTAGAGGTGTGGTTAGGGTTACCGTTGGGATTAGGGTTAGGGGTGTGTTTGGATTAGAGTTTCAGTTATAATTGGGGGGTTTCCACTGTTTAGGCACATCAGGGGCTCTCCAAACACGACATGGCGTCCGATCTCAATTCCAGCCAATTCTGCGTTGAAAAAGTAAAACAGTGCTCCTTCCCTTCCGAGCTCTCCCGTGTGCCCAAACAGGGGTTTTCCCCAACATATGGGGTATCAGCGTACTCAGGACAAATAGGACAACAACTTTTGTGGTCCAATTTCTCCTGTTACCCTTGGGAAAATACAAAACTGGGGGCTAAAAAATAATTTTTGTAGGAAAACAAAAAGATTTTTTATTTTCACGGCTCTGCGTTATAAACTGTAGTGAAACACTTGGGGGTTCAAAGTTCTCACAACAAATCTAGATAAGTTCATTGAGGGGTCTAGTTTCCAATATGGGGTCACTTGTGGGGGGGTTCTACTGTTTAGTTACATTAGGGGCTCTGCAAACGCAATGTGACGCCTGCAGACTAATCCATCTAAGTCTGCATTCCAAATGATGCTCCTTCCCTTCCGAGCCCTCCCATGCGCCCAGACGGTGGTTCCCCCCCACATATCGGGTATCAGCGTACTCAGGACAAATTGGACAACAACATTTAGGGTCCAATTTCTCCTGCTAACCTTGGAAAAATACAAAACTGGGGGCTAAAATATAATTTTTGTGGAAAAAAAATATTTTTTATTTGCACGGCTCTGCGTTATAAACTGTAGTGAAATACTTGTGGGTTCAAAGCTCTCACAACACATCAAGATGAGTTCCTTAGGGGGTCTACTTTCCAAAATGGTGTCACTTGTGGGGGGTTTCTACTGTTTAGGTACATTAGGGGCTCTGCAAACGCAATGTGACGCCTGCAGACCATTCCATCTAAGTCTGCATTCCAAATGGCGCTCCTTCCCTTCCGAGCCCTCCCATGCGCCCAAACGGTGGTTCCCCCCCACATATGGGGTATCAGCGTACTCAGGACAAATTGGACAACAACTTTTGGGGTCCAATTTCTCCTGTTACCCTAGGGAAAATACAAAACTGGGGGCTAAAAAATAATTTTTGTGGGGAAAAAAAATTGTTTTATTTTTATGGCTCTGCATTATAAACTTCTGTGAAGCCCTTGGTGGGTCAAAGCACTCAAAACACATCTAGATAAGTTCCTTAAGGGGTCTACTTTCCAAAATGGTGTCACTTGTGGGGGGTTTCAATGTTTAGGCACATCAGTGGCTCTCCAAACGCAACATGGCGTCCCATCTCAATTCCTGTCAATTTTGCATTGAAAAGTCAAACGGCGCTCCTTCCCTTCCGAGCTCTCCCATGCGTCCAAACAGTGGTTTACTGCCACATATGGGGTATCAGCATACTCAGGACAAATTGGACAACAACTTTTGAGGTCCAATTTCTTCTCTTACCCTTGGAAAAATAAAAAATTGGGGGCAAAAATATAATTTTTGTGAAAAAATATGATTTTTTATTTTTACGGTTCTGCATTATAAACTTCTGTGAAGCACTTGGTGGGTCAAAGTGCTCACCACACCTCTAGATAAGTTCCTTAGGGGGTCTACTTTCCAAAATGGTGTCCCTTGTGGGGGGTTTAAATGTTTAGGCACATCAGTGGCTCTCCAAACGCAACATGGCGTCCCATCTCAATTCCTGTCAATTTTGCATTGAAAAGTCAAACGGCGCTCCTTCCCTTCCGAGCTCTCCCATGCGCCCAAACAGTGGTTTACTGCCACATATGGGGTATCAGCGTACTCAGGACAAATTGTTCAACAACTTTTGGGGTCCATTTTCTCCTGTTACCCTTGGTAAAATAAAACAAATTGGAGCTGAAGTAATTTTTTTGTGTAAAAAAGTTAAATGTTCATTTTTATTTAAACATTCCAAAAATTCCTATTAAACACCTGAAGGGTTAATAAACTTCTTGAATGTTATTTTGAGCACCTTGAGGGGTGCAGTTTTTAGAATGGTGTCACACTTGGGTATTTTCTATCATATAGACCCCTCAAAATGACTTCAAATGAGATGTGGTCCCTAAAAAAAAAAATGGTGTTGTAAAAATGAGAAATTGCTGGTCAACTTTTAAACCTTATAACTCCCTAACAAAAAAAAATGTGGTTCCAAAATTATGCTGATGTAAAGGAGACATGTGGGAAATGTTACTTATTAAGTATTTTGTGTGACATATCTCTGTGATTTAATTGCATAAAAATTCAAAGTTTGAAAATTGCGAAATTTTCAAAATTTTCGCCAAATTTCCGTTTTTTTCACAAATAAACGCAGGTACTATCAAATAAATTTTACCACTATCATGAAGTACAATATGTCACGAGAAAACAATGTCAGAATCACCAGGATCCGTTGAAGCGTTCCAGAGTTATAACCTCATAAAGGGACAGTGGGCAGAATTGTAAAAATTGGCCTGGTCATTGACGTGCACACCACCCTTGGGGGTAAAGGGGTTAATATCTGCCCTCAGTCACTGGCTTTACTACTCTGGTGGAGAAAATTGCGCGTGAGCCCACGCCAATTTTTTCCGCCATTTAACCCTTTAATTTAATAGCTAGAACGGCCAAATTTTGCATATACACACTACTAACATTAGTAGTGTGGAATATGCAAAAAAAAAAGGTGATATGAGATGGTTTACTGTATGTAAACCATGTCTCATATCATGTCGGGTTTAGGAAGGAGATAACAAAAGCCGGCAATTGAATTACCGGCTTTAAAGCTATCTAGCGCTGTATGAAGTAATAATATATATACATATATGTGTCTCACTGACATATATATATAAATGTATATATATATATATATATATATATATATATCTATTCTATGTGTACACATTTATTCTACCTATTCTACTGTAAGCTGTCAGTGTGATTTCACTGTACACCGCACTGAATTTCCGGCTCTTCTCTCTAACACCGCTGCGTATTTCTCGCAAGTCACACTGCTGGTCCGTGTGTAATCCATATTTTTCTGGCTTCCATAGACTTTCATTGGCGTTTTTTTTGCGCAATACGGTGACAAACGCAGCATGCTGCGATTTTCTATGGCCGTAGAAAGCCGTATAATACTGATCAGTAAAATACGGCAGATAGGAGCAGGGGCATAGAGAATAATTGGGACGTTTGTTAGGCATGTTTTATGGACGTATTTTCTGCACTCATACGTCCGTAAAACTCGCTCCGAGATTCATGCCATTTTTCCCGATGCCACAAAAAACACATTAAAACGAGACCAAAACGGATTTTGCTGGGAAATATGTCAAGGTACATCCTTTGCAGGTTAATGACTTGCCTGTAAGGCCAAATATTTAACCTTAGACAGAAAATTTCCTCTCCCACTTAGGCTTAGTTCAGACGCTGCGTTTTTGAAGCGTTTTTCAATTTTAACATTGCTTTCAACCAGTACAAATGCATTCACTGGGAAATGTCATTGTAACATTTAACACCCCTAGCTGGCCATGTGGTGTGCGACACATAAGCAGACCCATCTTGTTTCATTTGCGAAGGAGGGACTCTTAAAGTCACAGAGCCTATTTTTACTGGTGCATCAGGAGGCATTAATCTTCTTAAAGGGGCATTGTGAAACAGTGGGTCACCTAAGCTGTTGTAGCCCATTCTGTGAGAGGATGGGCTGCCAAGAATTATGATGCACCACATTACCCCTGTCATAAGATGTCCAGGGGGGACTCCTGAAAAAGTGTTGCATTGAATTTAAGGCCTGCCCTGCTACCAATTCATATACACCCAAATAAGCCATTGAACTCACATACTGGATGGGCACAGGAAAATCCACTTCACAATATGCATTTTGTGCTCCATACTCCTTTGTTTTATATATTGGCGGCAAGGCCAGCCCTACTGCATAGTCACATGCACCCCATAAGGCCTTGGAACCCACATACTGGATGTGCCCATGAAAATCCACTTCACAATATGCATTTTGTACTCCATACTCCTTTGTTTTATACATTGGCAGGAAGGAAAGCTCTGCTGCATAGTCATATGCACCCCATTAGGCCTTGGAATACACATACTGGATGGACCCAGGAAAATTCACTCGTATTTGTATGATGGTTCCCTCTTTGCAAAATTATTTACAGGAGGATTTTGCAATTTTATTTGACATGTTTTTAACACTAAGGTTCAGATACGGCTTTTAAAAAGGCAAATACTTGCAACACAATGCAATTTTATTGCAGACTACAAAATTCAAGGAATAGTATGATTGAATAGTGTGAGGGCGCACACTTTTGCATGTGTTAACATACACAGGTTAATAAGTACATATAAGGATTAAATAAATATAGTGATTATGTATACATGAAGATTAACTACTTTCAGTATAGTTAGATCATCACCAAGAGGCTTTTAACCCCTTCATGACCCAGCCTATTTTAACCTTAACCCCTATCTGACCTCGGACGGGATAGTACGTCCGAGGTCAGATCCCCTGCTTTGATGCAGGGCTCCGCGGTGAGCCCGCATCAAAGCCGGGACATGTCAGCTGTTTTGAACAGCTGACATGTGCCCGCAATAGGTGCGGGCAGAATCGTGATCTGCCCGCACCTATTAACTAGTTAAATGCCGCTGTCAATCGCATACAGCGGCATTTAAGTACAGCATCCGGCGGGGCGGCCGGAAATGACGTCATCGCCGACCCCCGTCACATGATCGGGGGTCGGCGATGCATCGCCATTGTAACCATAGAGGTCCTTGAGACCTCTATGGTTACTGATGACCGGTGGCTGTGAGCGCCACCCTGTGGTCGGGGCTCACAGCACACCTCCTTTTGTGCTACATAGCAGCGATCAGCAGATCGCTGCTATGTAGCAGAGCCGATCGCGTTGTGCCTGCTTCTAGCCTCCCATGGAGGCTATTGAAGCATGGCAAAAGTAAAAAAAAAAAAGTTAAAAAAAATGTGAAAAAAATAAAAAAAATATAAAAGTTTAAATCACCCCCCTTTCGCCCCAATCAAAATAAATCAATAAAAAAAAATCAAATCTACACATATTTGGTATCGCCGCGCTCAGAATCGCCCGATCTGTCAATTAAAAAAAAGCATTAACCTGATCGCTAAACGGCGTAGCGAGAAAAAAATTCGAAACGCCAGAATTACGTTTTTTAGGTCGCCGCGACATTGCATTAAAATGCAATAACGGGCGATCAAAAGAACGTATCTGCACCAAAATGATATCATTAAAAACGTCATCTCGGCACGCAAAAAATAAGCCCTCAACCGACCCCAGATCACGAAAAATGGAGACGCTACGAGTATCAGAAAATGGCGCAATTTTTTTTTTTTTTTAGCAAAGTTTGGAATTTTTTTTCACCACTTAGATAAAAGATAACCTAGTCATGTTAGGTGTCTATGAACTCGTACTGACCTGCAGAATCATAATGGCAGGTCAGTTATAGCATTTAGTGAACCTAGCAAAAAAGCCAAACAAAAAACAAGTGTGGGATTGCACTTTTTTTGCAATTTCACCGCACTTGGAATTTTTTTCCCGTTTTCTAGTACACGACATGTTAAAACCAATGATGTCGTTCAAAAGTACAACTCGTCCCGCAAAAAATAAGCCCTCACATGGCCAAATTCACGGAAAAATAAAAAAGTTATGGCTCTGGGAAGGAGGGGAGTGAAAAACGAACACGGAAAAATGAAAAATCCCAAGGTCATGAAGTGGTTAATGACCTGGCCATTTTTTGCAATTCTGACCAGTGTCCCTTTATGAGGTAATAACTCAGGAATGCTTCAACGAATCCTAGTGGTTCTGAGATTGTTTTTTCGTGACATATTGGGCTTCATGTTAGTGGTAAATTTAGGTCGATAATTTTTGTGTTTATTTGTGAGAAAAATGGAAATTTGGCTAAAATTTTGAAAATTTCGCAATTTTCAAATTTTGAATTTTTATTCTGTTAAACGAGAGAGTTATGTGACACAAAATAGTTAATAAATCACATTACCCACAAGTCTACTTTACATCAGCGCAATTTTGGAAACAAAATTTTTTTTGACTAGGAAGTTGAAAGGGTTAAAATTTGACCAGCGATTTCTCATTTTTACAGCAAAATTTACAAAACCATTTTTTTTAGGGACCACCTCACATTTGAAGTCAGTTTGAGGGGTCTATATGGCTGAAAATACCCAAAAGTGACACCATTCTAAAAACTGCACCCCTCAAGGTGCTCAAAACCACATTCAAGAAGTTTATTAACCCTTCAGGGGCTTCACAGCAGCAGAAGCAACATGGAAGGAAAAAATGAACATTTAACTTTTTAGTCACAAAAATGATCTTTTAGCAACAATTTTTTTATTTTCCCAAGAGTAAAAAGAGAAACTGGACACCAAAAGTTATTGCACAATTTGTCCTGAGTACGCCGATACCCCATATGTGGGGGGGAACTACTGTTTGGGCGCACGACAGGGCTCGGAAGGGAAGGAGCGCCATTTGACTTTTTCAATGAAAAATTGGCTCCAATCTTTAGCGGACACCATGTCACGTTTGGAGAGCCCCTGTGTGCCTAAACATTAGAGCTCCCCCACAAGTGACCCCATTTTGGAAACTAGACCCCCCCCAAGGAACTTATCTAGATGCATAGTGAGCACTTTGAATGCCCAGGTGCTTCACAAATTGATCCGTAAAAATGAAAAAGTACTTTTTTTTCACAAAAAAATTCTTTTAGCCTCAATTTGTTCATTTCCACATGGGCAACAGGATAAAATGGATCCTTAAATGTGTTGGGCAATTTCTCCTGAGTACACCGATACCTCATATGTGGTCACAAACCACTGTTTGTCCTCACGGCAAGGCTCAGAAGGGAAGGAGCGCCATTTGACTTTTGAATGAAAAATTAGCTCCAATCGTTAGCGGACACCATGTCGCGTTTGGAGAGCCCCTGTGTGCCTAAACATTGGAGCTCCCCCACATGTGACCCCATTTTGGAAACTAGACCCCCCAAGGAACTTATCTAGATGCATAGTGAGCACATTGAATCCCCAGGTGCTTCACAAATTGATCCGTAACAATGAACAAGTACTTATTTTTCACAAAAAATTTATTTTGGCCTCAATTTGTTCATTTCCACATGGGCAACAGGATAAAATGGATCCTAAAATTTATTGAGCAATTTCTCCTGAGTACAGTGATACCTCACATGTGGGGGTAAACCACTGTTTGGGCACACGGCCGGGCTTGGAAGGGAAGGAGCGCCATTTGACTTTTTGAATGAAAAATTAGCTCCAATCGTTAGCTGACACCATGTCGCGTTTGGAGAGCCCCTGTGTGCCTAAACATTTGAGCTCCCCCACATGTGACCCCATTTTGGAAACTAGACCTCCCATGGAACTAACCTAGGTGTGCGGTGACCTCTTTAAACCCCCAAGTGCTTCACAGAAGTTTATAACGCAGAGCCGTGAAAATAAAAAATCATTTTTCTTTCCTCAAAAATTATTTTTTAGCCCGCAATTTTTTATTTTCACAAGAGTAACGGGAGAAATTGGACCCCAAAAGTTGTTGTCCAGTTTGTCCTGAGTACGCTGATACCCCATATGTGGGGGGGAACCACTGTTTGGGCACACGTCGGGGCTCAGAAGGGAAGTAGTGATGTTTTGGAATGCAGACGTTGATGGAATGGTCTGCGGGCATCATGTTACGTTTGCAGAGTCACTGATGTGCCTAAACAGTAGAAACCCCCCACAAGTGACCCCATTTTGAAAACTAGACCCCCCAAGGAACTTATTTGGATATGTGGTGAGCACTTTGAACCCCCAAGTGCTTCACAGAAGTTTTTAGCAAGCAATTTTTCATTTTCACAAGGGTAACAGGAGAAATTGGACCCCAATAATTATTGCCCAGTTTGTCCTGATTACGCTGATGCCCCATATGTGGGGGTAAACCACTGTTTTGGCGCACGTCGGGGCTCGGAAGGGAGGGAGCACCATTTGACTTTTTGAACGCAAGATTGGCTGGAATCAATGGTGGCGCCATGTTGCGTTTGGAAACCCCTGATGTGCCTATACAGTGGAAACCCCTCAATTCTACCTCCAACACTAACCCCAACACACCCCTATCCCTAATCTCAACTCTATCCATAAACTTAATCACAACCCTAACCCCAACACACCCCTAACCCTGATCCCAACCCTAACCATAATCCTAACCCTAATCCAAACCCTAACCCCAACACACCCCTAACCACAACCCTAACCCCAACACACCCCTAACCATAACCCTAACCCCAAGCCTAATCTTAACCCTATTTCCAACCCTAGCCCTAATTCCAACCCTAACTCTAATTCCAACCCTAACCCTAAGGCTATGTGCACACGTTGCGGATTCTTGTGAGATTTTTCCGCACCATTTTTGAAAAATCCACGGGTAAAAGGCACTGCGTTTTACCTGCGGATTTACCGTGGATTTCCAGTGTTTTTTGTGCAGATTTCACCTGCGGATTCCTATTGAGGAACAGGTGTAAAACGCTGCAGAATCCGCACAAAGAATTGACATGCTGCGGAAAATACAACACAGCGTTCCCGCGCGGTATTTTCTGCACCATGGGCACAGCGGATTTGGTTTTCCATAGGTTTACATGGAACTGTAAAGCTGATGGAAAACTGCTACGAATCCGCAGCGGCCAATCCGCTGTGGATCCGCAGCCAAATCCGCACCGTGTGCACATAGCCTAATTCTAAGGGTATGTGCACACGATGCGGAAAACGCTGCTGATCCACAGCGTTTCCGCTGCTGCGGGTCCGCAGCAGTTTCCCATGAGTTTACAAAAAACGCTGCACACATGCTGCGGAAAAAACTGCGTGGAAACGCAGCAGTTTACATTCCACACATTTCACTTCTTTCTGCGGATTCCGCAGCGGTTTTACAACTGCTCCAATAGAAAACCGCAGTGAAATCCGCAGAAAAACCGTGGTAAATCCGCGATAAATCTGCAGCGGTTTTGCACTGCAAAGTTATAAAAACCGCTGCGGAAAAATACGCAGAGGACCAGAATACGTGTGCACATCCCTAACCCTAACCCTAACCCTAGTTCTAACTGTAGTGGAAAAAAAAAATTCTTTATTTTATTATTGTCCCTACCTATGGGGGTGATAAAGGGGGGGGGGTCACTTACTTTTTTTTATTTTGATCACTGTGATAGGTTTTATCACAGTGATCAAAATGTACATGGAACGAATCTGCCGGCCGGCAGATTCGGCGGGCGCAATGCGCATGCGCCTGCCATTTTGGAAGATGGCGGCGCCCAGGGAGAAGACGGACGGACACTGGGAGGCCCGATAAGTATAAGGGGGGGAGATCAGGGCACGGGGGGGCGTCGGAGCACGGGAGGGTGGCATCGGAGCACGGGGGGAGCGAGCAGGAGGATGGGGGAGCGGAGCACAGGACGGAGGGGAGCGGAACATAGATCGGAGGGCTGGGGGGCGATCGGTGGCGGTGGCACACCAGTGTTTCCAGCCATGACCGATGATATTGCAGCATCAGCCATGGCTGGATTGTAATATTTGTTTTTTAGGTGAAATATTACAAATCACGCTGATTAGCAGTTTCACTTTCAACAGCCAATCAGAGCGATCGTAGCCACGGGGGGGTGAAGCCGCCTGGGCTGAACTACCACTCCCCCTGTCCCTGCAGATTGGGTGAAATTGGAGTTAACCCTTTCACCTGATCTGCAGGGACGCGATCTTTCCATGATGCCACATAGGCGTCATGGGTCGGATTGGCACCGACTTTCATGATGCCTACGTGGCGTCAAAGGTCGGGAAGGGGTTAAACATCATCTGTCTGGAATATCAGAGAAGCAACACCAAGACAGAGAACCCCAAAAGGATTTAGATGAAACCACCACCGGCATAGTTTCAGTAAATCTTAATGTTTTACAATGACAAATAGCAAACATACAGAGGCTTAGAACAGTTTGTGAAGTGAATAAACAAACATTTATCAAGATTGTGTCACTAGGAGCATTGTCTGTCACATCTTTAAATGTTTTACAAGAAATGTAGCTATGTGTCTGTCTGAATGCATTTGGTATATGTTATTTCAATTTTGTTTACAAATCTCCATTTGTATATTCTTCATTTATACATTTGAGACAAACAAAGTTAAGACTCGCAAGGAGAGAAACAAATATAGTGGACAAAGCTATATTTTTAATGAACTACTGAGGCAAAGTAACAGCATTGCTTTATCAAATTTATATGAAGTGTATTGTGTCCAATGTTAGCAACCAGGCAACACAAAAAGGAGATTTTCAAGTGAGCTCTTTCTGGTACACAAATGTTATGAAGTATTTTCCAACAAGGATGTGGTTTCACCAACGGGGGTACCTTTTGTAAAAATAGACAAGTGCCATCACAGCCCCCCTTGACCAAACTTCACCAGCCTATAACAGTACAAAGCACATTCACCCTGGTGTTCTAGTGGCAGTTAAACAAGAGACATTGCAGGAGACAGAGTTAAGAAGTAGGTCCAATGGAATGCCATGCCCAATTCTCCAATGTGGGGTCCTTTTTGGACTGATTAAAATAGTGCCATCACAGCCCCCTAGACCTAAATGCCCCATACAGACCACGTTCACCCTGGTGATCTACTGGCAGGTACAGGACAGATTGCAGGAGACAGAGTTAAGAAGTCGGCCCAATGTAATGTCATGCCCAATTCCCCAATATAAAATCCTTTTTTTTTTAAATAAAAGAGTGCTGTTGTGAATTCTGTGGTCAAGCTCCTTCTTGTGGTCATGAGTGGTACTTCGGCTGGTTCTGTCCATGAGCTTCCTCTGGTGGATGTGAGTGGGGCTGCGGCTTCTGAGTTTCCATCCTCAGGTGACGAGGTTAAGTCATTAGGTGCTGCTCTATTTAACTCCACCTAGTTCTTTGTTCCTAGCCTCCAGTCAATGTTCCAGTATTGGTCTTGCTCTCTCCTGGATCGTTCTTGTGGCCTATCTGCCCTGCATAAGCTAAGTTCTGCTTGTGTTACTTTTGTTTGCTATTTTTTCTGTCCAGCTTGCTATATTGGTTTGTCTTGCTTGCTGGAAGCTCTGGGACGCAGAGGGAGCACCTCCGTACCGTTAGTCGGTGCCGAGGGTCTTTTTGCGCCCTCCGCGTGGTTGTTTGTAGGTTTTTGTGCTGACCGCAAAGCTATCTTTCCTATCCTCGGTCTATTCAGTAAGTCGGGCCTCACTTTGCTAAAATCTATTTCATCTCTGTGTTTGTATTTTCATCTTTACTCACAGTCATTATATGTGGGGGGCTGCCTTTTCCTTTGGGGAATTTCTCTGAGGCAAGGTAGGCTTATTTTTCTATCTTCAGGGCTAGCTAGTTTCTCAGGCTGTGCCCGAGGCGCCTAGGTCTGGTCAGGAGCGCTCCACGGCTACCTCTAGTGTGGTGTGATAGGATTAGGGATTGCGGTCAGCAGAGTTCCCACATCTCAGTGCTCGTCCTATGTTATTAGTAACTATCAGGTCATTTTCAGTGCTCTTAACCACCAGGTCCATTGTGGTTCTAAATCACCAGTCATAACAGTACTGGAGGCCCAAAGTACTAATGCTTCTCAATAGAGGGAAAGGAGAAGTTCTGAGACCATTTTTTTTTCTCTGCACTGTGTTTTGTCTTTCCTTTCCCCTAGACATTTGGGTGGTTCAGGACACAGGTGTAGTGATGGACATTAAAGGTCTGTCTTCTTGTGTGGATCATCTCACTGCAGGAGTACAAAAGATTCAAGACATTGTGGTTCAGAAATCTATGTTAGAACCTAGAATTCCTATTCCTGATTTATTTTCTGGAGATAGAGCTAAGTTTCTGAATTTCAAAAATAATTGCAAACTGTTTCTGGCTTTGAAACCCCGCTCCTCTGGTGACCCAGTTCAACAAGTTAAGATCATTATTTCTTTATTACGTGGCGACCCTCAAGACTGGGCATTTTCCCTTGCGCCAGGAGATCCTGCATTATGTGATATTGATGCGTTTTTTCTGGTGCTCGGATTGCTTTATGATGAACCCAATTCAGTGGATCAGGCAGAGAAAAATTTGCTGGCTCTGTGTCAGGGTAAGGATGAGGTGGAGATATATTGTCAGAAGTTTAGGAAGTGGTCTGTGCTCACTCAATGGAATGAATGTGCGCTGGCAGCAATTTTCAGAAATGGTCTCTCTGAAGCCCTTAAGGATGTCATGGTTGGATTTCCTATGCCTGCTGGTCTGAATGAGTCTATGTCTTTGGCCATTCAGATCGATCGACGCTTACGTGAGCGTAAAACTGTGCACCATTTGGCGGTATTATCTGAGCATAAACCTGAACCTATGCAATGTGATAGGACTTTGACCAGAGCTGAACGGCAAGAACACAGACTTTGGAATGGGCTGTGTTTTTACTGTGGTGATTCCACTCATGCTATCTCCGATTGTCCTAAGCGCACTAAGCGGTTCGCTAGGTCTGCCACCATTGGTACGGTACAGTCGAAATTTCTTTTGTCCGTTACTTTGATCTGCTCTTTGTCATCCTATTCTGTCATGGCATTTGTGGATTCAGGCTCTGCCCTGAATTTGATGGACTTGGAGTTTGCTAGGCGCTGTGGGTTTTTCTTGGAGCCCTTGCAGTATCCTATTCCATTGAGAGGAATTGATGCTACGCCTTTGGCCAAGAATAAGCCCCAGTACTGGACCCAATTGACCATGTGCATGGCTCCTGCGCATCAGGAGGATATTCGCTTTTTGGTGTTGCATAATCTGCATGATGTGGTCGTGTTGGGGTTGCCATGGCTACAAGTCCATAACCCAGTATTGGATTGGAAATCTATGTCTGTGTCCAGCTGGGGTTGTCAGGGGGTACATGGTGATGTTCCATTTCTGTCTATTTCATCATCCACCCCTTCTGAGGTCCCAGAGTTCTTGTCGGATTATCGGGATGTATTTGATGAGCCCAAGTCCAATGCCCTACCTCCGCATAGGGATTGCGATTGTGCTATCGATTTGATTCCTGGTAGTAAGTTTCCTAAAGGTCGACTGTTTAATTTGTCTGTGTCTGAGCACGCCGCTATGCAGAGTTACGTAAAGGAATCCTTGGAGAAGGGTCATATTCGCCCGTCGTCGTCGCCATTGGGAGCAGGGTTCTTTTTTGTGGCCAAAAAGGAGGGTTCGTTGAGACCTTGTATTGATTACCGCCTTCTAAATAAAATCACGGTCAAATTTCAGTACCCCTTGCCGCTGCTGTCTGATTTGTTTGCTCGGATTAAGGGAGCTAGTTGGTTCACCAAGATAGATCTTCGTGGTGCGTATAATCTTGTGCGTATTAAACAGGGCGATGAATGGAAAACAGCATTCAATACGCCCGAGGGCCATTTTGAGTACCTGGTTATGCCATTCGGGCTTTCCAATGCTCCATCAGTATTTCAGTCCTTTATGCATGACATCTTCCGAGAGTACCTGGATAAATTCCTGATTGTATACTTGGATGATATTTTGGTCTTCTCGGATGATTGGGAGTTTCACGTGAAGCAGGTCAGAATGGTGTTCCAGGTCCTGAGTGCGAATTCTTTGTTTGTGAAGGGGTCAAAGTGTCTCTTTGGTGTTCAGAAGGTTTCATTTTTGGGGTTCATTTTTTCCCCTTCTACTATCGAGATGGATCCTGTTAAAGTTCAGGCCATCTATGATTGTACTCAGCCGACATCTCTGAAGAGTCTACAAAAGTTCCTGGGCTTTGCTAATTTTTATCGTCGCTTCATCAATAACTTTTCTAGTATTGCTAAATCGTTGACTGATTTAACCAAGAAGGGTGCTGATGTGGTCAATTGGTCTTCTGCTGCTGTGGAAGCTTTTCAGGAGTTGAAGCGTCGTTTTTCTTCTGCCCCTGTATTGTGCCAGCCAGATGTTTCGCTCCCGTTCCAGGTCGAGGTTGATGCTTCTGAGATTGGAGCAGGGGCTGTTTTGTCGCAAAGAATTTCTGATGGCTCAGTGATGAAACCGTGTGCCTTCTTTTCCAGGAAGTTTTCGCCTGCTGAGCGTAATTATGATGTTGGCAATCGAGAGTTGCTGGCCATGAAGTGGGCATTCGAGGAGTGGCGTCATTGGCTTGAAGGAGCTAAGCATCGCTTGGTGGTCTTGACTGATCACAAGAACTTGACTTATCTCGAGTCCGCCAAACGGTTGAATCCTAGACAGGCTCGTTGGTCGCTGTTTTTCTCCCGTTTTGACTTTGTGGTTTCGTACCTTCCGGCCTCTAAGAATGTGAAAGCGGATGCCCTGTCTAGGAGTTTTGTGCCCGACTCTCCGGGTTTGCCTGAGCCAGCGGGTATTCTCAAAGAGGGGGTAATTTTGTCTGCCATCTCCTCTGAATTGCGGCGGGTGCTGCAAAAATTTCAGGCTAATAGACCTGACCGTTGCCCAGTGGAGAAACTGTTTGTTCCTGATAAATGGACGAGTAGAGTTATCTCTGAGGTTCATTGTTTGGTGTTGGCTGGTCATCCTGGAATCTTTGGTACTAGAGATTTGGTGACTAGATCCTTTTGGTGGCCATCTCTGTCGCGGGATGTGCGTTCGTTTGTGCAGTCCTGTAGGACTTGTGCTCGGGCTAAGCCCTGCTGTTCTCGTGCCAGTGGGTTGCTTTTGCCCTTGCCGGTCCCGAAGAGGCCCTGGACACATATCTCTATGGATTTTATTTCGGATCTCCCTGTCTCGCAAAAGATGTCAGTCATTTGGGTGGTTTGTGATCGCTTCTCTAAGATGGTCCATTTGGTACCCTTGTCTAAATTGCCTTCCTCCTCTGATTTGGTGCCATTGTTTTTCCAGCATGTGGTTCGTTTACATGGCATTCTGGTGAAAATCGTTTCGGACAGAGGTTCCCAGTTTGTTTCGAGGTTTTGGCGAGCCTTTTGTGCTAGGATGGGCATTGATTTGTCTTTTTCCTCGGCTTTCCATCCTCAGACAAATGGCCAAACTGAACGAACCAATCAGACCTTGGAAACATATCTGAGATGTTTTGTTTCTGCTGATCAGGATGATTGGGTGTCCTTTTTGCCTTTGGCTGAGTTCGCCCTTAATAATCGGGCCAGCTCGGCTACTTTGGTTTCTCCGTTTTTTCTGCAATTCTGGTTTCCATCCTCGTTTCTCTTCAGGGCAGGTTGAGTCTTCGGACTGTCCTGGTGTGGATACTGTTGTGGATAGGTTGCAGCAGATTTGGACTCATGTAGTGGACAATTTGACATTGTCCCAGGAGAAGGCTCAACGTTTCGCTAACCGCAGGCGCTGTGTGGGTCCCCGACTTCGTGTTGGGAATTTGGTTTGGTTGTCGTCTCGTTATATTCCTATGAAAGTTTCCTCTCCTAAGTTTAAGCCTCGTTTTATTGGTCCGTATAGGATTTCTGAGGTTCTTAATCCTGTGTCTTTTCGTTTGACCCTTCCAGCTTCTTTTTCCATCCATAATGTATTCCATAGGTCATTGTTGCGGAGATACGTGGAACCTGTGGTTCCATCTGTTGATCCTCCTGCCCCGGTTTTGGTTGAGGGGGAGTTGGAGTATATAGTGGAGAAGATTTTGGATTCTCGTATTTCGAGACGGAAACTCCAGTACCTGGTTAAGTGGAAGGGTTATGGTCAGGAAGATAATTCCTGGGTCTTTGCCTCTGATGTTCATGCTGCCGATCTGGTTCGTGCCTTTCATTTGGCTCATCCTGGTCAGCCTGGGGGCTCTGGTGAGGGTTCGGTGACCCCTCCTCAAGGGGGGGTACTGTTGTGAATTCTGTGGTCAAGCTCCCTCTTGTGGTCATGAGTGGTACTTCGGCTGGTTCTGTCCATGAGCTTCCTCTGGTGGATGTGAGTGGGGCTGCGGCTTCTGAGTTTCCTTCCTCAGGTGACGAGGTTAAGTCGTTAGGTGCTGCTCTATTTAACTCCACCTAGTTCTTTGTTCCTAGCCTCCAGTCAATGTTCCAGTATTGGTCTTCCTCTCCTGCATCGTTCTTGTGGCCTGTCTGCCCTGCATAAGCTAAGTTCTGCTTGTGTTACTTTTGTTTGCTATTTTTTCTGTCCAGCTTGCTATATTGGTTAGTATTGCTTGCTGGAAGCTCTGGGACGCAGAGGGAGCACCTCCGTACCGTTAGTCGTGCGGAGGGTCTTTTTGCACCCTCCGCGTGGTTGTTTGTAGGTTTTTGTGCTGACCGCAAAGCTATCTTTCCTATCCTCGGTCTATTCAGTAAGTCGGGCCTCACTTTGCTAAAATCTATTTCATCTCTGTGTTTGTATTTTCATCTTTACTCACAGTCATTATATGTGGGGGGCTGCCTTTTCCTTTGGGGAGTTTCTCTGAGGCAAGGTAGGCTTATTTTTCTATCTTCAGGGCTAGCTAGTATCTCAGGCTGTGCCCGAGGCGCCTAGGTCTGGTCAGGAGTAGGGTTGAGCGACCTTCACTTTTATAGGATCGGGTCGGGTTTCACGAAACCCGACTTTTGGAAAAGTCGGGTCGAGTGAAATCGGCCGATCCTATAAAAAAGTCGGGGTCGGGGTCGGCCGAAACTCGAAACCCAATGCAGTGCATTGGGTTTCCATGGTTCCCAGGGTCTGAAGGAGCGGAAACTCTCCTTCAGGCTCTGGGATCCATATTTAAGTGTAAAATATAGAATTAAAATAAAAAATATCCTTATACTTACCCTCTGACGCGCCCTGGTACTAACCGGGAACCTTCCTTCCTTAGAATCAGCCTTCCAGGACCTTCGGTGACGTCGCGGGTGACGTCGCGGCTTGTGATTGGCCGCGCGGCCGCCCATGTGACCGCTCGCGCGGCCAATCACAAGCTGCGACGTCACCCGCGACATCACCGAAGGTCCTGGAAGGGCTGATTCTTAGGAAGGAAGGCTGTCGGAAGGAAGCAGGGCGCTTCCGAGGGTGAGTATATTCCTATTAGGTATATACTCACCCTCAGAAGCGCCCTGCTTCCTTCCGACAGCCTTCCTTCCTAAGAATCAGCCCTTCCAGGACCTTCGGTGACGTCGCGGCTTGTGATTGGCCGCGCGAGCGGTCACATGGGCGGCCGCGCGGCCAATCACAAGCCGCGACGTCACCGCGACGTCACGGCAAGGTCCTAGAAGCGCGGATTCGAAGGAGGAAGGCTGCCGGTTAGTACCAGGGCGCGTCAGAGGGTAAGTATTGCAATATTTTTTATTTTAATTCTATATTTTACACTTTAATCTGAATTCCGATACCAATTCCCGATATCTTAAACATATCGGGAATCGGGATCGGAATTCCGATTCCAGATTCAAAAGATCGCCGACTTCATGGCCGACCCCCCACTGGGGTCGGGTCGGGTTTCATGAAACCCGACCTTGCCAAAAGTCGGCGACTTTTGAACAATTTCGACCCGTTTCGCTCAACCCTAGTCAGGAGCGCTCCACGGCTACCTCTAGTGTGGTGTGATAGGATTAGGGATTGCGGTCAGCAGAGTTCCCACGTCTCAGAGCTCGTCCTATGTTATTAGTAACTATCAGGTCATTTTCAGTGCTCTTAACCACCAGGTCCATTGTGGTTCTAAATCACCAGTCATAACAGAGTGCCATCACAGGCCCCTTGGCCAACATGCACCGTACAAAGCACATTCACCCTGGTGATCTACTGGCAGGTACAGGACAGATTGCAAAAGACAGAGTTAATGCCCAATTCTCCAATGTAAAATCCTTTTTTTTTTTTTTAAATAAAAGAGTGCCAACACAGCCCCCTTGGCCAAAATGCAGGGTACAGAGCACGTCCACCCTGTTGATTTAGTGGCAGGTACATTTTAGATTGCTGGAGACGGAGTTAAGAAGTCGGCCCAATGTAATGCCATGCCCAATTCCCCAATGTGTTGTTCTTTTTTAAAAAAAATAAAAGAGTACCATCACAGCACCCTTGGCCAAAATGCACCATACAGACCACGTTCACCCTGGTGATATAGTGGTACTGGATGAGGAGGATGAGAATAAGGAGGAGAATAAAAACAAACAGACCAAATCTGGAAGCGTATACCCATGTGTGGTTGTGAAGAGGTACATGAGAATAGACCTCCCCAAAAGAGAGAATGTATTTGAGGTTATGTTTCGCTGTTTTCACTTGGTGGTGTACAGAAGTCTTTCCCAATTCAGGCCTTGTTCATTTTGATAAGAGTCAGCCTGTCAGCATTTTCAGTTGACAGGCGGATGCACTTATCTGTTATAATTCCACCAGCGGCACTAAAAACCCGCTCTGACAAAACGCTAGCAGCAGGGCAGGCCAGGACCTCCAAGGTGTAGAGAGCCAGTTCATGCCACGTGTCCAGCTTGGATACCCAATAATTAAAAGGCACAGAGGAATCATGGAGGATGTTTGTACGATCTGCAAGGTACTCCCTCACCATCTTCCCAAACATTGCACTTCTTGTGACAGCACCCCTTGCCTCTGTGCCGCCACGATGGGAGGGTCTGAGAGAACTGTCCCAGAACTTGGCCATTGTTCCCCTGCCTGAGCTGGATTGTACTTCTGTCTCTTTCGTTTGGAGTCCTTGGTTGTACAACAACCTCTGACGTCTGCTGCCAGCGTTCTTACATGGGAATTTTCTAAGTAATTCCGCTACAAGGGCCCTGTGGTACTGCAACATGTTAGTACACCTCTCTGCCTCAGGCAGAAGAGATTGAAAGTTCTCCTTGTAGCATGGGTCTAGAAGAGTCACCAACCAGGAATGAGTGTCACCCAAAAGTTTGATAATCCGAGAGTCATGTGAAATGCAGCGCAACATAAAGTCAGCCTTGCGTGCCAGACTGCTAACAGGCAAGACTTCCGTGTCCTCACCAACAGGACGACTGACCATGCTGTACTTCTCCTCCCCATCCTCCTCCTCCCTGTCCTCAGGCCATCCCCGCTGAACAGAAGCTAATACAGATGTGTTTGTAGTACCATCTATAGTGCATGAAAGTAGCTCCTGTTCTTTCTCATCCTCCTCATTATTGCCTACCAATCAACGTTGAGAAGACATGAGGCTGGGCTGAGTGTAATTCCCCTGTATGTTTCTTTGCTCCATGTCCTCGTGCTCCGCCTGCAATGCATCCTCTTTGACTGTGAGCAGAGAGTTTTTCAGAATGCTGAGAAGCGGGAAGTTGATGCTAATTATGGCGTCATCGCCGCTCACAATCTTGGTGCAGTCCTCAAAAGTTTTGGAGGATGTTACATATGTCTGACATCTGTGTCCACTCCTGAGGTCCTATGTGTGGAGTCTGACCTGAAATTCGATGGCCTTGTTGATATTGGTAGTCAACAACGGCCCTCTTCTGCTCTCAAATCTTTTCCAACATATGCAGCGTAGAGTTCCAGCGCGTGGGGACATAACACAACAGTCGGTGAGCAGGAAGCTGAAACTGCTGCTGAAGAACAGCAAGGGCAGCTGAAGCTGTAGCTGACTTTCTAAAATGGGCAGACAGATGGTGTACTTTCACTATCAGATCCGGCAGCTCCGGGTAGTTTTTCAGAAAACGCTGAATCACGAGGAAGACAAGATCTTTGAAATGTTGGAAGAGATCAACATGAGTACTCCACATACCCTACGGAGGACTGAGACTTGGATTGACTTCTTCATCCTTTTCCTCCTTTTTTTTTTACAGACTGTTGCCCTCTATAGAACTGTACCCCGGTATATACATTGGGGGCCATGAACTCTAGTGCGATGTTCTAGGGATTTTGGTAGGTCGGAGTCCATTTATAGTTACAAAACTACTACCCTCATCCACAAAGCACTCCATGGCTCAGCACCACCCTACATCTCCTCCCTGGTATCAGTCTACCACCCTACCCGTGCCCTCCGCTCCGCTAATGACCTCAGGTTAGCATCCTCAATAATCAGAACCTCCCACTCCCGTCTCCAAGACTTTACACGTGCTGCGCCGATTCTTTGGAATGCACTACCTAGGTTAATACGATTAATCCCCAATCCCCACAGTTTTAAGCGTGCCCTAAAAACTCATTTGTTCAGACTGGCCTACCGCCTCAATGCATTAACCTAACGATCCCTGTGTGGCCTATTTATAATAAAAAAAAAAAAAAAAAAAAAAAAAGGTTCCTCGCATCATGTTCTCATACACTTTATGCAGTATTAGCCCTCTGTGTCTGTACTGCTACATACTTAGGCAGGTAACTGGTTCATGCAGCTTTACATGAACACCTGAGCCTTACACTATAGCTGGTCCGAATAACTAAAGCAATTGTTACCATCCACCTCTCGTGTCTCCCCTTTTCCCCATAGTTTGTAAGCTTGCGAGCAGGGCCCTCACTCCTCCTGGTATCTGTTTTGAACTGTATTTCTGTTATGCTGTAATGTTTATTGTCTGTACAAGTCCCCTCTATAATTTGTAAAGCGCTGCGGAATATGTTGGCGCTATATAAATAAAATTATTATTATTATTATTATTATTATTATTATTGGGAGCAGTTCATCCCTCTGAAACTATCTATCACCCATATGTTCTAACACTACAGTTATAGTGTGAGGGCAAAATCCATTATGTTGCCCATAGGAATTTGTCATATTGGACTGTGTCCATGATTCTCTAATGTGTCAGCATTTAATAATACAGACCAAATGGTCTACATGTGCAGGTATATAGGAATGGGATTCATCAATCCTTCCGAATCCTGCATATAGAGCATTGTGGACTCTGCGCAGATGTAAAAAGGGATGAGAACCCGTATCCTCAGTGCGCATGTGTCGTAATTTGCATCAAGCGACATATGCTCACCAGTGCGTAAGCGTATACAAATACGGAACATTTGCTGTGGGATGCGCAAGCGCACTAAGCGGGAAACGTACACACAAGCACTATGGTGTACATATATGCAGAACATAATGCACTCTGCGCAGACGCAAGAAGGGACAAGGACTTGTATCCTCAGTGAGCAGGCGCCGTAATAGGGATTGGGTGATACAGCTCTCCAGCGCGCAAGTGCTCATGAACACAGCGCATTGGTCATGGAAGGCGCAAGTGCATAGAATGGAGGACTAATGCGCAAGCGTTGTGATACAAGATGACCCCTGACCTGTGCTTCCGGGCCAGTGCGATCAGCACGGACGCCACCACCATGAGGTGTCTTCTCACACCTGACGGCAGGTAAATCTAATTTTGATAGCTTAAATAGTCAGCATTGCACTCAGCAAGTACACTCACCTTGAAAAAGACACAGTGTATGTGTCGGAACGCGTGGGTTTCTTAATCTTCCATTTTCTGGCTGCACCGCTGCTCTAGGGATCAGGGGGCGACTATAGAGGACCGGTTAGGGTAAAGTATACAGCTTTGTGCTCATTGCCTTTTTTGTCAAATACGTCTTTGATCTACCATGTTATTTCATTCATGTATGAGCACCGTTTTGGGCAAACTAACAGATAGATTTGAAACCAATGCACATGCGTATACTCTGACTATAATAGCTGTTGGCAGAATTACCAGAATATGAAAACTAGTTGCATCATAGGGGCTTTGTGTTACCTAGCAAGCTTCCTTTGCCCTACACCTACACATGGTGTGGTCCTACTCTAGATTTAAAAAGAGCCTCCGTAAGGATTCCGTTAATCTGTTTTTCTTGTTAAGGATATATGCAGCATTTATATTATGTACGGTAATCATTTTGGTGCAAATGGGAAAAAAATTTTCGTCCAGATAACATGTACCCGATTATGGAAGTTTGGATATATCTACTTTTTGGAGTAGTTTTTTAGATGTTTTTAATTGCGTGTAGTATTTTCTGTGTGCAAATAAAATTTGATATCTTTTGAAATTATCTATCTGTGGAGTTCCAACCGTTTTTTGCATGCACCTTTTGCTCTTCTTTATATATAGTGTACGTATTACATGCCTGGTAATGAACCCACAATATTTAAAGCTGTGATTTTTTGGATGGTGCCCACTTTAAAAACTTTTTCTATTTCAAATGCTCAACACGAATGTCTTTATTAACCCCTTCATGACCCAGCCTATTTTGACCTTAAAGACCTTGCCGTTTTTTGCAATTCTGACCAGTGTCCCTTTATGAGGTAATAACTCAGGAACGCTTCAACGGATCCTAGCGGTTCTGAGATTGTTTTTTCGTGACATATTGGGCTTCATGTTAGTGGTAAATTTAGGTCAATAAATTATGCGTTTATTTGTGATAAAAACGGAAATTTGGCGAAAATTTTGAAAATTTCGAATTTTGAATTTTTATTCTGTTAAACCAGAGAGTTATGTGACACAAAATAGTTAATAAATAACATTTCCCACATGTTTACTTTACATCAGCACAATTTTGGAAACAAAATTTTTTTTTGCTAGGAAGTTATAAGGGTTAAAATTTGACTAGCGATTTCTCATTTTTAGAACGAAATTTACAAAACCATTTTTTTAGCGACCACCTCACATTTGAAGTCAGTTTGAGGGGTCTATATGGCTGAAAATACCCAAAAGTGACACCATTCTAAAAACTGCACCCCTCAAGGTACTCAAAACCACATTCCAGAAGTTTATTAACCCTTCAGGTGCTTCACAGCAGCAGAAGCAACATGGAAGGAAAAAATGAACATTTAACTTTTTAGTCACAAAAATTATCTTTTAGCAACAATTTTTTTATTTTCCCAATGGTAAAAGGAGAAACTTAACCAAGTAAGTTGTTGTACAATTTGTCCTGAGTACGCTGATACCTCATATGTGGGGGTAAACCACTGTTTGGGCGCACGGCAGGGCTTGGAAGGGAAGGAGCGCCATTTGACTTTTTGAATCAAAAATTGGCTCCACTCTTTAGTGGACACCATGTCACGTTTGGAGAGCCCCCGTGTGCCTAAAAATTGGAGCTCCCCCACAAGTGACCCCATTTTGGAAAATAGACGCCCCAGGGAACTTATCTAGATGCATAGTGAGCACTTTAAACCCCCAGGTGCTTCACAAATTGATCCGTAAAAATGAAAAAGTACTTTTTTTTCACAAAAAAATTTTTTAGCCTCAATTTTTTCATTTTCACATGGGCAACAGGATAAAATGGATCCTAAAATTTGTTGGGCAATTTCTCCTGAGTACACTGATACCTCATATGTGGGGATAAACCACTGTTTGGGCACATGGTAAGGCTCGGAAGGGAAGGAGCGCCATTTGACTTTTTGAATGAAAAATTATCTCCATCGTTAGCGGACACCATGTCGCGTTTGGAAAGCTCCTGTGTGCCTAAACATTGGCGCTCCCCCACAAGTGACCCCATTTTGGAAACTAGACCCCCCAAGGAACTTAATTAGATGCCTAGTGAGCACTTTAAACCCCCAGGTGCTTCTCAGAAGTTTATAACGCAGAGCCATGAAAATAAAAAATAATTTTTCTTTCCTCAAAAATGATTTTTTAGCCTGGAATTTCCTATTTTGCCAAGGGTAATAGGAGAAATTGGACCCCAAATGTTGTTGTCCAGTTTGTCCTGAGTACGCTGATACCCCATATGTGGGGGTAAACCACTGTTTGGGCGCACGGCAGGGCTCGGAAGGGAAGGCATGCCATTTGGCTTTTTAAATGGAAAATTAGCTCCAATCATTAGCGGACACCATGTCACGTTTGGAGAGCCCCTGTGTGCCTAAACATTGGAGATCCCCCAGAAATGACCCCATTTTGGAAACTAGTCCACCAAAGGAACTAATCTAGATGTGTGGTGAGGACTTTGAACCCCCAAGTGCTTCACAGAAGTTTATAACGCAGAGCCATGAAAAAAAAAAAAAAATTATTTTCTCAAAAATTATCTTTTAGCCTGCAATTTTTTATTTTCCCAAGGGTATCAGGAGAAATTTGACCCCAAAAGTTGTTGTCCAGTTTCTCCTGAGTATGCTGATACCCCATATGTGGGGGTAAACCACTGTTTGGGCACATGCCGGGGCTCGGAAGTGAAGTAGTGACGTTTTGAAATGCAGACTTTGATGGAATGCTCTGTGGGCGTCACGTTGCGTTTGCAGAGCCCCTGATGTGGCTAAACAGTAGAAACCCCCCACAAGTGACCCCATTTTGGAAACTAGACCCCGAAAGGAACTTATCTAGATGTGTGGTGAGCACTTTGAACCCCCAAGTGCTTCATAGAAGTATATAATGCAGAGCCGTGAAAATAATAAACACGTTTTCTTTCCTCAAAAATTATTATTTAGCCCAGAATTTTTTAATTTTCCCAAGGGTAACAGGAGAAATTTGACCCCAATATATGTTGTCCAGTTTCTCCTGAGTATGGTGATACCCCATATGTCGGGGTAAACTACTGTTTGGGCACATGCCGGGGCTCGGAATTGAAGTAGTGACGTTTTGAAATGCAGACTTTGATGGAATGCTCTGCGGGCGTCACGTTGCGTTTGCAGAGCCCCTGATGTGGCTAAACAGTAGAAACCCCCAACAAGTGACCCCATTTTGGAAACTAGACCCCGAAAGGAACTTATCTAGATGTGTGGTGAGCACTTTGAACCCCCAAGTGCTTCATAGAAGTATATAATGCAGAGCCGTGAAAATAATAAACACGTTTTCTTTCCTCAAAAATAATTATTTAGCCCAGAATTTTTTATTTTCCCAAGGGTTACAGGAGAAATTGAACCCCAAAAGTTGTTGTTCAGTTTCTCCTGAGTACGCTGATACCCCATGTGTGGAGGTAAACCACTGTTTGGGCACACGTCGGGGCTCAGAAGGGAAGTAGTGACTTTTGAAATGCAGACTTTGATGGAATGGTCTGCGGGCGTCACGTTGCGTTTGCAGAGCCCCTGGTGTGCCTAAACAGTAGAAACCCCCCACAAGTGACCCCATTTTAGAAACTAGACCCCCCAAGGAACTTATCTAGATATGTGGTGAGCACTTTGAACCCCCAAGTGCTTCACAGACGTTTACAACGTAGAGCCGTGAAAATAATAAATCATTTTTCTTTCCTCAAAAATGATGTTTTAGCAAGCATTTTTTTATTTTCACAAGGGTAACAGGAGAAATTGGACCCCAGTAATTGTTGCGCAGTTTATCCTGAGTATGCTGGTACCCCATATGTGGGGGTAAACCACTGTTTGGGTACACGTCGGGGCTCGGAATTGAGGGAGCACCATTTGACTTTTTGAATACGAGATTGGCTGGAATCAATGGTGGCGCCATGTTGCATTTGGAGACCCCTGATGTGCCTAAACAGTGGAAACCCCTCAATTCTAACTCCAACACTAACCCCAACACACCCCTAACCCTAATCAGAACCCTAACCACAACACACCCCTAACCACAACCCTAATTCCAACCCTAACCCTAAGGCTATGTGCCCACGTTGTGGATTCGTGTGAGATTTTTCAGCATCATTTTTTAAAAATCCGCGGGTAAAAGGCACTGCGTTTTACCTGCGGATTTTCCGCGGATTTCCAGTGTTTTTTGTGCGGATTTCACCTGTGGATTCCTATTGAGGAACAGGTGTAAAACGCTGCGGAATCCGCACAAAGAATTGACATGCTGCGGAAAATACAACGCAGCGTTTCCGCGCTGTATTTTCCGCACCATGGGCACAGCGGATTTTGTTTTCCATAGGTTTACATGGTACTGTACACCTGATGGAACACTGCTGCGAATCCGCAGCGGCCAATCCACTGCGGATCCGCAGCCAAATCCGCACCGTGTGCACATGGCCTAATTCTAAAGGTATGTGCACACGCTGCGGAAAACGCTGCGGATCCGCAGCAGTTTCCCATGAGTTTACAGTTCAATGTAAACATATGGGAAACAAAAATCGCTGTACACATGCTGCGGAAAAACTGCACAGAAACGCAGCGGTTTACATTCCGCAGCATGTCACTTCTTTGTGCAGATTCCGCAGCGGTTTTACAACTGCTCAAATAGAAAATCGCAGTTGTAAAACCACAGTGAAATGCGCAGAAAAAACGCGGTAAATCCGCCATAAATCCGCAGCGGAAAAATCTGCAGAGGACCAGAATACGTGTGCACATACCGAAACCCTAACCCTAACCCTACCCCTAACCCTACCCCTAACCCTAGCCCTAACCCTACCCCTAACCCTACCCCTAACCCTACCCCTACCCCTACCCCTAACCCTAACCCTACCCCTACCCCTAACCCTAACCCTACCCCTAACCCTACCCCTACCCCTAACCCTACCCCTAACCCTACCCCTAACCCTAGCCCTAACCCTACCCCTAACCCTAACCCTACCCCTACCCCTAACCCTATTCTAACATTAGTGGGAAAAAAAAATTCTTTATTTTTTTATTGTCCCTACCTATGGGGGTGACAAAGGGGGGGGGGGGGTCATTTATAATTTTTTTTATTTTGATCACTGAGATAGATTATATCTCAGTGATCAAAATGCACTTTGGAACGAATCTGCCGGCCGGCAGATTCGGCGGGCGCACTGCGCATGCGCCCGCCATTTTGGAAGATGGCGGCACCCGGGGAGAAGACGGACGGACCCCGGCAGGATCGGTAAGTATGATGGGGTGGGGGGGGAGCATGGGGGGGGGATCGGAGAATGGGGGGGTGAATCGGAGCGCGGGAGGGGTGGAACGGAGCACGGGGGGTAGAACGGAGCACGGGGGGGTGGAACGGAGCACGGGGGGTGGAACGGAGCACGGAGGGGGGTGGATTAGAGTGCAGGGGGGGAGATTGGAGCACGGGGGGTGATTGAAGCACGGGGGGAGCGGACAAGAGCATGGGGGGGAGCGAAGCACAGGACAGAGGGGAGCCGGAGCAGTGTACCGGACAGATCGGGGGGCTGGGGGGGCGATCGGTGGGGTGGGGTGGGGGCACATTAGCATTTCCAGCCATGGCCGATGATATTGCAGCATCGGCCATGGCTGGATTGTAATATTTCACCAGTTATAATAGGTGAAATATTACAAATCGCTCTGATTGGCAGTTTCACTTTCAACAGCCAATCAGAGCGATCGTAGCCACGAGGGGGTGAAGCCACCCTCCCTGGGCTAAACTACCACTCCCCCTGTCCCTGCAGATCGGGTGAAATGGGAGTTAACCCTTTCACCCGATCTGCAGGGACGCGATCTTTCCATGACGCCACATAGGCGTCATGGGTCGGATTGGCACCGACTTTCATGACGCCTACGTGGCGTCAAAGGTCGGGAAGGGGTTAATAGCGAAAAAATATGTGATCAGTATGCCTGCAAATCTACGATTTTTGAATCGCAAACACCAGGCAGGCCTCAGCCTGACCTAACAGACTGTATTCAATTATTTTTTTTTAAAGTTAATTTATGCTAAATAGCGCTGTATAGAATTAGAGTATCACACAGCCAAAAAATAAGTACATCGGCCTTCAATGCCCAAAGTTAGAGCACAGAGATATATGACGGTTGACGGCTGTAACGGAAATACCACACTGGCAAATCTGTGGCCTTTGAGTTTTTTTGGATGCTAAATAGCCCTGTATAGAATTTGAGTATCACACAGCCACAAAATAAGTACAGCAACCTCCAATGCCGAAACTTAGAGCACAGAGATGACGGTTGACGGCTGTAACGGATTTACCACACTGACAAATCTGTGGCCTTTCAATTTTTTTGGATGCTAAATAGCACTGTATAAAATTTGAGTATCACACAGCCACAAAATAAGTACACTGGCCTCCAATGACCAAACTTGGAGCACAGAGATATACGACGGTTATACCACACTGGCAAATCTGTGGCCTTTGAATTTTTTTGAATGCTTAATAGCGCTGTATAGAATTTGAGTATCACACAGCCACAAAGTAAGTACACTGGCCTCCAATGCCCAAGCTTGGAGCACAGAGATATATGAGGCCTTTTTCGGTGAATTTAAAACACAAAGGGGGCACAAGGGTAGCGCACACAACTATGCTACATATACCTGACAAACTATCACTTTTCAACAGGCCTCAGTCTGACAGAACAGACTGTATATTTGTTTTTTGGGGGGGTGAATTTGTGGAAAGAAAACATAGACAGTAAATAAGATGCAGCAGCAGGCAGTTATGGAGCTTTGGGAAGGATGCAGTGGGAGCAATGGACGCATATACAGTGCCTGCAGGCCTTGGCACTGATGTGGATATGCTGTGCCCTGCCTGCCTAGCGCTGCAATATCGGGACCCATGAATTAGCCCTAAAAAGGACTGTTGGTTTCTGAGGAGTTGTGGATGTCCCGGTACTCTCCTGCACGCAACCTCCGATCCTCACAAGATCTCCTTCTCTACTCCCCTATTATCTCCTCTTCCCACAATCGCATACAAGATTTCTCTCGTGCATCCCCCCCTACTCTGGAATTCTCTACCACAACATATCAGACTCTCGCCCACCATCGAAACCTTCAAAAAGAACCTGAAGACCCACCTCTTCCGACAAACCTACAACCTGCAGTAACCACCGATCGACCAAACCGCTGCACGGCCAGCTCTACCCTACCTACTGTATCCTCACCCATCCCTTGTAGATTGTGAGCCCTCGCGGGCAGGGTCCTCTCTCCTCCTGTACCATTTGTGACTTGTATTGTTCAAGATTATTGTACTTGTTTATTATGTATACCCCTCCTCACATGTAAAGCGCCATGGAATAAATGGCGCTATAATAATAAATAATAATAATAATAATGTAAGAGTTTCAGACCTACACTAACTCTAAAAACCACGATTTTGACCCTATTTCGGCACCAGCTCTCCCTACTCTCGCTGAAACAGGAACAGAATGCGGCGAGTAGGGCAGTGCCATGTCTCTTATAATCAGGATGATGCTATACAGCCAATCACTGTACGACCACAACAAAGATGGCTGCGGCGTTTCATGGCCTGGTAGACAATCCATGCACCGTGATTGGGTCTCTAAAGTCTGCCAAAACTGCTGGGTGGAGACTGCAGTTACCGCCGAATAATCCTGGAAATGCTCGCTACTCGCCGAGTACCCCGATACTCGGGCAAGTAACGAATAGTGGTGAGCACGTTCGCTCATCACTAGTGTTGAGCATTCCGATACCGCAAGTATCGGGTATCGGCCGATATTTGCGGTATCGGAATTCCGATACCGAATTCCGATACTTCCCGCGTATCGGATACCGGAATCGGAAGTTCCCAGAATTCAAACTGAACGCAGCAGCCAATGAGGAATGATTGGAAGTGTGGGCACATCCTGTTTAGCATGGTGGGCATGTAAGTACTGGCAAGGCTGTGATTGGCTGCTGAAATGATGTCACTCTGCACTATAAAAAACGCTGCCGCCATTTTGCGCTCACTCTGCTGTGATTTCAGTTAGGGACAGGACGCTGTGTTCTAACTGAGGGCCAGTTGAGATAGCTAATTGCTTTATTTTCCTTTCCAAAGGCTAATTTAGCAAAACGCTGTGTGTTCTTCACTGTTCACCTTGCTCTTGCCTTGCAGCGCTGTTTTAACAGCGTTCTGCAAGGTCTCTGTGTGTGTGTGTGTGCAGCTCACTCTGTAGTCTGTGTGCAGCCATATACCCGGTTGTATTCAGCTCAGGGGGGGTTCACACTGCCTCACACAGTTGTCCTTTTTTGCTCATGGTGCAGCCTGCTGCACATTTTTTCTCAAATTTCCTATTAGTGTTTTTCCACCCGTCTCCAGCTAAATTGTGGAAAAACACTACATAGGATAACCTAGAGGGGGGTTTTTGGGCCTTGCAGCGCCGTTTACGGCTGTCTGCACGGTCTCCGTGTGAGCCCAGCTCGCCCTGTAGTCTGTGTGCAGCCATAGCCGGTTGGATTCAGCTCAGGGTTCGTTACTGGCTCATACCTTGAGAAAAATTTTCCTTTTTTTCAAATAGTGCAGCCTGTTTAAAAATTTTAAAAAAAATTCCCTATTAGTGTTTTTCCACCCGTCTCCAGCTAAATTGTGGAAAAACACTACATAGGATAACCTAGAGGGGTTTTTTTGGGCCTTGCAGCGCCGTTTACGGCTGTCTGCACGGTCTCTGTGTGAGCCCAGCTCGCCCTGTAGTCTGTGTGCAGCCATAGCCGGTTGGATTCAGCTCAGGGTTCGTTACTGGCTCATACCTTGAGAAAAATTTTCCTTTTTTTCAAATAGTGCAGCCTGTTTAAAAATTTAAAAAAAATTCCCTATTAGTGTTTTTCCACCCGTCTCCAGCTAAATAGTGGAAAAACACTACATAGGATAACCTAGAGGGGGTTTATTGGGCCTTGCAGCGCCGTTTATGGCTGTCTGCACGGTCTCTGTGTGAGCGCAGCTCGCCCTGTAGTCTGTGTGCAGCTATAGCCGGTTGGATTCAGCTCAGGGTGCGTTACTGCCTCATACCTTGAAAAACAATTTCCTTTTTTTCAAATAGTGCAGCCTGTTTAAAATTAAAAAAAAAAAATTCCTATTAGTGTCTTTCCACCCGTCTCCAGCTAAATAGTGGAAAAACACTACATAGGATAACCTAGAGGAGGGTTTTTTGGCCTTGCAGCGCCGTTTACGGCTGTCTGCACGGTCTCCGTGTGATTTAAACTAGCTCTGTAGCCCGATCTGCACAAAAAAAAAAGTAAAGTTCACCAAACACAACTTAACACTTGTGTAGGCCACATTTGAAAAATAATAAAGTTTAGTCCACACTTTACAACATTAGTGTTTCTTACACCTGTTAGGAGGAGCATTTCAGGAATAAGCACACTAAGGCCTTAGTACTTTTCTGCTTATCTTTATCTGTCAACCAAGATGAAGAGGGCAGGGAGTAAGGCACGTGGGCGTGGGCGCGGAGCAGGGAGAGGAGCAGGGAGAGGACGTGGTGATTCTGTGCCTGCTGCGGGCGCCGGTGACTCGTCGTCACTCAGTTTCAGCAGGGAACAGTCCTTCATGCGCAGCTTTGTCGGAGAGCGCCGTGCACCGCTGCTGCGTGAAGACCAAATTGAAGCCGTTGTCGGGTGGATGGCAGCTAACGCCTCGGCATCGACTTCAGTTAGTGCCACATCCTCTCAGGCACAGAGCACTGGAGAGCAGCCATCTGTCTCTTCACCACCTGCCAAATTGGCCAGGCAGTCAGAGAGCCCAGGACAGGAGCCGTCTCTACTTCTGTTCTCTGAATCTCTTGGCTTGGAAACAGGGGGCCAGCCAAGCAGCATTGGAGAAATGGAAGAAGAGGCAGTGTGCAGTGATGCCCAACAGCTTTTTCTCTCTGACTCTGAAGAGGCAGGTGGGCCAGTGCCTCCGGTGACCACAGCGCAGTACGCATCTGATGATGAAACTCAGGTGCCGCTTTCTGATGCGTACTGTGCTGCCGAGACTACCCAGGAGGAGCAGTTGGTGGCAGAGGGTAGTGGAGATGATGAGGTCCTTGACCCATCGTGGCGTGAGGAACAGGAAGGTGGTGGGAGCAGCTCTGAGGAAGAGCTTCCCCTCACGGGCCAAAGAGGGAGAGGGAGGGGGAAGACTGCGGAGCCTGTAGCCTCAACTTTGGCACCCGTTAGGAGCCTGTCTCTTTCCAAAGCCAAAAAGGGCGCTCCCAAGACTTGCAGTGCCTGGTCCTTTTTTGACACAGTTGCAGATGACATTTGTTTTGTCAAATGCAAGCTGTGTCATCAGAAAGTAAAAAGAGGGAAAAATGTCAGCAACCTCAATACCACAAATATGTGGAAACATGTGCGGACCAGGCACGCGGTGGAGTTACAGAAACAGACTGAAGATGTAGGCCAACCAACAGCGGCAGCTACCACCTCTTCAGCTCGTGTTGCCTCTTCCTCCAGCTCACGCACAGCTGGTTTGGCTTCCTCCCAGGATCGCCATGGAAGAACCTCTGGCACTGTTGTCCAGAGACCTTGTGTAATTCCACCCACAGCACCACCTTCCCAGTCATCCTCACACTCCCAGTCTACTCTACAGCCATCGGTAGTACAGGCATGGGAGAAAAGGCGGGCATTCTCGGCCAACCACCCCCGAGCACAGGCTCTGAATGCAGGCATTGCCAAACTGTTGTCCCTGGAAATGCTCTCGTTCAGGCTGGTGGAGACTGACAGCTTCCGTGACTTGATGGCATTGGCAGTCCCACAGTACAAGGTGCCCAGCCGCTTTTACTTCAGCAGGCAGGCTGTCCCTGCCCTGCACAGGCATGTTGAGGCAAACATAAAACATGCGCTACTGAACGCCGTCAGTAGCAAGGTCCACCTCACCACCGATGCGTGGACCAGTCAGCATGGACAGGGGCGATATGTTTCCCTCACTGCCCATTGGGTTAATGTTGTTGAGCCAGGTACAGATCGTGCGAGTGGCGCAGGACGTGTCCTGCCCACTCCAAGGATTGCAGGAATCCAGTCTGTACGCATCGACTCCTCCTCTTACACCAGTTCCTCAGATTCCTCTCTGCAGGATCCGTCACAGTCCACCTCCACATGGACCCGTGAACGTTTACCTATGACCGACATGAGCACAGCCGTGGCCAAACGTCAGCATGCCGTCTTGAAACTAGTTTAATTGGGGCATCGAAGCCACACAGCGCAGGAGCTCTGGAATGCCATCAAGCAGGAGAGCGATGTGTGGTTACTGCCAGCGAATCTCCAGCCAGGCATGGTAGTGTGTGACAATGGCCGAAATCTGGTGGCAGCTTTGGCCCTTGGCAACCTCACTCACATCCCATGTCTGGCACATGTGCTCAATTTGGTTGTACAGAGTTTTCTGAGGGACTATCCGGATCTTGATGCCCTGCTGCACAAGGTCCGCCTAGAGTGTGCTCACTTGCGGCGTTCCAGCTTGGCCAGATCCCGCATTGCTGCTCTGCAGCGCCGATTCCGCCTTCCGGAACACCGCATCATATGTGACCTACCTACCCGGTGGAATTCCACGTTACATATGTTGGAGCGGTTGTGTGAGCAGCAGCAAGCAGTTATGGAGTACCAGCTGCATCAGGCGCAAAGAAGTCGCAGTCAGCGCCGATCAGACTTCACAACCACAGAGTGGGCCACTACGAAGGACGTCTGCCAGGTTTTGCGTCCTTTTGATTATTCCACGCGGATGGCAAGTGCAGATGATGCACTAGTCAGCATGACTGTCCCCCTTATCTGCCTGCTTCAGCAAACTTTGCAAGGGTTAAGGGATGATGTTGTGGAAGAGGTGGAGGATGAGGAGTCACCTTTTCCATCAGTTTCTGGAGAGTCAGCGCCACGTGGTTCCTCACAAAGGGGTACGCAGTGGCCAATTTGTGAGGAGGATGAGGAGGAGTCAATGGAGGAGGAAGAGCTCCGTCCAGAGGAGGGAGCGACACAATTGTCCAGTGGTCAGTGTGTACAGCGAGGGTGGGGTGATGACGAGCGGGCAGAGATCTTGTCTCAAGCAGGGGACAGCGTTTCTGGGCCAGTTGGCACTCTGCAGCACATGGTGGATTTCATGCTGCAGTGCCTGAGAAATGACTGCCGCATCGACCACATTCTCAACATGCCTGATTATTGGGTGTTCACCCTCCTCGATCCTCGCTACCGGGACAACGTCCAAAACCTCATCCCTGCGTTGACCCGAGAGCGTAAATTGCGGGAGTACCACGACACACTGGTGAATTCCATCATCTTCTCCTGTCCAACTGAGAGGAGTGCTGCTAGTGCTTTACAAAGCAGCTCAGTGCGTCGAGGCAGTGGGGGAGGCTCTGCCCAAAGAGGGAGCAGAAGCAGTGCCTCTGCCCAAGGCAAGCCCAGTATGGCACAACTCTGGCACACTTTTGTGTGCTCGCCCCAAATGTCTACACCATCACCGGCGGCTCCAGTCAGCAGGAGGCAACGGTTCCGTCAGATGGTGACAGACTACATGGCTTGCCCTCTTACTGTACTCCCAGACGGCTCTTCCCCGTTCAAGTTTTGGGTCTCTAAGCTGGATACATGGCCAGAGCTAAGCCAGTATGCATTGGAGGTGCTGGCTTGCCCTGCGGCTAGTGTCTTATCGGAACGTGTCTTTAGTGCCGCAGGTGGTGTACTAACAGACCGTCGCATGCGACTATCCTCCGATAACGTTGACCGGCTTACTTTCCTGAAAATGAACCAGGCCTGGATCTCGCAGGAATTTGCCACTCCTCTGCCTGATTAAGTAATTGGGTGTCATCCAGGTCTCCTGCTGTGTTCATCTTTCTACCACCTGAACTGCTATTCCTGGGCTCCAACACCGCCAGTTGCGGCTCAGAAGTGCAGGCTGCACAGTAAAAACATACGACCCAGTGTTATTGGGTTTCAGTAACGTCAGCTGATCCCCAGCTGTGTAGCCGGCAATGTGTCCTGCGACCGCCACGCTGGCACAACAACCTAAATGTAAGGGAACCTGTCCCCCCCCCCCCGTCGTTTGTTACTGAAAGAGCCATCCTGTGCAGCAGTAATGCTGCACAAGGAAAAGGTAGCTCTTTTTTTTTAGCTCCTTGCACACGTAGAACTTAACACTTATAAAATGTGTTCACTGATACCATTATACTGTCCCGGAGCTGGGACTTTCCTTCGTAATGTGACGCAGCACAGCCGTCATTCCTACCCCCTTGGTGCCGTGCGCTGCCTCCTTAGCGTTGTTTTAAGCTGTCACGGAGCCTGCGCTGTTCTGTTATCCCTTGGGCATGCCCTATTTGCGCTGCCTGTCTTCTGACATAATTTGGTGTCAGGCTGGCTGCGCCTGTGCGGCCGCGCTGCCCGAGATCCCGCCTCGCAGTGTCTTCTGATTGAGTCACACTGCGGGCCTGGGATCCATGGGCATGCGCAGTGCATATCTTCCCCTCGGGCTCTCGCTCATTTCCCTCCGCCTTCTTTAGACTGTGCGCCGTCAGCTGATCCCTAATAGCATGCCACGGCCGTGACACCGCACAGTCTGAAGAAGAGGGAAGGAGGGGAGTGAGAGTCGAGGATATGCACTGTGCATGCCCATGGTTCCAAGGCCCGCAGTGGGATTACGTTAGACGAGACTGCGAGGTGGGATCTGGAGCAGCGTGGACGCACAGGCACTGACAGCCTGACACCAAATTATGTCAGAAGACAGGCAGCGCTAATTGGGCATGGCCAAGGGCTAACAGAACAGCGCAGGCTCCGTGACAGCTTAAAACAACGCTGAGGAGGCAGCGCACGGCACCAAGGGGATAGGAATGACAGCTGTGCTGTGTCCCATTACGAAGGAAATTCGCACCTCCGGGACGGTTTAACGGTATAAGGGGACACATTTTTAGTGTTTACTTCGGTGTTTGCAAGGAGCATAATTAAAAGAACCACCTTTTCCTTTTGCATCCTTAGTGCTGCACAAGATGGCTCTTTCAGCTACAAATGTCTTGGGGGGGGGGGTTAAAGGTTCCCTTTCAACTTGCTCCAATCAGGCTTCGGCCTACACTCTGTTCCTCTGCTCCTCCTGCTGTCCCTGGGCTCTAACACCGCCAGTTGGTGCCTGGAAGTGCTGTGTGCACAGTCAACAGTCGCTCCTCTGTTATTGGGGTTCAGTAACGTCAGCTGATCCCCAGCTGTGTGTGCGGCAATACCTCCAATCTGCTCCTCCTGCTGTCCCTGGGCTCTAACACCGCCAGTTGGTGCCTGGAAGTGCTGTGTGCACAGTCAACAGTCGCTCCTCTGTTATTGGGGTTCAGTAACGTCAGCTGATCCCCAGCTGTGTGTGCGGCAATACCTCCAATCTGCTCCTCCTGCTGTCCCTGGGCTCTAACACCGCCAGTTGGTGCCTGGAAGTGCTGTCTGCACAGTCAACAGTCGCTCCTCTGTTATTGGGGTTCAGTAACGTCAGCTGATCCCCAGCTGTGTGTGCGGCAATACCTCCAATCTGCTCCTCCTGCTGTCCCTGGGCTCTAACACCGCCAGTTGGTGCCTGGAAGTGCTGTCTGCACAGTCAACAGTCGCTCCTCTGTTATTGGGGTTCAGTAACGTCAGCTGATCCCCAGCTGTGTATCCGGCAACGTGTCATGCGACCGCCACGCTGGCACAACTAAAATGTAAGGGGACCTGTCCCCCCGCCCCCCCCCCAGGCGTTTGTTACTGAAAGAGCCACCATGTGCAGCACTAATACTGCACAAGGGAAAGGTCGCTCTTGAAATTATGCTCCTTGCAAACGCTGAACTACACACTCATGTAATGTGTCCCCTCACACCGTCCAACCGTCCCGGAGGTGGGACTTTCCTTTGTAATGTGACGCAGCACAGCCGTCATTGCTACCCCCTTGGCACCGTGCGCTGCCTCCTTAGCGTTGTTTGATTCCGTCATGGACACTGCGCTGTTATGTTATCCCTTGGCCATGCACAGTTTGCGCTGCCCGTCCTCTGACATCATTTGTTGTCGTCCTGGCTGCGCCTGTGCGTCCACGCTGCCCGAAATCACACCTCGCAGTGTCGTCTAATGTGATCCCACAGTGGGCCTGGTATCCATGGCCATGCGCAGTGCATATACTAGCCTCTCACTCCCCTTCTTCATGCTTCTTCAGACTAGGCGGCGTCAGCTGATCCCTAATAGCATGCCACGGCCGTGACGCCGCACAGTCTGAAGAAGCAGGAAGGAGGTGAGTGAGAGGCGATGATATGCACTGCGCATGCCCATGGATCCCTGGTCCGCAGTGGGACTACATTAGATTACACTGCAAGGTTGGATCTCGGGCAGCTTGGACGCACAGGCACTGCCAGCCTGACACCTACATGATGTCAGAAGACGGGCACCGCTAACTGTGCATGGCCAAGGGATAACATTACAGCGCGAGCTCCGTGACAGAACCAAACAACGTTGAGGAGGTGGCGCCCGGCACCAAGGGGGTTGGAATGACGGCTGTGCTGTGTCACATTACAAAGGAAAGTCCCACTTCCGGGATGGTTTGACGGTGTGAGGGGACACATTATATGAGTGTGTACTTCAGCGTTTGCAAGGAGCATAATTTTCGGAGCCACCATTTTCCATGTGCAGTATTACTGCTGTACAAGATGGCTCTTTCAGCAACAAATGCCTGGGGGGGGGGGGGGTTAAAGGTTCCCTTTCAACTTGCTCCACTGCAGGCTTCGGCCTACACTCTGCTCCTCTTTGATTCCCTGGGTTTCAACACTGTCAGTTGCCACCTGGAAGTGTTGTCTACACAGAAAAAACACTAGGTGATGTGTCAGTGGGGTTCAGCACCGCCAGCTGTTCCCCTGCTGTGTAGTCGGCAACGTGTCCAGCACAAGCCACGCTGGCATAACAGAACAAAAGCTGCCACCAGTGCAGGCTTCGGCCTAGACTCTGCTCCTCTCCTCCTCCTGCTGACCTTGGGCTCAAACACCGCTAGTTTTTGCCCGGAAGTGCTAGCTGCACAGAGAAAAACACCAGCCAATGTGTTAGTGGGGTTCAGCACCGCCAGCTGTTCCCCTGCTGTGTAGCCGGCAACGTGACCTGCAAATGCCACGCAGGCACATGAACTGAAATTAAAGGGAACCTGGCCCCACCCCCCCAGGTGTTTCTATGTATAACAGCCACCTAGTACAGCAGTACTGTTGCATTTGTACAAGGTGGCTGTTTTTTTATCCTTGCCCACGTAGAATTAAACACGTAAAATATGTGTCTCATTACAGACCATTACAATGTCCCTGAGGTGTGACTTTACTTTTTAATGACACGCACCACCCCCCTTGGTAGCGCTGCCCGTCTTCTGACATCATTGGTTGGCTGCCTGTGCCTGTGCGTCCGCCCTGCCCGACACAACCCCCCTCGTTTCATATATTTTGGCTGCGAGGGTGTGATTGATGGGCATGTGCAGTGCATATGTTCGCCTGTCTTAACTCATCTCCTTCCGCCTTCTTCAGACTGTGCGGCCTCCTGGCCGTGGTAGGCGATAAGGGATCAGCTGAGGCCGCCCAGTCTGAAGCAGGTGTAAGGACATGTGTGAGCGGCAAACATATTTACTGCACAAGGCCACGAATCCCAGCCACGCAGTGTGATTTTTTGAAAACACACTGTGGGCCTGGGATTCATATCCATTGCTAACCGCAACGGCCAACATGAAATGAGGTGAGAAGACAGGCAGCGCTCACAGCGCATGGCCAAGGGATCACAATAGCGCAGACTCCTGTACAGCTAATACAACGCTCAGGAATCTGCGCCCACCACCTAGGTGTAAATTTTGACACCTGTGCTGCGTCTCCTTAAAAAGACAAGTCACGCCTCCACTACTGTTTGACAGTATAATGGGCTAAATAGTGTACGTGTTTTATTCAGCGTGTGCAAGGAGCAAACTAAATAGAGCAACCTTTTACTTGTGCAGCATTAATGCTGCACAAGGTGTGGCTCTTGTACCTTGCAACACCTGAGGGGGGGTTAAAGGTTACCTTTGAAATTGGTTCAACTAGGCTTCGGCCTACACTCTGCTCCTCTCCTCCTCCTGCTGACCCTGGGCTCTAACACCGCTAGTTTTTGCCCGGAAATGCGAGCTTCACAGAGAAAAACAACAGCCAATGTGTTAGTGGGGTTCAGCACCGCCAGCTGTTCCCCTGCTGTGTAGCCGGCATCGTGTCCAGCACAAGCCACGCTGGCACAACCGACCAAAAGCTGCCACCAGTGCAGGCTTTGGCCTACACTTTGCTCCTCTCCTCCTCCTGCTGACCCTGGGCTCTAACACCGCCAGCTTTTGCCCGGACATGCGAGCTTCACAGAGAAAAACAACAGCCAATGTGTTAGTGGGGTTCAGCACCGCCAGCTGTTCCCCTGCTGTGTAGCCGGCATCGTGTCCAGCACAAGCCACGCTGGCACAACCGACCAAAAGCTGCCACCAGTGCAGGCTTCGGCCTACACTTTGCTCCTCTCCTCCTCCTGCTGACCCTGGGCTCTAACACCGCCAGTTTTTGCCCGGACATGCGAGCTGCACAGAGAAAAACACCAGTCAATGTGTCAGTGGGGTTCAGCAACGCCAGCTGTTCCCCTGCTGTGTAGCTGGCAACGTGTCCTGCAAATGCCACGCAGGCACATGAACTGAAATTGAAGGAAGCCTGCCCCCCACCCCCAGGTGTTTCTATGTATAACAGCCACCTTGTACAGCAGTACTGCTGCATTTGTACAAGGTGGCAGACTTTTTCTCCTTGCCCACGTTTAATTAAACACGTACTAAATGTGTCTCATTGAGACCATTCCACTGTCCCTGAGGTGTGACTTTCCTTTCTAATGATACGCAGCACCACCCTTGTTAGCGCTGCCCGTCTTTTGACATCATTGGTTAGCTGGCTGCGCCTGTGCGTCTGCCCTGCTCGAAACAACGCCCCTCGGTGTCTTATTTTTTTGGACAACGAGGATGTGATTGATGGGCATGTGCAGTGCATATGTTTGCCTGTGTTCACGCATCTCCTTCCGCCTTCTTCAGACTGGGTGGCCTCATGACCGCGGCATGCGATAAGGGATCAGATGAGGCCGCCCAGTCTGAAGCAGGTGTAAGGACATGTGTGAGCGGCAAACATATTTACTGCACAAGGCCACGAATCCCAGCCACGCAGTGTGATTTTTAGAAAACACACTGTGGGTCTGGGATTCATGTCCATCGCTAACCGCAACGGCCGACATGAAATGAGGTCAGAAGACAGGAAGCGCTCACAGCGCATGGCCAAGGGATAACAAGAGCGCAGACTCCTGTACAGCAAATAACAACGCTCAGGAAGCTGCTCCCATGCACCAAGGTGTTATTTTCGACACCTGTGCTGCTTTTCTTTAAAAAGACAAGTCACGCCTCCACTACTGTTCTACAGTAGAATGGACTAAATAGTGTACGTGTTTTATTCAGCGTGTGCAAGGAGCAAAATTAAGAGAGCAACCTTTTACTTGTGCAGCATTAATGATGCACAAGGTGTGGCTCTTGTACCTTGCAACACCTGAGGGGGGGTTAAAGGTTACCTTTGAAATTGGTTCAACTAGGCTTCGGCCTACACTCTGCTCCTCTCCTCCTCCTGCTGACCCTGGGCTCTAACACCGCCAGTTGTAGCCTGGAAGTGCTAGCTGCACAGAGAAAAACACCCGCCAATGTGATAGTGGGGTTCAGCACCGCCAGCTGTTCCCCTGCTGTGTAGCCGGCATCGTGTCCAGCACAAGCCACGCTGGCACAACCGACCAAAAGCTGCCACCAGTGCAGGCTTCGGCCTACACTCTGCTCCTCTCCTCCTCCTGCTGACCCTGGGCTCTAACAACGCTAGTTTTTGCCCTGAATTGCTAGCTGCACAGAGAAAAACACCAGCCAATGTGTTAGTGGGGTTCAGCACCGCCAGCTGTTCCCCTGCTGTGTAGCCGGCAACGTGACCTGCAAACGCCACGCAGGCACATGAACTGAAATTGAAGTGAGCCTGCCCCCCACCCCCAGGTGTTTCTATGTATAACAGCCACCTTGTACAGCAGTACTGCTGCATTTGTACAAGGCGGCTGACTTTTTCTCCTTGCCCACGTGGAACTCAACACGTACAAAATGTGTCTCATTAGAGACCATTACAATGTCCCTGAGGTGTGACTTTCCTTTTTAATGACACGCAGCACCCCCATTGTTAGCGCTGCCCGTCTTCAGACATCATTGGTTGGCTGGCTGTGCCTGTGCGTCCGCCCTGCCCGACACAACGCCCCTCGTTGTCTCATATATTTTGGCTGCGAGGGTGTGATTGATGGGCACGAGCAGTGCATATGTTCGCCTGTCTTCACTCCCCTCCTTCCGCCTTCTTCAGACTGTGCGGCCTCATGGCCGTGGCAGGCAATAAGGGATCAGCTGAGGCCGCCCAGTCTGAAGCAGGTGTAAGGACATGTGTGAGCGGCGAACATATTTACTGCACAAGGCCACGAATCCCAGCACCGCAGTGTGACTATATGGAAAGGCACTGTGGGTCTGGGATTTATGGCCATCGTTAACCGCAGCGGCCAACATGAAATGAGGTCATAAGACGGCCTGCACTAACAGGGTATTGCCAAGGGATAACACAAGAGCGCACTCTCCTGTACTGCAAATAACAACGGTAAGGAGTCTGCGCCCAGCACCTAGGTGTAAATTTTGACACCTGTGCTGCGTCTTCTTCAAAAGAAAAGTCACGCCTCCACTACTGTTTGACAGTATAATGGGCTAAATAGTGTACGTGTTTTATTCAGCGTGTGCAAGGAGCAAAATTAAGAGAGTAACCTTAGACTTGTGCAGCATTAATGCTGTTCAAGGTGTTGCTCTTGTACCTTGAAACACCTGAGGGGGGGTTAAAGGTTTCCTTTGAAATTGGTTCAACTAGGCTTCGGCCTACACTCTGCTCCTCTCCTCCTCCTGCTGACCCTGGGCTCTAACACCGCCAGTTTTTGCCCGGATGTGCTAGCTGCACAGAGAAAAACACCAGCCAATGTGTTAGTGGGGTTCAGCACCGCCAGCTGTTCCCCTGCTGTGTAGCCGGCATCGTGTCCAGCACAAGCCACGCTGGCACAACCGACCAAAAGCTGCCACCAGTGCAGGCTTCGGCCTACACTTTGCTCCTCTCCTCCTCCTGCTGACCCTGGGCTCTAACACCGCCAGTTTTTGCCCGGACATGCGAGCTGCACAGAGAAAAACACCAGTCAATGTGTCAGTGGGGTTCAGCAACGCCAGCTGTTCCCCTGCTGTGTAGCTGGCAACGTGTCCTGCAAACGCCACGCATGCACATGAACTGAAATTGAAGGAAGCCTGCCCCCCACCCCCAGGTGTTTCTATGTATAACAGCCACCTTGTACAGCAGTACTGCTGCATTTGTACAAGGTGACTGACTTTTTCTCCTTGCCCACGTGGAACTCAACACGTACAAAATGTGTCTCATTGAGACCATTCAACTGTCCCTGAGGTGTGACTTTCCTTTCTAATGATACGCAGCACCACCCTTGGTAGCGCTGCTGACATCATTGGTTGGCTGCCTGTGCCTGTGCGTCCGCCCTGCCCAACACAACGCCCCTCGTTGTCTCATATATTTTGGCAGCGAGGGTGTTATTGATGGGCATGTGCAGTGCATATGTTCGCCTGTCTTAACTCATCTCCTTCCGCCTTCTTCAGACTGTGCGGCCTCATGGCCGCGGCATGCGATAAGGGATCAGATGAGGCCGCCCAGTCTGAAGTAGGTGTAAGGACATGTGTGAGCGGCAAACATATTAACTGCACAAGGGCACGAATCCCAGCCACGCAGTGTGATTTTTTCCAAACACACTGTGGGTCTGGGATTCATGTCCACCGCTAACCGCATCGGCCAACATGAAATGAGGTCAGAAGACAGGAAGCGCTCACAGCGCATGGCCAAGGGATAACAAGAGCGCAGACTCCTGTACAGCAAATAACAACGCTCAGGAAGCTGCGCCCATGCACCAAGGTGTTATTTTAGACACCTGTGCTGCTTTTCTTTAAAAAGACAAGTCACGCCTCCACTACTGTTTTACAGTAGAATGGGCTAAATAGTGTACGTGTTTTATTCAGCGTGTGCAAGGAGCAAAATTAATAGAGCAACCTTTTACTTGTGCAGCATTAATGCTGCACGAGGTGTGGCTCTTGTACCTTGCAACACCTGAGGGGGGTTAAAGGTTACCTTTGAAATTGGTTCAACTAGGCTTCGGCCTACACTCTGCTCCTCTCCTCCTCCTGCTGACCCTGGGCTCTAACACCGCCAGTTTTTGCCCGGATGTGCTAGCTGCACAGAGAAAAACACCAGCCAATGTGTTAGTGGGGTTCTGCACCGCCAGCTGTTCCCCAGCTGTGTAGCCGGCAACGTGACCTGCAAACGCCACGCAGGCACAACAGAACAAAAGCTGCCACCAGTGCAGGCTTCGGCCTACACTCTGCTCCTCTCCTCCTCCTGCTGACCCTGGGCTCTAACACCGCCAGTTTTTGCCCGGACGTGCTAGCTGCACAGAGAAAAACACCAGCCAATGTGTTAGTGGGGTTCAGCACCGCCAGCTGTTCCCCTGCTGTGTAGCCGGCAACGTGACCTGCAAATGCCACGCAGGCACATGAACTGAAATTAAAGGGACCCTGCCACCCACCCCAAGGTGTTTCTATGTATAACAGCCACCTTGTACAGCAGTACTGCTGCATTTGTACAAGGTGGCTGACTTTGTCTACTTGCCCACGTTAAATTAAACACGGAAAAAATGTGTCTCATTACAGACCATTACAATGTCCCTGAGGTGTGACTTTCCTTTTTAATGACACGCAGCACCCCCCTTGTTAGCGCTGCCCGTCTTCTGACATCTTTGGTTGGCTGGCTGCGGCTGTGCGTCCGCCCTGCCTGAAACCACGCTCCTCGTTGTCTTGCTTATTTTGACTGCGAGGGTGTGATTGATGGGCACGAGCAGTGGATATCTTCGCCTGTCTTTACTCCTCTCCTTCCGCCTTCTTCAGAAAGTGCGGCCTCATGGCCGCGGCATGCGAGAAGGGATCAGATGAGGCCGCCCAGTCTGATGCAGGTGTAAGGACATGAGGGACAGGCGACAAAATTTACTGCGCAAGGTCACGAATCCCTAGCTCTGCAGTGTGACTTTATTAAAAGACACTGCGGGTCTGGGTTTCATGGCCATCGCTAACCGCACCGGCCAACATGAAATGAGGTGAGAAGACAGGCATCGCTCACAGCGCATGACCAAGGGATAACAAGAGCGCAGACTCCTGTACAGCAAATAACTACGCTCAGGAATCTTCGCCCAGCACCTAGGTGTAAATTTTGACACCTGTGCTGCATCTCCTTAAAAAGACAAGTCACGCCTCCACTACTGTTTGACAGTATAATGGGCTAAATAGTGTACGTGTTTTATTCAGCGTGTGCAAGGAGCAAACTAAATAGAGCAACCTTTTACTTGTGCAGCATTAATGCTGCACAAGGTGTGGCTCTTGTACCTTGCAACACCTGAGGGGGGGTTAAAGGTTACCTTTGAAATTGGTTCAACTAGGCTTCGGCCTACACTCTGCTCCTCTCTTCCTCCTGCTGACCCTGGGCTCTAACACCGCCAGTTTGTGCCCGGACGTGCTAGCTGCACAGAGAAAAACACCAGCCAATGTGTTAGTGGGGTTCAGCACCGCCAGCTGTTCCCCAGCTGTGTAGCCGGCAACGTGACCTGCAAACGCCACGCAGGCACAACAGAACAAAAGCTGCCACCAGTGGAGGCTTCGGCCTACACTCTGCTCCTCTCCTCCTCCTGCTGACCCTTGGCTCATAACACCGCCAGTTTTAGCCTGGAAGTGCTAGCTGCACAGAGAAAAACACCAGCCAATGTGTCAGTGGGGTTCAGCACCGCCAGCTGTTCCCCAGCTGTGTAGCCGGCAACGTGCCCTGCAAACGCCATGCAGGCACATGAACTGAAATTGAAGGGAGCCTGCCACCCACCCCCCGGTGTTTCTATGTATAACAGCCACCTTGTTCAGCAGTACTGCTGCATTTGTACAAGGTGGCTGACTTTTTCTCCTTGCCCACGTGGAACTCAACACGTACAAAATGTGTCTCATTGAGACCATTCCACTGTCCCTGAGGTGTGACTTTCCTTTGTAATTATACGCAGCACCCCCCTTGGTAGCGCTTCCCGTCTTTTGACATCATGGTTAGCTGGCTGCGCCTGTGCATCCGCCCTGCGTGAAACAACGCCCCTCGTTGTCTTATTTATTTTGTCAGCGAGGGTGTGGTTTATGGGCACGAGCAGCGCATATCTTCGCCTGTCGTCACTCATCTCCTTCCGCCTTCTTCAGACTGTGCAGCCTCCTGGCCGCGGCATGCGAAAAGGGATCAGCAGAGGCCGCCCAGTCTGAAGCAGGTGTAAGGACGTGTGTGAGCGTCGAAAATATTTACTGCTCAAGGCCACGAATCCCAGCACCGCAGTGTGACTTTATGAAAAGGCAGTGTGGGTCTGGGATTTATGGCCATCGTTAACCGCAGCGGCCAACATGAAATGAGGTCATAAGACGGGCAGCGCTAACAGGGCTAGCCAAGAGATAACACAAGAGCGCAGACTCCTGTACAGCAAAAAACAACGCTCAGGAAGCAGCGCCAAGCACAAAGGCGTTATTTGGGACACCTATGCTGCGTCTCCTTAAAAATACAAGTCACGCCTCAACTACAGTTTGACTGTAGAATGGGCTAAATTGTGTACGTGTTGCATTCAGCGTGTGCAAGTAGACAAATTAATAGTGCAACCTTTTCTTGTGCAGCATTAATGCTGCACAAGGTGTGGCTATTGTACTTTGTAACACCTGAGGGGGGGTTAAAGGTTACCTTTGAAATTGGTTCAACTAGGCTTCGGCCTACACTCTGCTCCTCTCCTCCTCCTGCTGACCCTGGGCTGTAACAACGCTAGTTTTTGCCCGGAAGTGCTAGCTGCACAGAGAAAAACACCAGCCAATGTGTTAGTGGGGTTCAGCACCGCCAGCTGTTCCCCTGCTGTGTAGCCGGCAACGTGACCTGCAAATGCCACGCAGGCACATGAACTGAAATTAAAGGGACCCTGCCACCCACCCCAAGGTGTTTCTATGTATAACAGCCACCTTGTACAGCAGTACTGCTGCATTTGTACAAGGTGGCTGACTTTGTCTACTTGCCCACGTTAAATTAAACACGGAAAAAATGTGTCTCATTACAGACCATTACAATGTCCCTGAGGTGTGACTTTCCTTTTTAATGACACGCAGCACCCCCCTTGTTAGCGCTGCCCGTCTTCTGACATCTTTGGTTGGCTGGCTGCGGCTGTGCGTCCGCCCTGCCTGAAACCACGCTCCTCGTTGTCTTGCTTATTTTGACTGCGAGGGTGTGATTGATGGGCACGAGCAGTGGATATCTTCGCCTGTCTTTACTCCTCTCCTTCCGCCTTCTTCAGAAAGTGCGGCCTCATGGCCGCGGCATGCGAGAAGGGATCAGATGAGGCCGCCCAGTCTGATGCAGGTGTAAGGACATGAGGGACAGGCGACAAAATTTACTGCGCAAGGTCACGAATCCCTAGCTCTGCAGTGTGACTTTATTAAAAGACACTGCGGGTCTGGGTTTCATGGCCATCGCTAACCGCACCGGCCAACATGAAATGAGGTGAGAAGACAGGCATCGCTCACAGCGCATGACCAAGGGATAACAAGAGCGCAGACTCCTGTACAGCAAATAACTACGCTCAGGAATCTTCGCCCAGCACCTAGGTGTAAATTTTGACACCTGTGCTGCATCTCCTTAAAAAGACAAGTCACGCCTCCACTACTGTTTGACAGTATAATGGGCTAAATAGTGTACGTGTTTTATTCAGCGTGTGCAAGGAGCAAACTAAATAGAGCAACCTTTTACTTGTGCAGCATTAATGCTGCACAAGGTGTGGCTCTTGTACCTTGCAACACCTGAGGGGGGGTTAAAGGTTACCTTTGAAATTGGTTCAACTAGGCTTCGGCCTACACTCTGCTCCTCTCTTCCTCCTGCTGACCCTGGGCTCTAACACCGCCAGTTTGTGCCCGGACGTGCTAGCTGCACAGAGAAAAACACCAGCCAATGTGTTAGTGGGGTTCAGCACCGCCAGCTGTTCCCCAGCTGTGTAGCCGGCAACGTGACCTGCAAACGCCACGCAGGCACAACAGAACAAAAGCTGCCACCAGTGGAGGCTTCGGCCTACACTCTGCTCCTCTCCTCCTCCTGCTGACCCTTGGCTCATAACACCGCCAGTTTTAGCCTGGAAGTGCTAGCTGCACAGAGAAAAACACCAGCCAATGTGTCAGTGGGGTTCAGCACCGCCAGCTGTTCCCCAGCTGTGTAGCCGGCAACGTGCCCTGCAAACGCCATGCAGGCACATGAACTGAAATTGAAGGGAGCCTGCCACCCACCCCCCGGTGTTTCTATGTATAACAGCCACCTTGTTCAGCAGTACTGCTGCATTTGTACAAGGTGGCTGACTTTTTCTCCTTGCCCACGTGGAACTCAACACGTACAAAATGTGTCTCATTGAGACCATTCCACTGTCCCTGAGGTGTGACTTTCCTTTGTAATTATACGCAGCACCCCCCTTGGTAGCGCTTCCCGTCTTTTGACATCATGGTTAGCTGGCTGCGCCTGTGCATCCGCCCTGCGTGAAACAACGCCCCTCGTTGTCTTATTTATTTTGTCAGCGAGGGTGTGGTTTATGGGCACGAGCAGCGCATATCTTCGCCTGTCGTCACTCATCTCCTTCCGCCTTCTTCAGACTGTGCGGCCTCCTGGCCGCGGCATGCGAAAAGGGATCAGCAGAGGCCGCCCAGTCTGAAGCAGGTGTAAGGACGTGTGTGAGCGTCGAAAATATTTACTGCTCAAGGCCACGAATCCCAGCACCGCAGTGTGACTTTATGAAAAGGCAGTGTGGGTCTGGGATTTATGGCCATTGTTAACCGCAGCGACCAACATGAAATGAGGTCATAAGACGGGCAGCGCTAACAGGGCATTGCCAAGAGATAACACAAGAGCGCAGACTCCTGTACAGCAAAAAACAACGCTCAGGAAGCAGCGCCAAGCACAAAGGCGTTATTTGGGACACCTATGCTGCGTCTCCTTAAAAATACAAGTCACGCCTCAACTACAGTTTGACTGTAGAATGGGCTAAATTGTGTACGTGTTGCATTCAGCGTGTGCAAGTAGACAAATTAATAGAGCAACCTTTTCTTGTGCAGCATTAATGCTGCACAAGGTGTGGCTCTTGTACTTTGTAACACCTGAGGGGGGGTTAAAGGTTACCTTTGAAATTGGTTCAACTAGGCTTCGGCCTACACTCTGCTCCTCTCCTCCTCCTGCTGACCCTGGGCTGTAACAACGCTAGTTTTTGCCCGGAAGTGCTAGCTGCACAGAGAAAAACACCAGCCAATGTGTTAGTGGGGTTCAGCACCGCCTGCTGTTCCCCCACTGTGTAGCCGGCAAAGTGTCCCGCAAACGCAACGCAGACACAAAGCTGACTCCAGTGCAGGCTTCGGCCTACACTCTGCTCCCCCTGCTTACCCTTTGCTCCAACACCGCTAGTTGGGGCTGTAGGAAGACAATGTTTGATAGGCAAAGCATCCGGTTCCAGCACCGCCAGCTGGTTCTCGGCAGTGTTTTTGTCACAGGTACTCCCTCGTGCCAAACCTGGTTTCAGCACCGTCAGCTGTTTCCGGGTTGTGTCAAACTCGCTGAGACGCCTATGCTTGCCCCGTCGTGTTGCAGTCGGGTTAGCCAACTCCAGGGTGCCTCCAGTTTAGGAGCTTCCTATGTGGGCTGCATGAACTGGTAGTCAAGGCTGGTTCTGTAGTGCCAGTAGGCCCAGCTCCCCCTGTAGGACTGTTGGGGTTCGGTAACTGCGGCTGCCTCGCGGCCTAGCTGTTCTCTCCTCTCCTGTCCACCACCTGGTTCCAGCACCGTCAGCTGGTTCCGGGCCGAGCCTTTGGCTTCGGTGCCTCCTCCTGGGTATCCGAGTTCCGCCAACGCCAAGCGGTCCTTGGTAGTGCTTTTAAGCGCGGGCACCTACAGCTTAGTAACCGGTTCCAGCACCGTCAGCTGGTTCTCTGTCGTGCCATTGGCTCTTGCACACTGGGGCAACGCATCTGAGTTCCAGCACCGCCAGCTGGTTCTCGGCAGTGTTTTTGTCACGGGTACTCCCTCGTGCCCAGCCTGGTTCCAGCACCGTCAGCTGTTTCCGGGTACTGTCAAACTCACTGAGACACCTATGCGTTGCCCCGTCGTGTTGCGGTCGAGTTAGCCAACTCCAGGGTGCCTCCAGTTTAGGAGCTTCCTATGTGGGCTGCATGATCTGGTAGTCAAGGCTGGTTCTGTAGTGCCAGTAGGACCAGCTCCCCCAGTAGGACTGTTGTGGTTCGGTAACTGCGGCTGCCTCGCGGCCTAGCTGTTCTCTCCTCTCCTGTGGGCCTTGGGGTCCACCACCTGGTTCCAGCACCGTCAGCTGGTTCCGGGCCGAGCCTTTGGCTTAGGTGCCTCCTCCTGGGTATCCGAGTTCCGCCAACGCCAGGCGGTCCTTGGTAGTGCTTTTAAGCACGGGCACCTACAGCTTAGTAACCGGGTTCCAGCACCGTCAGCTGGTCCTCGGTCGTGCCATTGGCTCTTGCACACTGGGGCAACGCATCTGGGTTCCAGCACCGCCAGCTGGTTCTCGGCAGTGTTTTTGACACAGGTACTCCCTCGTGCCAAGCCTGGTTTCAGCACCGTCAGCTGTTTCCGGGTTGTGTCAAGCTCACTGAGACGCCTATGCTTGCCCTGTCGTGGTGCTGTCGGGTTAGCCAACTCCAGGGTGCCTCCAGTTTAGGAGCTTCCTATGTGGGCTGCGTGAACTGGTAGTCAAGGCTGGTTCTGTAGTGCCAGTAGGCCCAGCTCCCCCTGTAGGACTGTTGGGGTTCGGTAACTGCGGCTGCCTCGCGGCCTAGCTGTTCTCTCCTCTCCTTTGGGCCTTCGGGTCCACCTCCTGGTTCCATCACCGTCAGCTGGTTCCAGGCCGAGCCTTTGGCTTAGGTGCCTCCTCCTGGGTATCCGAGTTCTGCCAACGCCAGGTGGTCCTTGGTAGTGCTTTTAAGCGCGGGCACCTACAGCTTAGTAACCGGGTTCCAGCACCGCCAGCTGGTCCTCGGTGCCATTGGCTCTTGCACACTGGGGCAACGCATCTGGGTTCCAGCACCGCCAGCTGGTTCTCGGCAGTGTTCTTGTCACAGGTACTCCCTCGTGCCAAGCCTGGTTTCAGCACCGTCAGCTGTTTCCGGGTTGTGTCAAGTTCACTGAGACGCCTATGCTTGCCCCGTCGTGGTGCGGTCGGGTTAGCCAACTCCAGGGTGCCTCCAGTTTAGGAGCTTCCTATGTGGGCTGCGTGAACTGGTAGTCAAGGCTGGTTCTGTAGTGCCAGTAGGCCCAGCTCCCCCTGTAGGACTGTTGGGGTTCGGTAACTGCGGCTGCCTCGCGGCCTAGCTGTTCTCTCCTCTCCTGTGGGCCTTCGGGTCCACCTCCTGGTTCCAGCACCGTCAGCTGGTTCCGGGCCGAGCCTTTGGCTTAGGTGCCTCCTCCTGGGTATCCGAGTTCCGCCAACGCCAGGCGGTCCTTGGTAGTGCTTTTAAGCGCGGGCACCTACAGCTTAGTAACCGGTTCCAGCACCGCCAGCTGGTCCTCGGTGCCATTGGCTCTTGCACACTGGGGCAACGCATCCGGGTTCCAGCACCGCCAGCTGGTTCTCCGCAGTGTTCTTGTCACAGGTACTCCCTCGTGCCAAGCCTGGTTTCAGCACCGTCACCTGTTTCCGGGTTGTGTCAAGTTCACTGAGACGCCTATGCTTGCCCCGTCGTGGTGCGGTCGGGTTAGCCAACTCCAGGGTGCCTCCAGTTTAGGAGCTTCCTATGTGGGCTGCGTGAACTGGTAGTCAAGGCTGGTTCTGTAGTGCCAGTAGGCCCAGCTCCCCCTGTAGGACTGTTGGGGTTCGGTAACTGCGGCTGCCTCGCGGCCTAGCTGTTCTCTCCTCTCCTGTGGGCCTTCGGGTCCACCTCCTGGTTCCAGCACCGTCAGCTGGTTCCGGGCCGAGCCTTTGGCTTAGGTGCCTCCTCCTGGGTATCCGAGTTCCGCCAACGCCAGGCGGTCCTTGGTAATGCTTTTAAGCGCGGGCACCTACAGCTTAGTAACCGGGTTCCAGCACCGTCAGCTGGTCCTCGGTGCCATTGGCTCTTGCACACTGGGGCAACGCATCCGGGTTCCAGCACCGCCAGCTGGTTCTCGGCAGTGTTCTTGTCACAGGTACTCCCTCGTGCCAAGCCTGGTTTCAGCACCGTCAGCTGTTTCCGGGTTGTGTCAAGTTCACTGAGACGCCTATGCTTGCCCCGTCGTGGTGCGGTCGGGTTAGCTAACTCCAGGGTGCCTCCAGTTTAGGAGCTTCCTATGTGGGCTGCGTGAACTGGTAGTCAAGGCTGGTTCTGTAGTGCCAGTAGGCCCAGCTCCCCCTGTAGGACTGTTGGGGTTCGGTAACTGCGGCTGCCTCGCGGCCTAGCTGTTCTCTCCTCTCCTGTGGGCCTTCGGATCCACCTCCTGGTTCCAGCACCGTCAGCTGGTTCCGGGCCGAGCCTTTGGCTTAGGTGCCTCCTCCTGGGTATCCGAGTTCCGCCAACGCCAGGCGGTCCTTGGTAGTGCTTTTAAGCGCGGGCACCTACAGCTTAGTAACCGGGTTCCAGCACCGTCAGCTGGTCCTCGGTGCCATTGGCTCTTGCACACTGGGGCAACGCATCCGGGTTCCAGCACCGCCAGCTGGTTCTCGGCAGTGTTCTTGTCACAGGTACTCCCTCGTGCCAAGCCTGGTTTCAGCACCGTCAGCTGTTTCCGGGTTGTGTCAAGTTCACTGAGACGCCTATGCTTGCCCCGTCGTGGTGCGGTCGGGTTAGCCAACTCCAGGGTGCCTCCAGTTTAGGAGCTTCCTATGTGGGCTGCATGAACTGGTAGTCAAGGCTGGTTCTGTAGTGCCAGTAGGCCCAGCTCCCCCTGTAGGACTGTTGGGGTTCGGTAACTGCGGCTGCCTCGCGGCCTACCTGTTCTCTCCTCTCCTGTGGGCCTTCGGGTCCACCTCCTGGTTCCAGCACCGTCAGCTGGTTCCGGGCCGAGCCTTTGGCTTAGGTGCCTCCTCCTGGGTATCCGAGTTCCGCCAACGCCAGGCGGTCCTTGGTAGTGCTTTTAAGCGCGGGCACCTACAGCTTAGTAACCGGATTTCAGCACCGTCAGCTGGTCCTCGGTGCCATTGGCTCTTGCACACTGGGGCAACGCATCCGGGTTCCAGCACCGCCAGCTGGTTCTCGGCAGTGTTCTTGTCACAGGTACTCCCTCGTGCCAAGCCTGGTTTCAGCACCGTCACCTGTTTCCGGGTTGTGTCAAGTTCACTGAGACGCCTATGCTTGCCCCGTCGTGGTGCGGTCGGGTTAGCCAACTCCAGGGTGCCTCCAGTTTAGGAGCTTCCTATGTGGGCTGCGTGAACTGGTAGTCAAGGCTGGTTCTGTAGTGCCAGTAGGCCCAGCTCCCCCTGTAGGACTGTTGGGGTTCGGTAACTGCGGCTGCCTCGCGGCCTAGCTGTTCTCTCCTCTCCAGTGGACCTTCGGGTCCACCACCTGGTTGCAGCACTGTCAGCTGGTTCCGGGCCGAGCCTTTGGCTTAGGTGCCTCCTCCTGGGTATCCGAGTTCCGCCAACGCCAGGCGGTCCTTGGTAGTGCTTTTAAGCGCGGGCACCTACAGCTTAGTAACCGGGTTCCAGCACCGTCAGCTGGTCCTCGGTGCCATTGGCTCTTGCACACTGGGGCAACGCATCCGGGTTCCAGCACCGCCAGCTGGTTCTCCGCAGTGTTCTTGTCACAGGTACTCCCTCGTGCCAAGCCTGGTTTCAGCACCGTCAGCTGTTTCCGGGTTGTGTCAAGTTCACTGAGACGCCTATGCTTGCCCCGTCGTGGTGCGGTCGGGTTAGCCAACTCCAGGGTGCCTCCAGTTTAGGAGCTTCCTATGTGGGCTGCGTGAACTGGTAGTCAAGGCTGGTTCTGTAGTGCCAGTAGGCCCAGCTCCCCCTGTAGGACTGTTGGGGTTCGGTAACTGCGGCTGCCTCGCGGCCTAGCTGTTCTCTCCTCTCCTGTGGGCCTTCGGGTCCACCTCCTGGTTCCAGCACCGTCAGCTGGTTCCGGGCCGAGCCTTTGGCCTAGGTGCCTCCTCCTGGGTATCCGAGTTCCGCCAACGTCAGGCGGTCCTTGGTAGTGCTTTTAAGCGCGGGCACCTACAGCTTAGTAACCGGGTTCCAGCACCGTCAGCTGGTTCTCTGTCGTGCCATTGGCTCTTGCACACTGGGGCAACGCATCTGAGTTTCAGCACCGCCAGCTGGTTCTCGGCAGTGTTCTTGTCACAGGTACTCCCTCGTGCCAAGCCTGGTTTCAGCACCGTCAGCTGTTTCCGGGTTGTGTCAAGTTCACTGAGACGCCTATGCTTGCCCCGTCGTGGTGCGGTCGGGTTAGCCAACTCCAGGGTGCCTCCAGTTTAGGAGCTTCCTATGTGGGCTGCATGAATTGGTAGTCAAGGCTGGTTCTGTAGTGCCAGTAGGCCCAGCTCCCCCTGTAGGACTGTGGTGGTTCGGTAACTGCGGCTGGCTCGCGGCCTAGCTGTTCTCTCCTCTCCTGTGGGCCTTGGGGTCCACCACCTGGTTCCAGCACCGTCAGCTGGTTCCGGGCCGAGCCTTTGGCTTAGGTGCCTCCTCCTGGGTATCCGAGTTCCGCCAACGCCAGGCGGTCCTTGGTAGTGCTTTTAAGCGCGGGCACCTACAGCTTAGTAACCAGGTTCCAGCACCGTCAGCTGGTCCTCGGTCGTGCCATTGGCTCTTGCACACTGGGGCAACGCATCTGGGTTCCAGCACCGCCAGCTGGTTCTCGGCAGTGTTTTTGACACAGGTACTCCCTCGTGCCAAGCCTGGTTTCAGCACCGTCAGCTGTTTCCGGGTTGTGTCAAGCTCACTGAGACGCCTATGCTTGCCCCGTCGTGGTGCTGTCGGGTTAGCCAACTCCAGGGTGCCTCCAGTTTAGGAGCTTCCTATGTGGGCTGCGTGAACTGGTAGTCAAGGCTGGTTCTGTAGTGCCAGTAGGCCCAGCTCCCCCTGTAGGACTGTTGGGGTTCGGTAACTGCGGCTGCCTCGCGGCCTAGCTGTTCTCTCCTCTCCTGTGGGCCTTCAGGTCCACCACCTGGTTCCAGCACCGTCAGCTGGTTCTCGGCAGTGTCTTTTGCTCTTGTACCTTCTGCTCCCCATTCTGGTTCCAGTACCGTCAGCTGGTTCCGGTCAGAGCCTTTGGCTTAGGTGCCTCCTTCTGGGTATCCAAGTTCCACCAACGTCAGGTGGTCCTTGGTAGTGCTTTCAGGCACGGGTACCTCCTGCTTAGTAACCGGGTTCCAGTAACGTCAGCTGGTCCTCGGTAGTTCCATTGGCTCTTGGACCTTCGGCTACCCATCCGGGTTCCAGTACCGTCAGCTGGTTCTCGGCAGTGTCTTTTGCTCTTGTACCTTCTGCTCCCCATCCTGGTTCCAGTACCGTCAGCTGGTTCCGGGCAGAGCCTTTGGCTTAGGTGCCTCCTTCTGGGTATCCGAGTTCCGCCAACGTCAGGCGGTCCTTGGTAGTGCTTTTTAGCACGGGTACCTCCTGCTTAGTAACCGGGTTCCAGTAACGTCAGCTGGTCCTCGGTAGTTCCATAGGCTCTTGAACCTTCGGGTAGCCATCCGAGTTCCAGTTCCATCAGCTGGTTCTTGGCATTTTCTCAGCCTTCTTGTACCTTCTGCTACATTTCCAAGTTGAAGACCCTAAAGTCGACGACCCGGAAGACCACCCCGATGACGATGACGACGACCCGGAAGACCACCCCGATGACGACGGCGGAGACGACGACGGCGGAGACGACGACGGCTGAGACGACGACGGCGGAGATGACGACACTGGAGACGACGACTCTGGAGACGATGACATGGAAGACCGAGAAGCAGAAGAACAAGAGGCTGCAGAACAAAGAGCAGAAGAACATAAGACTTAATATCAGAGCAAAAGATATTATCTAAATTATATGCAGAAGAAGACTAAGCAGTGTATGGGGGTGAGTCCGTTCCTCCTCGTGGTGCCCCTGGATAAAGCCTGATGCTGCAGGCCAAACTGAACGCGGACAAATGTAACTTTTGTGACTGGCAGAACGGAAGGTGTAATCTTCCAACTTTTATAGATAACAACTACGGGAATGCCTGTCACAAATGAGAATATGATGAAGAAGTAGAATAGGAAGAATAATAACAGTGGAATAAAAAGAATATGTAGAATAGGAAGAATAATAATAGTTGAATAAAATGAATATGAAGAATGTAATAAAAAAAAATAAAAAAAAGGTAAAGGATGAAGAAGAAGATGAATAAGGTGAAGAAGAAGTTGATGTCAAAGATGCTGATGATGATGAAGATGAAAGTGTGGGAAAAGAAAAAAAAAAAAAGAAGGGGAAGGGCGTGGAATAGTGAAACATCAATATCTGACAAAAAAAAATAAAAATTTAGATAGTCAATATCTTTGTCACTCCGAACGTCTTAAAAAAAAACAAAAAACATGCTATTCTATTTGATTGGGATAAACCTCTATGACTTTAATGTCTCCGCCACCTCCCCAAATACATCCGGCATTATTCTTAGTTGTTTTCCTTCATGTAGAATGAACCTACAAGGCAAGAAAGGGTTTATTTTAATTCCGATATTTTGGTCCCATTGACTTGCATTGGGATCGGGTATCGGTATCGGCGATATCCGATATTTTTTGAATATCGGCCGATCCTATCTGATACCGATACTTTCAGATATCGGAAGGTATCGCTCAACACTACTCATCACTAGTTATTATGCAACCTCATAAATTGTAAGCTTGCGAACAGGGCCCTCATTCCTTTTGTTATCCGTTGATCTATCTGTTTATTGTTATGCTTAATGTCCGTTGTCTGTACAAGTCCCTTCTAAAATATAAGGTGTTGCAGCATATGTTGGTGCTACAGAAATAAAATTATTATTATTATTATTATTAACCAACCATTCCAAATATAATTTATAATCCGCCACTGTGCACCCACTAACTATAAATAGCCACTTTCCCAAATTAATATATAAATTAAATAGCACCTGTACTCACTCCCCCAATTCATTACCAGTCACTTCATCCTCAACGCCCCCACTATGTACCTCTCGCTCTAACCCTAACCCCAATTAATTATATTTACATGCCCCTCATGCCCCAATTCATTGTCATGTCTTTCCCTCCCACCCTCTATTCATTATCAACTGCTCTACCCCACATTCAATACATCATTTACTCCCCCACCCTCAAAATTCATTATTTGTTCTCTCTCTAGATCATCATTTGCTCTCCCCACCCCCTTTAACTGATCATTTGCTCTCTCCTCCCCCCACCTTCAATTAAATTGCTATTGCCCATCCATCACACTGAATTCATCATTTGCAGTCCCCCGTCCTCTCCCCACTTAATCAATTGAGTCCCCCCACTTTAATTTGACGTCCGCTTACTTCATCCATTGTGGTCTCTTATTACCTCCTCACTTCATCTGCAGTGCCTCTTCATCATTTGCAGCCCCCTATCCCCCTTCCATTTCATCATGTGCAATCCCACCTCAGACACACTTCATCATGTGACGAAGGATTTTATATCTGAAACGCGCGTCGGGGTGCGCATTGTTTGGATTCGGTGACGCCATTAAGGTACAGGAACTCCTTTATAATTCCCCCTCACTACCCCCTTGCTTATATATCGCTACTTTTGCACATTTTGTACCTTGGTTTCTTTGCCACATGATTGCACATTGCACGGTGTTTTGGCCATATGATCTGGTTACATTATGGGTAATTCAATTTAACCCTATAGGTTTTTTGGTGTTATATGCCCACTTTATATATATATATATATATATATATATATATATTATATATTTTTATCATCTTTTTAGCACTTGTGGTACACACTATTTTTTACTATTCCTGATTGATTTGTAATAGGAGTCCTGAGATTAACCCTTCTTTTTTGGTGAACCTTATACCTATTTAGGTCTTTATATATTATTGGTGATTTTATCCTTGTTATTTAATTATATGTTTTTTATGTCTTTCCAACTTGTGCACATATAAATATGTTATTACCATTACAAATAAAGTACCATTGTGACAATACGTATATCCTTGCCATTTAATTTTCTTGGAGTTAGGTCTTTAGCTCTGGTGGTTGGTTTCTAACACTTCATCATGTGCAGTCCCCTTCTCCCCACATTATCATGTGCAGTCTCCCTTACCCACCACTTTATCATGTGCAGTCCCCCTTACCCACCACTTCATCATGTGCAGTCCCCCTTGCCCCCACTTCATCATGTGCAGTCCCACTTTCCTCCACTTCACCATGCGCAGTCCCCCTTACCCCCACTTTATGTGCAGTCCACCTTAACCCCACTTCATCATGTGCAGTCCTCCTTTCCAACCCACTTCATCATGTGCAGTCACCCTTACTCACTTTTCATCATGTGCAGTCCCCCTTACCCCCCAATTCATCATGTGCAGCCCCGCTTAACCCCCACTTCATCATGTGCAGTACCCCTTACCCCCCACTTCATGTGCAGCCCCACTCCCCCTTTATCATGGGCAATCCCCCTTACCACCCATGTCATCATGTGCGGCCCCATTCCATCATGTACAGCCCCACTCCCCCCACTTCATCATGTGCAATCTCTTTTAACCGCCTAACTCCATTATGTGCAGTCCTCCTTACACCCCCCACTTCATCACTTGCAGTTACCCTCACCATTGAATTCATACTTACCTCACAGTTGCTCCCCTGTAGTGCCTCTCTGCTTCTAGCATCTGGGACATGTCAGCACCTGTGCGATGACATCATTGCGCATGCCCGACACCTGACCCAGAAGTACAGAGAACAAGGAGGGAGCGGGAGCTGCACAGCCGTCAAGGTTAGACTGCCGTGCACAGCTCCCGGCACAGACGTGTTTGCTGATAGACTGTGATGCTGGCCACGTCACAGTACAGCGGACACAGACAATTTGTTGTTCATAGCCATCAGGTGGGTGACCCTGTACATCTGCTGGGTGAGCAGCACAGGGGGCATTTGCCTCTCTGTCACCCGGCCCAGCCTGCCACTGGCGCTTCCTGTGGTCACAGTACTCTGATCAGCATTGCTCCTGATCAGAATCTGCACTAAGGGAATTTTTCGGCTACGTGTACACGTTGCAGAAAGTCTTGCAGATTTTTCCAGACTGATTTTGGTAAATCCGCAGGTAACCCACACTGCGGATTACCTGTGGAAATACCGCAGACTTACTGCGGTTTTTCCGTGGTTTTTATGCGGATTTCACCTGCTGTTTTACACCTGCGGATTCCTATTATGGGGCAGGTGTAAACCGGTGCAGAATCCGCGCAAAGAATTGACATGCTGCGGAATAAACAATGCAGCGTTTCCGCGTGTTTTTTTTCACAGCATGTGCACTGCGGATTTTGTTTTCGATAGATTTGCATGGTACTGTAAATGCATGGAAAACTGCTGCAAATCTGCAGCGGCAAATCCGCTGCAGATTCGCAGCAAAATCCGCAACGTGTGCACATATCCTTCTTTTTTTCTATATGTAGAGTAGCAGACGTCGCACTGCTAGTGATGTCCCATTATTTTGTAGAAAAAAAAATTTAAATAGTAGATAGTACTGAGTAGCTTTATAGGTAGGGTTGTTGTGCATTAGGGGAGCTGATGTCTCAGTGTTAATGACATTCATTTTTCTTTTGCAGAAAAAAAATTATAGCATCAAGTAGCTTCATAGTTAGCGCATTAGGGGAGTGGCCGACTTAGTTTTAGCGAGAGTGATGTTCAGCAAGCGCTTCAGGGGAGCGGATGTCGCAGTGTTAGTGACATTTGTTTTTCTCTTGCAGAAGAAAAATAATACCGTACTTAGAGCTAAGTAATTTCATACCTAACACGTAAGGGGAGGGGACGTCTCAGTGGTAATTACGTCCGTTTTTCTTTTGCAGAAAAACAATAATAGTGCTGAGTAACTTCATAGGTAGCGCATTAGGGAAGTATACATCGCAGGGTTTGTGACATCCGTTAACCTTTTGCACAAAAAAGAATAATTACTCGTAGCACTGAGTAGCTTTATAGGTAAACACAATCAGGAAGAGCAGCGTCTTAGATGTTGTTTACTTGCCCTGTGTCCAAAACTATGCGGTCTACATTGCAATCAGGGTGGATGGGATTTATAGAAATCCTCTGCCTTCTGTGCTTCTATTTAAAGGGACACTGTCACCTGAATTTGGAGGGAACAATCTTCAGCCATGGAGGCGGGGTTTTTGTGTGTTTGATTCACCCTTTCCTTACCCGCTGGCTGCATGCTGGCTGCAATATTGGATTGAAGTTCATTCTCTGTCCTCCATAGTACACGCCTGCGCAAAGCAAGATTGCACCTTGTGCAGGCATGTACTACGGAGGACAGAGAATGAACTTCAATCCAATATTGCAGCCAGCATGCAGCCAGCGGGTAAGGAAAGGGTGAATCAAAAACCCCAAAACGCCGCCTCCATGGCTGAAGATTGTTCCCTCCAAATTCAGATGACAGTGTCCCTTTAATGCTGCATAAATTCACCCGCGGTGTGGGTTTACGACCCGCAGCATGTCAATTACCTGCAACGGAGACGCCTATCTCCGCTGCGTAGTTTCACTCATAGCCAGTCATTAGATGCAGTAAATCTGCATTGTTCATTGAACAAATGCGGATTTAACTGTGTGATTAGAATGCAGCATTTTTGATGCAGCAAATATATGCTGCATCCAACAAGCTGCTATTTCCTGATCGTGAGCGCATAGCCTAAGTTTTTTTTTCACTTCTCCTGATTTTTCTTTTCATTTTTTTCTTCTAAGTATTTCATCTAAATTTTTCCTTTTTTTCTCTACTTTTTTCCTCTACTTTTTTTGCCCTACTTTTTCCCCTCCCTTTTATAGTAAATTCAATTATAAACAATACCCTTTACACGAGCCCCACACAAAACATGTATAAAATCACCACCTACACACACATCGCCACTTATTCGTCAAGAAGACGTTTTGCAGCAGAGGAGGCATACGCTTTCCTTGCCTCAGACACAGATTTAAGCAGTGAGGAATATAACATATTCCTCTTTTTTCTTCCTCCTCCCCCTTCTGCAATTGATCACATATGGACCCCACCCCTTCGAAAATTATCCGCCTGTTAGGCCAGTCTCACCCGTCCAGATAATTCTGGTACCGGAAAAATCGGTACCGGAATTATCCGTGTCCGTGTGTCCATGTGCTTACGTTGAACATCAGTGTGGCACACATGCGGCAGCCGTGTGCCGCCCGAGTGCCGACTGAGGACCACACGGACCGTGCAGGAGACAGTGCTAGGGTTAAGCGCTGTCCCCTGCGTGCGGTGCTGAAGCCGGTATTCATCCCTTCTTCCCAGCAGCGTTCGCTGGAAAGAAGGAATTAATAATCTTTTTTTTTAATTTAATTTTGTTTTTAAAATAAAGTTGCCGGTAATCTGCCCCCTCCCACCCCCTGTGCGCCCCCCCGCTGGCATTAAAATACTTACCCAGCTCCCTCGGCGCTTACATCCTTTCAGCGTCGCTGCTTGTCCTGTATGAGCAGTCACGTGGTGCCGCTTATTACAGTAATGAATATGCGGCTCCATCCCTATGGGAGATGGAGCTGCATATTCATCACTGTAATGTGCGGCACCACATCACCGCTCATACAGGACAAGCAGCGACGCTGAAAGGATGTAAGTGCCAAGGGAGCTGGGTAAGTATGTTAATGCCAGCGGGGGGCGCACAGGGGATGGGAGGGGGCAGATTACCGGCAACTTTATTTTAAAAACAAAAATAAATTTAAAAAAAAGATTATTCATTCCTTCTTTCCAGCAAACGCTGCTGGAAAGAAGAAATGAATGGGGCTTCAGCACCACACGCGGGTGGGACAGCGCTTACAGTAGCGCTGTCTCCTGCACGGCACAATGACTGCACACGGACAACATCCATGTGCGGTACGTGTTTTACACGGACCCATTGACTTTAATGGGTCCGTGTGATCCGTGCGCTCCCACGAACACTGACATGTCTCCGTGTTTTGCAAATGGACACACGGTCCGAGAAAACACGCTGACATGTGCAGAGACACATTGATTTTAATGTGTCTACGTGAGTCAGTGTCTCCGGTACGTGAGGAAACTGTCACCTCACGTACCGGAGCCACTGACGTGTGAAACCGGCCTTATTGTGGATTTCATCGGCAGTTCAGGAAACCAATTTGACACTACAGTCCTCTCTATATTTTGTGAGGAAATAATAAATCTTATAGTGGAACAGACAAATTTATATGCCCGACAATTTTTTGCCCGCAATTCCATGCCATCATATGCAGGATGGACCCCTGTAAATGCAGCAGAAATTAAGATATTTAGGGCATTGTGCTACAAATGGGCAAAGTGAAAAAAACAGGGCTTCAGCAATACTGGAGTACTGATATACTATACAGCACATCCAAGAATTGATAAAATTTGGTGTTACCCCATTCACTTAACTTAACTGACGTATTTCGCACAACTTACACATACCCCACATTACTTATCAGTACACCAGTAAGACCAAAATCATTATTGTCATTACTATAAGTGTGCCTCTAGATAGTTTATTGAGCAGTGTAGTTTCCAAAAATTGAGTCAATTGTTTGTTTGTTTTTCCTGTTTAGGCACATCAGGGGCTCTCCAAACGCGACATGGCACCTGCAGACTATTCCATCAAAGTCTGCGCTCCAAAAACGTCACTTCTACTTTTTGGAGCTTGGCAGTGTATCCAAACAGTAAATTCCCACCACATATGAGGTATCATCATACATAGGAGAAATTGCGCAACAAATTTTTGAGTTCATTTTTTTTATACTCTTGTTTAAATCAAAAAATTTGGGACTAAAGCAAAATGTTTGTGAGAGAAGTCTATTTTTTTTAATTTTCACTATTCAATGTTGTATAATTCCTTTAGGGGTCTAGTTTCCAAAATTGGATCACTTGTGGGGAATTTCCACTGTATAGGGACTTCAGGGGCTCTCTAAACGTGACAAGGGGCTCACAATTCATTCCATCTAATTCTGCATCGAAAACGTCACTCCTTCATTTTGGAGCTCGGTAGTGTGTCCAAACAGTATGCTTTCACCACATATGGCAGTGTACTCAGGAGAAATTGCACAACAAATATTGGGGTCCATTTTTTCTTGTTATCCTTACATTTTTGAGAGGAAAATGTGATTTGTTTTTTTATTTTTATGGCTCAATGTTATAATTCTGTGAATCACCTGGGCATTCAAGGTGCTCACCACACATCTAGATAAATTCCTTGAGAAATCTGGTTTCCAAAATTGGTTCACTAGTGAGAGGTGTCCACTGTTTAGGCACGTCAGGGGCTCTCAAAACTTGACATAACCTCCACTATCGATTCCAGCCAATTTTTGCTTTCAAAAAGTAAAATGGTGGTCTTTCCCTTAGGCCGGTTTAGCACGTCAGTGGCTCCGGTATGTGTGGTGACAGTTTCCTCACGTACCGGAGACACTGACTCACGTAGACACATTAAAATAAATGTGTCTCTGCACATGTCAGCGTATTTTCACGGACCGTGTGTCCGTTTGCAAAACACGGAGACATGTCAGTGTTCGTGGGAGCGCACGGATCACACGGACCCATTAAAGTCAATGGGTCCGTGTAAATATGTACCACACACAGATGCTGTCCGTGTGCCATCCGTGTGCTGTCCGTGTGCGTTTTTCCTGTCATAGGGTTAAAATTGTAAAAGTTGTTGCAATACATGGACGCGGACACACTTACAGCAAACGGACAGCACACTGTTGTGAGTTACGTTCTGGAGCTCCCTCCTGTGGTTGCTAATGGTATTTTTGCGAGTTCTGCCCTTGGGCTCCCTCTGGTGGTTTCAAGTGGAACTGCTGCTCCGTTAGGTAGCTGTGGCAGCTGCCTTCACTAATCGCCTTGCCTGGGTTTGTTATTTAAACCTGATCTGGGCCTTAGTCCATGCCTGCTGTCAATGTTCTTGGTTGGATTTGATTCTTCCCTTGGATTTCTCATATGGCCAGTCCTTGTCTGCAAAAGATAAGTTTTGCTAGTTTTGTTTGTCCATTTGCTTGGACTCTATTGCTTTGCATTTTGTCTCTTTTGTCCAGCTTGTCACTATGTCTTATTCAGGCTAGCTGGAAGCTCTGGGAAAGCAGATTTGCCCCTCCACACCGTGAGTCGGTGTGGAGTTCATTTTTGTAAACTCTGCGTGGATTTTGTAGTTTTTAATACTGACCGCACAGTATCCTTTGCTCTCTGTCTATCTAGTTTAGTTTTGGCCTCCCTTTGCTGAAATCTAATTTCATTTCTGTGTTTGTCATTTCCCTCTCCTTTCACAGTCAATATTTGTGGAGGGCTGTCTTTCCTTTTGGGGGTTTCTCTGAGGCAAGATAGCTTTCTATTTCCTTCTTTAGGGGTAGTTATATCTGAGGCTGTGACGAGTGTTATGGACCTGGTGGTTTGGAGCACCCGGTATGACCTGATAGTTAAACTCACACAGGACAAGCTCTGGGATGTGGGAGCTCTGCTGACCGCAACCCCTAATCCTATCACACACACTAGAAATAGCCGTGGAGCGTTCCTGACTCTCCCTAGACGCCTCTTCACAGCCTAAGAGCTAGCTAGCCCTAGAGATAGTATGAAGTAACGATCTGAGTGGAGTTAAATAGAGCAGCCAACCAAAGGATAAACCACGTCACCTGTGTAAGGAACCTCAGAAGCAGCAGCTTCACTCACAGCCACCAGAGGGAGTCCACGGACAGAACCCGCCGAAGTACAACTCGTGACCACAGGAGGGAGCCCGACAACAGAATTCACAACAGTACCCCCCCCTTGAGGAGGGTCACCGAACTCTCACCAGAGCCCCCAGGCCGATCAGGATGAGCCAAATGAAAGGCACGAACTAGATCGGCAGCATGAACATCAGAGGTAAAAACCCAGGAATTATCTTCCTGACCATAACCCTTCCACTTGACCAGGTACTGGAGTTTCCGTCTCAAAACACGAGAATCCAAAATCTTCTCTACCATATACTCCAACTCCCACTCGACCAACACCGGGGCAAGAGGATCAACGGAGGGAACCATAGGCACCACGTATCTCCGCAACAACGACCTATGGAACACATTATTGATGGCAAAAGAAGCTGGAAGGTCCAAATGAAATGACACAGGATTAAGAACTTCAGAAATCTTATATGGCCCAATGAAACGAGGCTTAAACTTAGGAGAGGAAACCTTCATAGGAACATGACGAGATGATAACGAAACCAAATCCCCAACACGAAGTCGGGGACCAACACAGCGCCGGCGGTTAGCGAAACATTGAGCCTTCTCCTGGGACAATGTCAAATTGTCCACCACATGAGTCCAAATCGGCTGCAACCTGTCCACCACCGTATCCACACCAGGAAAGTCTGAAGGCTCAACCTGCCCTGAAGAGAAACGAGGATGGAAACCAGAATTACAGAAAAAAGGAGAAACTAAAGTAGCCGAGCTGGCCCGATTATTAAGAGCGAACTCAGCCAAAGGCAAGAAGGACACCCAATCATCCTGATCAGCAGAAACAAAGCATCTCAGATATGTTTCCAAAGTCTGATTAGTTTGTTCGGTTTGGCCATTAGTCTGAGGATGGAAAGCCGAAGAAAAAGACAAATCAATGCCCATCTTAGCACAAAAGGACCGCCAAAACCTCGAAACAAACTGGGAACCTCTGTCAGAGACGATGTTCTCTGGAATGCCATGCAAACGAACCACATGCTGGAAAAACAATGGCACCAAATCAGAGGAGGAAGGCAATTTAGACAAGGGTACCAAATGGACCATCTTAGAGAAGCGATCACAAACCACCCAAATGACCGACATCCTTTGAGAAACAGGGAGATCAGAAATAAAATCCATGGAAATATGCGTCCAGGGCCTCTTCGGGACCGGCAAGGGCAAAAGCAACCCACTGGCACGAGAACAGCAGGGCTTAGCCCGAGCACAAGTCCCACAGGACTGCACAAAAGAACGCACATCCCGTGACAAAGAAGGCCACCAAAAGGATCTAGCCACCAAATCTCTGGTACCAAAGATTCCAGGATGACCAGCCAACACCGAACAATGAACCTCAGAGATAACTCTACTAGTCCATCTATCAGGGACAAACAGTTTCTCCATAGGACAACGGTCAGGTCTATCAGCCTGAAACTTCTGCAGCACGCGCCGCAAATCAGGGGAGATGGCAGACAAAATTACCCCCTCTTTAAGAATACCCGCCGGCTCCGGAACACCCGGAGAGTCAGGCACAAAACTCCTTGACAGGGCATCAGCCTTAACATTCTTAGAGCCCGGAAGGTATGAAACCACAAAATCAAAACGGGAGAAAAAGAGCGACCATCGAGCCTGTCTAGGATTCAACCGTTTGGCAGACTCGAGATAAGTCAAATTCTTGTGATCCGTCAAGACCACCACGCGATGTTTAGCTCCTTCAAGCCAATGTCGCCACTCCTCGAATGCCCATTTCATGGCCAACAACTCTCGATTGCCAACATCATAATTGCGCTCAGCAGGCAAGAATTTTCTAGAAAAGAAGGCACATGGTTTCATCACCGAGCCATCAGAACTTCTTTGCGACAAAACAGCCCCTGCTCCAATCTCAGAAGCATCAACCTCGACCTGAAACGGGAGCGAAACATCTGGCTGGCACAACACAGGGGCAGAAGAAAAACGACGCTTCAACTCCTGAAAAGCCTCTACAGCCGCAGAGGACCAATTGACCACATCAGCACCTTTCTTGGTCAAATCAGTCAACGGTTTAGCAATACTAGAAAAATTAGCGATGAAGCGACGGTAAAAATTAGCAAAGCCCAGGAACTTCTGCAGGCTCTTCACAGATGTCGGCTGAGTCCAATCATAAATGGCCTGAACTTTAACAGGGTCCATCTCGATAGTAGAAGGGGAAAAAATTAAACCCAAAAAGGAAACCTTCTGAACTCCAAAGAGACACTTTGACCCCTTCACAAACAAGGAATTAGCATGAAGGACCTGGAACACCATTCTGACCTGCTTCACATGAGACTCCCAATCATCCGAAAAGACCAAAATGTCATCCAAATATACAATCATGAATCTATCCAGGTACTCTCGGAAGATGTCATGCATAAAGGACTGAAACACAGATGGAGCATTAGAAAGCCCGAATGGCATAACCAGGTACTCAAAATGGCCCTCGGGCGTATTAAATGCTGTTTTCCATTCATCGCCCTGTTTAATTCGCACCAGATTATACGCCCCTCGAAGATCTATCTTGGTGAACCAACTAGCCCCCTTAATCCGAGCAAACAAATCAGACAGCAGCGGCAAAGGATACTGAAATTTGACTGTGATCTTATTAAGAAGGCGGTAATCAATACAAGGTCTCAAAGAGCCATCCTTCTTGGCCACAAAAAAGAACCCTGCTCCCAATGGTGACGACGACGGGCGAATATGACCCTTCTCCAAGGATTCCTTTATATAACTCCGCATAGCGGCGTGCTCTGGCACAGATAAATTAAACAGACGGCCCTTAGGAAACTTACTACCAGGAATCAAATTAATAGCACAATCGCAATCCCTATGAGGAGGTAGGGCACCGGATTTGGGCTCTTCAAATACATCCCGGTAATCTGATAAAAACTCAGGGACTTCAGAAGGAGTGGAAGGCGAAATTGACAACAATGGAACATCACCATGTACCCCCTGACAACCCCAGCCGGACACAGACATAGATTTCCAATCCAACACTGGATTATGGACCTGTAGCCATGGCAACCCCAAAACGACCACATCATGCAGATTATGCAACACCAAAAAGCGAATATCCTCCTGATGTGCAGGAGCCATGCACATGGTCAATTGAGTCCAGTACTGAGGCTTATTCTTGGCCAAAGGCGTAGCATCAATTCCTCTCAATGGAATAGGATACTGCAAGGGCTCCAAGAAAAACCACAGCGCCTGACAAACTCCAAGTCCATCAAATTCAGGGCAGCGCCTGAATCCCAAATGCCATAACAGAATAGGACGACAGAGAGCAAATCAGAGTAACGGACAAAAGAAATTTAGACTGTACCGTACCAATGGTGGCAGACCTAGCGAACCGCTTAGTGCGCTTAGGACAATCGGAGATAGCATGAGTGGATTCACCACAGTAAAAACACAGCCCATTCCGACGTCTGTGTTCTTGCCGTTCAGCTCTGTTCAAATTCCTATCACACTGCATAGGCTCAGGCCTATGCTCAAAGAATACCGCCAGATGGTGCACAGCTTTGCGCTCACGCAAGCGCCGATTGATCTGAATGGCTAAGGACATAGACTCATTCAGACCAGCCTGACATCCTTAAGGGCTTCAGAAAGACCCTTTCTGAAAATTGCCACCAGGGCACACTCATTCCACTGAGTAAGCACAGACCACTTTCTAAACTTCTGACAGTACACCTCCGCTTCATCCTGACCCTGACACAAAGCCAGCAAGATTTTCTCTGCCTGATTCACTGAATTAGGTTCATCATAAAGCAATCCAAGCGCCAGAAAAAACGTATCTACATCACGCAAAGCAGGATCTCCTGGCGCAAGGGAAAATGCCCAGTCTTGAGGGTCACCACGCAACAAAGAAATAATGATTTTTACTTGTTGAACGGGGTCACCAGAGGAGCGCGTTTTCAAAGCTAGAAACAGTTTACAATTATTTTTGAAATTCAAGAACCTAGATCTATCCCCAGAAAAAAAATCAGGAATAGGAATTCTAGGCTCTAACATAGGATTCTGAACCACAAAATCTTGAATGTTTTGTACCCTTGCAGTGAGATGATCCACACAAGAGGACAGACCTTGAATGTCCATATCTACACCTGTGTCCTGGACCACCCAAAGGTTTAGGGGAAAAGAAAGACAAAACACAGTTCAAAGAAAAAAAAATGGTCTCAGAACTTCTCTTATCCCTCTATTGAGATGCATTAATACTTTGGGCCAGCTGTACTGTTATGGACCTGGTGGTTTGGAGCACCAGGTACGACCTGATAGTTAAACTCACACAGGACAAGCTCTGGGATGTGGGAGCTCTGCTGACCGCAACCCCTAATCCTATCACACACACTAGAAATAGCCGTGGAGCGTTCCTGACTCTCCCTAGACGCCTCTTCACAGCCTAAGAGCTAGCTAGCCCTAGAGATAGAAAATAAAGCCTACATTGCCTCAGAGAAATTCCCCAAAGGAAAAGGCAGCCCCCCACATATATTGACTGTGAGTAAAGATGAAAGTCACAAACGCAGAAATGAAACAGGTTTCAGCAAAGGGAGGCCAGACTTACTAAACAGACAGAGGATAGGAAAGGTATCTTTGCGGTCAGCACAAAAAACTACAAAAGACCACGCAGAGTGTGCAAAAACACCTCCGCACTGACTAACGGTGCGGAGATGCCACTCTGCATCCCAGAGCTTCCAGCTAGCAAGACAAAATCATGATAACCAGCTGGACAAGAAAACAATGAACAAATAATAACTAGCAGGAACTTAGCTTCTGCTGGAGAAGACAGGTCACCAGAAAGATCCAAGAGCGAACTGAACCAATGCAGGAACATTGACAGCTGGCATGGAGTAACGATCTGAGTGGAGTTAAATAGAGCAGCCAACCAAAGGATAAACCACGTCACCTGTGTAAGGAACCTCAGAAGCAGCAGCTTCACTCACAGCCACCAGAGGGAGTCCACGGACAGAACCCGCCGAAGTACCACTCACGACCACAGGAGGGAGCCCGACAACAGAATTCACAACAGACGAGTTGTCTAGGGAGTGTCAGGAACATCCCACGGCTATTTCTAGTTGTGTTGTTAGGATTAGGGACTGCGGTCAGTAGAGATACCACCTTCTCAGAGCTCGTTCCATGTTGCGTTTTAGCCACTAGGTCATTTCAGTGTGGCCTCTTAACCACCAGGTCATAACAGTACAGCAGGCCAAGAATGAATTGAATGCATCTCAAAAGAAGGAAAAAAGAAGAGTTCTGAACCATTTTTTTTCTGTGCTCTGTTCTGTCTTCTTTTTCCTCTTGATATCTGGGTGGTGCTGGATATATGCTCTGGTATGGAGGTTCAGGGTTTGTTTTCTCGTGTGGATCAACTTGCTGCAAGAGTCCAGAGTATCCAAAATTATATTGTTCAGACTCCGGCTCTAGAGCCAAGAATTCCTACTCCTGATTTGTTTTTTGGGGACAGATCCAAGTTTTTGAACTTTAAAAATAGCTGCAAATTGTTTTTTTGCTTTGAAACCCCGTTCTTCTGGTGATCCCATTCAGCAAGTGAAAATCATCATATCCTTACTGCGTGGTGATCCTCAAGACTGGGCATTTGCTCTTGAAACAGGGAATCCGGCATTATTGAATGTAGATGCATTCTTTCAGGCGCTCGGATTGTTGTATGACGAACCTAACTCTGTAGAGCATGCTGAGAAAACACTGTTGGCCCTCTGTCAGGTTCAGGAAGCGGCAGAGTTATATTGCCAGAAATTTAGAAAATGGTCTGTGCTCACTAAATGGAATGAAGAGGCGCTGGCTGCTATTTTCAGAAAAGGTCTTTCTGAAACCCTTAAAGATGTTATGGTGGGCTTTCCTACGCCTACCGGTTTGAGCGAATCTATGTCTCTAGCTATTCAGATTGATCGGCGCTTGCGTGAGCGCAAGGCGGTGCACCATATGGCAGTTTCCTCTGAGCGAAGTCCTGAGCCTATGCAATGTGATAGGATTTTGACTAGAGCAGAAAGGCAGAAATTCAGACGTCAGAATGGCCTGTGTTTTTACTGTGGTGATTCAGCTCATGCTATTTCTGACTGCCCTAAGCGTACTAGGAGGGTCCCTAGGTCTGTTACCATTAGTACTGTGCAGCCTAAATTTCTCTTGTCTGTTACCCTGATTTGCTCATTGTCGTCCTTTTCTGTTATGGCATTTGTGGATTCTGGCGCTGCCCTGAACTTAATGGACTTAGAATTTGCCAAGCGCTGTGGTTTTTCCTTGGAACCTTTGCAGAGTCCTATTCCCTTGAGGGGGATTGATGCTACGCCATTGGCCAAGAATAAGCCTCAGTACTGGACACAGTTAACCATGTGTATGGCTCCAGCACATCAGGAAAATATTCTTTTTTGGTGTTGCATAATTTGCATGATGTTGTTGTGCTGGGTTTTCCATGGTTACAGGAACATAATCCAGTGCTGGATTGGAGATCTATGTCTGTGACTAGTTGGGGTTGTCAGGGGATACATAGTGATATTCCTTTGATGTCCATTTCCTCGTCCCCTTCTTCTGAAGTTCCTGAGTTTTTGTCGGATTTCCAGGATGTATTTGATGCGCCCAAGTCCAGTTCCCTGCCTCCTCATAGGGACTGCGATTGTGCCATTAATTTGATTCCTGGCTGTAAGTTCCCTAAGGGCCGACTTTTCAATCTGTCTGTGCCAGAGCATGCCACTATGCGGAGTTATGTAAAGGAGTCCTTGGAGAAAGGGCATATTCGCCCGTCTTCGTCACTGTTGGGAGCGGGATTTTTTTTTGTTGCCAAGAAGGATGGCTCCTTGAGACCCTATATAGATTATCGCCTTCTCAATAAGATCGCTGTCAAATTCCAGTATCCGTTACCTTTGCTTTCTGATTTGTTTGCTCGGATTAAGGATGCTAGTTGGTTTACTAAAATCGACCTCCGAGGGGCGTATAATCTTGTGCGCATTAAACAAGGTGATGAATGGAAAACAGCATTTAATACGCCTGAAGGCCATTTTGAATATCTTGTAATGCCATTCGGGCTCTCTAATGCTCCATCGGTATTTCAGTCCTTTATGCATGATATCTTCCGGAATTATCTGGATAAATTTATGATTGTGTATTTGGATGATATTTTGGTTTTCTCAGATGATTGGGAGTCTCATGTGAAGCAGGTTAGGATGGTGTTTCAGGTCCTTTGTGCTAATGCGTTGTTTGTGAAGGGGTCTAAGTGCCTCTTTGGAGTTCAGAGGGTTTCTTTTTTGGGTTTCATTTTTTCTCCCTTGGCTATTGAAATGGACCCTGTTAAAGTCCAGGCCATTCATGATTGGACTCAACCTACATCTGTAAAGAGCCTTCAGAAATTTTTGGGCTTTGCCAATTTTTATCGTCGCTTTATTGCTAATGTTTCTAGTGTGGTGAAGCCTCTGACCGATTTGACGAGGAAGGGTGCTGATGTGGTGAATTGGTCCTCTGCGGCTGTTGAGGCCTTTCAGGACCTTAAACGTTGTTTCACTTCTGCCCCTGTGTTGCGTCAGCCAGATGTTTCTCTCCCTTTTCAGGTTGAGGTTGATGCTTCTGAGATTGGGGCAGGGGCCATTTTGTCTCAGAGAAATTCTGATGGCTCTTTGATGAAACCTTGTGCCTTCTTCTCCAGAAAATTTTCGTCTTCTGAGCGTAATTATGATGTCGGCAATCGGGAGTTGTTGGCTATGAAGTGGGCATTTGAGGAGTGGCGACATTGGCTTGAGGGAGCCAAGCATCGCGTGGTGGTCTTGATTGATCACAAGAATCTGATTTACCTCGAGTCTGCTAAGCGGTTGAATCCTAGACAGGCTCGGTGGTCTTTGTTTTTCTCACGTTTTGATTTTGTGGTCTCGTATATTCCTGGATCTAAGAATGTGAAGGCTGATGCCCTTTCTAGGAGTTTTTTGCCTGATTCTCCGGGAGTTCTTGAGCCGGCTGGGATCCTCAGGGAGGGGGTGATTCTTTCTGCCATCTTCCCTGATTTACGGCGGGTACTTCAGGAGTTTCAGGCTGATAAACCTGACCGCTGTCCTGTGGGGAAATTGTTTGTTCCTGATAGATGGACTAGTAGGGTAATTTCTGAGGTTCATTGTTCGGTGTTGGCTGGTCACCCTGGGATTTTCGGTACCAGAGATTTGCTGGCTAGGTCCTTTTGGTGGCCTTCCTTGTCGCGGGATGTGCGTTCGTTTGTGCAGTCCTGTGGGACCTGTGCACGGGCTAAGCCTTGCTGTTCCCGTGCCAGCGGGTTGCTTTTGCCTTTGCCTATTCCTGAGAGGCCCTGGACGCATATTTCCATGGATTTTATTTCTGATCTTCCTGTTTCTCAGAAGATGTCTGTCATCTGGGTGGTTTGTGACCGGTTTTCTAAGATGGTCGATTTGGTGCCGTTGCCTAAGTTGCCTTCCTCTTCTGATTTGGTTTCATTATTTTTTCAGCATGTGGTTGGTTTGCATGGTATTCTGGAGAATATTGTGTCTGACAGAGGTTCCCAGTTCGTTTCTAGGTTTTGGCGGTCCTTTTGTGCTAGAATGGGCATTGATTTGTCTTTTTTTTTTTTTTTTTTTGTCAGCACACTTACAGCACATGGACAGCACACGGACCCTAAAAACGTACTCACGGACATCACATGGATCCCACACGGATGGCCTACATGAGCACACGGACACACAGACACGGATAACTCCTGTACCGTTTTCTCCGGTACCGGAATTATCTGCATGTGTGAGACTGGCCTAATGATCTCTGCCGTGTGCCCAAACAGTAGTTTTCCACCACATATGGGGTATTGGTGTACTCGGAAGAAATTGCACAGCAAATTTTAAGTAAATTTTTTCTTGCTACCCTTGTGAAAATGAAAAATTTGGGGCTAAAACATTTTTGTTAGAAAAAGTAAAATTTTCATTGTTTCCTCCCACATTGCTTTAATTCCTATGAACCACCTGAAGGGTTAATAAACCTCTTGCATGTGGTTTCGAGACGTTTTTATATGGAATAGGAAGTTTGATAATAGCTGACATCGATATACAAAATTACATTTAAAAACTAAATTTACCTGTCTCAAGGTTTCTGCTAATGACTATTGTTATGACAGCAACATTATTGTTTTTGCAATCTGTTTTATGTTTTCTATTCTCTTGGTGGCTTGCTGTACTGTGTTCCTTTGATTTCCCATTGTTCTCCACCGTCCCTTTCAGGCTATAAACAGACGGCATTGGTGTTTACCACTTCTATGTGGGCAGAGTTTGATTATTAAAAATAAACACAGCCTCTGCAGCAACCCTCCCAAAGTAGGCCCATAAAATAACTGCTGTACACAGCGTACTCTGGGAATTTGCACAGCTTTTTAATGTTTAAACAAGCAGGTTATTATAGTTAAATATGGTTTTCCCAGGCTCGTATTTGAATTTTATGTTCATCTGTGCTTTTCTTGAAGACCCTTCCCCTCCTGCAGTTGGTAGCCAGCAGATTATATGTGATTGCTGCTGCTGTTAATTGCAACTGGGAAGTTTATTATATTCACACAATAAATCTTAATTTATTTCTGTACTTCATTAGCTGTAGATTTAGAACTTTTTAATGCTTCAGTGGAATTCTATTGTATCTTTATTGGGATGTCCACTTTTGACAACTTAGTGGAAAATTGATCCCACCATAATAACCTGACACAAAATGAAAATAAGTCGGTCACACCTTCAAAAAGAAAGGATTTGTTCTACCAAACCATTACTGTTATGTTCTGAAAGTCAAGAATATGTATATTATGATCTCTATTTTTGCCATATGATGTAAATGCTGAGAACTTAATATGACAGATGTGTGACAGTTAGAAGGAATGCCACATTTTCAGTGTTGGACTGTCTCATCAGAGCACTGGTCACTCCTCAGGTTGGCCCTCCCTCTTTCTTTTGTATGTTTGGAGTAGAGACATTTCGGCTTTAGTCTGGAGTATCATTTAAGGCAGTACAAGCATCTGCTTTAGGTTCTGCGGTACTACCTGTGTGTGAGTACTTATATTCAAGTATAAAGTGTATATAGCTGTCAGTATGAGTGAGGAAGTGTCACGAGTGTGTCAGGTGCGACAGACTATAATTTTGGATCCGGCAGGAAAAGGTCACTGACTGTGCTTGGCTTTGCATACATCTTCTTAATTTTCATCTCTGTTGTGGAGTGATATCATTCTCCCTTTAAGGAACTAGCAGCAACCTCCACTTTCTGCTGCTTATTGACACACCCTTGCTGGAGGTTTAAATACCCTGAGTCCTTTCAGCAAGGTGCTGGTGTTGGATTTATTTACCTCTGTCTGGTTTGAAGTACTAGAAGTCAACTAGTCTCTTTTTGGTGTTCTCTTGGAGGGTCGCTAGCGCAAGCTCTCTTGTGTCATATCAATCTGAGTGTATGTCCTTGCTTGTTTTTCTGCATTGTCTTTAGTTTCTAGTGTGGGCTGACTAGTGCGCACTCTGTTCCCTCCCTATGCAGGGCCTATAGCTAGGGGCAATCAGAGATTTGGCTCCTTCTCGGCAATAGGTGCCAAACTTTTTTAGGGATGTTAGGGTAGACAGGGTGCTGTCAGATCTGCTTAGGGGTCTCACTACCCCCTTTCCTAGTGTCTAGGCTTCCCCACCCTCTTCCTGTTGTTGTGCACCTAACTTCTCCCTCATCCAGCATGACATTAACACCAGTGGTACACATGTGTAAGTTAAATTAAAAAAAACAACAGTTTTTATTTGTGTGTTGTTTTTTTTTCAGGTTCATGAAACCCATGTCTGTGCTAGCAGAGCAGCTGCAGAGTTTGTTACTGGGAGTTCAATCTGACGTTCAGCAGCAATGGCAGCAGCTGCAGACTCCGACTGTGGGGGACTCTGTGGGTAGGTGAACCCAAAATTGGCCTCTCGGACAGGTTTTCAGGAGATAGGGACAAGCTTTTGTATTCAAAGAAGCTTGTAAATTGTATTATAAACTTTCTCCCTCACTCCTCTGGAGATGAGGAGCAACGAGTGGGAATTGTGATTTCTCTGTTGCAAGGGGATCCTCAATCCTTGCCACAGGGTTCTATTTGTCTCCAGTTGGTAGAGGGGGTATTTGGGGCTTTAGCTCTCATCTCTGATGATCCTGATTGAATTTCCTTGGCTGAATCCAGGCTGTGTTGCCTTCAGCAGGGAAATCGCTCAGCTATGAATTCCGCAGGTGGCAACTGATAAAAAATGGAATGACCTGCCTCTTAGAAGCCAATTTTTTCAAGGCCTTAAGGTTGAAAGATGCTTCGGCCCTTAAGGTTGAAAGATGCTTCGGCAGTGTACGAAACCCAAGAGTTCTTGGAGGCTGCCATGTTATTGGATATATAAATGGATAGATGGACGCCCCTGCTTAGCCCTGCTGTTGTGGCTATTTTTTGTCTTGGATTGCCCTCCAGTATCTTCTCACAAAAATAATCTATTTATGTGATCTTGTGTATTATTTGATTTATTTAATAAAATTTGTTACATTTTGATACATATATATAGACTACCCTATTGTCTCCTTTTTGTCTTTGCAGCCCGGGATGCATTAACAACATTACTATGCTGTTGCATATCTAGGGCTATATAGTTATAGGTAACATATAGATGGATAGATGCCTACAGATAGGTAGGTAAGACTACCTGCTCCTGAGCCCTCTTTCCAGGACAATACTCATGTGTTGGGAGGATCGTCTGGTGGTAAACCAGCACTTGTGAAGTTAGTGGAACCCATTAAGTTAGGAGATGCTTCTGTGTCATATGTCTCCCTTGAGATTCGCAAGAAACAGGGCGTGTGTTTCTTTTGTGGTAGGAAGGGACATTTTATTGGGGCCTGTCTTTTGATTCCTAAGCAAAAAGAAATTTGATTAACCTTTGGGAGTTCCTGAGTTAGATAATCAAGGGGTTCATCTTCAACCTGTAACTCTCAGTTTGTCCTGACAGCAGAGATGGCGCTAGAGAGCAGGACTGAGATAATTTCTGTGTTTGTAGACAGTGGAGCTGGGGACAGCATGGTTGATGCTGAGTTTTCTAGAACACATTCGCTTGCTTGCTCTACTTTAGCTAAGTCCATTCCTATTTACGCCATCGACTCAGCACCAATTGCACAGAGAGCTTTGACGCAGATTGTACATAACATAAAACTGAAGGTGGGGTCTTTTCATTATGAGGTAATTCCTTTTTATGTCCTGGAGGGTCTCCCCACTTAAATTGTGCTGGGTTTACCCTGGCCTGTAACCGCTTACACATTTCACTTTCTGCAGTATCTACTGCAACCTTACCTGTGTTTTTGTCTGGTTATGAGGACAATTTTTCTGAGAAGGGGTGTCAGTATTTGCCCCCTCATGGTGCATTTGACTGTCCTATTAACCTGACTCTAGGAGCTAAACTACCCACGTCCAGACTGTACAATCTGTCTGGTCCTGAGAGACCTGCCATGAAAGATTTTATTTCTGAGAGTCTTGAGAAGGGACATATCTGACCTTCATCTTCACCCATAGCGGCAGGGTTCTTTTTCATGAAGAAGAAAGATGGCGGTATCCATCCCTGTTTTGATTTCTGGGAATTGCATCTAATTACTATCCAAGATTTTTGATTCTCATCTTCAGCGGTCTTCCCTGCAGTACTTGGTGCTCTGGAGGGGTTATGGTCCAGAAGAGAGGATGTGGGTTTTAGCATCAGATGTGAATGCCACTAGGCTGATTCGTCCATTCCATGCCACTCATTCTGAGAAACTGGGTCCTGAGTGTCTGGAGGCAACACGTAGAAGGGGGGAAGTACTGTCACGGTTGTGTCAGGTGCGACAGACAGTAATTTTGAATACAGCTGTAGAAGGTCATTGGCTTGGCTTTGCAAACACCTTCTTGATTTTAATCTCTGTTATGGAGTGATATCCTCAGGGTTGGACTGGGCCACCGGAGAACCGCAGGATTCACCGATGGGCCCAGGCCCTGACACCTGCTGGTATAAAGGGCCAGCAGCTGCCTAGGGCCCCAAGTGGGGTATATGGGGCCCAGTGGGGCAGCAGCGGGTGACAGGAAGCCTAAGCCTGTTCCCGCTGCTAATGTGAAATGAATATTCATGCTTCCCCATGCCCCCATGGGCGTGGAGAGGAGTGGCATCATTTCACTTTAATAGCGGCTAACACTGCCTGCTATCAGGGCCCACAGACCAAGGCCCCCGCTCCCTCAGGGGCCCCCAGCCCACGCACCCGCTATGGGGCCATAAGCCAGGGGGTCCTAGTGCCAGCGCCGCCACCCAGTGCACATTAATGGAGGAAAGAGAGCGTCAGATGACGCTCCCTCTCCCATCATTCCCCTCGCATCTGACACAGAGTGGGTGCGCGATGACATCACTTCATCGCTTACCTGCTGTGTGCCAGGCCAACTGCATCATAGCTCCTGACATCGGAGCAGAGCTGTTGCCGGAATCAGCGTGGGAGCGAGGAGGAGAGGCCAGTATTGTGGGTTTTTTTTTTAAATATATCAGTGAGTCCTGGTTGCATGGGGGTAGCTGAATGATACCCTAGGGGGGAGTGAGCGGCATGATGCCCTATGGAGGGGAGCTGCATGATGCCCTATGGGGGAGTGAGCTGCATGATACCCTATGGGGGAGGTGAGCTGCATGATACTCTATGGGGGTGAACTGCTTGCGGGGTCGGCGTTAGAAGCAGGCAGACCAGGCAGCTGCCTAGGGCCCCGCTCCCCCAGGGGCCCCCAGCTAGCGGCACATCACGCAGTCACTATGGGCCCCTGTGAGGCATGGGGGCCCACTTGCCACCAGTGCCGACTCCCCCGCTGCCGCATTGAACTATACCGGCGTCTGCCAGTACAGTTCAAAGCAATGATGGAGGAGAGAGTATCAGCTGACGCTCCCTCACCCATCATTCCCCGCTCTGCCTCTGACACTGCGGGTGCCTGATGACGTCATCTCGCACTCACTGTATGCCAGGCAGTGCAGTCGCTGAGACAGGAGCAGGGAGAAGCACGGGCACGAGGATAGATGAGGAGTAGTGTTGAGCATTCCGATACCGCAAGTATCGGGTATCGGCCGATATTTGCGGTATCGGAATTCTGATACCGAGTTCCGTTATTTTTGTGATATTGGGAATCGGTATCGGGATTAAGATTCATGTGTAAAATAAAGAATAAAAAAAAAAAATATTGATATACTTACCCTCTGACGCGCCCTGGTTGTCACCGCTGCCACCGCCATGCTTTCGTTCCTAGGAATGAGCGCGTTAAGGGCCTTCGATGACGTCGCGGCTTGTGATTGGTCGCTGAGCGGTCATGTGACCGCTCACGCGACCAATCACAAGCCACGACGTCATTGAAGATCATTAACGCGCTCATTCCTAAGAATGAGCACGTTAAGGACCTTCGATGACGTCGCGGCTTGTGATTGGTCGCGTGAGCGGTCACATGACCGCTCAGCGACCAATCACAAGCCACGACGTCATCGAAGGCCCTTAACGCGCTCATTCCTAGGAACGAAAGCATAGCGGTTGCAGCGGTGACAACCAGGGCGCGTCAGAGGGTGAGTATATCAATATTTTTATTCTTTATTTTACACATGAATATGGATCCCAGGGCCTGAAAAGAGTTTCCTCTCCTTCAGACCCTGGGATCCATTACAGGATACCTTCCGATATTTGTGTCCCATTGACTTGTATTGGTATCGGATATCGGTATCGGCGATATCCGATATTTTTCGGATATCGGAAGATACCATCCGATACCGATACTTTCAAATATCAGATGGTATCGCTCAACACTAATGAGGAGTGTCTTTTTTTTACTATAACAGTGAGTACTGGACTGTGGGGCCATTTCTGGGGGGGGGAAATTGAGGGAGAGATGTAGGCTGTGCTATATACTATGCCGGCTGTGCTAGATACTATGTGGGCTGTGTTATATACTATGCGGGCTGTTGTATATATTATGCGGGCTGTGCTATATACTATGTGGGCTGTGCTATATACTATGTGGGCTGTGCTATATACTATATGGGCTGTGCTATATACTATGAGAGCTGTGCTATGTACTATGCGGGCTGTGTTATATACTATGTGGACTGTGCTATATACTATGAGGCTGTGTTATACAGTGTGTGCAGAATTATTAGGCAAGTTGTATTTTAGAGGATTATTTTTATTATTGATCAACAACTATGTTCTCAATCAACCCAAAAGGCTCATAAATATCAAAGCTTAATAGTTTTGGAAGTTGGAGTGGGATTTTTAGATTTGGCTATCTTAGGAGGATATCTGTTTGTACAGGTAACTATTACTGTGCAGAATTAAAAGGCAACTTAATAAAAAACAAATTTATTCCCATCTCACTTGTTTATTTTCACCAGGTAAACCAATATAACTGCACAAAATTTAGAAATAAACATTTCTGACATGCAAAAACAAAACCCCCCAAAATTAGTGACCAATATAGCCACCTTTCTTTATGATGATACTCAACAGCCTTCCATCCATAGATTCTGTCAGTTGCTTGATCTGTTTACGATCAACATTGTGTTCAGTAGCCAACACAGCCTCCTAGACACTGTTCCGAGAGGTGTACTGTTTTCCCTCCCTGTAGATCTCACATTTTATGAGGGACCACAGGTTCTCTATGGGGCTCAGATCAGGTGAACAATGGGCCATGTCATTATTTTTTCTTGTTTTAGACATTTACTGGCCAGCCACACTGTGGATTAGTTGGAGGCATGTGATGGAGCATTGTCCTGCATGAAAATCATGTTTTTCTTGAACAATACTGACTTCTTCCTGTACCACTGCTTCAAGAATTCGTCTTCCAGAAACTGGCAGTAGGTCTGGGAGTTGAGCTTCACTCCATCCTCAACCCAAAAAGGTCCCAAAAGTTCATCTTTGATGATACCAGCCCATACCAGTACCTCACCTCCACCTTGCTGGTGTCTGAGTCGGAGTAGAGCTCTCTGCCCTTTACTGATCCAGCCTCTGGCCCATCAAGAGTCACTCTCATTTCATCAGTCCATAAAACCTTTGAAAAGTCGGTCTTAAGATATTTCTTGGCCCAGTCTTGATGTTTTATCTTATGTTTCTTGTTCAAAGATGGTCGTTTTTCAGCCTTCCATACTTTGGCCATGTCCCTGAGTATTGCACACCTTGTGCTTTTTGTTACTCCAGTAACGTTACAGCTCTGAAATATGGCAAAACTGGTGGCAAATGGCATCTTGGCAGCTTCACGCTTGATTTTCCTCAATTCATGGGCAGTTATTTTGCACCTTATTTGCCCAACACGCTTCTTGTGACCCTGTTGATTAATTGCCTTGAAATGCTTGATAGTTCAGTGATCATCATGCTTCAAAAGTTTGGCAATTTCAAGACTGCTGTGTCCCTCTGCAAGACATCTCATAATTTTGGACTTTTTAGAGCTCGTCAAATCTCTCTTCCGACCCATTTTGCCAACGGAAAGGAAGTTGCCAAATAATTAAGCACACCTTATATAGGGTTTTGATGTCATTAGACAACACCCCTTCTCATTACAGAGATGCACATCACCTGATTTACTTAATTCAGAGTTGGCTCTCAAGCCTGAACAGCTTGGAGTAGGACAACATGTATAAAAAGCATCAAGTGATTAAAATACAACTTGCCTAATAATTCTGCACACAGTGTATACTATGTGGGCTGTGTTATATACTATGGGGGTATATTATATTCTATGGGGGAGGCTGTGTTATATACTATGTGGCTGTGCTATATACTATTGGGGGTATGATATATTCTATGGGGGAGGCTGTGTTGTATACTATGGGGTTATATTATATTCTTTGGGGGAGGCAGTGTTATATACTATGTGCTTGTGTTATATACTATGGGAGGTACATTATACATTATATTCTATGGGGAGGCTGTGTTATATACTATGGGGGTACATTATATTCTGTGGGGGAGGCTGTGTTATATACTATGGGGGCTGCATTATATTATATGGGGGGCTACATTATATACTATGGGGAGGTGGGCTGTATTACATTCTATGGGGGTTACATTATATTCTAAGGGGGCTGTATTAGATTTTATGAGGGAGGATTGCATCATACTCTGATGGGGCTACATTATATTTTATGGGGAGGTGGGCTGTATTATATTCATTTGGGGCTACATTATAGTCCATGGGGGGCTGTATTATATTTATATTCTATGAGGGGTGATTGCATCATACTCTATGAGGGGGCTCCATTATACTATATGAGGGGGTTACATTATATTCTATGGGTGGTTACTTTATACTCTGTGGGGTGCTTGCATTATACTCTGTGGGGTGGCTGCATTATGCTTTATGGGGTGGCTGCATTATACTATATGTGGGCTGCACTATACTGTATTGAGGACTATGGGGAATACATTACACTATGTGAAGAACTATGGGGTGCATTGTACTATGGGAAGTGAATTGTACTACATGGATGGCTATGGCGGTGCATTATACTATAAGGAGCACTATGAGGAGTGTATTATACTATGTGGAGGACTGAGCAGTGTATTATACTATATGGAGGACTATGGGAAGTGTATAATACTATATAGAGGACTGAGGAGTGTGTTATACTATATGGAGGACTATGGAGCATATTATGCTACATGGAGGACTATGGGGTGTGCATTTTATAATATGGAGGACTGTGGGGCACATTATAATATATGGAGGATTATGGGGTGTAGTATACTAAATAAGCAAAATGCTGCATATTCATCAAGTGATTGGATTGTTTATGCCGGAACAAAAATCATTGTTCTCAGCAGCACATCACCGGTGTAACCTGTAGATGTGCTGCTGATCACATGATACTGTATGGTGATCTATTAGTGATCATTCTGTCCCCATCATTCTTTCTCAGATGGTGGAAAGAGGCCGGGAAACAAGTGTTGAACGAATTCAATATTGTCGATCACACTCATTTAGCGGCCTGAACTCAGTTCATGTAAATACAACCGAAATGCTTCTGTGTGATGTGCAATACGTTGGCATTTGGGGCCCCGTTTTAAACTTTGCCTAGGGTCCCACTTTGCCTAAAACCGGCCCTGGCTGCATGATACCCTATGGGGGGATGAGCTGCATGATACCTTATGGGGAGTGCTACATGATACCCTATGAGAGGGGGGCAGCATGATAACCTATTAGAGGGCAGTATGATACCCTATGAGGGGGCAGCATGATACCTATGAGGTGGCTACATTATATTCTGTGGGGGAGAGCATTATATTCCATGAAGGGGCTGCATTATACCTTATGAGGTGGCTGCATTATACTCTGAGGGGGCTACATTATATTCTGTGGGGGGCTGTATCATATTATTGGAAGGGGGCTGCATTATACTCTGAGGCTGGTTGCATTATATTCTGTGGGGGCTACATTATATTCCATGGGGGCTGCATTATTTGCTATAAGGGGGCTACATTATATTCTATGTGAGGGCTGCATTGTATTCTGTGAGGGGGCTACATTATACTATATGAGGGAGCTACTTTATATACTATGAGGGGGATACATTGCACCCTATGAGGGGGCTACTTTATATTCTATGAGGGGGGGCTACCCAAACCCCTGCTACATAATTAAGACATGTACTACTTTATATTATACCCTGATATTAGCGTGTTTTACCACACAATTGGTGGTCTTGTATTTATTTCTATGTAGCTACGTAGTGGGCCGCAGAAATAATGATTTCTCTGGTAGGCCCAAGGTGCTCCTGTCCGACGTTGGACATCCTTCTCCCTTTAGGACAAAGCAGCGACCTCCACCTTCTACTGCTTATTGACATACCCTTGCTGGATGTTTAACTCGGAGCATTGCTGGCGTGAGCTCTCTTGTGTCATCTCAAGCTAAGTGTATTCCCTTGTTTGTTTTCCTGCTTTGTCTTTAGTTGTAGTGGGAGTTGACGCTGTCACTCCCTATCCAGGGTCTATCTCTTGGGGCAGTCAGAGATTAGGTTCCTGCTCGGTGATAGGTGCGGAACCTATTTAGGGATGTTAGGGCAGACAGGGTATTGTCAGATCTGCCTAGGTGTCTCCACTCCTCCTTTCCTATTGTCTGGGCTTCCCATTGTTATGCACCTAACTTTTCCCTCACACCACATGACAAAAAGGCCTTCATTTAGTAAGGGGTGATAGGGGAGGTGGAGGAGGGAGCCCTCAATTAGTTATGGGTGACTGATAGCCCCCATCCAACAACACCCATATCACCATTTAATAAATGAGGGCCTTACACTGACACCTACAATATGCACACATTGTACATGAGTATAAAGATTCATACTCCATATAAACATGTACTGCACATACTTACACTTACTGACAGCTGTGTGGGTTGCTCTCAACAGGCAACATTCATAAACGATTTTGATGAAAGGCTGCGATGGGCTGAAATACATCCTAAGGGTTTTCTTTGTTGACTGATTGAAAAGTATGTATTCAATATCACGTGAGTGCAGGGACTTTTTGACATATACTATTATATATTTTTCTGCTAGCACCACCTGGACATGAAAAATGCCGATCCATTTTGAAACTTTTCATTCAAAACTGCAACTTGTTTCACAAAAACATGGCCTCATACAGCTATGGCGAAAGACAAATAAAAAAAAAGTAATGTCCCTTAACCCTCCGTCAGGAGCAACTAATCTGACAGGGGCAGCACTTTTAGTTTCATTTCTCTCTTCTCACTAGATTGTCAGGAATTCCACCACCCCTCAATAGCTTCCTGACTCTAGATGCTTTGTGGAACCTGATATCACACTGCAGACAATCAGTGTTGGAAGATATGCAACAGATACAGACTTATTTGTGGGCAGGAGGAGTTTATACTTTTCTGACAGTAGATGGCGATGTTGTTACTGTTATATGCTTAGTTGAATGCAATGAATATACTTGTTGTACTTTGGTTTCATTTTTCTCTCTGGTAAAAGGTCATTTTCACACTTCCTGTTATGCTGTATTAAGAAGCTGATGCATGTACCTCATGTTCTGTGAAGATAAAACTTGAATTACCCCATATAATCTACTCTCACAAGTTTCTTCTGCGACCAAACTATGCAACAGGTTATGGGCCCAGCATAGAAGACAAAAAAGGACTTGGTGAATGCAAAAGAATACTTCAGAGCAATTCTCTCCAAACAAGTAAGACAAATAATTTAAAGATAAGCAGCAGTTCAGAGATGAGACTCACAGTAGCTAAGCTGAACGAAGAGAACTATCAGTTATGGAAGTTCAAAGTGGAGATGTTATTGTCTAAAGATGATTTATGGGAGGTAATCACTACAGACAGACCCAATGATAATAATCAGACATGGGATTAGAAAAATAGACAAGCAAGAGCTACTATCTGCTTATTAGAGGAGGATGATCAGATAATCCACATAAGGAATGAGAATACAGCAAAGGGAATGTGAGAAGCATTGAGAAAGCTACATGAAAGATCCAGCTTAAATCACAAACTATTCCTGCTAAGTCCATGATGGAGGTGTTAACACAGCTGAGATCAGTCGGTGAAGACATTAAGGAAAGCCATATAGCAGCAATATTATTGTGCAGTTTACCAGATTCATGCACTGCTCTGATAAATGAACTACAGACAAGACCTGAAGCAGGCATTAGACTAGAGTTTGTAAAGACCAGACTTATAGATGATGTGACAAAACACTCTGGGATCGCCTTTGCTGGGGTCAAAGGACACGTGGTTTGTGCATTGAATCTGAGGCGTACAGCTGGTTTCTGAGCAGGCTGACCTCAGGTCAGATTTATTAACGTGAAAGCAACACAAAAAACATAACATAAAAATAAACCCTAGCCTGTCCGGCACTAACTAAACAAATACGTTGCTATCTCAACAACTGGGGGGGCTTCTCCCACCCAGCTAACATCATACAGATCTTGAGCAGAGCTCTTCACTCACGTTTGTCTCACACAGGAAGGCAATCTGTGTGCCCCAGGCAGACACTGGAAACACCCAGCTGGTCATCTTTTATTCCTGCAATCATTAACCCATTAGCACCCTGAAGATACTGAGTGGCCTAATTCACATAGGACAAACACCTGGGTGAGATATACCTGCCTCCATCTACCACACCAGCATGAGTCTTACATATCCCCCCCCCTTGCTCAGACCACTCCGGTCGAGCAAGAACACTTTTGAAACAGTGCACTCGGGATAGGGCATCGGCGTTCCCCATCTGCACCCCAGGTCGGTGCTCCACCGTAAAAGAGTAAGCCTGCAGGGCAAGGAACCACCTGGTTACCCGACTATTACGGTCCTTGTGGAGGTGCATCCACTTGAGAGGGGCATGGTCTGTGACCAGCCTAAACTTCCTACGAGCCAGGTAATACTTGAGGGATTTGAGAGCCCATTTAATGGCTAGGCACTCTTTTTCAACCACGGCATACCTCTGCTCATGTACATTCAGTTTCCGACTGAGATAGAGGACCGGGTGTTCGACTCCGTCCCTCACCTGGGAAAGTACAGCTCCGACACCAGTATCAGAGGCATCAGTTTGTACCACAAACTCGCTGCTGAAATTAGGAGTCACTAGTACGGGCTGAGAGCACAAAGCCCGTTTCAGGCTGTGGAAGGCCTCTTCAGCAGCTGAGGTCCATTTTACCATGACGGAACCCTTCCCCTTGGTAAGATCCGTCAAGGGAGTAGCCATGGCTGCAAAATTGGGTATGAACCGGCGATAATAGCCGGAAATCCCCAGGAAAGCCTGCACTTGTTTCTTGTTCACTGGTTGTGGCCAGCCCTGAATTGCCTGTATTTTGTCGATCTGGGGTTTAACCACTCCTCGGCCAATCACGTAGCCCAAGTATCGGGCTTCTTCAAGCCTGATGTGGCATTTCTTGGGGTTTGCCGTTAAACCTGCATCTCGCAGGTCATCAATCACGGCTTGTACCTTCTGGAGATGAGTTTCCCAGTCCATGCTGTAAATTACGATGTCATCCAGGTAGGCAGAAGCGTACTGTCTGTGAGGCCTCAAGACTCGATCCATCAATCTCTGGAACGTTGCGGGAGCTCCGTGAAGTCCAAACGGCATATAGACATACTGGAACAGACCTTCCGGTGTAGCAAATGCCGTCTTCTCTCTGGCCGCCTCGGCCAGAGGAATCTGCCAGTACCCCTTTGTTAAATCCAGGGTCGTAATGTATCGGGCTTTACCAAGCCGGTCGATCAACTCATCGACCCGGGGCATAGGGTACGCATCAAATTTAGAAACTGCATTCAGTTTCCTAAAGTCATTACAAAACCGGATGGAGCCATCCGGTTTAGGTATCAACACAATTGGACTGGACCAGGCGCTGTGTGACTCCTCAATGACTCCTAAGTCCAACATTGCCACCACTTCCCGGGAGACGGCTTCACGGCGGGCTTCCGGAATCCGGTAGGGCTTCACATGAACAGTGACGCCAGGCTCTGTGACAATCTCATGTTTCACCAACTTCGTCCGGCCAGGTTTTTCGGAGAAAAACTGTCGGTTCTGTAACAAAAATTGCTTAACCTCAGATTTTTGTCGTTCTGAGAGAGTCTCAGCAACCTGCACCTCTGGTACAGTAGGTGAACAAACCGGACGGGGCAGATCCGCCGTTAGGGCAGAGCGGTCTTTCCAGGATTTTATCAGATTCACATGATAAATCTGTTCCGGTTTTCTCTTACCCGGCTGGTACACTTTATAGTTCACTTCACCAACTCTTTCTCGGACCTCAAATGGGCCCTGCCATTTCGCCAGGAATTTACTATCCACCGTAGGGATTAGGACCAACACCCTATCGCCGGGTGCAAATGTACGGACCTTAGCGCCTCTATCATAACTTTGCCTCTGTGCTCCCTGGGCCTGTAACATATGGTCCCTAACAATGGGCATGACAGCGGCAATACGATCCTGCATTTGTGTTACATGGTCGATCACCGTTTTAAAGGGAGTGACTTGACCTTCCCAGGTTTCTTTTGCGACGTCCAGCAGTCCCCGGGGACGACGGGCGTACAACAGTTCGAAAGGCGAAAATCCTGTGGAAGACTGGGGAACTTCCCTAATGGCAAACAGCAAATAGGGTAACAAGTAATCCCAGTTCTTCCCATCTTTGTCTATCGCCTTCCGGAGCATCTGTTTTAAGGTTTTGTTGAAGCGCTCAACCAGGCCATCTGTTTGAGGGTGATAGACAGACGTACGCAACGGGTCTATTTGTAAGAGCCTGCAGAGCTCCTTCATTACCCTCGACATAAAGGGAGTCCCCTGGTCGGTGAGTATCTGTTTTGGAATTCCCACCCGACTAAACACTTGTACCAATTCCTTGGCGATCGTCTTGGTAGCTGTGTTACGCAAAGGGACGGCTTCCGGGTAACGAGTGGCATAGTCCACGATGACGAGGATATGTTGGTGCCCACGTGCAGATCGGGGAAGGGGCCCAACCAAATCCATCCCAATTCTCTCAAAAGGGACCCCGATGATAGGAAGGGGTACCAAAGGGCTACGGAACTGAGATTTAGGGGCCGCGATTTGGCACTCTGGACAGGACTCACAATAGTTACGCACATCACAATGTATTCCAGGCCACACAAAACAATGCAATATCCTTTCTGTGGTTTTCTGTACCCCCAGATGTCCCCCCATTATATGTCCGTGGGCCAAATCCAGTACCTTCCGCCGATAAGGTTTGGGTACCACTAACCGTTGCACTGTGTCTTCCCCTTCTTTTTCTACCTGGTAGAGCAAATCATTTTCAAGAACCATATACGGGTACGCTAGCCTAGTGTCAGGTTCTACGGGTACCCCATCTATCATTTTTACATTTTTCCTAGCCGGAGTCAGGGTAGGATCTTTCATTTGCTCGCTGTGGAAGTCATCCACCTGGACTCCCAAATCTGGCAGGCAGGGTGCCGGATGGCTGTCTGCCTCCGCCTCTCGCTGAGGTTCCTCAGTTTCCTCTGTTTCCCCCGCCATGACGGAGAAGGGGTACTGAAGGTTAGATTCACTAACCTCCCCAGCAACATCTTCCTGTGGGGTCTCCTCTAGGGACTCGGGACCTCCAGATGGCATGGGAGAAGATTCACGGGTACAGCTACCATGAAGGAGTAACTGATTCTCCCACAACTGCCAGAAATAGGGAAAATCCCTGCCCAGGATTACATCATGTAACAATGCGGGAACGAGTCCCACTTTGTGCTGCACTGACCCATAGGGAGTAGAAATCCATATGACCGCTGTTAAGTACGAGCGGGTGTCACCATGCACACACGTCACAGAAAACTTGTCAGACGGACCAGACGGAAGTGCCACCAGACTAGCTTTCACCAGAGTCACCACACTTCCAGAGTCTAGTAATGCCACAACATTTTTCCCATCAACAGATAATTCACACAGGTGTTTCACTGTATCATTTTGACCCGCATTCACACTCACTAGCTGTGTAACCAAAGACATGCGTTTTCTAGAGTCTATAACGTCGCACTGCATGGGTTCAGCGGTAACAGGACAGTTCGCAGAAACATGACCCTTCTCATGGCAGCGGAAACACCTAACAGGTCCCCTACTGAGACCACCGTCCAATACTCTTGGTCTCGGAGTGCGAGCAGTCCCGGACTCCTCCCCCACAGTTTTAAGCGATTTTCCTTCACCCGTGGTCCCTGGAACAGTCTTACCGGTTCCACGAGGAGGAGGCACAGACCGGGGTTTGGCGGTGTCGTCGGGAAGTCCTTCTGCCACGGAATAACGCTCGACCAACTCCACAAGTTGATCCGCTGTCGTGGGATTTCCTTGGCTTACCCACCTTTTCAGCGCTGGGGGTAGTACTCTCAGGTACTTGTCCAGGACAACCCGCTGGATTATTTCGGGTATTGTCAGTACCTCGGGTTGCAGCCATTTCTTTGTCAAGTAGATCAGGTCGAACATCTGAGACCGCGCTGGTTTATCTTGCTGGTATGTCCACTGATGTACCCTCTGTGCACGGACAGCCGTCGTCACACCCAGCCGGGCCAGGATCACAGCTTTCAGCTTCTCAAAGTCCTGAGCGACCTCCGGGTCCAAATCATGGTAAGCTTTTTGGGCCTCGCCGGAGAGAAACGGGGCAATCAAATCGGCCCATCGTGCCTTCGGCCACTTCTCTCTCAATGCCGTCCGCTCAAAAGTTGTCAGATATGCCTCGACGTCATCTTCTGCAGTCAGCTTTTGCCAGTATCGACTCACATGGATCCTTCTGGACTCTGCTTCCGGGTCAGCGTCAGGCATGCTCACCAGGCGCTGCGCCACCTGTTGGAGAAGTTGGCGGTCTGCAACCGTCATGTCCAGTAACTCCTTCAGCTGTGCGGCCATCAAGCGATTAGCTTCGTGCTGTGCGGCAGTGGCCTGCTGCTGTACGGCAGTGGACTGTTCTAAGGCTTTCACCACGTCTTCCATGCTGTCGCCTGTGCCACGGTATGCCCGCGTTCTCCACCACAATGTGAAAAAACACTCTGGGATCGCCTTTGCTGGGGTCAAAGGACACGTGGTTTGTGCATTGAATCTGAGGCGTACAGCAGGTTTCTGAGCAGGCTGACCTCAGGTCAGATTTATTAACGTGAAAGCAACACAAAAAACAAAACATAAAAATAAACCCTAGCCTGTCCGGCACTAACTAAACAAATACGTTGCTATCTCAACAACTGGGGGGGCTTCTCCCACCCAGCTAACATCATACAGATCTTGAGCAGAGCTCTTCACTCACGTTTGTCTCACACAGGCAGGCAATCTGTGTGCCCCAGGCAGACGCTGGAAACACCCAGCTGGTCATCTTTTATTCCTGCAATCATTAACCCATTAGCACCCTGAAGATACTGAGTGGCCTAATTCACATAGGACAAACACCTGGGTGAGATATACCTGCCTCCATCTACCACACCAGCATGAGTCTTACAATGAATATCATAAAAGGAAAGAGCAAACGAATAATTCCACTGAAAAGGATAGTTAAAATGCTCCTAAAGCGACAGACAAAAAGCCCCATAATACAGAGACAAGAGAATGTTTCAGATGTAAGAAAAATGGACATTTAAAGAAAGACTGCACTATGTGGAAAGCAGAAAAACGGAAATCACACCAAAAATAGAATAATCAGAAAGTAAAAAGCACAATTTCTAACCTGTTAGGGCTAGCGGAACGCACCGAGTAAATATAGATGTTTTTATTGTTATTGTTGCGTTCGCAGCCCGGGGTCCACCGTGCAGGAGAACCTGCTGCTAGCAAATGGCGGCACTATATGGCGGTATGGACTAACTCAGTTAATTCACCGAATAGCCGTGAAAGCAAAGCACTGTGCCCTGTTAGACTTCACAGAGGCACAGGCTAACTGCCCAAACAGAGAGCAGTCAGTGGTCATGCATGCAAACAAAACTGGCCGTGCGGCCATGCGAGCCTTAAATAGTTGCAGCACGTACAGGACCTTCCTAGAAGGACCAATGAGAGGCTGTCATAGAGCGTGAGCACCTACAGGACCTTCCTGAAGGACCAATGGCCTTAGCTGCAGTATCTGATCATGTGACCCTTGTTCTCCACTGAGATATCTTACTCTGGGCATGCTCAGAACGAGAAAAGCAGGACTTAGTCCCAGAAGCGTCTGCTCGCCGCTGCCCAGCACTGACTCCAAAGGCAGAAGCAGGAAAAGCAGCAGTAACTCTTTGTACAGAGTCAGACTGAGCGAGACGCTGGGGCTGACGTCTTCGCTGAGCAGGCTCCACTGCGGCAGGAGAAGAATGGGAGACCGCAGCGGAGATGGCCTGAGATTCCCCCTGTGCAGAGATGGGAACTCGACCCATAACATTACCCCCCTCCTAGGGCCCCCCTCCTTGCGCCTCGCTACGTTCGAAGACAGCAATGAGCTGCGCAGCCCGAATGTGTTCAGCAGGCTCCCAGGACCTATACTCAGGGCCATATCCCTTCCAGTCCACCAAATAAACCTTTTTGCCACGAACCACCTTGCACCCCAAAATAGCGTTCACCTCGTAATCGTCCATAGACGAACCCGATGTCCTGGCAGATGACTCAGAAAACCGGGACATGTATACGGGCTTAAGGAGGGACACATGAAAGGTGTCGGTGATACCTAGGCGTGGAGGAAGGGCTAGACGATAGACCACAGGATTAACCTGTTCGAGGACCTTGAAGGTACCCAAGTAGCGAGGAGCAAACTTAGTGGACTCACATTGCAGCCTGATGTTACGAGCGGAGAGCCACACTAAGTCACCAGGAGCAAAGGTCGGGGCAAGGCGCCGATGTGCATCGGCGGAGGACCTCATCCTCTCCTTGGAGGCCCAGATAGTATCTTGAGTGCGGTCCCAAATGTCTCATGCCTCCACTGCCTAGTCTGCCACCCTGGAGTCAGCAGAGGACACGGGCATAGGCACAGGAACCCGCGGATGCTGGCCATAATTAAGGAGGAAAGGAGTCTGACCGGTGGAGTCGGCTACAGCATTGTTAGGCTGTGTGCACACGATGCAGATTTGGTGCAGAAAAATCTGCTGCAGTTCTGCACTAAATCTGCATCTCCTGGCAGAATCTGCAGGTGCGTTTTTGATGCGTTTTTTATGCGTTTTTGATGCGTTTTTTATGCGTTTTTGATGCGTTTTTTGAGCACAAATCTGCACAAAAAACGCATAAAAAACGCATCAAAAATGCACCAAAAACGCATCAAAAATGCACCTGCAGATTTCTATTATGGAGGGGTGCAGAAACGCTGCAGAACTGCACAAAAGAAGTGACATGCACTTCTTTGAAATCTGCAGCGTTACTGTGCAGATTTTTCTGCACCATGTGCACAGCTTTTTTTTCACATTGATTTACATTGTACTGTGATCACAGTGCAGTTCTGCAGCGTTTCTGCTGCAGAAAAATCTGCTGCAGTTCTGCACTAAATCTGCATCGTGTGCACATACCCTTAAGGGAAAACTCTGCCCACGGTAACAAGGATGCCCAGTCATCCTGCCTGGCAGAAACAAAATGTCATAAATAAGTGACCAGAGTCTGATTGGCTCTCTCAACCAACCCATTCGTCTCGGGATGATAAGCCAAGGAGAGATTTAACTCATTACTGAGTAGACGACAAAGCTCCCTCCAGAATCGAGACGCAAACTGGGGAACCCGGTCACTGACAATCTTGTCCGGCATACCGTGTAAGCGAAAGATATGCTTGATGAACAAGGCTGCCAGAGCCCGTGCAGAAGGTAGCCGTGGAAGAGGCACCAAATGAACCATTTTGGAAAAATGGTCGGTGATCACCCAGATAATGGTGCAGCTACGAGAGTTGGGTAAGCCCACCACAAAGTCCATCCCGACCATCTCCCAGGGCCTGTCCGCCACCGGCAAGGGGTAAAGCAAACCAGCTGGCCATTGCCGAGGGGACTTGTTCTTGGCGCAAGTGACACACGCCCGAACATAGTCTGCAACATCACGAGCCATATGCGGCCACCAGTATGTCCTCGCCAGTAACTCAGATGTCCTTTTGGAACCAAAATGTCCACCCACCCTGGACGAGTGTGCCCAAGAGAGAACCTCCGGTTGCAAACTGGATGGTACAAAAGTCTTGCCCAGAGGCACAGACTCTAGCGAAACCGGGGCCACAGCTCTCAGGCTCTCGGTGGGGACAATAAGCCAAGGCTCCTCTTCCTCCTCTGCAGATGACACAACGGAGCGAGAGAGAGCGTCGACAATAATGTTCTTCTCCCCAGAAAGAAAATGGAGGGTGAAATGAAACCGGGAGAACAACAAGGACCATATGGCCTGGCGAGAATTTAACCGCTGGGCTGTCTGGAGGTACACAAAATTTTTATGATCTGTGAAGACTTGGAAGGGAAAACGAGCTCCCTTCAAGAGATGTCTCCACTCCGAGAAAGCCAACTTCATGGCTAGCAACTCCCTGTCCCCGATGGAATAATTTCTCTCTGCTGGTGAGAAGGTCTTAGAAAAGAAGAAGCAAGGATGCTTCCGACCTTGAGCATCCTTTTGGAAGAGGACTGCTCCAGCACCAACAGATGAGGCATCCACCTCCATGATAAATGGCTTATCTACATGGGGCGATGTAAGATGGGAGCGCTAGCGAAGTGTGACTTTATGGAGTTAAAGGCCTTGGAGACCTCCTCAGACCACAATTTGGGATTTGCCCCCTTCTTGTTGACGGCAACCAAGGGAGCTACCAAAGCTGAGAAGTGTGGAATGAACTGGTGATAATAATAATGAACCCCATAAAGCGCTGCACCGCTTTAAGAGAATGGGGTTCCTGCCAGTCCATCACAGCCTGTAGTTTGGCAGGATCCATAGCCAATCCCTGGGCGGAGATGATATAGCCTAGGAAAGGTAAGGACTCCTGCTCGAACATACACTTCTCCAACTTGGCATAGAAGGAGTTTGCCCGTAGGAGGTCGAAGACTTTGCAAACATCTCTCTGGTGGGAGTCAATATCTGGAGAGTAGATGAGAATATCATCCAGATAGACTACGACCGAGGTGGAGAGCATATCCCGGAAGATGTCGTTCACAAAGTCTTGGAAAACGGCTGGGGCATTACAGAGCCCGAAGGGCATCACCAGATATTCATAGTGCCCATCCCTGGTGTTAAAAGCCGTCTTCCATTCATCCCCCTCACGGATGCCAATCAGGTTGTAAGCACCCCGCAGATCTAATTTAGTAAATACCCTTGCTCCCCGAAGCCTATCGAAGAGCTCAGATATCAGGGGCAAAGGACACTTATTCTTAACGGTGATGGCGATAAGACCCCTGTAGTCTATGCATGGACGCAGTTCCCCATTCTTCTTCTGCACGAAGAAGAACCCAGCCCCTGCAGGTGACACTGACTTCCTAATGAATCCTCTTGCCAGATTCTCTTGAATGTACTGAGACATTGCCTCTGACTCCGGGAGAGATTACGGATAGACTCGAACCCGGGGAGGCTCAGCACCAGGCAAGAGATCAATAGGACAGTCATAGAGGCGATGGGGTGGAAGGGTCTCCGCCGCCTTTTTTGAGAACACGTCTGCATAAGACCAATATTGCTTGGGGAGAGAGGATAGATCTGCGGGTACCTCTGTAGTAGCAACCTGAACGCACTCCCTCTGACACCTACCCCCACAAGATTCACCCCATCCCAGAATTCTGCCTGAGGACCACTCGATATGAGGAGAGTGGTACCGTAGTCAAGGTATCCCCAACAGGACCTCATCAATTCCCTCAGGAATGACAAGCAGAGATATAATCTCCTGATGGAATGGTGACATGGACAGAGTAAAAGGGATGGTCTGGTGTGTTATCTTTGAGGGCAGTGTCGACCCATTCACCACTCGTACCGTTACTGGTTGACCTAGCATAACCATAGCAGAAGACATAAAATTGCCCTCTGCCCCAGAATCCACGCAGAGCTCTACCGAGTGGGAGGATGAGCCTATAATAATTGTCCCCTTAAAGAACAATTTGGAGGTAAACGTCGCTATGGCTAGTGTACCTCCACCTACTATGACTAGACGCTGATATTTCCTCGACCGCTGGGAACATCTGGTGGCAAGATGTTCTGACTGCTGGCAAACATGACAGACCTTGAGTGCACAAGCGGTCCGGGACTTAGATCCCGCTTGTGACACTTCCATGGCCTCATGTGACTCAGGAACCAGGACCGGAGATTCCAGAGGTTTGGTGAAGGTAGGAGCCAACCGAAACCTCTGCCTACACTGGGCTCGCTCTAACCTCCGCTCGTTAAAACGGAGGTCAATGCGAGTAGATACAGTTATTAACTCCTCCAGTGTGGCAGGAATCTCCCTAGTGGCCAGAGCGTCCTTCACGTGATCAGCCAGCCCCCTCCAAAATATGGGGATAAGGGCTTTATCCGACCACTCCAGCTCAGAAGCTAAAGTGCGGAAGTGGACGGCAAAATGGCTGACCAAGGACTCACCCTGAGTTAATGCCAGTAGTTGGAGCGCCGTATCATGGGTGACTTGAGGCCCTAAAAAGACCTGTTTCTGAGTGCTCAGGAACAGCGGAGCACTCTGCACCACATGATCGCCACGCTCCCACAGCGGCATAGCCCATTCCAACGCCCTGTCCGACAAGAGGGACACAATAAATCCCACCTTAGCCCGCTCTGTGGGAAAACATGCAGCCAGGAGCTCAAGGTGAATAGAGCACTGACTCACGAATCACCTACAATATTTGCTATCTCCAGAAAATTTTTCTGGCAGCGGGAGGCGAGATAATGTCGGAACAGGGGTGGCAGTGGACAAGGTTGCTGCAGCCACACTAGCAGCCTGTACAGCAACTGCGGTAACATCCACAGCTGAGGTTGAGCTCTCAAGAGCCGCCAACCTACTCCCCAACTGCTAGATATACCGTAAGGATTGCTGAATGTCCGCCATTTACTAGCCAGACCCTGGCGCTAGTATTATGTTAGGGCTAGCGGAACGCACCGAGTAAAAATAGATGTTTATTATAAATGGTGCGTTCGCAGCCCGGGGTCCACCGTGCAGGAGGAACCTGCTGCTAGTAAATGGTGGCACTGTTTGGCGGTATAGACTAGCTCTGCTACCTCACAGAGCAGCCATGAGAGGAAAGCACTGTGCCCTGTTAGCCTCACAGGAGCACAAGTTTACTGCCGAACTGATAGCAGTCAGTGGTTATGCACACACGCTATCTCCTCACCGGAGGTGCCGGTATTCTAGGGGCTTATTTCAGCCGGGTCCCTGAATACGTTCACACAATCTCCTCAACGGAGGTGCCGGTATTCTAGGGTCTTATTTCAGCCGGGTCCCTGAACACATTCATGCATAACCATACTGGCGCAAAGCACATATTTGGATTGATACCAGCGCATGGCCGTGCTGCAGGAAGTACAAGACCTTCCTAGAAGGACCAATGAGAGGCTGTCACAAAGCCAGAGCACCTACAGGACCTTCCTGAAAGGACCAATGGACTTAGCTGCAGTATCTGACCATGTGACCCTCGATCTCCACTGAGAGATCTTACTCTGGGCATGCTCAAAACGAGAAAAGCAGGACTTAGTCCTAGAAGCATCTGCTCGCCGCTGCCCAGCACTGGCTTCAATGGCAGAAGCAGGAAAAACAGCAGTAACTCTTTGTACAGAGTGGGACTGAGCAAGACGCTGGGACTGATGTCTCCGCTGAGCAGGCTCCACTGCGGCAGGAGAAGAATGGGAGACCACAGTGGAGATGGCCCGAAATTCCCATTGTGCAGAGGTGGGAGCTCGACCCCTAACAGTCGGTGCCTGTGCTGCTGATGGGTGAGATTCCTCCATTTTTTTTTTCTTAAAACAGTGTGGGAATTAATATATGCACTCGAGCAAGTGAGTCCACGTTGACACTGTGACTTGGTTTTTTGTTGATCAAACATTGTTTATGATGCTGGGATCATTGGTACAATTTCATAGTCTATAAATATATGATTTGGTATCTAATCTAAATGTTGATCAGAATTGGAATTGGTCACAAAATATAGTATATAGGGACTCTTGGAGAAGAGATACTAATATCCCTATGTTGTTTGGTCCAATTTGGACGTATAGTGGATAAGTGAGATTTTAATTTGCACTTTATCACTTTCTTTCATAAGGTAGTTTTTAATATGAGTAAATAAAAGTTATATTTTAAATATATTCTCTGTACTGCTAGGTCGTCCACTTATCACCCAGAGACTAATGGTCAGACTGAGCGGACCACTCAATCTCTGGAGCAAATTCTGCGTTGCCTGTCCTCAGCCCGACAGGATGATTGGTGTACTGCGTTACCTGAGTTCACATTTAACAAATTTAACAACCGCATTAATCAGTCTAAGGGCACTTCCCCTTTTCTGATGTTATGGATTTCATCCACATTTTGGGAAGTTCACCCATTTAGATTCTGGGTGTCTTGGGGAGGACGGGGCAATCCTGCGGTTGAGAGAGTTATGGCGGAAGGTCCAAAGTAACATTTCAAAAGGTCAAATTAAATATAAGTTCTTTGCAGACAAAAAGCGGTCCATGGGGCCAGTGTTCTGGGTTGGGGATAATGTATGGTTGTCTACTAAGAACATAAGGGTCAAGATCCCCTCTGCGAAACTTGGACCTAAATTTATTGGTCCTTATGAAATTATGGAAGCAGATAACCCAGTGGACTTTTGGTTGCGTCTCCCGTAGTCTCTGCGGATCCCCAATGTTTTCCATAGGGTTCTTTTGAAACCATGGGGGTCCGGTGGGGAAGGATTGGTGTCTTCCCCACCACCGGTTTTTGTTGATGGACAGTCTGAGTACAAGGTGGAACAAATTGTTGACTCTAGGATGGTCCGTAGTGCTCTTCAGTACCTTGTACATTGGAAGGGCTATGGTCAGGAGGATTGGTCATGGGTTCCTGCCCGATCGTTTCATGCGGATTGGCTGGTCTGGGCCTTTCATGTCAGGTATCCTGGGAAACCTGGGAGTCCGGTGGCCCCCCGTTGTGAGGGGGGTACTGTCATGATTCAGGACGGGGTTTTGTCTTTACCCCATCCTGGTCAGACAGGGGTTAATTCTATTTTCCTCTCTCTGGGGTGAGGGCGGCTATTCAGTTCCCATTTGACCGATGTCTGGTGTTGGTGATAGTTTCCAGTCCCTCAGCCTGAGCAGCTGACCTAGGTTACTCTGTCAGTAATCATGTTTCTCTGTATGCTTGCCCACTGTTGTGTGTATGTCCCAACTTGCTCCCTGACCTGTGTTTCCGTCCTCCGTTTTGGTATCGTTTAGTTTGCTTCTGTTTTCTGACCTCCTGGCTTGTTTCTGATGACTCTTTCGGCTTCTCCCTCTGGTACCGCGCTCCCATCTGGTTCTTACCTGTTGGCTTGCTTCTGACCACGTGTTTGCTTAGACCTCTGGTGCTACGTTTGACCGCTTGTTGTTGACTTGGCTAGTTTGATGATTCTGCTGCCACCTGGTGGTAGTCATGCTGCTGCCTTGCAGGTCTGCCTTGGGAGTGTTCAGTCTTTCCTCCACTCTATTGCCATCTGGTGGAGCTTGCACAGACCTGCTTTGCAACTGCATGACAACATTAATGTGAAAAAAATGACTTTTTTTAATTTACCAAATGGCTGCAATGAAACAAAGAGTGAAAAATCTAAAGAGGTCTGAATACTTTCCGTACCCACTGTAAGTAAGGTTTTCTTACTAATGAAAATGTGCTTCTCAGGCACATTTTTCCCTAACACATATTCTCTCTCTTGTTCAGATTATCTGCTGAAATGGACAGGAAAATGTATGATTTGTCAAAACCCCTTCTTGTTGAAGTCAAAATGCTGTTGGTGATGATGATGATGATGCACACTGCATGAGGATTTAGGAGAAAAAAGTGAGATTGATTCTAATGATGAGGTGGAAGTATGTGAAATTGTTTCTGAAACAGCAAGATGGTGAGAATGAAGAAGATATAGAAATATATTATATGGGAAGAGATAAAAAAAAGAAATGGAGCAATAAGCCACCCATGCAATCTAAACGTAGGGAACCTCAAAACATTCTCACTCACCTTTCTGCAGTTAAAGGAACAGCAAGGAATGATATAATTGCAACTGAATGCTGGAATAGTTTATTCACAGAAGACATTCTGGACTCTATTGTCACAGACATTTTAATGGACATGTTCATCTGCAACAGAATCATCAAGCCCACAGCTGAAATAGAACTGAGGGCTGTTTTGGATTGTTATACCGTGCAGGAGCTAATAGGGCAAATCACCAAAGTTTGGAGGAACTTTGGGGTATAGATGGTGATGGAATAGAAAAATTTGGCCTTGATATGTGTTTAAAAAGATTCAAGATTCTAATTTGTTGCCTTCGGTTTGACGACAGAACTACCCGAACCTAACGCTAAACATATGACCGGCTTGCTCCGATTTGTGATTTATTCCAAAAATTTGTTGAAAACTGTAAGAAAAGCTATTTCCCTGGGGAGAATGTCACTATTGATGAAATGCTCCCTGGTTTTTGTGGCAGATGTGCATTTTATCAATACATTCCAGCAAAGCCTAGCAAATACGGAATTAAAATTTATGCCCTTGTTGATGCCAGGAAGACCTACACATACAACCTTGAAATTTATGCAGGAAAACAGCCAGAAAGTCCACACCATGTCAGCAACAAACCCAGTGATGTTGTGAAAAGAATGGTTGAGCCCCTATTTGGATCGGGTGGCGATATAACAACTGACAATTGATTTTCAAATTGTGATTTGATTGATTATCTGAAAATGCAGTATCTTTCATATGTAGGTACTGTAAGAAAAAAATAAAAAAGAATTACCTACACAGTTTGTAAGTGTGAAAGGGAGAAAACAGTACAGCAGTATGTTTGCATTCAATAATGGAAAGGTTTTAGTTTCCTATGTACCTCTTGAAAAGAAAAATATAATTCTTGTCTTTACGCTTCATGATGATGATGCCATCGATCCTGGGTCTGAAGCACAAAAAAAAATGGAAATAATTACATTTTATAATACAACTAAAGGGGGTGTTGATACAGCTGATTAGATGTGCTCAACTTTCAGCATCAGCAGAAACTCCAGGCGCTGGCTAATGGTCATATTTTTCACTATTTCAAATTTGGGTGGTATAAATTTGTAAAGGGCATACAAGGACTGGTTTGTGCCTCTCTCCCCTCACCCATGTTTCTATGTCCCTGAGAAGCTGGTACTTTTCCCATGTCCTATAATGCTGCTAGATTGTGTTTGTCCGATGTATGGTATGTGTATTGTAATATTGCTATACTGTGTAATGTATACATTACCAAAAAATGTCCAGTAGTGGAAAGGCCACCTTCAATCAGTATAATCAACTCATATATGCCAGATAGATAACTGGCAAAACACAAAGGCTACGGCACAGAAAGATAAAATATATATATTTTTATTAACAAAATTCATATTTTAAAAAAATCACATAAAAAACAAGACATTTATTATTTCCAATTTTTTGAAACTTCCTTGTCTTGTTTTTTATGTGAGTTTTTATAATATGAATTTTGTTAATAAAAATATATATATTTTATCTTTCTGTGCCGTAGCCTTTGTGTTTTGCCAGTTATCTATCTGGCATATATGAGTTGATTATACTGTGTAATGTGTTGCAAATATATATATATAGATATTCAGATTAGCCCACTAGAGTGGGCACAAGAGAATAGAGTAAGTGAGGAATTAGTCAGGGAAGGCTGGGAGCCAGGACAGGACATTTGTGTCCCGTAACGTTCAAGCTGGGGAGCCCAACTGTCCAGGGCCTATGGGCTGATAGTCACATGGTGGAGGAGGATTACAGGGCAGCATCAAAATGTTAGCAGCTAATTTTGTGGGAACTAAATGTCCGGGGCGAAACGGACAGTGAACACTGAAGCGAGTTAGGATGGCCAGTCAGGAAGATGTGGTACTGAAGGCGACGGTACGACCCTGCCATATTCCTGAAGAAGTGAGGGACAGTACAGGAAACGAAAGATTGATGATCTGTAAGGAACCTTGTGCTGTTTCTGTGACTGAACTGGATGGACTGAGTAAAGTTGTTTTGTTGAAACTGGAATTGGACTCTGCCTGTCATTACCTAGTGCTTAAAGGAAAGTACCCCCAGCAGACCGAGAAGGACCCTAATGTTCAAGTAAATGGACCACCAAGTGTACCTCAGAAGGGACAATATGTTTATGAGACGGAGAGCCAGGGTGTGCCAGTACTGCCACCCTATGCCACTACTACCCCCTGGCCTCCGTTTCAAATTCACAAGTGATTTACCTTGAAAACCAGCTTGAACCACTCCGTAGAAGAGCCTATCTGAAAAATTGGCCGATAAACTAGTGATTAGAGAGCTATGCAGGAGAAGTATGAAAACTATCAGTATCGGTATCCCCTCTAGACTTCAAATTTGGCTCAAAAGATGATAGTGAAAATCCACCATATTGTAAAAGCTAACAAACAGACAACAAACAGACAAAACATGGGTCCAAGTGCACTGAAACAAGAAAAAACATAGGCTATTTTCTTTCATGAGAAAAACCACTGTAGCGGGAAACTGGCCTATGTGTTAGCCTACATATGTTCACAAGTCAAAGATTTCTTGTAAAATCATCCGCACAGAAATATTCCACAATGTGTAAATGAGATTTTTTGAACTCTCTACTTGTGTTCACACAAAATAATTACGAATATATGTACATTTTTGGTCTAAGCCACGAATCTAAAATCGCCAGTAGATGGCTATTTACTGCCGTTGTACTTAATTGGTTTACTGACCTAATATTGTATTATTATACTGTTTGCTCTGCTGTATTATTGGGTATTGTGGGCGTATTCTTTTAGATGGCACCTTTGTTTGCCATCTAACAAAATTTCCACAGAGAGGTGAATTGAATTTATTGGTCGTGAACTCGCAGAACCCTTTCAGACGGCACCGTGAGCAGGAGAACTTCCTCATGCTCGAGTGCTGTCAGATAAGTAATAGGAGTTCGCAGAGAAAGGCCGGCGTCACACTAGCGAGTTTTACGGACGTATGAGCGCATAAAATACATCCGTAAAACACGCATTACACACGTCCCAATTATTCTCTATGCCCCTGCTCCTATCTGCCGTATTTTCCTGATCTGTATTATACGGCTTGCTACGGCCGTAGAAAATCGCAGCATGCTGCGTTTGTCACCGTATTGCGCAAAAAAAAGCCAATGAAAGTCTATGGAAGCCCCAAAAATACGGATTACACACGGACCAGCAGTGTGACTTGCGAGAAATACGCAGCGGTGTTAGAGAGAAAAGCCGGCAATTCAGTGCAGTGTACAGTAAAATCACACTGACAGCTTACAGTAGAATAGGTAGAATAAATGTGTACACATAGAATAGGTATATATATATATATATATATATACAGTGGGGCAAAAAAGTATTTAGTCAGTCAGCAATAGTGCAAGTTCCACCACTTAAAAAGATGAGAGGCGTCTGTAATTTACATCATAGGTAGACCTCAACTATGGGAGACAAACTGAGAAAAAAAAATCCAGAAAATCACATTGTCTGTTTTTTTAACAATTTATTTGCATATTATGGTGGAAAATAAGTATTTGGTCAGAAACAAACAATCAAGATTTCTGGCTCTCACAGACCTGTAACTTCTTCTTTAAGAGTCTCCTCTTTCCTCCACTCATTACCTGTAGTAATGGCACCTGTTTAAACTTGTTATCAGTATAAAAAGACACCTGTGCACACCCTCAAACAGTCTGACTCCAAACTCCACTATGGTGAAGACCAAAGAGCTGTCAAAGGACACCAGAAACAAAATTGTAGCCCTGCACCAGGCTGGGAAGACTGAATCTGCAATAGCCAACCAGCTTGGAGTGAAGAAATCAACAGTGGGAGCAATAATTAGAAAATGGAAGACATACAAGACCACTGATAATCTCCCTCGATCTGGGGCTCCACGCAAAATCCCACCCCGTGGGGTCAGAATGATCACAAGAATGGTGAGCAAAAATACCAGAACCACGCGGGGGGACCTAGTGAATGAACTGCAGAGAGCTGGGACCAATGTAACAAGGCCTACCATAAGTAACACACTATGCCACCATGGACTCAGATCCTGCAGTGCCAGACGTGTCCCACTGCTTAAGCCAGTACATGTCCGGGCCCGTCTGAAGTTTGCTAGAGAGCATTTGGATGATCCAGAGGAGTTTTGGGAGAATGTCCTATGGTCTGATGAAACCAAACTGGAACTGTTTGGTAGAAACACAACTTGTCGTGTTTGGAGGAAAAAGAATACTGAGTTGCATCCATCAAACACCATACCTACTGTAAGGCATGGTGGTGGAAACATCATGCTTTGGGGCTGTTTCTCTGCAAAGGGGCCAGGACGACTGATCCGGGTACATGAAAGAATGAATGGGGCCATGTATCGTGAGATTTTGAGTGCAAACCTCCTTCCATCAGCAAGGCCATTGAAGATGAAACGTGGCTGGGTCTTTCAACATGACAATGATCCAAAGCACACCGCCAGGGCAACGAAGGAGTGGCTTCGTAAGAAGCATTTCAAGGTCCTGGAGTGGCCTAGCCAGTCTCCAGATCTCAACCCTATAGAAAACCTTTGGAGGGAGTTGAAAGTCCGTGTTGCCAAGCGAAAAGCCAAAAACATCACTGCTCTAGAGGAGATCTGCATGGAGGAAAGGGCCAACATACCAATAACAGTGTGTGGCAACCTTGTGAAGACTTACAGAAAACGTTTGACCTCTGTCATTGCCAACAAAGGATATATTACAAAGTATTGAGATGAAATTTTGTTTCTGACCAAATACTTATTTTCCACCATAATATGCAAATAAATTGATAAAAAAACAGACAATGTGATTTTCTGGATTTTTTTTTCTCAGTTTGTCTCCCATAGTTGAGGTCTACCTATGATGTAAATTACAGACGCCTCTCATCTTTTTAAGTGGTGGAACTTGCACTATTGCTGACTGACTAAATACTTTTTTGCCCCACTGTATGTCAGTGAGACACATATATGTATATATATTATTACTTCATACAGCGCTAGATAGCTTTAAAGCCGGTAATTCAATTACCGGCTTTTGCTATCTCCTTCCTAAACCCGACATGATATGAGACCTGGTTTACATACAGTAAACCATCTCATATCACCTTTTTTTTGCATATTCCACACTACTAATGTTAGTAGTGTGTATGTGCAAAATTTGGCCGTTCTAGCTATTAAATTAAAGGGTTAAATGGCGGAAAAAATTGGCGTGGGCTCCCGCGCAATTTTCTCCGCCAGAGTGGTAAAGCCAGTGACTGAGGGCACTGGCTGCAAAATGTTTTAACCCCTTCAGATGGATTTACATCGTGGGACCTTACAGATCTTCGGAAGGTATGTATATTGTTGGTTTATTATTTTTTCTTTGTTACTGAGCGAGGCTCTTCAGAAGGATTGAGCGTAGAATAAATTATTACAACCTTTGTTTTTATTTCAATAAAATAATTTTTAATAATGTGTGTGTTTTTTTTAACCCTTTACTAGTATTGGATTAATAATGGATAGGTGTCATAATTGACGCCTCTCCATTATTAATTTGGCTTAATGTCACCTTACAATAGCAAGGTGGCATTAACCCTTCATTACCCCATATCCCACTGCTACACGGGAATGGGAAGAGAGTGGCCAAGTGCCAGAATAGGCGCATGTTCCAGATGTGCCTTTTCTGGGGTGGCTGGGGGCAGGTGTTTTTAGCCAGGGGGGGGGGGGCAATAACCATGGACCCTCTCCAGGCTATTAATATCTGCCCTCAGTCACTGGCTTTACTACTCTGGCGGAGAAAATTGCGCGGGAGCCCACACCAATTTTTTCCGCCATTTAACCCTTTAATTTAATAGCTAGAACGGCCAAATTTTGCATATACACACTACTAACATTAGTAGTGTGGAATATGCAAAAAAAATGGTGATATGAGATGGCTTACTGTATGTAAACCAGGTCTCATATCATGTTGGGTTTTAGGAAGGAGATAGCAAAAGCCGGCAATTGAATTACCGGCTTTAAAGCTATCTAGCGCTGTATGAAGTAATAATATATATACATATATGTGTCTACTGACATATATATATATATATATATATATATATATATATAGACAGTATATATGTTTTTTTTTTACACATGGATCCCTTGTATAGCCGTATGTCGGTTTTGCAAGCCTGTGAGAAAAACACACAGTACGGACGCCATACGGATTACATACGGAGGATGCCATGCGCAAAAAACGCTGAAACACCCTGCCTACGGAGGAGCTACGGACCACTATTTTGGGGAATTTTCAGCGTATTACGGACCGTATTGTCTTACGCTGAGTGTGACGCCGGACAAACACTGAGCACACGGTGCTCAGTGTGTCGGCTGGATGACAGGCTGCATGGTTACATCATGCAACTATGCAGCCTGCCATCTAGATGTAGCAGAGCTGGACCCGTCGTGGGACAAATGGATTAGCAGCATCTCTGCGGAAAGGTGAGCAATATTGTTGTTTGTTTTTTTAACTCTTTTGCAGATGACGAGGGCATTGGGGAATGGGCGAGGTCGTAAGTAAGGTTTAATAAAGGTTATTGGGGGGCTCCCTCCCTCTGCATGTGTGGCACCCCTAGGGGTATTTGCCACAAAAATAGTTACTGACAGTAAGTACAAATACTAAAATAGCAAGACTGCACTACCACCTCCGGCCAGAAGGGGGAGCTCCAGAGACTCCCCTTGATCCATTCTGGTCTGAGAGAAGAAATGGCAGTTGGGCCAAGGAGCTGATAGTGAGAGGTCATACAGTTGAATCTCTAACAGCCCTGTGACTGTTACCAGGCCTAAATCACCGGCCTGAGGAGAAGAGGGATAGAGAAAAAGGACATTGTGAGAACCGGGTAGCATTAATCACTACCCAGAACAGGCGCAAAGACGGATACCGGATCCGTGGCTGTATTCATTATATATAATACAGCAACCGGAAAAACGTGAGGTGATATCAGCTTCACTAGGGCCGGACGCAGCAACAGACACAGAGTTCAGCGGTACTCCCAGAGGGGGTAAACCGATAAAAGGACTCGGGTTGCCCGTCAAACCAGGACCCGGAGGGGACAGATTGGGCCGGCAGCCAGTTCACATACAGCAGCAGGGCCACACAGAAATTGCGCACAATAAGAGGCGAAGACCCCGGCAGGGTCAAAGTAACTCAGAGTTCCCATACAGACTCCGGTGACAGGACTGGTTGTAAATCCTTTTATGTTAAAGTAAACTGGTTAAACGTTTCAGTGCCTCAGTCTTTCATTTGGACAATAGCCATCTATCCAGGATTGGGATCATCACCGCTGGGAGAACCTGCTGCTGATCAAGTAAGTGCCTGTCCCCTCATGATACCCCTTACACTGTGCATTGCCTGAGGCCACAGCACCGGGTCAAGCCACCCGTGACATCCCCCTCAAGAGACAGACTCCATTGGTCCGGTGCTGGGTATCCCGGTCTCCTGGGCGTCACAATTGGCGTCACGAACAGGATCTAGCCAGCCCGTATACCGGGTATTGTGTGCCGTGATTGGAGCCCAAAACTGTGAAAACTGGGATGAAAAATCTTGAAAATTGACTTTATTAAAGAAAAATCCATTCCCCATTGAAAACTATTGAAAGTGACTTTTTCCCATTGGTTATAATGGAGTAAAGATGGCCGCCATCCCCTGAGGTAATCACTTCATAACCGTTAGGCACGAGACTGTTAATTGAGCTACGCCATCACCTGAGCCCCAGTCTAACTGAAAAACTTCAGAATCCGCCATTACAGAGCGCGGTGGGTGGGAGCAGCAGGGGGCGTGTCATTGTGGGTGGCACCAAGCTGAGCGCTCTGACGTCAGAGCAAGGGGAAAATCGATCCTGCTGCACAGCGGAACGAATCTACACTATCCCGACGGAAGCGGAGGACCGGAAGGGTCCGGATTAACTAAGGGGGCACAGTATGTCGCAGCACGGAGACGCCGCAGCACTCGGCAACGCTAATGCAGCTGAAAGACAGAGTGTCAATAGAGAGTCCGGCAGCGCAGCGGTGCAAGGAGTGGCGCCCATCATGCCGATGCTGATGCCATATACCCCGGGTGGCCCATGGCTTCCAATGTATGAAGGTGAGCCTAATACCCTTGACGATTTCAGAGAAAAGATGCTGGCCCATTTTGACATGTTCCCTGTGGGTGAAGTTCAGCGTGTTAGTCTCCTGATGATGCAGTTAAGTGGCCATGCTAAGCGAGAAGTCACAGCATGGGCAGCTGATCTAAAAGGCACTGTTGAACGCATATTTGCTGGATTAAAAGCTACATTTGAAACCACGGCCAGCAGCAAAGCTAAAATACGATTCTTTAGTTGCAAACAAAAAGCTAATGAGGGCGTGAGAGACTTTGCCTTAAACCTGCAGGAAGCCCTTAAATCACTTACACTGGCTGAACCCATTTTTAACACCGGAGCGGATAAACTGCTAAGAGATCAATTTATTGAGGGACTCTACACCCCTTCTCACCGGGGGCATGTGAGCATGCTTGTTTTTAAGAACCCTGAATTGACATTTGCCCAATTAAAGGAGAGCGCTATACGTCTCCAGCTGGCAGAGGCACCTCGGGATCAGGATCCTGCGCAACCCATGGCAGAGGCACCTCAACAACAGGGAGTGCCAGTGACATCAGCTATGTCTGGGGCCATTGCTAAGCCCCTGGGGCCCAGTACTAATGAGGCTCTTCAACAAAAGCTTGACTCTTTAGCTGATGTTGTTGCTTCAATGGCTAAAACCATGCAGGAGATGAGAGGACACAAGATGGAGTTGGCAAACTGTAGAGAGGATGTTCCATGGATGAGACCCCGGAGATACCCGACATGGAGAGGACGACCACGCGACCGCTACCAACCGGATGGACAGCCCATTTGCCGCCGTTGCCAGCAGCCGGGCCACTTTGCACGAGATTGTGATTTAAACGGGAATCCCCTGGGAATGCGGGCCGCTTCGCAGGAATGAACTTTCAAGGCCCAACACCCTGGCACGACAGGTACATCGGAGGACGACCCATTATCCCTATCGTGCTGGACGGAATTCCCCTCAACGCTTTGCTGGACACAGGTTCCCAGATTTCATCTATACCGTATATCCTTTATAAGAGGTACTGGGCTGATGCAGATATTGATAAAGGGCCCTCTGATGTTGAACTAGATATATGGGCCAGTAATGGTAAGTTGGTACCGAAACTAGGATTCAGGGAGATGACCATAAAGATTGGTAAAGTAGAACTGAAGAAACAGGGTATAATTGTTGTTGATGTTGACCGGCGGAACTGTGAACCAACTGTATTGATAGGAATGAATGTGTTAGAGAACTGCTTTTCCGAAGTCATTTCTGTCTTACAGCAAATTGCTGAAACTGCCCAATCCTGCCAGCAGAGAGTTCTCCGGAGGGAAATAAAAGTATTGATGTTAAGGCAACAGGTAGAAGTTGCAGGTGGAGAAATCGGCAGTGTGAGGGTAAGTGATCCAACGTCTATTGTAATCCCACCAAAAACAGAAATGCTGGTATGGTGTAGAGCAGCCATTGGTACTAAGGGACGAGATTATCAAGCCTTAATAGAACCAGTGTACACCGACAGCAGGCCCACTATACTCACAGCACGAGGGATAGTCGAGGTACACCGGGGACGAGTGCCGGTACGACTTTTGAACTGTGGAGAGGAAGAGGTCACTTTGCCAAGGTATGCTACAATGGCAAAGCTATATACTGTTGACAACAATGCCATCACAACCATTGAGCCCTTAGAACCAACCTGTCAGGTGGAAGGCAATGGCTCAGATGGAGAAATGGAGGATTGGTGCCAACAGCTACACGTGGGCATAAATTCAACACCTACCCATCAAAAACAAGGGGTGTATAGGCTAGTGACGGAATATGAACAAGTCTTCAGTAAACACCCATTGGACTTCGGACGGATAGAAGGGGTAGAACACACAATCCCCACAGGTGACCATCCCCCAATAAAAGAAAGATATAGACCCATACCGCCCGCTCACTATCAATGTGCAAAAGATATGCTGAGGGAAATGAAACAGGCCGGGGTAATAAGAGACAGCTGTAGCCCCTGGGCGGCCCCTCTAGTGATTGTCAAAAAAAAGGACGGAACCATGAGAATGTGCGTAGACTACCGGAAGATTAATAACATCACCCATAAAGACGCCTACCCCTTGCCTAGGATAGAAGAGTCCTTAACTGCTTTGAAATCTGCTAATTATTTTTCCACCTTAGACTTAACAAGCGGGTATTGGCAAGTCCCTGTGGCTGAGAGAGATAAGGAAAAGACGGCATTCACCACACCAATGGGTCTATGTGAATTTAATCGCATGCCGTTCGGACTCTGCAACGCATCCGGTACCTTCCAGCGGCTGATGGAATGCTGCCTCGGACACAAGAACTTCGAGACCGTCCTCCTGTACCTAGATGATGTGATCGTCTACTCAAAGACTTACGAACAACACTTAATAGACCTGGCAGAAGTGTTCGAAGCCTTATCCAGGTATGGCATGAAAGTCAAGCCATCCAAATGTCACCTTCTCAAGCCAAAGGTACAGTACCTGGGACACATCGTGAGTTCGGAGGGAGTAGCACCAGATCCCGAGAAAATAAGCGCCATAAGGGATTGGCCAAGACCTACCAGCGCAAAAGAAGTGAGACAATTCCTGGGATTGGTGGGTTACTATCGCAGATTTATAAAAGGATTTACCAAGTTGGCAGCACCCTTGCAAGACACCTTGGTAGGGCAGACGAAGAAACCTTCAAACCGAAACCCTCCTTTTCAGTGGAACGACGAAAGGGAAGACTCCTTTGAACAACTAAAGAAGGCACTAACCGGAGAAGAGGTTCTGGCATACCCAGATTACCATAAACCTTTCATCCTCTACACCGATGCCAGTAATGTGGGACTAGGAGCGGTGCTGTCACAAAAGCAAGAAGGTCGGGAGAAAGTCATCGCCTTTGCAAGTAGAAAGCTCCGGCCTACTGAAAGAAATTCAGAAAATTACAGCTCCTTCAAATTGGAACTACTGGCAGTAGTTTGGGCTGTGACGGAGCGTTTCAAACACTATCTGGCCGCTGCAGAATTTATTGTCTATACTGACAACAATCCATTGACCCACCTGGACACAGCCAAATTAGGTGCGTTAGAACAGCGATGGATAGCCCGGTTATCTAATTACAACTTCATAATCAAGTATCGAGCAGGTCGCAAGAATGGAAATGCCGATGCCCTATCCCGGATGCCACACTTGAGAGATGTAGAAGAGGAAACGGGGGAGCTTGAAGAAATTGAACTACCAGCCTTCCATCGTCCCAAGGCAAAACATCATCAGTCAAGTACCTATCAGAAACAACAAGAGGTGAATTTTAATCCGTTAGCACACCATAGATGGGCTGACACCCAAGACAGCAATCCGGCTGTGAAGTTGGTGAAGGAACTGTTGACTGAGCAAAGTGCATATCCCTATGAGGATGCCCCAGAAGAGACGCATCAACTCTGGAAAGAGAGAGGCAAAATGTTCCTGTATCAAGGGAAGCTCTGTAGAAGATACACCAATCCGAAAACACATGAATTGGTTTGGCAGATTATTGTGCCTAAACAAGATGTGAAGATGGTCCTCGAAGCTTACCATAATGGTGCTGGTCACTTCGGTTGGAAAAAGTTAGAAGTACTTCTAAGAGAAAGATTTTATTGGGTCGGGATGAGAAAATCAATCGAACAGTGGTGCAGAAATTGTGGCCCGTGTAACCTCAGAAGAAACGATCAAAAGAACCAAAGAGCACCACTGCAGCCCATAATCACCAAACAACCACTTGAACTTGTAGCCATGGACCACGTGAAGTTGACACCAAGCCGGTCCGGCTATGTCTATGCCTTGACCATCGTGGACCATTATTCACGTTTCTTGGTAGTAGTACCCGTAAAAGATCTGACAGCAAAAACAGCAGCCAAAGCGTTCCAAACGTACTTTTGTAGACCCCATGGATATCCGGAACAGGTTCTCACCGACCAAGGTACAGCCTTTGAATCAGAGATCTTCAGAGAATTCTGTAATATGTATGGTTGCAAAAAGATCCGGACGACGGCCTATCATCCACAAACAAACGGCTTATGCGAGAAGATGAACCATATTGTAATAGACCTACTAAAGACTTTACCTGAGACAGAAAGGAATCAATGGCCAGAGAAATTGCCTGACTTGGTGGATCTGTATAATCATGTCCCGGTGAGCTCCACCAACTGCACCCCAGCTTACCTTATGCGTGCAAGACCCGGCCAATTACCAATCGATCTAGAAATGGGAATTCTGAAACCAGACGCAGAAGTTCAAGACTCCAATTGGGATATCATACGGCAAAAGCAGTATCGCCAAGTGCAAGAGAGTGTGGAAAGAAGCCTTCAGCAAACTAGAGAAAGACAAGAGCGAACTTTCAACCAGAATGCTCTAGCGACCCCATTAAGACCGGGTGACCAAGTGCTCAAGAGAAATCGTCGAACCAATAAACTGGACAATCAGTGGGAAGCCGTACCCTACACAGTTTTACCAACAAGAGTGGATAATCCTAAAATGTGTCTCATTAGCAAAAACGGAGGCTTAACATCTGTACTAGTGTCAAGAGACAATCTTAAATTATATCCGGAAGCATTGAAAGAGCCAGACGTTGTCCAGCCAGAACCAGAAGTTATTCAACCCATACAGGTTCAACCAGTAAAGGAAAAAGAAGAGGAAGTGTATCACACCTGTATAGGAGACTTTCCCAAAACCCTACTAACATACCATGGTGCAGTAGTGGTTCCTATGGTGGCCTTTTACCCAACACCGAACCCAATACCAGAAGTCCCAAGACAGGAAGAGGCTGACCCCGTACTACAGGAGGTTCCAGGCCAGGAAGAACAGATTCCTGGTCAGAGTAATCCCATTCACGGTGGACTTGCCAACTCCATAGTCGTGGAATTATCTTTAGCAGAGCGGGCAGATACTACATCCGCAGTAGACAGTAGTACACCACATGAAGAGATACCGCTATTACGTAGATCACAGCGTAGTACCCAGGGTCAATTACCGGCCAGGTATGCAGATTAACAATTATAAAACTATAGTCATTGTTATCATTCTGCAACGTTTAAGCCCAGTACCTACAGAGACTTGTCTGTATGAACTTCTTGCATATTCTTGAACTTGTTATCAGCCCGGAGGCACTAAATCAAAGCTCCGGAAAGACTGCTTTTTGAACTTTGCTTTTTGCTCTTTTTGAACTTTCTTTAGACTTTATATTGACAACTTCGTTGGAAAAATGGAACTAAATTCCTGGACACAAAGTGCAGTGCCTTTCCTAGTACCTTCAAGGATAGGACTGTATTAATGGACGCTATTTGAAGTGACTTTTTACAGAACTCTATTTTTGTTTCCTTGAGTGGTTTTTGTAACTTTTCATTTTTAATACTCTGTACATATTAATTGTTATTTCAAAATGTTATCGTCCCACAGTCCCGGAGTACTGTTCTTAACTAAGGGGGAATGTGGCACCCCTAGGGGTATTTGCCACAAAAATAGTTACTGACAGTAAGTACAAATACTAAAATAGCAAGACTGCACTACCACCTCCGGCCAGAAGGGGGAGCTCCAGAGACTCCCCTTGATCCATTCTGGTCTGAGAGAAGAAATGGCAGTTGGGCCAAGGAGCTGATAGTGAGAGGTCATACAGTTGAATCTCTAACAGCCCTGTGACTGTTACCAGGCCTAAATCACCGGCCTGAGGAGAAGAGGGATAGAGAAAAAGGACATTGTGAGAACCGGGTAGCATTAATCACTACCCAGAACAGGCGCAAAGACGGATACCGGATCCGTGGCTGTATTCATTATATATAATACAGCAACCGGAAAAACGTGAGGTGATATCAGCTTCACTAGGGCCGGACGCAGCAACAGACACAGAGTTCAGCGGTACTCCCAGAGGGGGTAAACCGATAAAAGGACTCGGGTTGCCCGTCGAACCAGGACCCGGAGGGGACAGATTGGGCCGGCAGCCAGTTCACATACAGCAGCAGGGCCACACAGAAATTGCGCACAATAAGAGGCGAAGACCCCGGCAGGGTCAAAGTAACTCAGAGTTCCCATACAGACTCCGGTGACAGGACTGGTTGTAAATCCTTTTATGTTAAAGTAAACTGGTTAAACGTTTCAGTGCCTCAGTCTTTCATTTGAACAATAGCCATCTATCCAGGATTGGGATCATCACCGCTGGGAGAACCTGCTGCTGATCAAGTAAGTGCCTGTCCCCTCATGATACCCCTTACACTGTGCATTGCCTGAGGCCACAGCACCGGGTCAAGCCACCCGTGACATCCCCCTCAAGAGACAGACTCCATTGGTCCGGTGTTGGGTATCCCGGTCTCCTGGGCGTCACAATTGCCTGCTAAATGCTGCGATCGCAGTATTTAGGGGGTTAAAGGGCCAGGAGTTGTGCGGGAACCCCTCCTGCACTGAGTGTTCATTGTCAGCTGTAAGAATCAGTTTACACTCGGTGGTGATATCGCACTCTCACAGCTTCTGTGAGAGCAAAATTGCCTGGATGTATTCAGTATGTCCAAAGTTTATAAGTACCTGCCGACCATGACGTACACATTCTGAGTATTTGCAAAAGGGTATGTACCCATATGTGAGAAGAAAAGTTCTAATATCTGTACCGAAAAAGCGAACGAGTGCCATGCAAGTGTCTTGCGAGTGTCATGTGAGTACAATGCAATTTTTACACCTAGCATCCAATTTACATTCTAGTGCATTGCAATTGCTATCTGATTGCAATACGATTTTAACATGAGCTTTTACATACAGCAATTCTCTATGTCATTTACACATCGCTTTCAAAGGAAATATTCGTCAAAACACACACACATATATATGTGTTTAAAAAGTCAAATGGTGCTCCTTCCTTTCCGAGCCCTGCTGCGCTCCCCAGTAGTTTTCCACCACATATGTGGCATTAGCATAGTCAGGAGAAATTGGACAACAAAGGGTATGGTGAAATTTCTCCTGTTACCCTTGTGAAAATAAAGAATTGGGGCTAAAATAATTATTTTGTGGGTCTAATTTACAAAATTAAGTCACTTGTGGGGGGTTTCAACTGTTTAGGCACATCAGGGGCTCTGCAAACAGGACATGGAGTCCACTAATGATTCTATACAATTTTGCTTTCAAAAAGTCAAATGGCGCTCCTTCCCTTCCGAGCCCTGCCATGCGCCCAAACAATACTTTTCCCCTAACATGGGGTATTAGCGTACTCAAGAGAAATTGCACAATTTTTTGGGTCCCTTTTCTTTTGTTACTCTTGTGAAAATAAAAAAAATTGGGGCTAAAAGAACATTTTTGTGTAAAAATATATATATATATATATATATATATATATTTGTTGTTTTCACGGCTCCTCATAAATTTCTGTGAAGCATCTGGGGGTTCAAGGTGCTCACCACACATCTAGATAAGTTCCTTGATGAGTCTAGTGTCTAAAATTTGGGTCTAAAGTACAATGTTTGTGAAAAAAGTTAAATGTTCGTTTTTTCCTTCAAACATTCCATTCATTTCTGTGAATCCCCTGAAGGGTTAATAAACTTTTTGAATGTGGTTTTGAGCACCTTGAGGGATGCAGCTTTTAGAATTGTGCCACTTTTGGGAATTTTCGGTTATATAGGCCCCTTAAAGTCTCTTCAAATATGATGTGGACCTTAAAAAATAGTAATTTGTAAATTTTGTTGGAAAAATGAGAAATCGCTGGTCAACTTTTAACCCTTATAACTTCCTAACGAAACAAAATTATGTTTCAAAAATTGTGCTGGTGTAAAGTAGACATGTGGGAAATGCTATTTATTAACTATTTTGTTTGGCATAACTCTCTGATTTAAGGGCATAAAAATTAAAAGTATGAAAATTGCTACGTTTTCTAAATTTTGGACAAATTTCAGATTTCTTCACAAAGAAGCACAAAGAAATGTTGCCACTATCATGAAGTACAATATGCCATGAATAAACATACTTAGAATCAGTGGGATCCGTTGAAGTGTTCCAGAGTTATTACCTCATAAAGTGACACTGGTCAAAATGATAAAATTTGGCATTGTCATGATGGTGCAAACAGACTTGGGGGCTTAAAAGGGGTTAAATGATTATTTAAATTGTTTAAAAAAAATGAATTTTGATGGCATGTTACCTTTAACATATAGGTTGTGTAAATTTTGCTGAAAAAATTAAAATTGCTGATAAACATTTAATTCTTCTAACTTCCTTAATACTGATGTTGAATTAAAGTAAATATATGATAAATGTAATCTATTAATTATTTTAAGACTATCTGATTTAAGGTGAAAAAAATAAAATTTCAAACGTTTAGATTTTTTTTTTTATAAATTTTTCTAAATTTCCTCTCATTCCTGATATTTTCATGAATAAATACAAACGCTATCTACCTATATTTAACACAAACATAAAGTATAATATGTCATAAAAACAGTTTCATCATTACTTAGATATGTAGAAGCATTACCACATAAAGTGACACATGTCAGATTTGAAAAATTTGGCCTGGTCTGGAAGAAGAAAACAGGCTTTGGCAGCAACGGGTTAAACAAAGTCACTCTAGCAGAAGCATATGTCAAGCTTAACCTAGCTTAACCTAGTTTATTCATAAATACTTCAACTGCGCCAATTCGTAGCATTAAAACAACTACATACCGTATATACTCGAGTATAAGCCAACTCGAGTACAAGCCGACCCTCCTAACTTTGCCACAAAAAACTGGGAAAACTTAATGACTCGAGTATAAGCCTACGGTGGAAAATGCAGCAGCTACCGGTAAATATCAAAAGTTAAAAATAGATACCAATAAAAGTAAAATTATTTGAGACATCAGTAGGTTAAGTGTTTTTGAATATCCATATTGAATCAGGAGCCCCATATAATGCTCCATAAAGTTTATGATGGCCCCATAAGATGCTCCATATTAAAATATGCCCCATATAATCCTGCATAAAGGTTAATAATGGCCCCATAAGATGCTCCATAGACACATTTGCCCAATATAATGCTGCACAAATGGTGATTATGGCCCCATAAGATGCTCCATAAATATATTTGCCCCATACAGTGCTGCACAAACCTTGATTATGGCCCCATAAGATGCTCCATACAGACACTTGGCCCATATAGTACTGCACAAACGTTGATTATGGCCCCATAAGATGCTCTATACAGACACTTGCCCCATATAGTACTGCACAAACGTTGATTATGGCCCCTTAAGATGCTCCATACAGACACTTGCCCCATATAATGCTCCACAAACGTTACATATGGCCCCATAAGATGCTCCATAAAGATATTTGCGCCATATAGTGCTGCACAAATGTTGATTATGGCCCCATAGGATGCTCCATAAAGATATTTGCCCCAGATAATGCTGCACAAACGTTGATTATGGCCCCATAAGATGCTCCATACAGACTCTTGCCCCATATAGTACTGCACAAACATTGATTATGGTCCCTTAAGATGCTCCATACAGACACTTGCCCGATATAGTGCTGCAGAAACGTTGATTATGGCTTCATACAGACACTTGCCCCATATAGTGCTGCCCAAAAATGTTATGGCCCCATAAGATGCTCCATACAGACACTTGCCCCATTTGCTGTTGCTGCGATAAGAAAAAAAAATCACATACTCACCTTTCGTCGCTCAGGCCCCTGGCACTTTCAATATTCACCTGACTTCGTTCCGGTGCCGCTCCATCTTCAGCGTCTTCTGCACTGACGTTCAGGCAAAGGGCGCGCACTAACCACGTCATCGCGCCCTCTGACCTGAGCACCACTGCAGAAGACAATGAAGATGGAGTGGCGCCGGAATGGGGAGCAGGTGACTATCGCGCAGCGCTGCGCTTCCCTCCCCGTTTTACTCACCTGCTCCTTGTGCTGTGCAGTCCCTGGTTCCCCGGCGTCGCAGCTTCTTCCTGTAGTGAGCGGTCACCGTTACAGCTCATTACAGTAATGAATATGCGGCTCCACCCCTATGGGAGGTGGAGCCGCATATTCATTACTGTAATGAGCTTTACCGTGTGACCGCTCAGTACAGGAAGAAGCTGCGGCGTCGGGGAAGCAGGGACCTGCAGGGACCGTGCCAGGAGTAGGTGAGTATAATTAGACAGCCCCCGCTCCCCCTTCCCTGCCGACCCCTGGGTATGACTTGAGTATAAGCCGAGAGGGGGACTTTCAACCCCAAAAAATGGGCTGAAAATTCTCGGATTATACTCGAGTATATACGGTAACTAAATATTCCAGACAAGTAATTTCTTCTACTAGATCGCATAAAATATATCACTGCATTGTCCTTGAACCATTTTTCACTGGCTGTATACCAAATAGCACGTATTGGCTGAGCCAACACTATTTAACAGTGTGGTGATTTTGTACAGTGGACAGATGTCATGATATGGACTGTATTAAAAAAGCCAAAGCTGTAGTAACAGAATTATAGATTAGTTACTGATTTCCACTTTTTGCAGATGTAAGTGTAGCCAAATGTAAGGTCAAAGTAGGATTAAAGTAGATTTAGTGTTAAATTTCCAACATTTCAGAGTATTTTAATAAGAAAAATCCCTGGCCAAGGAAACAGAATGAAATTGTTCAGCAAGTATAATCAGGGCATTTAACTCTTTTCATGATCAGAGAAAACCAAATAGCTTCACGTGTAGCATACTTGATATATTTTCACTGCAATGTTTGTTGACTTTCATGTTATTATTAAAAAAAATCAATAATTCCTGTTTTTACAAAAAAATTACACAAAATACAACATAGTACCATGTACAAATATATAAAGCATGTTCTCATATTTGGTTTGGAACCCGTTAACATTATTTTATTGAAGGGTTATTGTCATCTTTTGTCTTTAGGCGTACATAGCTGCCAGTTTTCTGTTTGCCGGTGAGGATGCCTATGTTTTTCTCGATCAAGGATTTCTCCATGTAATGTGTCAAACTCATATTATTATTAAGATAACCTTAAAAATATTGTTATTCCCTATGTCAGGTGGACATCCTGCTACTACGGAGCCATAGTGACTGGCTCCATTAAGACCCTTCTCTCACCTTTGCTTTGACTCCTAAGTGCTAGCAAGAAAGCTTGCGAGAAACATCTGCTCATCTTTTTGGTTATTTAGAACTGACAAATAATTTTTGCTTATTGGTATACACACACACCCACATTCCCAAATTCACAAATTAGGGTTGAGTGAACATGCTCATTGATTCTTGTATATCACTCAAGTATCTGGGTGCTCGGATGTGCTCGGCACTTGATAAGCATTGGCTGGTGCTTGGACCTGAAGCTTGAATCCCTGCCCCCCAAATTTGGCAACTGTTACACAGCCAATAAGCATGCAGGGACTACCTACCAGTCACTGTAATGCCGTAGCCATCTTGGTAGTAGCATTACTGTGATTACCTCATCATAGGTTATAAAAGGATAGGCGCAGCCACGCTTGGCTCACTGATGCCATTGCACAGCTCATTGACAATTCTGATTGGAGGAAGAAAGCAGTGATCCAGGATTGTGTGTGCACAAGTTAACTTATCAGATTCCTCTAGTTTTAATACTGGTGCCGATGCTGAACCATCATAGTCATACAAACAGTCCTGCTAAGGGCTTAGGCTATGTGCACACGATCTGGATTTTGCTGCGGGTCCGCAGCGTTTCCACAGCTGCGGGTCCGCAGCAGTTTCCCATGAGTTTACATTACAATATAAACCTATGGGAAACAGAAAACGCTGTGCCTATGCTGCAGAAAAAAATGCACGGAAACGCAGCGGTTTACATTCCACAGTATGTCACTTCTTTCTGCGGATTCCGCAGCGGTTTTACACCTGCTCCAATAGAAAACCGCAGGTGTAAAACCGCAGTGAAAACAGCACAAAAACTGCGGTAAATCCACGGTAAATCTACAGCAAAAACGCAGCATTTTTGCCCTGCAGATTTATCAAATCCGCTGCGGAAAAATCCGCAGAGGAACATTCTACGTGTGCACATACCCTTATCCTGTGCTTTGCTGTTTGTATCAAAAACATTCTGCATTTAGCCTAGAAACAGTTGCAGGAGCAGGGAGAGTGGCAGAATACAGCCTCTAGTCAAGTCTTAGGGCTTTGCAGTCCGCTGCTAAATATATAGCTGTTGCACGTAACCACATTCTTTTTTTTTTGGGGGGGGGGGTGAAAAAAAATGTCTATATTGTCATCCATACAGTTTAACGTGGTTAGTGTTACATTAAAGTGGTATATTAAACTCCAAAAAAGGTTCACATTTTTTCTGGATTCCATCAGTCATCCATACAGTTTAACGTGGTTAGTGTTACATTACGGTGGTATATAAAACTCCTCAAAAAGTCCCAATATTTTTTCTGGACTTGTCAGATGAGACAAGGTGATTTTCTGGATTTGTTTTCTCATTTTGACTCTCATAGTTGTGGTCTACCTATGATGTCAATTACAGGCCTCTCTCATCTGACTAAATACTTTTTTCACCACTGTAAGTATTTGATCACCTACCAACCATTAAGAGTTCTGGCTCCTACAGACCAGTTAGACGCGCCTAATCAACTCATTACCTGCATTAAAGACAGCTGTGTTACATAGTCACCTATACAAAAGACTCCTGTCCGCAGACTTACGTAATCAGTCACACTCTAACCTCTACAACATGGTCAAGAACAAAGAGCTTTATAAGGATGTCAGGGACAAGATCATAGACCTGCACAAAGCTGGAATGGGCTACAAAACCATAAGTAAGACGTTGAGTGAGAAGGAGACAACTGTTGGTAACAATTGTAAAAAAATGCAAGAAATACAAAATGAATGTCAATCAACATCGATCTGGGGCACCATGTAAAGTCTCACTTCATGAGGTATCCTTGATCATGAGGAAGGTGAGAGATCAGCCTAAAACTACACGGGGAAACGTGTTAATGATCTCAATGCAGCTAGAACCACAGTCACCAAGAAAACCATCAGCAACACATTACGCCATAAAGGTTTAAAATCCTGCAGTGCCCACAAGGTCCCCCTACTCAAAAAGACACATGTGCAGGCCCATCTGAAGTTTGCCAATGAACACCTGGATGATTCTGTAAGTGATTGGGAGAAAGATCTGTGGTCAGATGAGACAAAAATTGAGCTCTTTGGCATTAACTCAACTCGCTGTGTTTGGAGGAAGAGAAATGCTACCTATGACCCAAAGAACACTGTCTCCACAGTCAAGCATGGAGGTGGAAACATTAAGTTTTGGGGGTGTTTCTCTGCTAAAGGCACAAGACTTCTTCACCGCATCAATGAGAGAATGCATGGAGCCATGTACCATAAAATCCTGAGTGACAACCTTCTTCCCTCTGCCAGGACATGAAAAATGGGTCATGACTGGGTCTTCCAGCAAGACAATGACCCAAAACATACAGCCATGGCAACAAAGGAGTGGCCTAAAAAGAAGCACATTAAGGTAATGGAGTGGCCTAGCCAGTCTCCCGACCTTAATCCCATAGAAAACTTATGGAGAGAGTTGAAGCTCTGAGTTGCCAAGTGACAGCTTCAGAATCTTAATGATTTAGAGATGATCTGCAAAGAGGAGTCCACCAAAATTCCTCCTGACGTGTGCAAACGTCATCATCAACTACAAAAAACGTCTGACTGCTGTGCTTGCTAAAAAGGGTTTTGCCACCAAGTATTAAGTTTTGTTTGCCTAAAAGCTCAAATTCTTATTTCTCACAGCAAAAAGCAAATACATTTTTATAATTTATACAATGTTATTTTCTGGATTTTATTTTTGATATTCTATCTCTCAATGTTAAAATTAACCTACCCTTAAAATTATTGATTGTTCATGTCTTTTTCTGTGGCCAAACTTACAAAATCAGCAAGGGATCAAATACTTTTCCCCCCACTATATAACCTTCACAAGTGCATTGTCTTTATGAACCTAGGAGTACCAATACATGACAGTTTGAACAGAATGTGTATGAGGCCTTACTTTATGTCTAATACAGTGTGTATCTGAGTTCCTTATTTTTGGCAGTTCTTGCTTCCTTCATAAATTACTCTGAAATTTAAAAAAAAATCTATTTTATTGTATTTAAATTATATATTTTGAAATCCTTTTTAAATTTTGCCTTATATACTAGTCATTATACAGGAAAAAATGTTTCTTAACATTTTTTTTTTCCTGTAAAATTCAATTTCTTGTCGGTTTGGAATGTTTAAATTGTCAGTCCTTAAAGTGGAGTAAAAGTATGACACCATTGTTCTCAGCAGCGATCTGGGAGTCAGAGATGCTTCCAGGGATCTTCCCCATGCTGTTCTCCTTCCATTCAGCACTTTTCCCATCCATTTGAACATTTTCACTACTCCCCCAGACCTCTTTTAGGGTTTTCCAGAAAAAAGCTCAGCTTTCCTATTGATTTTCCATTATACTAGCTATTCGAAATGAGCATTCGAGTATTAGAAATTGCTCGGTTCAAGCAACGATCACCAGAGCATTTTAGTGCTTGTTCATCTCTACCCACAACATATTTCGCAGTGTCACCCAATGTTCAATTGTTTGTTCTTTTTCTTATCTTTACCTGCAGAGTTTGTTATTTTAGGTATTTTACACTATATGGGGTCCATTTTCCTGTAGGAGGATAATACTATGTAAGATGTTTGAAGGCACAGAAATGCAAAAGAAATTGAGAGATTTGCGTTACAATGGAGAAAATAAGAAATAAGAGTAAAGCATGGTGTTAATCATCTTCTAAAAATCTTAAAATACCAAGTCATGTTATGTAACCTAGGACAGTAAAGTTCAAATACCCACAGGTTCTCTGTTATTCTCTGTTGTGGTGACATTACCAATAAAAATGATCTCTTGCTCTCTGGTAACTGGGAAAGGGGCTATCTGAAAACATCAAAGACTTTGACTGACTGTTCTAAGAAGACACTTACAAGCAGTCAGTACAACGAGCAAAGAAACAAAGGCCTCTCCATCCCACTGAGGTATCTTCTCGTTACATGTTTTACCCACTCTCTGAAATGAAACTTCTTTAATGGGAAGGACACATTGTGCCACAGTTGTGTCACCGAGGCTTTTTATGAAGCGGATATGGCCAGTTACAGCACCATAAATCAAGGCTAACCATACATGAGCAGCTGGCACATGTGCTAATAACTATAATTATTAATCATGTCAATTTCACACCCTTCAAGTTTAGGCGCAGTGCTTTCTCCAGGATGCACATCTCTGGCGCCTAGAGCTATTTACAGCATGAAAATATGAAATGTTAAAGGTCTTGAATAATTGTTGTATGACAGTATTAATCGGCGTACAATTGGGTTTGTGGAGCATTACTGGCTAACAAAAGTGGTGTCGTCATCTTCTAGAATATATCATTGTCACACTTCTCTATTGTAAATGTTCTGACTTACATATTTCTAAGATTCTAGCTGCTAGGACACCATTGTCCATGTTGATCTTTATGTGGGACATACATTTTGATGTATTCTGTATACTTTGAGGAAGATGTATTTATATATTTAATGCCAATAATGTATAGCTAGCTACATGTTATGATAAATGAGGAATGTTGTATTTTAAAGAACGTTAAAAGATGGACATTTATTCTTCACATAAAGATTGACCTATGCGGATGTTCTATTGCTAATTTTTTAACAGATCAAAGTCTACTATGAGAATTGCATATGTTAAATGTGGATTGGTCGAAGATTTGATGCATATTTTATTCTATGGACTTCGGATGGTGAAATCTTCTGAACAATGACAATATGATTTAATCCCAAACAATTTCTGTTCTAGTCATTTCTGCTGTGGAATGTTGTCAAGTCTGTGTTGAGATTTTATTTCTGTAATATACTAAAGATAATTAAAGTCCCAGAGGAGCATTGCATGGCTTCTTATGCTGACTTGGCTTCTCTCCACAAGGAGAAACTTTACCCCTTAGATCCTCTGTTAGAGGCTTCTCACCGAGCCAAATCAGATCTCCTGCTTTGCACTGATGAGGAGCAAATAGTCATGAATACAACACATATCTGAAAATGTAGCTTCCAGTTTGCCTTATCCTGAGTCATTTGGCAAGTCCCTTTAAAGGTGCTCTATTTTTTACACAAGTAAATCTTATTTCATTCTTTTTATTTACTCAGATTATCAAACTATTCATTACTAGCGACCATTACTCTATTGTTACAGTAATTGCCAATAGTCCAGAACGAGTGATTGCGCACCCTTCGGGCGTGCGCGGTGATTACGAACCACGCAATGGGGTGTGCCCATGCACCAGACTGGTGTATGTGCAGACTAACAGCAAACATAAATACCTGGGGTACCTCTCCTGTCACTCCTACCTTGTGTATGAAAAAGAGCTATAGTTAATACTGTTCGGGCAGAGCTATCTGATAGCGCTATCCATGAAGAAAGTGAACAGGTAGAGCTATCCCATAGCCCTATTCCTAAAGGAAATGAATGGGTAGAGCTATCCAATAGCACTATTCCTCAATGTTCCTGAGCATAAGCTATTTCACATGACTGAGCGCACTTGGGATCTGCCCCCAAGGCCCTGCCCATGCCCAATGTTTGGTTCGTAGACCGTGGCTAGGAGTTAGTCCCGCTTTTGTGTACAACATTTTTTGGCTTTTACAATTGTTAAAAAGCTTAATAAAATACTTCTTTGTACACACAGTTGACAGTAAACCATTTGTCAATGTTAGGAATAAGTTTACCTTGACACTGAGAGAGGCAAATAAATTCCTACAATATCCAAGGACTGTCCCTGAGATTTATTGATGGCCATTGCAAAAGCCAACATGACAGGAAACTGACACCGTCACATCTGGACTGGCAAGTTTTTATCTTTGGAAATCAGGTCAATTCTTGGAATAAGAACTGTCTGACCCTTTGCTTTTCCATTTAAAGCAAAGGCATGAATAGCGTTTGCTTTTAAGCTTTTCACATAAAGCCTTGTGCCATTACAAAGGCCACACTTTCTGTTAAAATTATGCAGGAGCATAATTACAGCTCTTGGTTTCAGCTTTAGTTCATGAGGAGGCATCCTAGTGGGATTCAAAGAGTTAGGAAACTCTACAGGGTAATCTGTGAGAATCACACCCTCCTCTTCAGCAATTGTGTAGACGGAGTGATATGTTGAGTGTTCACCTTGAAATTGACTAAGAATTTTGTAATTCAAGGCGTGAACGTCATCATTCAATGGCGTAAGAATTGCTTTATTGGCAATTGCTTCTCCCGTTGCATCGGTAATCTCAATTGAGTCGCCAAAAAAAGCTGTAATTATATCACCCTCTTCATTAAAAGAATTCGGGATTTCAATTGTGTCTTCTGGTAGACCATATACATTTGACAACTCTCCATACAACTTAGAGTTGTATTCAACTTCATCCTGAGACGTCCTCATATTCTGTTGTAACTGGAACAGTGAAAACTGATTCCAGGATTTTGAGTATTTAATGGTGGACTGTACAATTTGGGCTTTTTTTTTTCCACCTTCCACTATTGGTAGGGTTTGATGAAAGTCACCACCATTTATGAAAACTTTTCCACCAAATGGTCTTTTTTTTCCACATATGTCTTGGAACAAATTATCCACAGCGTTCATATTAAAACAGGGATTCATTGTTAATTCGTCCCAAATAACGACAGATGACTCCCTAAGCTCCTTTGCTTGAAGTGAGGTTGGCTTAATTTTTGACACTGTAGTCTCATTTGTTGTAATTCCAAGGCCCAACTTGGAATGGTAGGTGCTACCGTTTTGTAGTAATGTAGCCGCGAATCCAGTGGAGGCTACTGAGCAAATAGACTTATTTTCTGCTTGTAGTGTCTTGTGCAAGTAGTTGTAAAAAAAATGTCTTCCCACTGCCTCCTGGGCTGTCCAGAAAAAAACAGTGTGAGCTAATGTTGTCTGGCTATGATGCAGCATTGACTGCTTGCATAATTGCATGGAAAGCTGATTTCTGAGCTTCATTAAGCATAGCTTTCAATTGCTCAGCCTCTTGCTTTATTACAGAATAATTCAGTTGGTCTAATATTTCATCTGGAACATTTACTGGAGTTGGCAATCTGTAGTCAGCACAGGACTTTGTATTGCTTAAGAGCACTTCATTAATATCACGAAGAGCCAGTTGCTCAACAATTTCAGGAGTATACCGCCTGGTGTAATCCTCCATAAATTTGGTTTTATATTTTTACCATAATGCCAATGGTTTAGCTGGTTCCCTATATACACAAATTATAGCAAATAATTTGCGAAGTTGGTAGGGCATTTGGAAAGAGATTGCATCTGTTATACCGTCTTCCCATTGGTAATCGTCTTCCAAAAGATGAAGATCAATGCACGCATTTTTATACATGTCATGAACGACTCCATTGACAGTCCTTAAGTCAGCATAAGACTTTGCTCCTCTTACGTAAAGTCAAAGGAGTCTTAGGTAATACAGCTCACCATGTGTATACATTCGGACAATTGTTTTCCCAAATTGAGCCCATTGTTTTCTCCATCCTTCTAGTACAGCTTTTCTATCCCAGACATAGTGTTCAGGGATTTCACAGTACAAATACTGACGGGGGAAGCGTCAACTCTGTTTAGCTCAAAATAATCCTGCAGAGTAGAGGCTTTTGAGTCTGAAATGACCATATCCACATTACCATCTTGAAAAACACTTGTTGCATGTTTTCAATGTGAACTGCAAGCCTTTTAATGGTATGTGAAGCATCATGCATTTTATTTTTTCTGATTCTCCACATGCCCTCAGGGGCGTTTATATACCGAGAATCTAGGTACATGGCTGGTTTAATGTTTAATGTATCAAACTTGATATTGGCACAGTCATGTCCTTTGTATACGTATTTGAAAATATATTTAACACTTTTTATTGAAGCAAATATCTCAACATTGATATAGAAATTATACTTGAGTTATAAATAAGGGTTGTTTGGAACTACCCATCTATTGTCGATTTAATGTATCAAACTTGATATTGACACAGTCATGTCCTTTGTATATGTATTTGAAAAGATATTTAACACTTTTTATTGAAGCAAATATCTCAACATTGATATAGAAATTATACTTGAGTTATAAATAAGGGTTGTATGGAACTACCCATCTATTGTCGATTTCTCGCGTTCCTCGTCTGGTTTTCCAGTATTGCGTTGACGGTACTGTGGATAGCCATCAACATTGGGGTTTATCTCTGTATTAAATTCCTCTGGAAATTTTTTTGCACATTGACCATATATCATGCATATAGCGCCAGGTTGATCTTCACCACATGAGCCATGAATCATGTGCTTCATCACTGCCTCATGCAGTTTTGGATTTGCTGTCTCATTTGGGATTTCAGCAGAGACCAATTTGTCAATTATTTCTTTATCCCTCGGTTTATCTTTCTTTCCGAGGATTACATGCACATAGGCAACTACACGGCCAAAAATGTGTTTGTTCAAAATCTTGTTAAGTACGGCTTGCAGTTTGATATTAAATACTTGTGCAACCAAATCTGGTCTGACCTCTGACCTTTGCCATGGTTCTAAGTTTTCAGTAACTTCTTTCCACTTTGGGTTACAGATCATCGTAACAAAAAGATCTGGCTTTCCGAATTTTCGGACAATTTTCCTGGCGTCTTGATAATTTGACTACATAGCTCTTGGGCTTTGAATGAAAGTGGACGGTAAAATTACTGGTGTCCAGCTTTTAGCCCTTGGTGTAAAGCAGCATTATGGATGTGATGCATAATGCCAGCATAACTTTCGACGCATAATGCCTTTTGATTTTGTTTTATATATTCGATCCTGTCAGATTCAATTTTGACGTAACTGTCAACGATAAATTGTTGCCTCAACTTCCCAGCATTTAAAAGGGGATTGAACTCATCACGAATGGCAAGCCTGTATGCATAGTACTGCAATAGTGTGATTTTTTCTTGTTGATCTTGATACACTGGTATGGATCGTAGATGAATGTCACCAATTCCTTGATGTTGCACACTTAGGGCAATTGGAGTTGTCAAATTTATTCTCCATCTACTGTCCACATATGGAAATAGAAGTGGATATGTCATTGCATCACACTTTCTGTGAAGAAAGCTGATTTGAACAGTTTGGTTTTCACTTTTGAGGTGAACTCTGATGCCCCTATTAAATGGGGGTTCACCCATTGCATTTTGATAAATTATATCTACTTCATTGCACCTTGGTGCATTGTAGCACCTCTGGTCATCGTTGTAGTCATTTATAATTGACATTGTTATTTCGAGTGGATAGCGATTTTCTAATTAAGCAATCCTCTCTTCCTCTATTTCAAATTCCCACATCATGGTGAAGGCTCTTGAAAGTGGGTTAATTGCTTTAATTTTCTCTCCAAGAGATGATAACAGTGCTGGGATGCACTTTTATTTGCTTGATTTCTTGTACTTAATGCTTCTTCACTGTCCAAGATATAAATCTGGGCAAACTTGGGAGTACTACCCACAGCGGGATGCAATGGGGCAGTTCTGTGGTAAATTTGTCCATGAATTCAAAAACAGTATGGACCATGTCCAGGAGGTGGCGCTACTTGTGCTCCCATTGATGCCAAAGCAAGCGAGCTATTGTCTTGCCTTATAATAGCCATAAAGTTATTGGAGTGCTGATGCTCTCCTTTCATCAACTTGACTAATCCATACGAATGGGACGTAATTGGATGCGCCCTCTCTTGCAGCAGGAAGGAAATGTTTTGTCCTGTGTCATTTCGTCTTTGAAATTTTTAGATTGGCCGAACTGACATCGAAATGTCAATTTGCCAGCATAGTGCTCTTCAATACGTGTCTCATTAATTTGATTGAGAAGTCCTTGTAACTTTCCGTCATCGAGTGGCTCTTGCATTTTGGACACGTATTCTTTCTTGTTCTCTTTTTTGTGAAATATGTGTATCACTTTGTGCATTGCGTGTTGCTCATTGTCGTGCAGCATTAGATGCTCTTCGTTATTCATTTACTTCATTCTTGCCCTGGCCGCCCTCTGTCAGGCTGTATCTTCTGTTTCATTAAGACGCAGGTTACGCATCCATATGCGATTCGCTTCTCTACGTGCAGCAGCGTGCTCAATTTGATCCATCTTTGCAATCTTACCTCACAATGTCTCACAGCCTAACATTCAAAAAAGGCTTATGCCTTAACTCGCCACCAGGGGGAGCTCCTCTCCTTAGGTATCCATGGTTACGCCCAACTGTGGATCACTCATTGTGCACAGACACATGAACACGTCAAAATTAGGTATATTGATTCACAGGACTGCCAGAACCAGTTTTTTAATTGTAAACCCAGCAAATATTTGTCACTGGCTCTTTTGTACAAAAGTAGGAGCAGTATTTGTTTTTATTTAAAGAGTGCATTAATCTAATGGGTAATGGCCCATATATTATTACTTTTCCTCACTTTTGGTGGCTTATTTTCTCTCCAGCATGAGAATTTTTCACATGGCGGAACACACAGTCCTTTTAATCCAGAATTCTAGAGTAAAAAGCTGTTAATAGTAAAAATTTATCACAAGTAAAATGTTTCGACTTTTAGTATTCTCACATAGGGTTGAGCGAAACGGATCGTTCATTTTTAAAAGTCGCCGACTTTTGGCAAAGTCGGGTTTCATGAAACCCGATCCGACCCTTGTGTGGGGTCGGCCATGCGGTACGCGACTTTCGCGCCAAAGTCGCGTTTCAATGACGCGAAAAGCGCCATTTCTCAGCCAATGAAGGTGGACGCAGAGTGTGGGCAGCGTGATGACATAGGTCCTGGTCCCCACCATCTTAGAGAAGGGCATTGCAGTGATTGGCTTGCTGTCTGCGGCGTCACAGGGGCTATAAAGGGGCGTTCCCGCCGACCGCCATGTTACTGCTGCTGATCTGAGCTTAGGGAGAGGTTGCTGCCGCTTCGTCAGAAGCAGGGATAGCGTTAGGCAGGGTCCATTAACCACCAAACCGCTTGTGCTGTAGCGATTTCCACTGTCCAACACCACCTTTTGTTTGCAGGGACAGTGGAAGCTACATTTTTTTTCCTCAGCGCTGTAGCTCATTGGGCTGCCCTAGAAGGCTCCCTGATAGCTGCATTGCTGTGTGTACGCCGCTGTGCAAACCAACTGCTTTTTTCAAAGCACAAATCCTCTTGTTCCTTCCTTTCTGCACAGCTATCTTGTTTGTTTGTCCACACTTTTTATTTCATTTGTGCATCAGTCCACTCCTTATTGCTGCCTGCCATACCTGGCTGAGATTACTGCAGGGAGATAGTAATTGTAGGACAGTCCCTGTTTTTTTTTTTTGTGTGGGAGATTAAGATTGGCATTTCTGCTAGAGTGTCATGCCTGTGTGTGCCATCTCTCTCACATAGTGGGCCATAGAAAGCCTTTTCATTTTTCTGTTTTTTTTTTGTGGGGTTTATAAATTCTCCCTGATAAAAAAAATACAGTGGGAGATTAATATTGGCCTTTGGGCTTCTGCGCCAGTCCTGAGTGTGCCATCTCTCTCTCAAATAGTGGGCCATAGAAAGCCTATTAATTTTTTTTTATTGGGTTTCTAAATACTCCCAGAAAAAATAAAAAAAAAATCAGTGGGAGATTAATATTGCCCTTTCTGCTTGTGTGCCACTCCTGACTCCTGGGTGTGCCATCTCTCTCTCTCAAATAGTGGGCCATAGAAAGCCTATTAATTTTTTTTATTGGGTTTCTAAATACTCCCAGAAAAAATAAAAAAAAATCAGTGGGAGATTAATATTGCCCTTTCTGCTTGTGTGCCACTCCTGACTCCTGGGTGTGCCATCTCTCTCTCTCAACTAGTGGGCCATAGAAAGACTATTTTTTTTTTAATTGTGTTTCTAAATTCTCCCTGAAAAAATCAAAAAGAAATCAGTGGGAGATTAATATTGCCCTTTCTGCTTGTGTGCCACTCCTGACTCCTGGGTGTGCCATCTCTGTCTTTCAAATAGTGGGCACTGGGCCATAGAAAGCCTATTTTCTTTTTATTGTGTTTCTAAATTCTCCCTGAAAAAATCAAAAAGAAATCAGTGGGAGATTAATATTGCCCTTTCTGCTTGTGTGCCACTCCTGACTCCTGGGTGTGCCATCTCTCTCTCTAAAATAGTGGGCCATAGAAAGCCTATTTTTTTTTTATTGTGTTTCTAAATTGTCCCTGAAAAAAAAAAAAAAGAATCAGTGGGAGATTAATATTGCCCTTTCTGCTTGTGTGCCAGTCTTGACTCCTGGGTGTGCCATCTCTCTCTCTCAAATAGTGGGCACTGGGCCATAGAAAGGCTATTTTTTTTTAATTTGGTTTCTAAATTCTTCCTGAAAAAATAATTTTATTTTATTTGGTTTCTAAATTCTTCCTGAAAAAATCATTTTATTTTATTTTGTTTCTAAAGTCTCCCTGAAAAAAAAAAATCAGTGGGAGATTAATATTGCCCTTTCTGCTTGTGTGCCAGTCTTGACTCCTGGGTGTGCCATCTCTCTCTCTCAAATAGTGGGCACTGGGCCATAGAAAGCCTATTTTTTTTTATTGTGTTTCCAAATTCTCCCTGAAAAAATCAAAAAGAAATCAGTGGGAGATTAATATTGCCCTTTCTGCTTGTGTGCCACTCCTGACTCCTGGGTGTGCCATCTCTCTCTCTCAACTAGTGGGCCATAGAAAGCCTATTTTTTTTTATTGTGTTTCTAAATTCTCCCTGAAAAAATCAAAAAGAAATCAGTGGGAGATTAATATTGCCCTTTCTGCTTGTGTGCCAGTCTTGACTCCTGGGTGTGCCATCTCTCTCTCTCAAATAGTGGGCACTGGGCCATAGAAAGGCTATTTTTTTTTAATTTGTTTTCTAAATTCTCCCTTAAAAAATCATTTTATTTTATTTGGTTTCTAAATTCTTCCTGAAAAAATCATTTTATTTTATTTTGTTTCTAAAGTCTCCCTGAAAAAAAAAAATCAGTGGGAGATTAATATTGCCCTTTCTGCTTGTGTGCCAGTCTTGACTCCTGGGTGTGCCATCTCTCTCTCTCAAATAGTGGGCCATAGAAAGCCTTTTTTTTTTATTTGGTTTCTAAATTCTCCCTGAACAAATAAAAAAAAAAGTGGGAGATCAATATTGACATTTCTGCTTGAGTGACAGTCCTGCGTGTGTGGCATCTCTCTCATTTGGTGCCACCGAAAACAGAGTGTGTAACATTGTGCCTGATTTTCCTTGCGGTCTCACCCACCTGTAAAGGGATATCTAAATCATACTGAAGTTATAGCTCACCGTGTAAGTTGTTTGACAGCAACAAATACCGTTACTTTGGTCACGTTTTTAAAACAATGAGGAAGTCTGGTGGAAGAGGTCGTGGCCGTGGGCGTTCATTGTCAGCTGGGAAAAAAAATATTGCTGCTAAGCCTGGAGCTGTGGAGCCAGGTTCGTCGTCTGGCTACAGAAGGCCTCGAACGCTCCCTTTTCTGGGAGTAGGAAAACCGCTTTTAAAGCCGGAGCAGCAAGAGCAAGTTTTGGCTTACCTTGCTGACTCAGCCTCTAGCTCTTTTGCCTCCTCTTTTGAAACTGGTAGATGTAAAAGCAGCGCGTCGTTAGTGGATGTTCATGGTCAGGGACAAGTCGCTTCCTTGTCCTCTTCAGCAAAAACAACAACAGAGAAGGATGCAGCAGGCGACACAACGGGTTACTCCATGGAGCTCTTTACACATACCGTCCCTGGCTTAGAAAGTGAAGCAGTTAACAGGCCATGCCCATTACAAGTTGAATCTGACATGGAGTGCACTGATGCACAGCCACAGCTAGACTACTATGCTGGTCCTTTGACTCAGACCACCACATTGCCCTCGTAGGGTACTGATCCAGAATCAGACCCTGATGAGACTATGTTGCCCCGTCACGAACGCTCTACCACCGACTTACACGGTGACACAGACGAAGTTGCGCACGAGCTAGAAGAAGAGGTTATAGATGACCCAGTTGTTGACCCCGATTGGCAGCCATTGGGGGAACAGGGTGCAGGCGGCAGTAGTTCTGAAGCGGAGGAGGAGGGGCCGCAGCAGGCATCAACATCGCAACAGGTTCCATCTGCCGGGCCCGTAGATGGGACAAAACGCGTGGCAAAGCCAAAAACTGTTGGAGGACAGCGTGTCCATCCAGTTAAAGCTCAGTCTGCAATGCCTGAAAAGGGATCCGAGGCTCGAAAGAGTGTAGTCTGGCATTTTTTTAAACAACATCCAATTGATCCGCACAAAGTCATCTGTCAAAAATGTTCAACTACCTTAAGCAGAGGTCAGAATCTGAAAAGTCTGAATACAAGTTGCATGCATAGACATTTAACCACCATGCATTTGCAAGCCTGGACTAACTACCAAACGTCCCTTAAGGTTGTAGCACCCTCGGCCAATGAAGCTACTCACCAACGCTACATCCCTGCCGTCACTATAAGGCCACCATTTTCCGCACCACCTGCAGTATCTGTGCAGGTTTCTTTGCCAGGCCAAAGCAGTCAGGGTCAGGGAATCACCAGTTTCGTAGTAGGAAACACTGCATCTAGGGCACAGGCGGAAACAATACCGTCTCCAACCGTCTCTCAGTCTGCCATGTCCACCGGCACACCCGCTAGTTCCACGATCTCCAGCTCTCCAGTCCAGCTCACCCTACATGAGACTCTGGTTAGAAAAAGGAAGTACTTATCCTTGCATCCGCGTACACAGGGTTTGAACGCCCACATAGCTAGACTAATCTCGTTAGAGATGATGCCCTACCGGTTAGTTGAAAGTGAAGCTTTCAAAGCCCTGATGGACTACGCTGTACCACGCTACGAGCAACCCAGTCGACACTTGGACGTGGGATATCTCGATTTTTCCAAAGCGTTTGATACCGTGCCGCACAAGAGGTTGGTACACAAAATGAGAATGCTTGGTCTGGGGGAAATTGTGTGTAAATGGGTTAGTAACTGGCTTAGTGATAGAAAGCAGAGGGTGGTTATAAATGGTATAGTCTCTAACTGGGTCGCTGTGACCAGTGGGGTACCGCAGGGGTCAGTATTGGGACCTGTTCTCTTCAACATATTCATTAATGATCTGGTAGAAGGTTTACACAGTAAAATATCGATATTTGCAGATGATACAAAACTATGTAAAGCAGTTAATACAAGTGAAGATAGTATTCTGCTACAGATGGATCTGGATAAGTTGGAAACTTGGGCTGAAAGGTGGCAGATGAGGTTTAACAATGATAAATGTAAGGTTATACACATGGGAAGAAGGAATCAATGTCACCATTACACACTGAATGGGAAACCACTGGGTAAATCTGACAGGGAGAAGGACTTGGGGATCCTAGTTAATGATAAACTTACCTGGAGCAGCCAGTGCCAGGCAGCAGCTGCCAAGGCAAACAGGATCATGGGGTGCATTAAAAGAGGTCTGGATACACATGATGAGAGCATTATACTGCCTCTGTACAAATCCCTAGTTAGACCGCACATGGAGTACTGTGTCCAGTTTTGGGCACCGGTGCTCAGGAAGGATATAATGGAACTAGAGAGAGTACAAAGGAGGGCAACAAAATTAATAAAGGGGATGGGAGAACTACAATACCCAGATAGATTAGCGAAATTAGGATTATTTAGTCTAGAAAAAAGACGACTGAGGGGCGATCTAATAACCATGTATAAGTATATAAGGGGACAATACAAATATCTCGCTGAGGATCTGTTTATACCAAGGAAGGTGACGGGCACAAGGGGGCATTCTTTGCGTCTGGAGGAGAGAAGGTTTTTCCACCAACATAGAAGAGGATTCTTTACTGTTAGGGCAGTGAGAATCTGGAATTGCTTGCCTGAGGAGGTGGTGATGGCGAACTCAGTCGAGGGGTTCAAGAGAGGCCTGGATGTCTTCCTGGAGCAGAACAATATTGTATCATACAATTAGGTTCTGTAGAAGGACGTAGATCTGGGGATTTATTATGATGGAATATAGGCTGAACTGGATGGACAAATGTCTTTTTTCGGCCTTACTAACTATGTTACTATGTTACTTGTTTTCGAGAAAAGCCATCCCAGCCCTCCACCAGCATGTTGAATAGCGCATCGTCTATGCACTCAGGCAATCTGTGAGTACAAAGGTGCACCTGACAACAGATGCATGGACCAGTAGGCATGGCCAGGGACGTTACGTGTCCATCACGGCACACTGGGTGAATGTGGTGGATGCAGGGTCCACAGGGGACAGCAATTTCGGGACAGTTCTGCCTAGCCCACGGTCTAGGAAACAGTTGGCTGTAGGCGTTCGCACCCCCTCCTCCTCCTCCTCGTCCTCCTGCAGAAGCGAGAGCTTGTCCACAGATCGCAGTCGCCCAATCACTCCATCCGCAGCTGCCACTGTTGCACACCAGTTGTCCCATTATGGGGCAGCTACTGGCAAGCGTCAGCAGGCTGTATTGGCTATGAAGTGTTTGGGCGACAACAGACACACCGCAGAAGTTCTGTCCGAGTTCTTGCAGAAAGAAACGCAGTCGTGGCTGGGCACAGTAGATCTTGAGGCAGGCAAGGTAGTGAGTGATAACGGAAGGAATTTCATGGCTGCCATCTCCCTTTCCCAACTGAAACACATTCCTTGCCTGGCTCACACCTTAAACCTGGTGGTGCAGTGCTTCCTGAAAACTTATCCGGGGTTATCCGACCTGCTCCTCAAAGTGCGCGGACTTTGCTCACATATCCGCCGTTCGCCCGTACACTCCAGCCGTATGCAGACCTATCAGCGGTCTTTGAACCTTCCCCAGCATCGCCTAATCATAGACGTTGCAACAAGGTGGAACTCAACACTGCACATGCTTCAGAGACTGTGCGAACAGAGGCGGGCTGTTATGTTTTTGTGGGAGGATACACATACACGGGCAGGCAGTAGGATGGTAGACATGGAGTTGTCAGGTGTGCAGTGGTCGAAGATACAAGACATGTGTCAAGTCCTTCAGTGTTTTGAGGAATGCACACGGCTGGTTAGTGCAGACGCCATAATAAGCATGAGCATCCCCCTAATGCGTCTGCTGATGCAAAGTTTGACGCACATAAAAAATCAGGCGTCTGCAGCAGAGGAACAGGAAAGCCTTGATGACAGTCAGCCATTGTCTGGTCAGGGCAGTGTACAGGACGAGGTAGCGGGCGAAGAGGAGGAGGACGAGGAGGATGATGGGGATGAGTATATTTTTAATGAGGAAGCTTTTCCGGGGCCACTGGAAATTGGTGGCGTGGCAAGGCTGGGTTCTGGTTTTTTGAGGGACACAAGTGACGTAGATTTGCCTGAAACTGCCCCTCAACCAAGCACAACCGCTGATTTGACAACTGGAAGTTTGGCCCACATGGCGGATTATGCCTTAAGTATCCTCAAAAGGGACACACGCATTACTAAAATGATGAACGATGACGATTACTGGTTGGCCTGCCTCCTTGATCCTCGCTATAAAGGCAAATTGCAAAATATTATGCCACATGAGAACTTGGAACTAATATTAGCAACCAAACAATCAACTCTTGTTGACCGTTTGCTTCAGACATTCCCAGCACACAGCGCCCGTGATCGTTCTCACACGAGCAGCAGGGGGCAGCAGAACAGAAGTGTTAGAGGTGCAGAAATCCGAAGTGGCGTTGGACAGAGGGGTTTTCTGACCAGGTTGTGGAGTGATTTTGCTATGACCGCAGACAGGACAGGTACTGCTGCATCAATTCAAAGTGACAGGAGACAACATTTGTCCAGTATGGCTACAAACTATTTTTCATCACTTATCGATGTTCTACCTCAACCGTCATTCCCATTTGATTACTGGGCATCCAAATTAGACACCTGGCCAGAATTGGCAGAATATGCATTGCAGGAGCTTGCTTGCCCGGCAGCTAGTGCCCTATCAGAAAGAGTATTCAGTGCTGCAGGTTCAATATTAACCGAAAAAAGGACTCGTCTGGCCACCCAAAATGTTGATGATCTAACCTTCATTAAAATGAACCACAACTGGATTTCGAATTCTTTTGCCCCACCTTGCCCGGCCGACACCTAGCTTTCCTATGAAAAGGTATTGCCTGAGGACTACTCTAAATGACTTTTCCAATCTCGTAATTTGCAGCAGCTGATTGTCCAGCATACGACATGTTTACACCTCCCTAAATGGCCAAACTCCCCACACGGGGCCGTGGTATCGCCACTTGGCACAAGCACCCGTGAGAGTGCTGTTTATCTGAAGAGGTGGGTGTGCCCGCTTTTGGTCTACGGCACTGCCACTGGGTCCCTCATAGTACAATAAAGTGTCTCTGGCGGTGGTGGTGCGCACCCAACGTCAGACACACTGTTGTAACATAAGGGGCCCTGGGCATGTACCGCCGGCCACAAGAGAGTTCACCCACCCCCAGCTCAAACATTGCTCTAGCACTTGCACAATTATCTCTCACAGTTACACCTATGTTTAGTCTATGCGCTGACATCCGTAAATTACTGACACTGACATTACCATTGTGTTGACATGTATGATGGTACTTAACATAGTCAGGGGCAGTGTCCTATATTTACCCAAGTAAATACTTTGTGCAAAATTACTAGGTCTGAAACTACGCAGAGGAGCCCAACCCTGTACCTAATGATTGCACCCTTTTGGTTTTTCTTTTTGTTGTAATGCGAGACATTAACATGTATTGATTTTTTGGGACTACTAACTGGCAGACACTCATTACAATCAGCCGCCGCTGACAACACCAATGGTGCCCACTGCCTGTGTACCCCTGCAAGAGAATTCAAAGTGCCTACAGCCCAATTTTATTATGTTAGGCCTTCGAAGCCTGTCTGCGGTCCCTCCTTCCACTAGGCCTCCACTGACCTGTCTACTGCTGCCCGTGTTCCCCTGGAACCAATGTTAAAGTGCCTACAGCCCTAATTTATTATGTTAGGCCTTCGAAGCCTGTCTGCGGTCCCTCCTTCCACTAGGCCTCCACTGACCTGTCTACTGCTGCCCGTGTACCCCTGGAACCAATGTTAAAGTGCCTACAACCCTAATTTATTATGTTAGGCCTTCGAAGCCTGTCTGCGGTCCCTCCTTCCACTAGGCCTCCACTGACCTGTATACTGCTGCCCGTGTACCCCTGGAACCAATGTTAAAGTGCCCACTGCCCTAATTTATTATGTTAGGCCTTCAAAGCCTGTCTGCGGTCCCTCCTTCCACTAGGCCTCCACTGACCTGTCTACTGCTGCCCGTGTTCCCCTGGAACCAATGTTATAGTGCCTACAGCCCTAATTTATTATGTTAGGCCTTCGAAGCCTGTCTGCGGTCCCTCCTTCCACTAGGCCTCCACTGACCTGTCTACTGCTGCCCGTGTACCCCTGGAACCAATGCTAAAGTGCCCACAGCCCTAATTTATTATGTTAGGCCTTCGAAGCCTGTCTGCGGTCCCTCCTTCCACTAGGCCTCCACTGACCTGTCTACTGCTGCCCGTGTTCCCCTGGAACCAATGTTAAAGTGCCTACAGCCCTAATTTATTATGTTAGGCCTTCGAAGCCTGTCTGCGGTCCCTCCTTCCACTAGGCCTCCACTGACCTGTCTACTGCTGCCCGTGTACCCCTGGAACCAATGTTAAAGTGCCTACAGCCCTAATTTATTATGTTAGGCCTTCGAAGCCTGTCTGCGGTCCCTCCTTCCACTAGGCCTCCACTGACCAGTCTACTGCTGCCCGTGTACCCCTGGAACCAATGTTAATGTGCCCACTGCCCTAATTTATAATGTTAGGCCTTCAAAGCCTGTCTGCGGTCCCTCCTTCCACTAGGCCTCCACTGACCTGTCTACTGCTGCCCGTGTTCCCCTGGAACCAATGTTAAAGTGCCTACAGCCCTAATTTATTATGTTAGGCCTTCGAAGCCTGTCTGCGGACCCTCCTTCCACTAGGCCTCCACTGACCTGTCTACTGCTGCCCGTGTACCCCTGGAACCATTGCTAAAGTGCCCACAGCCCTAATTTATTATGTTAGGCCTTCGAAGCCTGTCTGCGGTCCCTCCTTCCACTAGGCTTCCACTGACCTGTCTACTGCTGCCCGTGTTCCCCTGGAACCAATGTTAAAGTGCCTACAGCCCTAATTTATTATCTTAGGCCTTCGAAGCCTGTCTGCGGTCCCTCCTTCCACTAGGCCTCCACTGACCTGTCTACTGCTGCCCGTGTACCCCTGGAACCAATGTTAAAGTGGCCACAGCCCTAATTTATTATGTTAGGCCTTCGAAGCCTGTCTGCGGTCCCTCCTTCCACTAGGCCTCCACTGACCTGTCTACTGCTGCCCGTGTACCCCTGGAACCAATTGTAAAGTGCCTACAGCCCAATTTTATTATGTTAGGCCTTCGAAGCCTGTCTACGGTCCGTTCTTTCTACTACTCCTCCACTGACCAGACAACTGCTGGAACCTATTTAAAAGTGCCTACAGCCCAATTTTTTTATGTTAGGCCTTCGAAGCCTGTCTGCGGTCCGTTCTTTCTACTACTCCTCCACTGACCAGACCACTGCTACCCGTGTACTCCTGGAACCTATTTTAAAGTGCCTACAGCCCAATTTTTTTATGTTAGGCCTTCGAAGCCTGTCTGCGGTCCCTTCTTTCTACTACTCCCCCACTGACCAGACCACTGCTGCCCGTGTACCCCTGGAACCAATTATAAAGTGCCTACAGCCCAATTTTATTATGTTAGGCCTTCGAAGCCTGTCTGCGGTCCGTTCTTTCTACTACTCCTCCACTGACCAGACCACTGCTGCCCGTGTACCCCTGGAACCTATTTAAAAGTGCCTACAGCCCAATTTTTTTATGTTAGGCCTTCGAAGCCTGTCTGCGGTCCCTTCTTTCTACTACTCCCCCACTGACCAGACCACTGCTGCCCGTGTACCCCTGGAACCAATTATAAAGTGTCTACAGCCCAATTTTATTATGTTAGGCCTTCGAAGCCTGTCTGCGGTCCGTTCTATCTACTACTCCTCCACTGACCAGACCACTGCTGCCCGTGTACCCCTGGAACCTATTTAAAAGTGCCTATAGCCCAATTTTTTTATGTTAGGCCTTCGAAGCCTGTCTGCGGTCCGTTCTTTCTACTACTCCTCCACTGACCACACCACTGCTGCCCGTGTACCCCTGGAACCAATTATAAAGTGCCTACAGCCCTAATTTATTATGTTAGGCCTTCGAAGCCTGTCTGCGGTCCCTCCTTCCACTAGGCCTCCACTCACCTGTCTACTGCTGCCCGTGTACCCCTGGAAACAGTTATAAAGTGCCTACAGCCCAATTTTATTATGTTAGGCCTTCGAAGCCTGTCTGCGGTCCGTTCCTTCCAATAGTTCTCCACTGACCAGACCAATGCTGGACGTGTACCCCTGGAACCCAGCTGAAAGTGCATGGAGCCTCCTTTTTTTCTTTGTTTTATATTTAGAAAGCCCAGATGAACTACACTGTACCACGGTTCAAGCTATCCAGTCGACATTTCTTTTGCGAGAAAAGCCATCCCAGCCCTCCACCGGCATGAAAAAGTCTGCATTGTCATAGCACTCAGGCAATCAAACAGTAGAAAGGTGCACCTGACAAGAGACGCATGGACCAGTAGGCATGTCCACAAAAAGTTACGTGTCCATTAGGGCGCACTGGGTTAATGTGTTGGATGCATGGTCCACAGGGGACAGCCTACAAAGTCTGTCTGCAGTCCCTAATTCCAATTGTCCTCCGCTGACCACACCACTGCTGCACGTGTACCACTGGAACCAATTTTAAAGTGCCTACAACCTAATTTTGTTATGTTAGGCCTACTATGCCTGTCTGCGGTCCCTCCTTCCAATACTCGTCCACTAACCACACCACTGCTGCCCGTGGACCCCTGGAACCTATTTTTAATTGCATAGAGCATCCTTTTTTTAATAGTAGGCGTACAATGTCTGTCTGCGGTCCACTATTGAAATTGTCCTCCACTGCCCAGAGCAATGCTGCCTGTGTACCCCTGTAACTTTTTTAAACTGCAGTGAGCCACATTTTTGGTTTAAGGCCTACTACCTGTGTCTGTCTGCGCCACTCAATACAGCTGTCCTCCTTTGAAAAAAGCAGAGCGTCAATAGTCTTGTTTTCAGCCTCTAGGAATTTGAAAACTGCATTGGGGCTACTACTTTGGTAGGGCCTACTAACGGTGTCTGCCGCCCCAAGGTGTGCCCCAGGTTTCCTCTCCATTGCTTCGATCTTCCTACTCTCGTTTAGTAGTTGTTGCAAACTACACTGCATTAGGCCTACAAATTGGGTATGGGGTGTAGAGACGGTGTGTCCCACTCCAAGGTGTTCCCCAGGTTTCGTCCACATGGCTTCGATCTTCCTACTCTCGTTTAGTAGTTGTTGCAAACTACACTGCATTAGGCCTACAAATTTGGTACGGGGTGTAGAGACGGTGTGTCCCACTCCAAGGTGTTCCCCAGGTTTCCTCGCCATTGCTTCGGTCTTCCGACTCTCGTTTAGTAGTTGTTGGAAACTACACTGCATTAGGCCTACAAATTGGGTATGGGGTGTAGAGACGGTGTGTCCCACTCCAAGGTGTTCCCCAGGTTTCCTCGCCATTGCTTCGGTCTTCCGACTCTCGTTTAGTAGTTGTTGCAAACTACACTGCATTAGGCCTACAAATTGGGTATGGGGTGTAGAGACGGTGTGTTCCACTCCAAGGTGTTCCCCAGGTTTTGTCCACATTGCTTCGATCTTCCTACTCTCGTTTAGTAGTTGTTGAAAACTACTCTGCATTAGGCCTACAAATTGGGTATGGGGTGTAGAGAGAGGGTGTGTTACACTCCAAGGTGTTCCCCAGGTTTCGTCCACATTGCTTCGATCTTCCTACTCTCGTTTAGTAGTTGTTGCAAACTACACTACATTAGGCCTACAAATTGGGTATGGGGTGTAGAGACGGTGTCCCCCACTCCAAGGAGTTCTCCAGGTTGCCTCTCCATTGCTTCAATCTTCATGCTCATGTTAAGTAGTTGTTGAAACAACACTACATTATGCCTACAAGTTGGGTCTGGGTCATAGAGACGGTGTCTTCCGCTCCAAGGTGTTCTCCAGGTTGCCTCTCCATAGCTTCGATCTTCTAGCTCTCGTTAAGTAGTTGTTGAAAGAACACTGCATTAGGCCTACAAGTTGGGTCTGGGTTGTAGAGATGGTGTCTTCTGCTCTAAGGTGTTCTCCAGATTGCCTTTCCTGAGCTTCTATCTTCAGGCTCTTGTTAAATAGTTGTTAAATGGAACAACTGCATTTTGCGTACTAGTTGGTTTGGGGCCTACTAACAGTGTCTGCCGCTCCTTGCTGTTCTCCTGGTTTCCTGTCCTGAAATTCCATTTTCAGGCTCTTGTTAAGTAGTTGTTAATGTTAGACTGCATTTGGCCTACTAGTTGGGTTGGGGCCTACTATCGGTGTCTGCCACTCCTTGCTGTTCTCCTCCACTGAACAAAGCTGTGCCGCCTGTTTACTACTGTTGCCAATTTTGAACTGCATTTCGACTACTTACTGATTTGGGCCTACTCTCTGTGTCAGCCTCTCATTCCAGTTGTCCTCCACTGGAATGCCCCCTGGTTAGTCCTGTGTTACCAATTTTGAACTGCATTTAGCCCACTTTATTCTTTGGGCCTATATCTGTGTTTCCTCCTCATCCTGCCCATTGCCCAGCCAGTGATAGATGAGTCTGCTGGTACATTGACCCATAACGCAACATTCCCCGTGCACGCTACACAGCAAGATTGTGACCCTGCTGAAAGTCAGGTTCCTCTTCCCGCATACCATACCACCTTACACGGGGACAAAGAGGAAGGTGCAGATGAAAGTGCAGGTTCCTTCATCAGGTGGGGGGAGGAATACTAGTTGGCGACATCACTGGCACAGGGCCTCTCATAGTATGCAAAAGTGTTGCTGCCGGTGGGAGGCGCCCCCGCCGTGCAAACACACCGCTGTACTTTGAGGGGCCCTGTGCCAGTGCCAATGCCAACGAGTGGGCCCCCCCTGCTTGCTCAGGATCACAGCACTTGCAAAGTTGAAATACTTACCTCTCCCTGCTCCACTGCCGTGACGTGGTCCAGATTTACTGGGCCCACTAATTACTTGAACCAGACCTACCCCCCACAACTTTAGCCAAATGACCCCAAATTTCAAATGCCTTCCAATTATTATAAGCTAAATTACGATTGACAAGCTTCTGTAACAAGAATTGATGTTTTTGCCATTAAAATGGGCAGTGTAGGTGTTTTCCTGGCCTCCACTCACTGCCGACTATGCTCCCCCATTGACTTGCATTGGGTTTCGTGTTTCGGTCGATACCCGACTTTTCGCGATATTTGGCCGATTCCACTCGACTCGACTTTTAAGATAGTCGGGATTCGCGAAACACGGCTCGACTCTAAAAAGGTCAAGGTCGCTCAACCCTATTCTCACACCATTTTTGCACAGTTCTGACAAAGTGGACAGAGCTGGGGCTGGATGGGGGCATGGCAACCTGTTATGCCATGTGAGCTAATTGAATGCAGAGTCAATCAGTGGCTGTTAATGGCCCACCTCATTTTAAGTTGCTTTGGACACAACTGGTATGCAGAGGAAGCCAGAGAACAGCAGTAGTCTCACTTTTCCGGATGTCAGTTTTGTCTTAAGAAGAGTGAAGTGGTTCATTAGCAACTGCTGATAGGATCACATGATATAACAATGTCAAACGAGCACAAAGAGATCCTGGAATGGCACCAGAAGTGAGTAGAGGCTGTTTTATTTTATATGGGGAAGTATAGTAATTGACAAGGGAGCAGTATGAATTGCTGTTTTTTATCAACTTTATAAAAAACAGTAAATTATGTTTTTTATTAGCTGCTACAGGTAAGAATACTTGTGACATTAACCCCTTTCTGACATCGGACGTACTATCTCGTCGAGGTGGGGTGGGCCCATATGACCACCAACGGGATAGTATGTCCAGCACGATCGGCGGCGCTCACGGGGAGAGCGCGGCCGATCGCAGCCGGTAGTCAGCTGCCTATCGCAGCTGACATAATGCACTATGTGCCAGGAGCGGTCACGGACCGCCCACGGCACATTAACCCCTGGCACACCGCGATCAAACATGATCGCGATGTGCCGGCGGTGCAGGGAAGCATCGCGCAGGGAGGGGGCTCCCTGCGGGCTTCCCTGAGCCCCCCGCAGCAACGCGATGTGATCGCAGATGACTGCACTGTTGCTGAAAATAATCTCTATACAAAGACCAATATTGATATTACTGCCATATGGTCAGTGGTAGGTACCAGTCCTACAGAACATATAAGTGATCACAGCACGGTTAGGGTACCGTCACACAGTGCAATTTTCATAGCTACAACGGTACGATCCGTGACGCTCCAGCATCGTAACAATATCGCTCCAGCGTCGTAGACTGCTGTCACACTTTGCAATCTACGACGCTGGAGCGATAATTTCATAACGTATGTGCGATGTAGAAGCCGTTGGTTACTATGCGCACATCGTATACGGTATATGTTACACCATGCGATCATGCCACCACAGCGGGACACTAGACGACGAAAGAAAGTTTCAAACGATCTGCTACGACGTACGATTCTCAGCGGGGTCCCTGATCGCAGGAGCGTGTCAGACACTGCGATATCGTAACTATATCGCTCGAATGTCACGAATCGTGCCGTCGTAGCGATCAAAATTGCACTGTGTGACGGTACCTTTACAGATAATGACATACCACTGACGTTCTTTCTGATGGAGTCGTTCACTTTTCACGTCTTTTCCATCTGGCCCAGACCGACATGACAACTTCTTCCAGCCACGACTCGGCTGCAGAAAGTACAACAAAGTCATATTTCACTTCTCATATTCCAGCCCCATCACCATCTCTTCCCCACCTGCACAAACTCCTCATCCTGCTGATATCCCAATACTGAGCCGCTGCTGCCATGTGTCCCTATTACTGCACCTGCTGTGTGGTTCTCTGTGCCTTCCAAATTCTAAAGCACACCTCTATATTATAGTAATGCTGGGTAGTAATACACTCTGTTTGCCCCTTTGATAGTCACAGTAACCTGAGTTCCCCTATAACAATAAGTGCCCACTTTACATTTAATAATGTCCCAAGTCTCCCCCCTGTACAGCTCCCCTATACACAGTATGATGCTCTCTTATACACAATATAATGCCCCTCACTGTATAGTACCACCCACACAGAATACTGACCCCTTAGTAGCCCCAAACTGATGGCTCCAACACTGTATGATGACCCCCTCGCTGTAATCTCCACACTGTATGATGGCCCCCTAGATAACCACCATATAGTATAATGCACCAGATAGTCCTGACTATAGTATAATTCACTCCACATAGGCCTTCATATAGTATAATGCTCACCCCATAGGCCTACTCTATATCTACTCTGTAATAAGTCAGCTCCCCATAGGCAGACTCTGTAATAAGGCAGCCCCCATAGGCAGACTCTGTAGTATAAGGAAGCCCCCATAAAAATAAATAAATATTCACCTCTCTTCTTCCTACTTCCTCCGCTGCCCTGAGCGCCGGCATATGTCCGGACTGCAGGCGCTAGGTAGAGATATCATCGCGGCCCCTGTCAGTGTCTGCATCGGTGATGTCAGATGCTGACAGGGGGATGATGGGAGAAGGAGCGTAGCGCTCCTTCTCTCATCAATGCGGTCAGCTGTATCGGCATGTAGCCAATACAGCTGAACCTGCGATGACAGGCGTGGGGCCCACTGCTGGCACCGGCCCCTCCACCTGCTCAGGGGCCCCATAGCGGCCAGGCGGCATTGCAGTTAGATCAATTCTCCCTGCTCTTCCACAGAATGTAACTGTATCGGCGTGCTGTGCACATGCCGATTGTTACATTTGTGTAGCTCTGGGTGGGCCCCCTCAGAGTGCAGAGCCCGGGGTGATGGCCCCCTCTGCCTCCCCGGCAGCTACGCTACTGGTCAGGGTATTTCATGTGGCTCTTGAGAAAATTAATTGCCCACTCCTGTTCTATACTATCTATCTTTGTAGGGTGGGCAATGTATATTCTGGAAAAACTTACCCCATGATTAGGTGGGAGGGAAAAGAACTGGTCAATTGCCCAGGGCCCCCAGGAGCATAAAACAACAACAACCAAAAAACACATATTTCGTATCTAATATATAATTGCCTAGAATACTACTTCCTGCAATTTGTGCCAACTTCCGTGGCTTTGTCCGGAGCTAATGTCCGGAGCTAATGTCCGGAGCTAATGTCCGGAGATTAATTGCCTAGAATACTACTTCCTGCAATTTGTGCCAACTTCCGTGGCTTTGTCCGGAGCTAATGTCTGGAGCTAATGTCCGGAGCTAATGTGCGGAGATAATGTCCGGAGCTAATGTCCGGAGCTAATGTCCGGAGCTAATGTCCGGAGATAAGTGACGTCAACAGTGTCCAGTGTCTGATTGGTTGCCGCCTGCTGCGAGCGACCAATCAGAAACGTGCCGTACTGTGACACACTCCGCCCGCCATTTTGGTGTGATTTTTGAATTTTTACCTCACAGCAAGTTTCTACTGCGTGGAGGCGGGCCCAGTGACGTTGCTCTTCAAGCTCCTGCCGAATTTCGTCAAAAAAATGATAATACCATTTACCAAAACTATATATATTTAGTTGTGAAGTGGTTCAGTGACATTTTCACACCAATTTTGAACTTTTGTTTGGTGTTTTCTCCATATACTGCCTATTATTTTTGTTCTTTCTTACTATTATTTATTAATTGTATTATTCTTACATTTGAATAAATAAAGTATATATGGATTCTAGACTCCCGATTCTTTAGAATCGGGCTGCCATCTAGTCATAATATAAAGAAATAAAAACTCCAGAATTACGTTTTTTGGCTGATGCACATTGAAATAAAATGCAGTAAAAGGCAATGAAAACATGGTAACTGTAAAAAAATAGTATCAATAAAAATGTCAGATCAGTGCACAAAAAATAAGCCCAGTGAGTAATTAGGTATTTGCCTTGGTATATTCGAGTGACCCGCCCAGCATGATTGGCGCTTTATTTGCAGCTAATAAGCATTGGGCTGCAAATAAAGCGCCAAACATGCTGAGCTGGCTTGCCAATCACAGTAATGCCTGCGCTATCTTTGGTGTGGCATTACTGAGATTGGCTGGCCTTCCAGCGTCATAGGGACTATTTAAATCCAGACAAAAAATAAATGACCCGGCGATGAAGAATCTGCTGCACCTTCAGAGGTCTTATTTGTATAAAACTTCCATTTTATTGAGAAATTGTTAAAAAATGTAAAAAAGCACATGGAAGTTTTATGCAAATAAGACCTCTGAAGGTGCAGTGGATTCTTCATCACCGGGTCATATATATTTTGTCGAGCCATGACCCGGGCTGACGGACGACCCCTGGAGTAAGACAAGGACGGTGAGCTGACTAAAATATTACTTTTTTCTTGTTATAAGTAGGGACTATTTAAAGGCTGCCGGCACTATCTTGCTCACATTGCAGCCAGAAACAGCGTAGGGAGAGCGTAGCTTCAGCGTAGGGAGAGTGAAAGGAGCATAGGGAGAATGATAGAACGTTTCAGTGAGCGTTATTTATTCCAAAAAGCTCTTTTAAGAGCTGAAAATTGTGATTTACAGTTTCCAGGAGCACCTCCAGGACCCAGAAGCAAGGAGAAGACCACGTTTCACGGAGCTGGCAGAAAGCCATGCGCACCACCATTCTAGACTGTTGGGGGCCCCCCGGGACTGGATCTGAGTTCCCAACATCACCGTGAGTTTGTTCCTGTTTTGTGCACATGTTAGGGCCTAGTGTAGGCTTCAGTAGTCAGCACACGGGAGCCATGTGGCCTACTTAGTAAAGGCCAGGGAGGTTATACGTAGAGTGGCATCATTATTTGTTTATTGTTTGCATTTACTTGTGTGACGTATGTTGATTCTGTAATAGTTGGAGCACCATGCTATTTTACGGACAAGCTAAAGAATATAACTCTTGTAAATTATCTTTTGCTATTGCATACCCCTGTTTGCACCTTCCTCATCCACTTCATTCCTAGCCTTCCAATAAATCTACCCTTTGTTGTTTGTACCTCATCTTGTGTATGGTAGTCTTCCTGCACCGTGGTGGTCCCCCGGCCATCGCTTCACCTGTGCTGATGGAGGTTCTGGTATTGTATTCAAGTATTGGTGATATATTTATGAACTCGTTATGGTTCTGGTGTTTTATTTCTGTACTGTTAGTGGTTGTGGTGCTGTATTTCTGTACTGTTGGTGTTGCAGCTGATGTATTTCTGTACTCATATTGGTTTTGATCCTGTACACATGTAAAAGTCCATAACTTGTCAAATAACGTGAAACATGGCCATGTTAATAAAGTACTGTGCTGCAAGACAACTTAAAACTTATTACATCAGTATTTTTTGTTAGGGGCATTGCTTATAAATTTAATAACTTTATTGTGCCCAATCCTATCAGTGTGTAATATACTCACTGTCAGAATTTGGCTCTGCTTGCTAGTTCCAGCGGTCATAACAGCTCCACTCAAATACAATATTCATACTTAAAGTAATGTGCCAACTCACTTCTATTCCTGCTTCTCTCAATGTAGCAGGGGCTGTAATATTTTACTGAACATTAAGAAAATTTGGAAAAGCAGGTAGTTAGCACTTGACTGTAAGTATGCAAATCACATATGAGCGGACTCATGGTGACTACTCAGACCGGAAAGGCTCTATATAGGAGTGGGGATCGCTAAAATGAATTTTTGCCCTGGGTGCAGAAAACTATAGATCCGCTTTTGCAATAGGGTAGAATTTGGGTTCCACAAGACTTCATGAAGAAATAGTATGGTGTTTTGTTAGCTCCATAAATTTTCTAGGCTTCTTCAGCTATTTGAAAGGGACTTATTTAAGGGTGTTATTTTTGCTACTTTCATTAAGATTTATTATGTCCATTATTGTGTTTATTAATATTTGTATGTTTGTTTGTGTATATAGCTGTGTTCACAGATAAACATATCTTGGTCTGTGTAAAACACCCATAACAAACATGTCATGTCTCACGACTTAGGAAATCATTCAATGTTTGCATTGCTTGTGTTCGATCCTTCTTTCTAGGCAGAAGTTTGCCTTTCTCTGTATTTTGGCCCAACTCTCTCACTGTAGTCCTGTGATGTATGTTTGTTCACGCCCTTATTCTCCATTTTGTCATCATTCCTCCATCTGTATGCATCCTACTACATGTCCTCTGTTGAATATTCCTTTTTACCTGCTACTTTCATCATAATACAAGAATTTCAGTTAAAGCAACCCTCTTTTCCTGGAGTCTTCTTACATGAGATGGTGGCTGAGTTAAGCTGTCTGATTAATCGGTATGAACATGAGTACAGGTGAATACGGAAGCGCCTAAAAAGAAAGGTCTATCCAGACACCACTACGTTCTACATATCCATGAGTCAGAATAGTAAAAAGGAATATCCTGCCTTCAGAGACAGTAACTCAAGGTCTGTGCTGAACCTCAGTGGAAAAGGACATTTCCCAGATAGATAGTAACCCAGTTCCCAGCCAGACCCCGGCGTGCATAGAAGCACACACTGCAGATAAACAGGGAAAAGTATAACCCTCATCCTCCACTCTTCCTGCCTGCAATCAAATCATGTCTGAAGCAAGGAATACAATGTCCCTACCAGACTTACAAACACAGGAAAGAGACCCAGATCCCCATCCACCAGCTAGCGAAAGGGGAAAACGTACAGTCAAACCTACATGGAAAGTCATGGAGAATTTAGAGACTGCAAAATGTGTCGTATATAGTGATGTGTCTTCACTGTGGGAGAAAGTGCTGAATCACATAGACACTGTATCAAGGCCTGCTTCTCATGAGTTACCACTTGAGGGAGCCCTAGAACAATTATGCACAGCATACCAAATGTATATGGAGAAGACTTACCAATACATTATTCTCCTGAAAAAACTGAATCTGCCAGAGACTTTAAACGAATTGCAAAGTTTCCAGCAGCTTAATTCTGAAAGAGACTGCACCGTACGTGACATTAAAACCAAGTTAGAGGCTAAAATTGCACGGACACCAGATGCATCAACTCGCTCATCTAAATTGTCCAAGCACTCAAAACGCTCATCTAGGTCAAGTTCATCAAAATATTCCACTCTCAGCGAGCAGCTTATAATAGCACGTGCTAAGGCAGAAACGTCTAAGATACAAGCTGCCTTTGCGCAAAGGAGAGCAGAAATGGATGCAGCCATAGCACAAAAGAGAGCAGAAATGGATGCGGATGCAGCACGCAAGGAAGCTCTGGAGAAGGAATGTGAGCATGCGACAGCCATGGCAGAGTTAAGGATCCTGGAGCGAGCTATCAGTGGGAGTCAAAGAGACAGCATCAGTTTGTGTGAAGTGGAGGCAGAAGACCCTATTGAACGCACAAGAGACTACGTGCTAAGCCAAAATGGCGAACCGCAGATCATTACTAACACTCCTGATGGCGTTCATGCTTCTCCAGGGCACCAGGATGCCGATCCACTTACAGAACCCTGCATTCAAGGTCAGTACAATGCTCCCAAACTTGAACTTCCTTCGTATTCCAGTATGCGCCAAGACCCCGCATCTCAACAAACTCCACAGGCTAATATCTACACGCAACCCAATATGCCGGCAGGTCATTATACTCTCGACAACTGCGCAGTGCCAGCTCCGCATGTAGCAGAGACTATACCCACCAAACCGGTTGCTGGACTAAATGCATATGCCACTCCATACTTACCCACGTTTCAAGGCCAGGACGTCTCCACCCCTATGTACAACACTGCTCAGCCTACATTCGTGCATCCTAAGTCAGAAAGAACAGACATGTCCGACTTCGCAAGGTACATGATTCGCCGCGAACTTACTAAAACCGGTCTCACAAGGTTTGACGTCCAACCAGAAAATTACAGAGGTTGGAAAAATGCCTTTAGAACCGTAACTAGTGACCTTGGCATCACTGCTACTGAAGAGCTGGACCTGCTAATCAGATGGCTAGGACCACAATCCACAGAGCGTGTTAAGAGACTCAGGTCTGTACATATCAGTAATCCAACGGCTGGTCTCATGGCTGCATGGGAAAGACTAGAGAAAAATGTTGGCAGTCCAGAAGCCATAGAGGATGCACTGTTCAAGCGATTACAGAGTTTTCCAAACATATCAAGCAAAGACAGTTCAAAGTTCCTAGAGCTCAGTGACTTGCTGTTAGAGCTCCAGCTGGCCAAGGCAGACACCCACCTACCTGGCCTCAGCTACCTGGACACTGCCTGTGGAGTAAATCCCATTATCTCCAAGCTACCGTACAACGTACAAGAAAAGTGGACTACACTAGGGTCAAAATACAAGAAAGACCATCAAGTGTCATTTCCTCCATTCTCCTACTTCTGTGAGTTTATAAAAGACGTGGCAGAGCATAAGAACGACCCAAGCTTTTCCTACGAAGAATCCAGTGGCCCAGCTTCACCTCCTTCTAAATACGTCAGCGCACGCTCGAATGACAGAAACCGCAGGGGTCCAGTGTCAGTGAAGAAGACGGATATTCTTCCCTTACCAACATCAGCCCCAGGCAAGAGTAACAAGGGTGAAAAGATAGAGAACCCATATCGTGAATGTCCCATCCACAAGAAGCCACATCCCTTAAAAAAGTGCATCGGCTTCAGGAAGAAACCGCTCCAAGAACGTAAGGAGCTTCTAAAGAAGTTCGGGGTATGCTACAGATGTTGTGCTTCTACTGAACACCTTGCTAAAGACTGTAAAACTACAATTAAGTGCATGGAGTGTGACAGTGAGGACCACGTACAAGCACTCCACCCATTCCGTCCTGACTCTACACTTACTCCTTCCCCCACCACGAGCCATGGCGGGGAGGACGCAGCTCAAACTGCAAGCCATACCACAATATCTTCTTCATGCACAGAAGTCTACGGAGAAGACCTCTGGGACAAGTCCTGTGCGAAGATTTGCCTGGTGAACGTGTATCCCAACGGTCACCCAGAGAAAGCCGTGAAGGTGTATGTCCTTCTGGATGATCAGAGCAACCGATCACTTGCAAGGTCAGAACTCTTTGATATGTTTAACTTAAAGGGAAATGCTTACCCTTACACCTTAGGTACCTGCAGTAGTGTTACAGAGATTTCTGGGAGAAGGGCCAGTGGTCTTACAGCGACATCTCTTGAGAACACCGTCGAGATACCGTTACCTACACTGGTCGAGTGCAACCAGATTCCATCCAATCGAGAAGAGATCCCAACGCCAGAGGCTGCTCTTCATCATCAACATCTCAAGATGATAGCAAACAAGATACCAGCCCTCAACAACAATGCAGATATCCTGATTTTGCTGGGCAGAGACATTCTCCGGCTGCACAAGGTACGTCAGCAAATTAACGGACCACACGATGCACCATTTGCCCAACGCTTAGATCTAGGCTGGGTAATCGTAGGCAATGTTTGCATACACAAGATGAAGAGACCTAACAACATCTCCTCTTACAAAACACACATCTTGTCAAATGGTCGCAGCACCCATTTCCAACCATGCCCACATCACTACTGGGTGAAAGAGAAAGTGAGCAACACCAAGTGGCAACAGGAATCCTTCAACAGCATGAACAGGCACCAGCCCTGGGATGAAAACCTCGTGTCATCAGTGTTCGACTCTACAAGTAGTGACAACAAGTTGGCACCCACAAGGGAAGATAAAGAATTCATAAAGGTTATGGATAAAGAATTTGCTCAAGATGACTCCAACAGTTGGGTAGCTCCTTTACCCTTTCGTTTCCCAAGAGTGAGGTTGCCGAACAACCTGCAGCAAGCAACTGCAAGGTTCTCATCCTTAAAGCGTACCCTAAAGAGGAAACCAGAGATGGAGAAGCATTTCATTGACTTTATGCAGAACATTTTTGACAGAGATCATGCTGAACCTGCGCCACCACTGAGGGAGGGAGAAGAATGTTGGTATCTTCCATCCTTTGGTGTCTATCACCCTCGCAAGCCTAATCAGATCAGAGTCGTGTTTGACTCCAGTGCTCAGTTTAAAGGCCTCTCTCTCAATAACCTGCTCCTAACTGGGCCCAACCTGAACAACAGCCTCCTTGGAGTATTGATCCGCTTCAGACAAGAACCTGTTGCCATAATGGCCGACATTCAGCAGATGTTTCATTGCTTCATCGTGAAAGAAGACAACAGAAACTATCTTAGGTTCCTATGGCACAAAGACAACAATGTCAACAATCTGGTCATAGACTACCGGATGAAGGTCCATGTCTTCGGCAATAGTCCCTCACCTGCTGTGGCGATCTATGGTCTGAGACGGACAGCCCAGGAAGGTGAGAGAGAGTACGGATCCGATGCTCGGCAATTTGTAGAGAAGAACTTCTACATGGACGATGGGCTCATGTCCTTACCCACAAGTGAAGATGCAATTGACCTACTCTCCAGGACACAGGAAATGCTATCCACATCAAACCTCAGACTCCACAAGATTATCTCTAACAGTCAATAGGTAATGAACGCGTTTCCATCTGAGGACCATGCCACAAACCTAAAAGACCTCGACTTGGGTTCTGATGTTCCTCCAACACAGCGCAGCCTTGGTCTACTGTGGGATATCAAACGGGACACCTTCACCTTCCAAGTGTCACCCTATGACAAACCCTTTACCAAACGAGGAGTCCTATCTGTCATAAATAGCATCTATGATCCTCTCGGGTTTGTAGCACCCGTCACTATTCAAGGCAAGATACTGTTAAGACAGCTTACGGCTGAGAACACGGATTGGGACACCCCGCTTCCAACTCAGAAACAGCAAAGGTGGGAAGCATGGAAAAAGTCTCTGGAGTTCTTACAGCAACTCCAAGTTCCACGTTGTTATTCTCCAAGATCACCTTTGACTGCAATCAGAAGAGAAGTCCATATTTTCTCTGATGCATCTACTGAAGCCATAGCCGCAGTAGCTTATCTGATGACCTTATGAGCCAATAAGGTGCATTGTGGTTTCATCCTGGATAAGACCAAATTAACTCCAAAGCCTGCACACTCTGTACCCAGACTCGAGCTTTGCACTGCGGTATTGGCAGTAGAAATTGCTGAAGTTGTACGAGACGAAATGGACATTACAATTGATTCCTTTACCTTCTACACAGACAGCAGGGTGGTACTCGGGTACATACACAACCAAACGAAGCAGTTCTATACATATGTGAGCAACAGAGTAGAGCGCATCAGAAGTTTTTCTACCCCTGAGCAGTGGCATCACATCTCCACCGATTTAAACCCAGCCGACCGAGGTACAAGACTCACAGCTGCTTCTAAGCTTGGTGATAACATGTGGTTGGCGCCTCCTAGTCTCCTGTACGAAGATTTCTGTGCTAACAACACCAAAAATGCTTATGAGCTGGTGGAACCAGAATCTGACAAGGAGATGAGACAAACTATCTCTGCTCACTATACTTCAATGACATCTAGGCAAGGTTTGAAGTCTCACCGCTTTGAACGCTTCTCAAGCTGGTACTCCATTGTACGAACTGTAGCTCGTCTTATCCACATTGCTCGCTGTTTTACAAAGGACAAGCTCTCAGGGTGCCATGGTTGGCACGTGTGTAAGAGTCGTCTTACTGCCGACGACATAGACCATGCTGAACAAGTCATCATCAGGTGTGTGCAACAAGAAGAATATTCACATGAGATTGGCAGTATTACCAAGGGAGTCAGTGTGTCCAAAAACAGCACCCTACTCGACTTGAACCCAGTAGTCGGTCATCTCAAGTTTCTAAGAGTGGGTGGACGTTTAAGTAAATCAGACCTATATGATAAGGAGCAGAACCCTATCATCATTCCAGGTCGACATCACGTCATTACTCTGTTGATTCGGCACTATCACGAACGAGTACAGCACCAAGGCAGACATCTTACTGAAGGTGCCATCAGGTCTGCTGGCTTGTGGATCATGGGAATGAAAAGGTGCGTCTCCTCAGTTCTCCATAGATGTGTCAAGTGTCGAAGGTTACGAGGAAAACACCAACAACAACAAATGGCGAACCTCCCAGCAGATCGACTGAGCGCGGACCAACCGTTCTCATATGTTGGTGTAGACGTCTTCGGGCCATGGTCGGTTGTTACCAGGAAAACCCGTGGAGGAGCCGCGAACAGTAAGCGGTGGGCTGTCCTATTTACATGTCTCAGTATCCGTGCAGTTCACATCGAGATAATTGAATCCATGGATACCTCCAGCTTCATCAATGCCCTAAGAAGATTCTTTTCCATCCGGGGACCTGCCAAGCAACTCCAGTCCGACTGCGGCGCAAACTTTGTAGGAGCCTGCAAGGAACTGCAGTTTGACAACTTCTTGTCCGACAATGGATGCACTTGGGTATTCAACCCTCCACACTCTTCACACATGGGTGGATCTTGGGAACGCATGATTGGTGTTGCACGAAGGATCCTCGACTCCATGTTGCTGGACCATAAACTTCCCCTTACTCATGAAGTTCTGGTCACTTTCCTCGCAGAAGTGTCAGCCATAATAAATGCTAGACCTTTGGTTCCAGTATCATCCGACCCCGATGCTCCAGCGATCCTTACTCCAGCTACACTTCTTACACAGAAGACTGGAGCTGCTACAGTTCCGCCTGGGAATTTCGATAACAAGGACATTTACAAACGTCAGTGGAGGCAAGTACATCTGGCTAACATGTTTTGGCATCGCTTGAAGACTGAATATTTGCACTTGCTTCAAAACCGTCACAAATGGCAGACGCCCAGTCCCAATCTCCAAGAAGGAGACCTCGTTCTCTTAAAGGACAAAGAGGCTCATCGCAATGACTGGCCAATGGGACTTATCGCCAAGGTCCTACCCAGTGAGGACGAAAAGACTCGTAAGGTAGAAGTTAAGGTGACAAAAGGGGGCTCTACCCGAACCTTCTTCCGCCCGGTCACTGAACTCGTGCTGCTTCTACGAAAGGAGGACATCACATGAACTGAACATGCTCCTGGACGTTGCTCACGGTGGGGAGCATTCCTCCTCGTCCCCCAGTTTTATTGAATATTGACATTTTCCATTGGATTGAACTGTTAACATTCCCATTGGATTCTGGGTTGGTGGAAGAGTTGGCATGTTTGCGGCTTCCCCAATCTGGAGATGGGTTTAATATATTTGGACTTATCTTTCGGTTTGATCTACGGGTCGACAACAACGAGTTTGGACTTTAACCCCTTAGCGACCGCCGATACGCCTTTAAACGGCGGCCGCTAAGGGTACTTAAACCACAGCACCGTTAATTAACGGCGCTGTGGAAAAAGTCCATAGCGCCCCCCAGAGGCCGATTTTCTCCGGGGTCTCGGCTGCCGAGACATGATTCGGGGGGTTTTTAACCCACCCCGCATTTGCGATCGCCGGTAATTAACCGTTTACCGGCGATCGCAAAAAAAAAAAAAAGCGATCTCTTTTTAATTTCTCTGTCCTCCGATGTGATCGCACATCGGAGGACAGAGAAAAGGGGTCCCAGGTGGCCCCCCAATACTCACCTAGCTCCCCCGATGCTCCTCGTGTCTCCCGGTGGGCGCCGCCATCTTCAAAATGGCGGGCGCATGTGCAGTGCGCCCGCCGGCCGGCACCGGGAGAATCTTTGGGGTCTCGGCTGCCGGGGGTAGCCGAGACCCCAAAGAGCACGATCGGGGTCGGTATTACCGACCCCTGTTTTGCGATCGCCGGTAATTAACTGTTTACCGGCGACCGCAAAAAAAAAAAAAAAAAAAAAAAAAGTAAAGTGTAATTCTCTGTCCTCTGATGTGATCGCACATCAGAGGACAGAGAAATAGGGGGATTCGGGGACCCTAGCATACTCACCTAGGTCCCTGGATCCTCTTGCTGCTCCTCCTGGCCGCCGGCAGCAGAACATGGCGGACGCATGCCCAGTGCGCCCGCCATCTGTCTCCATCTGCCGGCCGGCAGGAGAACAGCAGTTGGGGCTAAAATTAGGGGTAGGGTTAGGGTTAGGGTTAGGGTTAGGTTAGGGGAAGGGTTAGGGGTAGGGTTAGGTTAGGGTTAGGGGTAGGGTTAGGGTTAGGGTTAGGTTAGGGTTAGGTTAGGGGTAGGGTTAGGGGTAGGGTTAGGTTAGGGTTAGGGTTAGGGTTAGGTTAGGGTTAGGGGTAGGGTTAGGGGTAGGGTTAGGGTTAGGGGTAGGGTTAGGGTTTGGTTAGGGTTAGGTTAGGGGTAGGGTTAGGGGTAGGGTTAGGGGTAGGGTTAGGTTAGGGGTAGGGGTAGGGTTAGGTTAGGGGTAGGGCTAGGGTTGGGGCTAAATTTAGGGTTAGGGTTGGGGCTAAATTCAGGGTTAGGGTTGGGGCTAAACTTAGGGTTAGGCTTCTTTCACACTTGCGACGGCCCCGTACCGACGCACGTTGTGAAAATTGTGCACAACGTGGGCAGCAGCTGTAGTTTTTCAACACATCCGCTGCCCAATCTATGTCCTGGGGAGGAGGGGGCGGAGTTACGGCCACGCATGCGCGGTCAGAAATGGCGGATGCGACGTAAAAAAAAACGTTTCATTGAACTTTTTTTGTGCCGACGCTCCGCCAAAACACAACTGATCCAGTGCACGACGGACGCGACGTGTGGCCATCCGTCACGATCCGTCGGCAATACAAGTCTATGGGCAAAAAACGCATCCTGCGGGCACATTTGCAGGATCCGTTTCTTGTCCAAAACGACGGATTGCGACGGAATGCCAAACGAGGCAAGTGTGAAAGTAGCCCTAGGGCTAGGGTTAGGGTTGGGGCTAAAGTTAGGGCTAGGGTTGAGGCTAAAGTTAGGGTTAGAGCTGGGATTAGGGTTAGGGTTTGGATTAGGGTTCGTATTAGGGTTAGGGTTGGCATTAGGGTTACGCTTGGGATTAGGGTTAGGTTTGGGATTAGGGTTAAGGTTAGGGTTGTGATTAGGGGTGTATTGGGATTAGGGTTAAGTTTGAGGTTAGGGTTGAGATTAGGATTAGGGGTGTGTTGGATTTAGGGTTTTGATTAGGGTTATGGTTAGGGTTGACATTAGGGTTGTTTTGGGGTAAGGGTTGTGATTATGGTTAGGGTTAGTGATTAGGATTATGGATGAGGTTGGGATTAGGGTTAGGGGTGTGTTGGGGTTAGGGTTGGAGCTAGAATTGGGGGGTTTCCACTGTTTAGGTACATCAGGGGGTCTCCAAACACGACAGACAATTTTGCGCTCAAAAAGTCAAATGGTGCTCCCTCCCTTCTGAGCTCTGCCGTGCGCCCAAACAGTGGGTTACCCCCACATATGGGGCATCAGCGTACTCGGGATAAATTGGACAACAACTTCTGGGGTCCAATTTCTCTTGTTACCCTTGTGAAAATAAAAACTTGGGGGCTACAAAATCTTTTTTGTGAAAAAAAAAATATTTTTTATTTTCACGACTCTGCATTCTAAACTTCTGTGAAGCACTTGGGCATTCAAAGTTCTCACCACACATCTAGATAAGTTCCTTGGGGGGGTCTAGTTTCCAAAATGGGGTCACTTGTGGGGGGTTACTACAGTTTAGGTACATCAGGGGCTCTGCAATCGCAACATAATGCCCACAGACCATTCTATCAAAGTCTGCATTCCAAAAAGGCGCTCCTTCCCTTCCGAGCTCTGCCGTGCGCCCAAACAGTGGTTTACCGCCACATATGGCGCATCAGCGTACTCGGGATAAATTGGACAACAACTATTGCAGTCCAATTTCTCCTGTTACCCTTGTGAAAATAAAAACTTGGGGGCTACAATATCTTTTTTGTGGAAAAAAAAATATTTTTTATTTTCACGACTCTGCATTCTAAACTTCTCTGAAGCACTTGGGCATTCAAAGTTCTCACCACACATCTAGATAAGTTCCTTGGGGGGTCTAGTTTCCAAAATGGGGTCACTTGTGGAGGGTTTCTACTGGTTAGGTACATCAGGGGCTCTGCAAACGCAACATAATACCCGCAGACCATTCTATCAAAGTCTGCATTCCAAAACGGCGCTCCTTCCTTCCGAGCTCTGCCGTGCGCCCAAACAGTGGTTTACCCCCACATATGGGGTACCAGCATACTCAGGACAAATTGGACAACAACTTTCGGGTCCAGTTTCTCTTGTTACCCTTGTGAAAATAAAAATTTGGTGGCTAAAAAATCTTTTTGTGGAAAAAAAATTTTTTTTTTATTTTCACGGCTCTGCATTATAAACTTCTGTGAAGCACTTGGGCATTCAAGGTTCTCACCACACATCTAGATAAGTTCCATGGGGGGTCTAGTTTCCAAAATGGGGTCACTTGTGGGGGATTTCTACTGTTTAGGCACATCAGGGACTCTCCAAACGCGACATGGCGTCCGATCTCAATTCCAGCCAATTCTACATTGAAAAAGTAAAACGGCACTCTTTCTCTTCCAAGCTCTGCGGTGCGCCCAAACAGTGGTTTACCCCCACATATTGGGTATCGACGTACTCAGGAGAAATTGCTCAACAACTTTTGTGGTCTAATTTCTCCTGTTACCCTTGTGAAAATAAAAATTTGTGGGCAAAAAATCATTTTTGTAGAAAAAATGCAATTTTTTTTTTCACGGCTCTACGTTATAAACTTCTGTGAAGCACATGGGGGTTCAAAGTGCTCGCCACACATCTAGATAAGTTCCTTAAGGGGTCTAGTTTCCAAAATGGTGTCACTTGTGGGGGGTTTCCACTGTTTAGGCACATCAGGGGCTCTCCAAACGCGACATGGCGTCCAATCTCAATTCCAGCCAATTCTACATTGAAAAAGTAAAACGGCACTCCTTCTCTTCCAAGCTCTGCGGTGCGCCCTAACAGTTGTTTACCCCCACATATTGGGTATCAGCGTACTCAGGAGAAATTGCACAACAACTTTTGTGGTCTAATTTCTCCTGTTACCCTTGTGAAAATAAGAATTTGTGGGCAAAAAGATCATTTTTGTGTAAACAAAAGCGATTTTTTATTTTCACGGCTTTACGTTATAAACTTCTGTGAAGCACTTGGGGATTCAAAGTGCTCACCACACATCTAGATAAGTTCCTTAAGGGGTCTAGTTTCCAAAATGGTGTCACTTGTGGGGAGTTTCCACTGTTTAGGTACATCAGGGGCTCTCTAAATGTGACATGGTGTCCGATCTCAATTCCAGCCAATTCTGCATTGAAAAAGTCAAACGGCGCTCCTTCACTTCTAAGTTCTGCGGTGCGCCCTAACAGTGGTTTACCCCCACATATGGGGTATTGGCGTATTCAGGAGAAATTGCATAACAAAATTTATGGTTACATTTCTGTTTTTACACTTGTGAAAATAAAAAAAATGGTTCTGAATTAAGATGTTTGCAAAAAAAAGTTAAATGTTCATTTTTTCCTTCCACATTGTTTCAGTTCCTGTGAAGCACGTAAAGGGTTAATAAACTTCTTGAATGTGGTTTTGAGAACCTTGAGGGGTGTAGTTTTTAGAATGGTGTCACACTTCATTATTTGCTATCATATAGACCCCTCAAAATGACTTCAAATGTGATGTGGTCCCTAAAAAAAAATGGTGTTGTAAAAATGAGAAATTGCTGGTCAACTTTTAACCCTTATAACTCCCTAACAAAAAAAAATTTTGTTTCCAAAATTGTGCTGATGTAAAGTAGACATGTGGGAAATGTTATTTATTAACTATTTTTTATGACATATCTCTCTGATTTAAGGGCATAAAAATACAAAGTTAGAAAATTGCAAAATTTAAAAAATTTTCGCCATATTTCCGTTTTTTTCATAAATAATCGCAAGTAATATCGAAGAAATGTTACCACTAACATGAAGTACAATATGTCACGAAAAAACAATCTCAGAATCAGCGGGATCCGTTGAAGCGTTCCAGAGTTATAACCTCATAAAGTGACAGTGGTCAGAATTGCAAAAATTGGCCTGGTCATTAAGTACCAAATTGGCTCTGTCACTAAGGGGTTAAAATCTTTGATGTTTATTATTGCATGCATGTTTTCTTTCCTCTTGTTTTTTCAGGTTCGAACGACTTCGAAGAATTACGGACATCGTGAAATCCAAGGATTTCAGACGGGGAGTGTCATGTCTCACGACTTAGGAAATCATTCAATGTTTGCATTGCTTGTGTTCGATCCTTCTTTCTAGGCAGAAGTTTGCCTTTCCCTGTATTTTGGCCCAACTCTCTCACTGTAGTCCTGTGATGTATGTTTGTTCTCGCCCTTATTCTCCAGTTTGTCATCATTCCTCCATCTGTATGCATCCTACTACATGTCCTCTGTTTAATATTCCTTTTTACCTGCTACTTTCATCATAATACAAGAATTTCAGTTAAAGCAACCCTCTTTTCCTGGAGTCTTCTTACATGAGATCGTGGCTGAGTTAAGCTGTCTGATTAATCGGTATGAACGTGAGTACAGGTGAATACGGAAGTGCCTAAAAAGAAAGGTCTATCCAGACACCACTACGTTCTACATATCCATGAGTCAGAATAAAACATGCTCCAAGCGGTGATTATTTAAAAATAAAAAATGGTTAGAGGGAAAATTGAATTTCTTTCAGTATATACAGTCACACAGTTAAATGGAAAGTCCCAAAAAGTAAATTTTACACATTAAGTTCTAATGATTACACTAGAATCATGTTTATTTTTACAGAGCAATGTCATCTTTGACACAATCATTGTTAAATGGATAAAATGAATCCTGATTTAATGGAACAATTTAAACTGCTTTATTTTTTGGAACCCTATAATTTTCTTATTTTACATTGTATGCAAGCAGCTACGCAAATATTCTGCCATCTGCTGTGCAAAATGTTAGTTGCATGCAGAAGCTGAAGATTTGGTATGTGCTGAACATATTTTTATTTAGACAATAAAGGTATGTGCACACATTAAGCAATTGTAGCTGAAAAATCTGCTGCAAATATTGAAGTATTTGCAGGAAAAATGCTTCATAAGGGCTCTTTCACATGTCCTGATATTTACGGTACTGGAAAAAACAGTACTGGAGATGTCTGAGTCCATGTGTACGTGTGCTTAATACCATCAGTGCTACCAAGGGACAATGTTGATTGTTGCATTCAACTGATAACAGCGCGAGCAGGTGGTGGCTGATAAGAGTATTCATCAGCTGCCGCATGCGCTATAAATAAGAAAATGAAATGTGGCTCCCCTATATTTTTGATAACTAGCCAGGCAAAACTGACAGGTGTGGGCTGCAATCCTCAGCTGTCATCTTTAGCAAGGCTGGAGAATAGAGGAGTCCCAACGCTATATTTTGTAATTATTAGTGATGAGCGAGTATACTCGTTGCTCGGGTTTTCCCAAGCACACTCGGGTGGTATCCTAGTATTTATGACTGCTGGGAGATTTAGTTTTCATCGCCGCAGCTGAATAATTTACAGCTAATAGCCAGCTTGAATACATGTGGGGATTCCCTAGCAACTAGGCAACCCCCACATATACTTAGGCTGGCTAGTAGCTGTAAATCATTCAGCTGAAAACTAAATCTCCGAACACTAACAAATATTTGGAGACCACCCTAGCGTGCTCGGGAAAACCCGAGCAACGAGTATACTCGCTCATCACTGCTAATTATTTAAATAAATAATTTCTAAAAAACTGCGTGGGGTCACCCCCATTTTTGACAACTAACCAAAGGAAACAGGAACACATGGGCTACTTGCACAGTGAACAAGTCTGTATGATCATGTTCACACACCACCAAGAAACCTGAAGACACAAAAGAGAATAGTGAAACCAAAAACACTCAGTTTGAAAAAATGTTGCAGTAATCCGCAAGTGCTAGTAAAAGATGTAAAAAACAGGGTATTTGGTTGATACGTTTTTTGCAAAAAATGTATACTAAGCTGCTCTACCAATCTTCACGGTATACCCTTATCAGAGCAGTCCTAACTAAAGTATGCAATCCCTATCTGATGTATTTAAAAACCTGATCATCTGTATATAACCTGTGTGAACAGGGTTCAGAGAGGAAAAATCCATGTGTGCATACAGGGTAGAACAGCTTTTGTGCAGATAGCCCAAGAGGAGTGGTGGAACTCCCCAGTCTTGTAGACACAAGAGAACAATTATGGAAACAGGAACACATGGGCTACTTGCACAGTGAACAAGTCTGTATGATCATGTTCACACACCACCAAGAAACCTGAAGACACAAAAGAGAATAGTGAAACCAAAAACACTCAGTTTGAAAAAATGTTGCAGTAATCCGCAAGTGCTAGTAAAAGATGTAAAAAACAGGGTATTTGGTTGATACGTTTTTTGCAAAAAATGTATACTAAGCTGCTCTACCAATCTTCACGGTATACCCTTATCAGAGCAGTCCTAACTAATGTATGCAATCCCTATCTGATGTATTTAAAAACCTGATCATCTGTATATAACCTGTGTGAACAGGGTTCAGAGAGGAAAAATCCATGTGTGCATACAGGGTAGAACAGCTTTTGTGCAGATAGCCCAAGAGGAGTGGTGGAACTCCCCAGTCTTGTAGACACAAGAGAACAATTATGGAAACAGGAACACATGGGCTACTTGCACAGTGAACAAGTCTGTATGATCATGTTCACACACCACCAAGAAACCTGAAGACACAAAAGAGAATAGTGAAACCAAAAATACTCAGTTTGAAAAAATGTTGCAGTAATCCGCAAGTGCTAGTAAAAGATGTAAAAAACAGGGTATTTGGTTGATACGTTTTTTGCAAAAAATGTATACTAAGCTGCTCTACCAATCTTCACGGTATACCCTTATCAGAGCAGTCCTAACTAATGTATGCAATCCCTATCTGATGTATTTAAAAACCTGATCATCTGTATATAACCTGTGTGAACAGGGTTCAGAGAGGAAAAATCCATGTGTGCATACAGGGTAGAACAGCTTTTGTGCAGATAGCCCAAGAGGAGTGGTGGAACTCCCCAGTCTTGTAGACACAAGAGAACAATTATGGAAACAGGAACACATGGGCTACTTGCACAGTGAACAAGTCTGTATGATCATGTTCACACACCACCAAGAAACCTGAAGACACAAAAGAGAATAGTGAAACCAAAAACACTCAGTTTGAAAAAATGTTGCAGTAATCCGCAAGTGCTAGTAAAAGATGTAAAAAACAGGGTATTTGGTTGATACGTTTTTTGCAAAAAATGTATACTAAGCTGCTCTACCAATCTTCACGGTATACCCTTATCAGAGCAGTCCTAACTAATGTATGCAATCCCTATCTGATGTATTTAAAAACCTGATCATCTGTATATTACCTGTGTGAACAGGGTTCAGAGAGGAAAAATCCATGTGTGCATACAGGGTAGAACAGCTTTTGTGCAGATAGCCCAAGAGGAGTGGTGGAACTCCCCAGTCTTGTAGACACAAGAGAACAATTATGGAAACAGGAACACATGGGCTACTTGCACAGTGAACAAGTCTGTATGATCATGTTCACACACCACCAAGAAACCTGAAGACACAAAAGAGAATAGTGAAACCAAAAACACTCAGTTTGAAAAAATGTTGCAGTAATCCGCAAGTGCTAGTAAAAGATGTAAAAAACAGGGTATTTGGTTGATACGTTTTTTGCAAAAAATGTATACTAAGCTGCTCTACCAATCTTCACGGTATACCCTTATCAGAGCAGTCCTAACTAATGTATGCAATCCCTATCTGATGTATTTAAAAACCTGATCATCTGTATATAACCTGTGTGAACAGGGTTCAGAGAGGAAAAATCCATGTGTGCATACAGGGTAGAACAGCTTTTGTGCAGATAGCCCAAGAGGAGTGGTGGAACTCCCCAGTCTTGTAGACACAAGAGAACAATTATGGAAACAGGAACACATGGGCTACCTGCACAGTGAACAAGTCTGTATGATCATGTTCACACACCACCAAGAAACCTGAAGACACAAAAGAGAATAGTGAAACCAAAAACACTCAGTTTGAAAAAATGTTGCAGTAATCCGCAAGTGCTAGTAAAAGATGTAAAAAACAGGGTATTTGGTTGATACGTTTTTTGCAAAAAATGTATACTAAGCTGCTCTACCAATCTTCACGGTATACCCTTATCAGAGCAGTCCTAACTAATGTATGCAATCCCTATCTGATGTATTTAAAAACCTGATCATCTGTATATAACCTGTGTGAACAGGGTTCAGAGAGGAAAAATCCATGTGTGCATACAGGGTAGAACAGCTTTTGTGCAGATAGCCCAAGAGGAGTGGTGGAACTCCCCAGTCTTGTAGACACAAGAGAACAATTATGGAAACAGGAACACATGGGCTACTTGCACAGTGAACAAGTCTGTATGATCATGTTCACACACCACCAAGAAACCTGAAGACACAAAAGAGAATAGTGAAACCAAAAACACTCAGTTTGAAAAAATGTTGCAGTAATCCGCAAGTGCTAGTAAAAGATGTAAAAAACAGGGTATTTGGTTGATACGTTTTTTGCAAAAAATGTATACTAAGCTGCTCTACCAATCTTCACGGTATACCCTTATCAGAGCAGTCCTAACTAATGTATGCAATCCCTATCTGATGTATTTAAAAACCTGATCATCTGTATATAACCTGTGTGAACAGGGTTCAGAGAGGAAAAATCCATGTGTGCATACAGGGTAGAACAGCTTTTGTGCAGATAGCCCAAGAGGAGTGGTGGAACTCCCCAGTCTTGTAGACACAAGAGAACAATTATGGAAACAGGAACACATGGGCTACTTGCACAGTGAACAAGTCTGTATGATCATGTTCACACACCACCAAGAAACCTGAAGACACAAAAGAGAATAGTGAAACCAAAAACACTCAGTTTGAAAAAATGTTGCAGTAATCCGCAAGTGCTAGTAAAAGATGTAAAAAACAGGGTATTTGGTTGATACGTTTTTTGCAAAAAATGTATACAGGTCCTTCTCAAAAAATTAGCATATAGTGTTAAATTTCATTATTTACCATAATGTAATGATTACAATTAAACTTTCATATATTATAGATTCATTATCCATCAACTGAAATTTGTCAGGTCTTTTATTGTTTTAATACTGATGATTTTGGTATACAACTCCTGATAACCCAAAAAACCTGTCTCAATAAATTAGCATATTTCACCCATCCAATCAAATAAAAGTGTTTTTTAATAACAAACAAAAAAACCAACAAATAATAATGTTCAGTTATGCACTCAATACTTGGTCGGGAATCCTTTGGCAGAAATGACTGCTTCAATGCGGCGTGGCATGGAGGCAATCAGCCTGTGACACTGCTGAGATGTTATGGAGGCCCAGGATGCTTCAATAGCGGCCTTAAGCTCATCCAGAGTGTTGGGTCTTGCGTCTCTCAACTTTTTCTTCACAATATCCCACAGATTCTCTATGGGGTTCAGGTCAGGAGAGTTGGCAGGCCAATTGAGCACAGTAATACCATGGTCAGTAAACCATTTACCAGTGGTTTTGGCACTGTGAGCAGGTGCCAGGTCGTGCTGAAAAATGAAATCTTCATCTCCATAAAGCATTTCAGCCGATGGAAGCATGAAGTGCTCCAAAATCTCCTGATAGCTAGCTGCATTGACCCTGCCCTTGATGAAACACAGTGGACCAACACCAGCAGCTGACATGGCACCCCACACCATCACTGACTGTGGGTACTTGACACTGGACTTCAGGCATTTTGGCATTTCCTTCTCCCCAGTCTTCCTCCAGACTCTGGCACCTTGATTTCCGAATGACATGCAAAATTTGCTTTCATCAGAAAAAAGTACTTGGGACCACTTAGCAACAGTCCAGTGCTGCTTCTCTGTAGCTCAAAAGTGGCTTTACCTGGGGAATGCGGCACCTGTAGCCCATTTCCTGCACACGCCTGTGCACGGTGGCTCTGGATGTTTCCACACCAGACTCAGTCCACTGCTTCCTCAGATTCCCCAAGGTCTGGAATCGGTCCTTCTCCACAATCTTCCTCAGGGTCCGGTCTCCTCTTCTCGTTGTACAGCGTTTTCTGCCACATTGTTTCCTTCCAACAGACTTACCATTGAGGTGCCTTGATACAGCACTCTGGGAACAGCCTATTTGTTGAGAAATTTCTTTCTGGGTCTTACCCTCTTGCTTGAGGGTGTCAATGATGGCCTTCTTGACATCTGTCAGGTCGCTAGTCTTACCCATGATGGGGGTTTTGAGTAATGAACCAGGCAGGGAGTTTATAAAAGCCTCAGGTATCTTTTGCATGTGTTTAGAGTTAATTAGTTGATTCAGAAGATTAGGGTAATAGGTCGTTTAGAGAACCTTTTCTTGATATGCTAATTTATTGAGACAGGTTTTTTGGGTTATCAGGAGTTGTATGCCAAAATCATCAGTATTAAAACAATAAAAGACCTGACAAATTTCAGTTGGTGGATAATGAATCTATAATATATGAAAGTTTAATTGTAATCATTACATTATGGTAATTAATGAAATTTAACACTATATACTAATTTTTTGAGAAGGACCTGTACTAAGCTGCTCTACCAATCTTCACGGTATACCCTTATCAGAGCAGTCCTAACTAATGTATGCAATCCCTATCTGATGTATTTAAAAACCTGATCATCTGTATATAACCTGTGTGAACAGGGTTCAGAGAGGAAAAATCCATGTGTGCATACAGGGTAGAACAGCTTTTGTGCAGATAGCCCAAGAGGAGTGGTGGAACTCCCCAGTCTTGTAGACACAAGAGAACAATTATGGAAACAGGAACACATGGGCTACTTGCACAGTGAACAAGTCTGTATGATCATGTTCACACACCACCAAGAAACCTGAAGACACAAAAGAGAATAGTGAAACCAAAAACACTCAGTTTGAAAAAATGTTGCAGTAATCCGCAAGTGCTAGTAAAAGATGTAAAAAACAGGGTATTTGGTTGATACGTTTTTTGCAAAAAATGTATACTAAGCTGCTCTACCAATCTTCACGGTATACCCTTATCAGAGCAGTCCTAACTAATGTATGCAATCCCTATCTGATGTATTTAAAAACCTGATCATCTGTATATAACCTGTGTGAACAGGGTTCAGAGAGGAAAAATCCATGTGTGCATACAGGGTAGAACAGCTTTTGTGCAGATAGCCCAAGAGGAGTGGTGGAACTCCCCAGTCTTGTAGACACAAGAGAACAATTATGGAAACAGGAACACATGGGCTACTTGCACAGTGAACAAGTCTGTATGATCATGTTCACACACCACCAAGAAACCTGAAGACACAAAAGAGAATAGTGAAACCAAAAACACTCAGTTTGAAAAAATGTTGCAGTAATCCGCAAGTGCTAGTAAAAGATGTAAAAAACAGGGTATTTGGTTGATACGTTTTTTGCAAAAAATGTATACTAAGCTGCTCTACCAATCTTCACGGTATACCCTTATCAGAGCAGTCCTAACTAATGTATGCAATCCCTATCTGATGTATTTAAAAACCTGATCATCTGTATATAACCTGTGTGAACAGGGTTCAGAGAGGAAAAATCCATGTGTGCATACAGGGTAGAACAGCTTTTGTGCAGATAGCCCAAGAGGAGTGGTGGAACTCCCCAGTCTTGTAGACACAAGAGAACAATTATGGAAACAGGAACACATGGGCTACTTGCACAGTGAACAAGTCTGTATGATCATGTTCACACACCACCAAGAAACCTGAAGACACAAAAGAGAATAGTGAAACCAAAAACACTCAGTTTGAAAAAATGTTGCAGTAATCCGCAAGTGCTAGTAAAAGATGTAAAAAACAGGGTATTTGGTTGATACGTTTTTTGCAAAAATGTATACTAAGCTGCTCTACCAATCTTCACGGTATACCCTTATCAGAGCAGTCCTAACTAATGTATGCAATCCCTATCTGATGTATTTAAAAACCTGATCATCTGTATATAACCTGTGTGAACAGGGTTCAGAGAGGAAAAATCCATGTGTGCATACAGGGTAGAACAGCTTTTGTGCAGATAGCCCAAGAGGAGTGGTGGAACTCCCAGTCTTGTAGACACAAGAGAACAATTATGGAAACAGGAACACATGGGCTACTTGCACAGTGAACAAGTCTGTATGATCATGTTCACACACCACCAAGAAACCTGAAGACACCTGAAGAATAATTTACAGGTAATAGCCAGCTTGAATACATGTGGGGATTCCCTAGCAACTAGGCAACCCCCACATATACTTAGGCTGGCTAGTAGCTGTAAATCATTCAGCTGAAAACTAAATCTCCGAACACTAACAAATATTTGGAGACCACCCTAGCATGCTCGGGAAAACCCGAGCAACGAGTATACTCGCTCATCACTGCTAATTATTTAAATAAATAATTTCTAAAAAACTGCGTGGGGTCACCCCCATTTTTGACAACTAACCAAAGGAGACAGCTGAGGGCTGGTATTCTCAGGCTGGAAAGGTGCCATGGATATTGCCCCCCAGCCTAAAAATAGCCCTCAGCCACCAAAAAAACGCGTATCTATTAGATGCGCAAATTCTGACTCCTTGCCCAGCTCTTCCCACATGCCCTGTGGCAGTGGCAAGTGGGTTTCATATATGTGGGGTTGATGTCACCTTTGTTTTGTGTGGTGACATCAAGCCCATGACTTAGTAATGGAGAGGAATCTATAAGACACCTATCCATTACTAATCCTGTAAACACGCAGCCAGAATAAAGTCTTTTATTTGATAAAAACAAAACACAATTTTCCCTTTTTATTTAAAAATATCAAATGTAAAAATACTATACATAGTCATAGTCATCTAATGCCTATTCTTTTGAAGCCATAGTCTTCTGTAATAAAACAAAAATAAAAACAACCATATTCCTCACCTGTCCATCGTTCTGTCCCATGCTGTAATCCATGTTTGGGGATAAATGGTTTTCATCCTGAATGGTGTGTAATACTGTGTGTAAACCATGTCTCATATCAGTTCGGGTTTAGGCAGGAGAAATGAAAAGCCAGCAATTAGCTTTTCTGCTATATCGCGCTGCAGTAAATATAAAAATAAAAAAAATTCCCCTTTGACTTTGCATTGGGTTTCATGTTTCGGCCGATCCCCGACCCCGACTTTTCAATAAGATCGGCCGATTTCACTCGACCCGACTTTTCAGAAAGTCGGGTTTCACGAAACCCGACTCGACCTGAAAAAATGAAAAGTCGCTCAACCCCAGTCAGCATGTTTTGCCCACGAACACATAGTCCTTGCAAGCACACTGATGTGAGCAGAGCCATTCACTTAAACGTCTGAAAGAGCCTTAAAATTCACTTGTTTTTTATGCTTTTTTATGTTTTTTAATGCGATTTTTTCACCATTCATTTAGATGGGTGAAAACAGGTGCAAAAACTTGAAAGAATTGACATGCTGCAGATTTGAAACTGCTTAACAACTGCAATGAAATAAATAAGGAGTATGTGCATGGAATATCAGAAATATCATTCACTATGCTGATAGACTAAAGAGAAATTAAAAATTCGGAGCATGAGCTACCCGCTACAGAAACGCAGCAGATGTTTGTTAGAGGTTTATTTCAGGCACCAATTATGGCATTAAGTGCCTTCACACAACCTGTTCTTCGTACTTAACCTCGCAGGATATCTTCAGGGTGATGCAGACACACAGTGCATGATATGACTAAACAAAGATGAAAACAATTGCAGGACTCACCCAATTCTTTTTCAACTTGTGGTTTATCCCATTATAAAGACAGCATACAGTAGTTACATGTGGAGGTGCAGGTGTCAGGGGAGCCTTTCAAGAAAATAGAAGACCTGATGGACCGCAAACATGAGGAGAACACACAAATTCCTTGCAGATGTTGTCCATTGAGCCCAAGAACCCAGCACTGCAAGGCTATAGTACTAACCACTGAGCCACCATACTAACCATGAGTTTCCTTGCAAATTATTCTGTCTATCTATTTATGTATCTGTCTATCTATCTACTTATTTATGTATCAATTTACTCAGAAAAAGAAAAAAGAAGCAGCACTAGCAGGCAATATAAAGTCAATAGAGGTGTAATATCTTTCAGGCAATTACCAAACCTCCAGATAGCTAAAAAAAAATGAAAGCAGCACTCCATCAAGAATTTAAGAAAAACTGTGCTTGTTATTTAGTGATGAGCAAATATACTTGTTCTCGAGCATGCTCGGGGGTCCTCTGAGTATTTTCTTTAGTGCTCAGAGATTTAGTTTTTCTTGCCGCAGCTGAATGATTTACATCTGTTAATTAGCCAGCATAAGTACATGTGGGGGTTACCTGGTTGTTAGGGATGCAATAAATCAGATGCTGCAGAACAGGGATAAACTATATTTAATTAACAGTGGAGTACAAAGGTAAAACTGAATAAACGTTGGTTAACTAAACAGACTCTTGTTGATGGTTCAACTTATCGTGACTCTGCAGCCTGTCACTCACTGAAGGTCCCGTGGATCGCAGAATGTCAGCGGTGTTTGGTGTAATGTCTGCTGGTGTCCTCGCCTAGCACACGGTCCTTCTTCTGGTGGCAGCAGCCAGTCTCCGGTTCTACCCGCTGTTCTGTGAGCCCCTAGTCCATATATTTGTGGATTAAGAGAGTAGAGCTCCCCACAAGGTTCCTCTCGGCATGGGTCTCCTTAAGCAGCCGCTGTGACCTGAAGGGCTGCGCTGCAATGTTTTACCTGGCATTCACCTCTCTGGATATTGGCCGACACCCAGATGTCTATACTACGATGCTCCATCAAGCGCATGCTCCCCTGCACACCTGCCAGTTTCGGTGAGTCCCTCACTATGCTGTCCTTTCTCTTCAAGCCGCAGCCTGTCACTCCCCTCTCAGCGCTTGTGGTCTGTGCCTCATCAGCGTTCTGGTGGGAAGACCACTTCCGTTGCCATGCAACACATTTTACCTCACACTGACTAGCCACGCCCCTTTCACCCAGGTGCAATCTTGTTCCCCCCAGGAACAGGAGGTTCCTCCCCAGCAGTTCTGGAACCACCGTTTCAGCAGCTCTGGCAGCCCGGACTTCTCTTCTACATCCCCGACTTCCTTTAGCTTGCCATTCCATGGGTGAGAGGTCCTTCACCAGTCATTTGACTTCTTGGATAATTCTTTGCCAGATATATTGATCTTGCTTGTAACGATCGGGAGGTACTCCACCTGTGGTTCGCTCTGTCCGACATAGTTCGGGCTGACTTGTGGGTAGTAAAGAGATGCTCTTACCCAGTGGGTCTGCTGCTTTTGTGATTTCCAGCGTGGGCGACTTTGTGTTCATCTCCTCGGTAGGCGGCACACCATTAAGGCTTGGGCATGAAGCTAACTCTCCATCTTCTTCATTGAGTCAGGAACCGGAGCTGGGAGCACCTTCCTGGCTTTTGACAACTCTCCTCCATTTTGGGTTCTATGGACAACCAGGGCCGCAACATGTTACGTTGGACTACTCTAGTGGCTGCTCCTTCCTCATGTTCAGGCTGAACTTCGTACACTGGATGATAGGGACCAAGCCATAGTTTCTCTCGGTGTAGAGTCCGCTCCCACCGGCTTTCGAATTTTCCCCGGGGCCACTTATTCCAGACCAAGACTTTGTCCCCAGGTCTTAGAGCTGTCCCGAGAATAGGTGGTGCTTCATGGTGCTTAAGCTCCTGGAACTTCGTCTGCACTAGTCGACGGAGAGTCTGCAATCGGTGCCGATGTTCCTGAACCCAAGAGGACACTCCATCCATGGGTAGTCCCCTTCCGGGTCCAGTTCCAGCTCTGTCAACTCTCATCCTTTTTGCCTGAACAACAAGGTGTACGGCGTGAACCTGGTCATGCTGTGAACTTGGCTGTTGTACACCCACACCAGCTCTGCCACAAACTCAGGCCACCGTATCTTCTGGTCTTCTTCCAAAGTGTGTAACATATGGATTAATGTTCGATTGAAGAACTCACAGGCCCCATTCCCTTGAGGGTGATAGGGAGTAGTTTGGGATGTCCCAATTCGGTACAAACAGTGTGATTCTTCCATAACTCACCCCTGGAGGCAGGCACCTTGATCGGAGTGCATTCTTTTTGGGTAGCTGTAAACGCAGATGAAATCTCGACAGATAGCCTGTGCAGCTGATTCAGCGGTGTGATCTCTAGTTGGAGTTACCACATCAAATTTGGTGAAGTGATCAGTCATCACCAGACAATGTTCATAGTCAAAATGCGCTGGTTCTACAGTCAGGTAGTCAATCATCAAGACTTCCAAAGGGGCGGAGGTCACAATGGTCTGTGTTGGGGCCTGCTGTTCTGGGGGTTTAGCCAGCTCACAGCTTCTGCACTGTTGGCATGCACCTTCCACCGTATTCCTCAGTTGTAGGTGTTACACCAATCTTTGTATCTACCGGAACGGTTTTTCTGCACCGAAGTGAGCCCCTTGCTCATGAGCCTTAGTGGCCACCATCTTGACCGACTTCTATATTTGCTCTATTTGCCAAGTGACTCCCTCTTCTCGCAACAGCTGCACCTTCCGATATAACAGTCCATCTCTCAAGCAGATTCCTTCCCTTTGTCCTAGAATCCGCAGGTCGCCTGAGTACAACGCATACCTCTTCCTAGGAAGTTGCTTCAATGCCACCCACTGCCTCAGTTGAGCAGTCTCCTTGTCCATTTGTTGGAGTTGGATCCAGTCATCTCGGGACTGCCCCAGTAACTGATCTTCAGACTCTTCCTCGATCTGTTCCTGCGTCACCACCCATGAGGTGGACAGGTTTCGGAATCCAGGAATCTCCTTAGCCTCAAGCTCCTCATCTCGGTCATGGCCAGGACGTTCATGTGTCACCCTGTAGAGGGCGTTGGCATGAGTATTCTCAGCCTTGGCCCAGTAGACAATCTTGTACCAATACTTCGCCATGCGGGCCGCCCATGGTTGCTCCAGGGCCCCTAACTTTGCATTCTCGAGGTGGGCTAAAGGGTTGTTATCCATTCTCACAAAAACATCTGATCCAGATAAGTACTCTACGAACTTCTCAGTCATAGACCATACCAGGGCCAGAAGCTCCAAATTGAAGGAGCTATAATTGTCAGGATTTTGCTCTGAATCATGAAGGGACCTGCTCGCGTAGCCTATCACAGGACTGCTCCCAGGCCATGTAGACTCCTGTTATGAATAGGTAATTCAGAACCACAATGGACCTTGAAGTTCAGAGCACACAAAGCGACCTGACAAGAACCAAAAAACATAGGACGAGCTCTGAGACGTGGAAACTCTGCTGACCGCAATCCCTAATCCTATCACACCACACTAGAGGTAGCCGTGGATTGCGCCTAACGCTCCCTATGCAACTCGGCACAGCCTGAGAAACTAACTAGCCCTGAAGATAGAAAAATAAGCCTACCTTGCCTCAGAGAAATTCCCCAAAGGAAAAGGCAGCCCCCCACATATAGTGACTGTGAGTTAAGATGAAAATACAAACACAGAGATGAAATAGATTTAGCAAAGTGAGGCCCGACTTACAGAATAGACCGAGGATAGGAAAGATAGCTTTGCGGTCAACACAAAAACCTACAAACAACCACGCAGAGGGGCAAAAAAACCCTCCGCACCGACTAACGGTACGGAGGTGCTCCCTCTGCGTCTCAGAGCTTCCAGCAAGCAAGAAAAACCAAAATAGCAAGCTGGACAGAAAATATAGCAAACAAAAGTAACACAAGCAGAACTTAGCTTATGCTGGGAGACAGCCCACAGGAACGATCCAGGAGGAAGCAAGACCAATACTAGAACATTGACTGGAGGCCAGGATCAAAGCACTAGGTGGAGTTAAATAGAGCAGCACCTAACGACTTAACCTCATCACCTGAGGAAGGAAACTCAGAAGCCGCAGTACCACTCGTGACCACAGGAGGGAGCTTGACCACAGAATTCACAACAGTACCCCCCCTTTGAGGAGGGGTCACCGAACCCTCACCAGAGCCCCCAGGCCGAGCAGGATGAGCCATATGAAAGGCACGAACAAGATCGGCAGCATGGACATCAGAGGCAAAGACCCAGGAATTCTCCTCCTGACCATAACCCTTCCACTTAACCAGATACTGGAGTTTCCGTCTCGAAACACGAGAATCCAAAATCTTCTCCACTATATACTCCAACTCCCCCTCCACCAAAACCGGGGCAGGAGGATCAACTGATGGAACCATAGGTGCCACGTATCTCCGCAACAATGACCTATGGAATATGTTATGGATGGAAAAAGAATCTGGAAGGGTCAAACGAAAAGACACAGGATTAAGAACCTCAGAAATCCTATACGGACCAATGAAACGAGGCTTAAACTTAGGAGAGGAAACCTTCATAGGAATATAACGAGATGACAACCAAACCAAATCCCCAACACGAAGTCGGGGACCCACACAGCGTCTGCGATTAGCGAAACGTTGAGCCTTCTCCTGGGACAAGGTCAAATTGTCCACTACATGAGTCCAAATCCGCTGCAACCTGTCCACCACAGTATCCACACCAGGACAGTCCGAAGACTCAACCTGCCCTGAAGAGAAACGAGGATGGAACCCAGAATTGCAGAAAAACGGCGAAACCAAGGTAGCCGAGCTGGCCCGATTATTAAGGGCAAACTCAGCCAACGGCAAAAAGGACACCCAATCATCCTGATCAGCAGAAACAAAACATCTCAGATATGTTTCCAAGGTCTGATTGGTTCGTTCAGTCTGGCCATTTGTCTGAGGATGGAAAGCAGAGGAAAAAGACAAATCAATGCCCATCCTAGCACAAAAGGCTCGCCAAAACCTCGAAACAAACTGGGAACCTCTGTCAGAAACGATGTTCTCTGGAATGCCATGTAAATGAACCACATGCTGGAAGAACAATGGCACCAAATCAGAGGAGGAAGGTAATTTAGACAAGGGTACCAAATGGACCATCTTAGAAAAGCGATCACAAACTACCCAAATGACCGACATTTTTTGAGAGACGGGGAGATCCGAAATAAAATCCATAGAGATATGTGTCCAAGGCCTCTTCGGGACCGGCAAGGGCAAAAGCAACCCACTGGCACGAGAACAGCAAGGCTTAGCCCGAGCACAGATCCCACAGGACTGCACAAAAGAACGCACATCCCGCGACAGAGACGGCCACCAAAAGGATCTAGCCACTAAATCTCTGGTACCAAAGATTCCAGGATGACCAGCCAACACCGAACAATGAACCTCAGAGATAACTTTATTCGTCCACCTATCAGGGACAAACAGTTTCTCCGCTGGGCAACGATCAGGTTTATTAGCCTGAAATTTTCGCAGCACCCGCCGCAAATTAGGGGAGATGGCAGACACAATTACTCCCTCTTTGAGAATACCCGCCGGCTCAGGAAAACCCGGAGAGTCGGGCACAAAACTCCTAGACAAGGCATCCGCCTTCACATTTTTAGAGCCCGGAAGGTACGAAACCACAAAGTCAAAACGGGAGAAAAACAACGACCAACGAGCCTGTCTAGGATTCAACCGTTTGGCAGACTCGAGATAAGTCAAGTTCTTGTGATCAGTCAAGACCACCACGCGATGCTTAGCTCCTTCAAGCCAATGACGCCACTCCTCGAATGCCCACTTCATGGCCAGCAACTCTCGATTGCCAACATCATAATTTCGCTCAGCAGGCGAAAACTTCCTGGAAAAGAAGGCACATGGTTTCATCACCGAGCCATCAGAACTTCTTTGCGACAAAACAGCCCCTGCTCCAATCTCAGAAGCATCAACCTCGACCTGGAACTAAAGCGAAACATCTGGCTGGCACAACACAGGGGCAGAAGAAAAACGACGCTTCAACTCTTGAAAAGCTTCCACAGCAGCAGAAGACCAATTGACCACATCAGCACCCTTCTTGGTCAAATCGGTCAATGGTTTAGCAATACTAGAAAAATTACAGATGAAGCGATGATAAAAATTAGCAAAGCCAAGGAACTTTTGCAGACTCTTCAGAGATGTCGGCTGAGTCCAATCATAAATGGCCTGGACCTTAACAGGGTCCATCTCGATAGTAGAAGGGGAAAAAATGAACCCCAAAAATGAAACCTTCTGAACACCAAAGAGACACTTTGATCCCTTCACAAACAAAGAATTAGCACGCAGGACCTGGAACACCATTCTGACCTGCTTCACATGAGACTCCCAATCATCCGAGAAGACCAAAATATCATCCAAGTATACAATCAGGAATTTATCCAGGTACTCTCGGAAGATGTCATGCATAAAGGACTGAAATACTGATGGAGCATTGGCAAGTCCGAATGGCATAACTAGGTACTCAAAATGGCCCTCGGGCGTATTAAATGCAGTTTTCCATTCATCGCCCTGTTTAATACGCACAAGATTATATGCACCACGAAGATCTATCTTGGTGAACCAACTAGCCCCCTTAATCCGAGCAAACAAATCAGATAGCAGCGGCAAGGGGGACTGAAATTTGACCGTGATTTTATTTAGAAGGCGGTAATCAATACAAGGTCTCAGCGAACCATCCTTCTTGGCCACAAAAAAGAACCCTGCTCCCAATGGCGATGATGACGGGTGAATATGACCCTTCTCCAATGATTCTTTTACGTAACTCCGCATAGCGGCGTGCTCAGGTACAGATAAATTAAACAGTCGACCCTTAGGAAACTTACTACCAGGAATCAACTCGATAGCACAATCACAATCCCTAAGCGGAGGTAGGGCATTAGACTTGGGCTCATCGAATACATCCCGGTAATCAGACAAGAACTCTGGGACCTCAGAAGGGGTGGATGACGAGATAGACAGAAATGGAACATCACCATGTACCCACTGACAACCCCAGCTGGACACAGACATTGATTTCCAATCTAATACTGGGTTATGGACTTGTAGCCATGGCAACCCCAACACGACCACATCATGCAGATTATGCAACACCAGAAAGCGAATATCCTCCCGGTGCACAGGAGCCATGCACATGGTCAGCTGGGTCCAATACTGAGGCTTATTCTTGGCCAAAGGCGTAGTATCAATTCCTCTCAATGGAATAAGACACTGCAAGGGCTCCAAGACAAACCCACAGCGCCTAGCAAACTCCAAGTCCATCAAATTCAGGGCAGCGCCTGAATCCACAAATGCCATGACAGAATAGGAAGACAAAGAGCAGATTAAAGTAACGGACAAAAGAAATTTCGACTGTACCGTACCAATGGTGGCAGACTTAGCGAACCGCTTAGTGCGCTTAGGACAATCGGAGATAGCATGAGTGGAATCACCACAGTAGAAACACAGCCCATTCTGACGTCTGTGTTCTTGCCTTTCAGCTCTGGTCAAAGTCCTATCGCACTGCATAGGCCCAGGTTTATGCTCAGATAATACCGCCAAATGGTGCACAGATTTACGCTCACGCAAGCGTCGACCGATCTGAATGGCCAAAGACATAGACTCATTCAGACCAGCAGGCATAGGAAATCCCACCATGACATCCTTAAGGGCTTCAGAGAGACCCTTTCTGAAAATAGCTGCCAGCGCAGATTCATTCCATTGACTGAGCACGGACCACTTTCTAAACTTCTGACAATAAATCTCTATCTCATCCTGACCCTGACACAGAGCCAGCAAATTTTTCTCTGCCTGATCCACTGAATTAGGTTCATCGTACAGTAATCCGAGCGCCAGAAAAAACGCATCAATATTACATAATGCAGGATCTCCTGGCGCAAGGGAAAATGCCCAGTCTTGAGGGTCGCCACGTAATAAAGAAATAATGATCTTAACTTGTTGAACTGGGTCACCAGAGGAGCGAGGTTTCAACGCCAGAAAGAGTTTGCAATTATTTTTGAAACTCAGAAATTTAGCTCTATCTCCAGAAAACAAATCAGGAGTAGGAATTCTTGGTTCTAACATAGAATTCTGAGCCACAAAGTCTTGAATATTTTGTACTCTTGCAGTGAGATGATCCACACATGAAGACAGACCTTTAATGTCCATCACTACACCTGTGTCCTGAACCACCCAAATGTCTAGGGGAAAAAAAAGGCAAAACACAGTGCAAAGAAAAAAAAATGGTCTCAGAACTTCTTTTTTCCCTCTATTGAGAAGCATAGTACTTTGGGCCTCCAGTACTGTTATGAATAGGTAATTCAGAACCACAATGGACCTTGAAGTTCAGAGCACACAAAGCGACCTGACAATAACCAAAAAACATAGGACGAGCTCTGAGACGTGGAAACTCTGCTGACCGCAATCCCTAATCCTATCACACCCCACTAGAGGTAGCCGTGGATTGCGCCTAACGCTCCCTATGCAACTCGGCACAGCCTGAGAAACTAACTAGCCCTGAAGATAGAAAAATAAGCCTACCTTGCCTCAGAGAAACTCCCCAAAGGAAAAGGCAGCCCCCCACATATAATGACTGTGAGTTAAGATGAAAATACAAACACAGAGATGAAATAGATTTAGCAAAGTGAGGCCCGACTTACTGAATAGACCGAGGATAGGAAAGATAGCTTTGCGGTCAACACAAAAACCTACAAACAACCACGCAGAGGGGCAAAAAGACCCTCCGCACCGACTAACGGTACGGAGGTGCTCCCTCTGCGTCTCAGAGCTTCCAGCAAGCAAGAAAAACCAAAATAGCAAGCTGGACAGAAAATATAGCAAACAAATGTAACACAAGCAGAACTTAGCTTATGCTGGGAGACAGGCCACAGGAACGATCCAGGAGGAAGCAAGACCAATACTAGAACATTGACTGGAGGCCAGGATCAAAGCACTAGGTGGAGTTAAATAGAGCAGCACCTAACGACTTAACCTCATCACCTGAGGAAGGAAACTCAGAAGCCGCAGTACCACTCGTGACCACAGGAGGGAGCTCGACCACAGAATTCACAACAGACTCCCATCAGTGTGCAGAATGAATGGCTGTGAAAAATCTGGTGAGGGCCATTTTCAAGGCTCAAAAGGCTTCTTTTTGCCAGTCTCCCCACTTAATGGTCCAGTTCTATGAGCCGGCAGACACTCCCCACAGCAGTTCCAGCAAAGGGTTTGCTATACTGGTGAAGTTTTTCACAAATCGCCGGTAATAGCCAGTAAGCCCTAGGAAATCCCATACATCTTTCACCGTCTTAGGAGTGAGCCATTCTGAGTGAGCCATTCTTGCACCCCCGCCACTTTCTCTCATGCAGGTCTTACTCCTTCACTTGACACAATATGCCCCAAATACTCAATTTGCTTTTGGAAAAGATCACATTTCTTTGGCTTCACCTTCAGGCCATAATTCTGTAACCGGTTCAACACTTGTTCTAACGACTGCTGGTGCTCCTCAAAGGTGGGCGCGTAGATGATGATGTCATCAAGGTAGATCAAGATAGCCTTAAAATTAAAATCTCCCAAACTTAGCTTCATTAAGTGCTGGAACGTCCCTGGAGCGTTAGTCAGACCAACGGGCATACGATTTAACTCTAACAGTCCCATGGGCAGTACAAATGCTGTTTTCAGCCAGTCATGTTCTGCCATTGGCACCTACCAGTACCCGCTTGCCAGATCGAGGGTGAAAAAATACTTCCTCCGTCCCAGGGCAGAGAGACTCCTCAACTCGGGGTAATGGATAAGAGTCCCGCACAGTGCAGGTGTTCATCCGCCTATAATCGACACAGAACACAGAGTCCTGTATTTTTTCTGGACTAGCACAATGGGAGCCTCCCACGGACTCTGACTCTCTCGTATTACTCCACATATGTGCTAGCATTTCCTTTACCTCCTTGTACATCTGGGGGGGGGGGGGTATTTGGTGATATCGCTCTCTGATTGGTGCGGCAATCCTGGTAGGAATTTCGTGAGCGATGGTCTGAGTGCAACCAAAGTCATCTTCATTGCATGCAAAAACTTCATGATAGCGCTCCAGTAATCCTCTACTTGCTACACTTGTTGGGGTGACACTCCCATCAATTCTGCCTGCATCCGCTCTAAAATTTTATGACCTTCTTTCTGGCTACCAGGCGGAGACTCTGATGTGGCTGTAACTAGTGATGAGCGAATATACTCGTTACTCGAGATTTCCCAAGCATGCTCGGGTGTCCTCGGAGTATTGGTAAATGCTCGGAGATTTAGTTTTCATTGCCGCAGCTGAATTATTTACAGCTACTAGCCAGCATAAGTACATGTGGGGGTTGCTGGGTTGCTAGGGAATCCCCACTTGTAATCAAGCTGGTTAACAGTTGTAAATCATTCAGTAAATCTCCGAGCACTTACAAATACTCGGAGGACACCCGAGCATGCTCGGGAAATCTCGAGTAACGAGTATATTCACTCATCACTAGCTGTAACAGCTAGAGTCCAGGGATCCCCTTGCACAACGGCCAGTTGTACTACTTCGGGTGGCATTAGCTTCTCCAGCATGCCCAGGATCTGGGCCATCTCACTCTTGGGCAAAAGAGTGATACTGTCGGTTCACAGCTTGATGCACCACACTGCAATGTTGCCGTCTTGAACTGTGGCTAATGTTCAAGTGACGAGCAATCCATGGGATATTTGGTCCATTGCTGCTGGCTCGATCTGCACCTCCACTCCCTCCAGAGGAGTACAAGCTTGCACTGGCAATATGAGCACTGTTTGGCCGGGTGGTAAATTAATCTTTGCAGCCGCTGGCACCATCAGCTTTCCGATGTTTCCTGGGTTTGAGCTGCTCAAATTAGCTTCTGAAACACCTTCCATTGGGGAGGTTCGTGGGCTCCATTGGTTCAAGAAAGGTCCCTGTGGCTCACTAATCAGTAGTTGTCCCATCTCCTTCAGCACGTCCCCAGAGTCATTACGAGTCCACGACTGGCATCTCCTGTGACCAGCACGACCTCCATGCAGCCTACATCCTTCCTGTATACTTTAATTTCTTTCCAGACCACTCTTGCGACCAGAATGTGCAACTGATTGTCCACTGCTAGTCTTATTACTGGTCCCCACTCTGGCCGCGAGACCTCTGGAAAGTGACATCTGACGTAGGCTTCCGGCAGAGTAGTCACTTGTGACCCGGGGTTGATCAAGCAGTGAACAGCTCACCCATTCACTTCGGCCCAGACTGGTGTCTCTCAGCCATGGAGCCTACTAGTTTAATAGCTGGCTCGGTGGGTAATGTCCAGTGTTCCCACAATTGAAACCTGTCAGTCCCCCTTCAGCACCAAGAGGTCTCACTCCCTGACGAGGCCTGGTAGAAAGGCGAGATCCTGTAACATTTCTGTTTCGGATTGAGGAATCTTCCCTTGGTGGCTGTTGAGCTGGAACAGGGTCTCTCCTTAGACTGGTCCATTCTCTTCGCATCTCTTGCATCTTCTTCCATATCTCTCGGGCCCACTCAGGCTCTGCTGCAGATGGAGTAGGTACTTCATAGCTGCAGACTATCCCTGCCAGAGCTGTCACCCATTGCTCCTGCTCTCTTAGACGCCCCCACCTTCCTTTCTTATGCAGTGTTTGGTATAATGTCTGCTGGCGTCCTCACCTAGCACACGGTCCTTCTTCTGGCGGCAGCAGCTGGTCTCCGATTCTACCCGCTGAGCCCCTAGTCCATTTGTTTGTGGAGTAAGAGAGTAGAGCTCCCCACAAGGTTCCTCTCGGCATGGGTCTCCTTAAGCAGCCACTGTGACCTGAGGGGCTGCGCTGCAATGTTTTACCTGGCATTCACCTCTCTGAATATCGGCCGACACCTGGACGTCTATACTACGATGCTCCGTCAATCGCATGCTCCCCTGCACACCTGCCAGTTTCGGTGAGCCCCTCACTATGGCGTCCTTTCTCTTCAAGCCGCAGCCTGTCACTCCCCTCTCAGCGCTTGTGGTCTGTGCCTCATCAGCGTTCTGGTGGGAAGACCGCTTCCATTGCCACGCAACCCATTTTACCTCACACTGACTGGCCACTCCCCTTTCACCCTGGTTACCGGCTCGCTCCAGCTGCCATCTTGATACCTCCAGGAACAGGAGGTTTGCCCCAGCAGTTCTGAACCCAGCACTTCAGCAACTCTGGCAGCCCGGTCTTCTCTTATACATGAGCATGAAAATACCAGCCCCCAGATGTCTGCTTAAGCAAGGCTGGTTATCAAAAATGGGGAGGACGCTACACCATTTTATTAAATTATTTATTTAAACACTTAAAAAAATACTGCGTGGGGGGCCCTCTAGTCTTGATAACCAGCCTTGCTGAAGCTGAGGGTTGCATCGATGGTTATCAAAAATACAGGGGAACCCCACATAATTTATTAATTTATTTATAGAGCAGGTGTTGGCTGATGAATACTCCCATCAGCTGCCACCTGCTCTCACTGTTAACAGTTGAATACAACTCTCAGCATTGTCCCCTGCTAGCGCTGATTGCAGAGCGAGCAGGAGACAGTGCTGTGAGCTGTCTTCATCACTTGGCGCTGAGGAACAGCGCGAACAGTATCGCTGATTCCCAGGAGCTGTTAAATGTCACACCGATGACACACCGATGTCATCCGTGTGTCATCAGTGTGCACGGGTGCGGGATGCTTTGCATCCCATGCTGCTGTTTACAAACGGACTTGTCACGGTCCGTGGAAACACACTGACATGTGCGCAGACTCGTTCACTTGAATTGGAGTACATTTGTGTCTCCAATACGTGTCAAAAGCGTCAACATCTGCCATACCAGACACACTGACATCTGCAAGAGCCCTAACACAGATTTAGACAAATTTGTGCAAATCAGCTGTCATGCGCCTGAAAGGATGCGAGCTCAGTGCCAGAGCCCACATCAAAGGGGAATACACAACCCCTGATGTACCTATACGTCACAGTTCATGAAAAGTTTAAATTACTTATTCATATGTCATATTTGGTCAGTATTTTCCATCATTGTTAGTATTCCAAAACCAGGAGTGCTTGGTTGAAAAATGTAGCAGTTGTGCATGTATTTCTATCATACTTTTCCTCTGACTGTCCCATTCCTGATTTTGTCTTAGGATATGTGCACACGTTCAGGATTTCTTGCAGAAATTTCCTGAGCAAAACCGGACATTTTCTGCAAGAAATCCGCATGCGTTTTTTTCTCGTTTTTTTTCTCGTTTTTCTCTTTCTTTTGCGCTTTTTTTTGCGCATTTTTCCGGAGATTTCCCAATGCAATGATATAGTGGGAAATCTGCAAAAAATCCGCAAAATTAATGAACATGCTGCATTTTTTACCGCGATGCGTTTTTTTGTGGAAAAAAAACACATCATGTGCACAAAAATTGCAGAATGCATTGTAAATGATGGGATGCATAATGCATGCGTTTTTCTAGCGTTTTTCTAGTGAAGAGAGAGTATGCTTGAAAGATTGACACTTGCTCTGTGTTTTGGAAACATTGCTGGTTTTGGCATACAAATACTGATGAAATACTGGTCAAAAATACTGATGTGTAAATAAGCCCTTATACTTCGAGAATGTGATATAGCACTTGGACATTTGGAGACTCATATATCAGGGTGAATGGTGAAAAATTAAAGAATAGCACAGCTTCTTTCAGCTGTCCCCTTTGTTCATGTTCCCATATGCACAAGTGGTTGTGCAAATGCATAGGATAGAAAACAACAAAAATGATATCCTAATGTATTCTGCAGCTGCACACGCATTGTGGTTCCCTATGAAATAAGATCTCACCATCATATAAACTTTTCAAATCTTGAATTTCTTAGTAACTTTCATGTAAATAATGAAACTTTCTGGGGAGTGTAAGGCTATATTCACACTTTGCGGATTTTGCTGCGGATCCGCAGCGGATTTGACCGCTGCGGATCCGCAGCAGTTTCCCATGAGTTTACATTTCAATGTAAACCTATGGGAAACAAAAAACGCTGTGCACATGCTGCAGAAAAATCCGCGCGGAAACGCTGCGGATTACATTCCGCAGCATGTCACTTCTTTTCTGCGGATTTTCACCTGCTCCAATAGAAAACTGCAGATGAAAATCAGCAGAAGAAAACGCAGTAAAAACCGCGATAAATCCGCAGTAAAAACCGCGATGGGTTTTCACTGCGGATTTTGCAATTCTGCTGCGGAAAAATCCGCAGTGGAATCTGCAGAGTGTGAACATAGCCTAAATGTAGCGAACTCTGAACTTCTACAAAATGGGAAACGGAATGAGGACCTATCAGTTCTGTGAAAGACACAAAAAGTGACAGTAGATGTAATTATCAGACTTTTCTCAAATCCATATCATTATTAACCTCTTTAAATGGAACCTGTCAGTAGACTTTTCCATGTAATCTGAGGGCAGTATGAGGTAAGGGCACAGACACTGACTTCAGTGATGTGTCACTTATTAGGCTGTCTGCTGTTGCTTATAAAGGACTACAACTTGTGTGCATTCTTGTCCAACTCTGCCTCAGAACTAATTAGCAGCTTATTGTCAGTGTACTCAGAAAGCTGTTAATAAGGGATGTGGGCAGGGTTAGCTTTCTGAGCTCTGCTACATCTAAAAACTGTGTTTGTAACACAAATTGCTGCCCCCAGCAAACTAAGGGATGCATCACTGAAATCAGGGCCTTGTTTCCTCCATTATGCTGCTCTCAAATGAGGTAGCAAAAACCTGGTGACAGATTCCCTTTAATTCAGCTTATATTATTTTGGACTTTGACCTATATGGGTCTTCAGGATGCAGCACTATTTTTTTTAATCTGGTATGTGTCACTTTATGCTGCAATAAATTTAGAATGCTTTTATCTAAAAGCAATTACCCTGATTATTTTACTTATTAGTAATTATGTTTAGGTCAATATGTTTTGAGTTTAAAAAAAAATCTGAAATTTGAAAAATTTTAATTTCTGCCCTTTAGGGCAGTCCCACACATCCAGATAATTCCGGTACCGGAAAAATCGGTACCGGAATTATCCGTGTCCGTGTGCCCATGCGCTTCTGTGGCACATCAGTGTGGCACACGTGCGGCCCACTGGGTACCACACGCACCGTGCAGGAGACAGCGCTAAAGTTTAGCGCTGTCCCCTGCATCTGGTGCTGAAGCCGCGATTCATATCTTCTCTGCAGCAGCGTTTGCTGTAAAGAAGATATGAATAATCCTTTTTTTTGTTTCTCGTGTTTAAAATAAAGGTCCATATAACCACCCCCCTCCCACCCCCTGTGCCCGCCCGCTGTTCTTAAAATACTCACCTGGCTCTCTCACTGGTTGGCGCTGCTTCCTGTCCTGGCCGCACCTTCTACTGTATGAGCAGTCACGTGGGGCCGCCGATTACAGTCATGAATATGCGGCTCCACCTCCCATAGGGGTGGAGCCGCATATTCATTACTGTAAATGAGCGGCCCCACGTGACCGCTCATTCAGTAGAAGGTGCGGCCAGGACAGGAAGCAGCGCCAGCCAGAGAAGATATGAATTGCGGCTTCAGCACCAGTGGGTGGACAGCGCTTACTGTAGCGCTGTCTCCTGCACGGCACACGGACTGCACACGGACAACGTCCGTGTGCGGTACATGTTTTACACGGACCCATTGACTTTAATGGGTTCGTGTAATCCGTGCGCTCCCACGAACACTGACATGTCTCCGTGTTTGGCACACGGAGACACGGTCCGCAAAAAATCAATGACATCTGCACAGATGCATTGATTTGAATGTGTCTACGTGAGTCAGTGGCTCTGGTACATGAGGAAACTGTCACCTCACGTACCGGAGCCACTGACGTGTGAAACCGGCCTTAAAGAGTTGCCCAATCCAAATCAATAAGTCTGCAGTCACTGTGTGTGACAGCAGGCTCATGAATCCCCCGGTGAACACACTGTGCCCTGCAGGGACCCACTGGTTTCTTATCTAGGACGGGAGGGTATGTATGCGTTATATATACTCCAGTCCACGCCCTCTAGTCTGCTACACCCACTGGCCCAGCTGTTTCACTAGACGGTGAGCGGCCTCTCTCAATACGGCCAGTCTCACACGTCCAGATAATTCCGGTACCGGAGAAAATGGTACCGGAGTTGTCCGTGTGCTCACGTAGGCCATCCGTGTGGGATCCGTGTGATGTCTGTGAGTACGTTTTTAGGGTCCGTGTGCTGTACGTGTGTCCGTGTATTGCAACAATTTTTACAATTTTAACCCTATGACAGGAAAAACGCACACGAACAGCACACAGATGGCACACGGACAGCATCCGTGTGCGGTACGTGTTTACATGGACCCATTGACTTTAATGGGTCCGTGTGATCCATGCGCTCCCACGAACACTGACATGTCTCTGTGTTTTGCAAACGGACACACGGTCCATGAAAACACGCTGACATGTGCAGAGACACATTTATTTTAATGTGTCTACGTGAGTCAGTGTCTCCGGTGCGTGAGGAAACTGTCACCACACGTACCGGAGCCACTGACGTGTGAAACCGGCCTACAAGTGTATGGAGCAAGGCCACGCCCACTACAGGGGACCTGACGGGGAGCATGTATAACACATACATACCCTTCAGTCATAGGCCAGAAATCGATGTAGTCTGGGGTAAATTAATAAGTCTGCAGTCAGAGGCCGGCTTCACACTCAGCGTATGAAAATACGGTCCGTATATTACGGCCGTAATACGCTGAAATGTCCCGAAAATAGTGGTCCGTAGCTCCTCCGTAGGCAGGGTGTGTCAGCGTTTTTTGCGCATGGCATCCTCCGTATGTAATCCGTATGGCATCCGTACTGCGTGGTTTTCTCGCAGGCTTGCAAAACCAACATACCGCTATAGAAATGATCCATGTGTCCCAAAAAGAAAAAAATATATATATATACACTGTCTATATATATATACATACATATATATATATATACAGTGGGGCAAAAAAGTATTTAGTCAGTCAGCAATAGTGCAAGTTCCACCACTTAAAAAGATGAGAGGCGTCTGTAATTTACATCATAGGTAGACCTCAACTATGGGAGACAAACTGAGAAAAAAAAATCCAGAAAATCACATTGTCTGTTTTTTTATCATTTTTTTTGCATATTATGGTGGAAAATAAGTATTTGGTCAGAAACAAACAATCAAGATTTCTGGCTCTCACAGACCTGTAACTTCTTCTTTAAGAGTCTCCTCTTTCCTCCACTCATTACCTGTAGTAATGGCACCTGTTTAAACTTGTTACCAGTATAAAAAGACACCTGTGCGCACCCTCAAACAGTCTGACTCCAAACTCCACTATGGTGAAGACCAAAGAGCTGTCAAAGGACACCAGAAACAAAATTGTAGCCCTGCACCAGGCTGGGAAGACTGAATCTGCAATAGCCAACCAGCTTGGAGTGAAGAAATCAACAGTGGGAGCAATAATTAGAAAATGGAAGACATACAAGACCACTGATAATCTCCCTCGATCTGGGGCTCCACGCAAAATCCCACCCCGTAGGGTCAGAATGATCAGAAGAACGGTGAGCAAAAATTCCAGAACCACGCGGGGGGACCTAGTGAATGAACTGCAGAGAGCTGGGACCAATGTAACAAGGCCTACCATAAGTAACACACTATGCCACCATGGACTCAGATCCTGCAGTGCCAGACGTGTCCCACTGCTTAAGCCAGTACATGTCCGGGCCCGTCTGAAGTTTGCTAGAGAGCATTTGGATGATCCAGAGGAGTTTTGGGAGAATGTCCTATGGTCTGATGAAACCAAACTGGAACTGTTTGGTAGAAACACAACTTGACGTGTTTGGAGGAAAAAGAATACTGAGTTGCATCCATCAAACACCATACCTACTGTAAAGCATGGTGGTGGAAACATCATGCTTTGGGGCTGTTTCTCTGCAAAGGGGCCAGGACGACTGATCCGGGTACATGAAAGAATGAATGGGGCCATGTATCGTGAGATTTTGAGTGCAAACCTCCTTCCATCAGCAAGGGCATTGAAGATGAAATGTGGCTGGGTCTTTCAACATGACAATGATCCAAAGCACACCGCCAGGGCAACGAAGGAGTGGCTTGGTAAGAAGCATTTCAAGGTCCTGGAGTGGCCTAGCCAGTCTCCAGATCTCAACCCTATAGAAAACCTTTGGAGGGAGTTGAAAGTCCGTGTTGCCAAGCGAAAAGCCAAAAACATCACTGCTCTAGAGGAGATCTGCATGGAGGAATGGGCCAACAACAGTGTGTGGCAACCTTGTGAAGACTTACAGAAAACGTTTGACCTCTGTCATTGCCAACAAAGGATATATTACAAAGTATTGAGATGAAATTTTGTTTCTGACCAAATACTTATTTTCCACCATAATATGCAAATAAAATGTTAAAAAAACAGACAATGTGATTTTCTGGATTTTTTTTTCTCAGTTTGTCTCCCATAGTTGAGGTCTACCTATGATGTAAATTACAGACGCCTCTCATCTTTTTAAGTGGTGGAACTTGCACTATTGCTGACTGACTAATTACTTTTTTGCCCCACTGTATATATGTCAGTAGACACATATATCTATATATATTACTATTTTTTCCAGCGCTATACAGCTTGAAAGCCGGTAATTCAATTACCGGCTTTTTCTTTCTCCTTCCTAAAACCCGACATGATTTGAGACATGGTTTACATACAGTAAACCATGTCTTCTCTCCATTTTTTTTGCAGATTCCACACTACTAATGTCAGTAGTGTGTATCTGCACAATTTGGCCGTTCTAGCTCTTAAAATAAAGGGTTAAATGGCGGAAAAAATTGGCGTGGGCTCCCGCGCAATTTTCTCCGCCAGAGTAGTAAAGCCAGTGACTGAGGGCAGATATTAATAGCCTGGAGAGGGTCCATGGTTATTGGCCCCCCCCTGGCTAAAAAGATCTGCCCCCAGCCACCCCAGAAAAGGCACATCTGGAAGATGCGCCTATTCTGGCACTTGGCCACTCTCTTCCCATTCCCGTGTAGCGGTGGGATATGGGGTAATGAAGGGTTAATGCCACCTTGCTATTGTAAGGTGACATTAAGCCTAATTAATAATGGAGAGTAGGGTTGAGCGACCTTGACCTTTTTAGAGTCGAGCCGTGTTTCGCGAAACCCGACTATCTTAGAAGTCGAGTCGAGTGGAATCGGCCGATTATCGCGAAAAGTCGGGTATCGCCCGAAACACGAAACCCAATGCAAGTCAATGGGGGAGCATAGTCGGCAGTGAGTGGAGGCCAGGAAAACACCTACACTGCCCATTTTAATGGCAAAAACATCCATTCTTGTTAAAGAAGCTTGTCAATCGTAATTTACCTTATAATAATTGGAAGGCATTTGAAATTGGGGGTCATTTGGCTAAAGTTGTGGGGGGTAGGGCTGGTTCAAGTAATTAGTGGGCCCAGTAAATCTGGACCACGTCACGGCAGTGGAGCAGGGAGAGGTAAGTATTTAAACTTTGCAAGTGCTGTGATCCTGAGCAAGCAGGGGGGGCCCACTCGTTGGCATTGGCACTGGCACAGGGCCCCTCAAAGTACAGCGGTGTGTTTGCACGGCGGGGGCGCCTCCCACCGGCAGCAACACTTTTGCGTACTATGAGAGGCCCTGTGCCAGTGACGTCGCCAACTAGTATTCCTCCCCCCCACCTGATGAAGGAACCTGCACTTTCATCTACACCTTCCTCTTTGTCCCCGTGTAAGGTGGTATGGTATGCGGGAAGAGGAACCTGACTTTCAGCAGGGTCACAATCTTGCTGTGTAGCGTGCACGGGGAATTTTGCGTTATGGGTCAATGTACCAGCAGACTCATCTATCACTGGCTGGGCAATGGGCAGGATGAGGAGGAAACACAGATATAGGCCCAAAGAATAAAGTGGGCTAAATGCAGTTCAAAATTGGTAACACAGGACTAACCAGGGGGCATTGCAGTGGAGGACAACTGGAATGAGAGGCTGACACAGAGAGTAGGCCCAAATCAGTAAGTAGTCGACATGCAGTTCAAAATTGGCAACCGTAGTAAACAGGCGGCCCAGCTTTGTTCAGTTGAGGAGAACAGCAAGGAGTGGCAGACACCGATAGTAGGCCCCAACCCAACTAGTAGGCCAAATGCAGTCTAACATTAACAACTACTTAACAAGAGCCTGAAAATGGAATTTCAGGACAGGAAACCAGGAGAACAGCAAGGAATGGCAGACACCGATAGTAGGCCCCAAACCAACTAGTACGCCAAATGCAGTTGTTCCATTTAACTAGAATTTAATGAGAGCCTGAAGATAGAAGTTCAGGAAAGGCAACCTGGAGAACACCTTGGAGTGGAACACACCATCTCTCTACACCCCATACCCAATTTGTAGGCCTAATGCAGTGTAGTTTTCAACAACTACTAAACGAGAGTCGGAAGATCGAAGCAATGTGGACGAATCCTGGGGAACAGCTTGGAGTGTAACACACCGTCTCTCTACACCCCATACCCAATTTGTAGGCCTAATGCAGTGTAGTTTTCTACAACTACTAAACGAGAGTCGGAAGACCGAATCAATGTGGACGAATCCTGGGGAACACCTTGGAGTGGAACACACCATCACTCTACACCCCATACCCAATTTGTAGGCCTAATGCAGTGTAGTTTTCTACAACTACTAAACGAGAGCATGAAGATCGAAGCAATGGAGAGGAAACCTGGGGAACACCTTGGAGTGGAACACACCATCTCTCTACACCCCATACCCAATTTGTAGGCCTAATGCAGCGTAGTTTCCAACAACTACTAAACGAGAGCATGAAGATCGAAGCAATGGAGAGGAAACCTTGGGAACACCTTGGAGTGGAACACACCATCTCTCTACACCCCATACCCAATTTGTAGGCCTAATGCAGCGTAGTTTCCAACAACTACTAAACGAGAGCATGAAGATCAAACCAATGGCGATGAAACCTGGGGAACACCTTGGAGTGGAACACACCATCTCTCTACACCCCATACCCAATTTGTAGGCCTAATGCAGCGTAGTTTCCAACAACTACTAAACGAGAGCATGAAGATCGAAGCAATGGAGAAGAAACCTTGGGAACACCTTGGAGTGGAACACACCATCTCTCTACACCCCATACCCAATTTGTAGGCCTAATGCAGCGTAGTTTCCAACAACTACTAAACGAGAGCATGAAGATTGAAGCTCAGGAAAGGCAACCTGGAGAACACCTTGGAGTGGAACACACCATCTCTCTACACCCCATACCCAATTTGTAGGCCTAATGCAGCGTAGTTTCCAACAACTACTAAACGAGAGCATGAAGATTGAAGCTCAGGAAAGGCAACCTGGAGAAAACCTTGGAGTGGAACACACCATCTCTCTACACCCCATACCCAATTTGTAGGCCTAATGCAGCGTAGTTTCCAACAACTACTAAACGAGAGAATGAAGATTGAAGCTCAGGAAAGGCAACCTGGAGAACACCTTGGAGTGGAACACACCATCTCTCTACACCCCATACCCAATTTGTAGGCCTAATGCAGCGTAGTTTCCAACAACTACTAAACGAGAGCATGAAGATTGAAGCTCAGGAAAGGCAACCTGGAGAACACCTTGGAGTGGAACACACCATCTCTCTACACCCCATACCCAATTTGTAGGCCTAATGCAGCGTAGTTTCCAACAACTACTAAACGAGAGCATGAAGATTGAAGCAATGGAGAGGAAACCTTGGGAACACCTTGGAGTGGAACACACCATCTCTCTTCACCCCATACCCAATTTGTAGGCCTAATGCAGCGTAGTTTCCAACAACTACTAAACGAGAGCATGAAGATTGAAGCTCAGGAAAGGCAACCTGGAGAACACCTTGGAGTGGAACACACCATCTCTCTACACCCCATACCCAATTTGTAGGCCTAATGCAGCGTAGTTTCCAACAACTACTAAACGAGAGCATGAAGATTGAAGCTCAGGAAAGGCAACCTGGAGAACACCTTGGAGTGGAACACACCATCTCTCTACACCCCATACCCAATTTGTAGGCCTAATGCAGCGTAGTTTCCAACAACTACTAAACGAGAGCATGAAGATTGAAGCTCAGGAAAGGCAACCTGGAGAACACCTTGGAGTGGAACACACCATCTCTCTACACCCCATACCCAATTTGTAGGCCTAATGCAGCGTAGTTTCCAACAACTACTAAACGAGAGCATGAAGATTGAAGCTCAGGAAAGGCAACCTGGAGAACACCTTGGAGTGGAACACACCATCTCTCTACACCCCATACCCAATTTGTAGGCCTAATGCAGCGTAGTTTCCAACAACTACTAAACGAGAGCATGAAGATTGAAGCTCAGGAAAGGCAACCTGGAGAACACCTTGGAGTGGAACACACCATCTCTCTACACCCCATACCCAATTTGTAGGCCTAATGCAGCGTAGTTTCCAACAACTACTAAACGAGAGCATGAAGATTGAAGCTCAGGAAAGGCAACCTGGAGAACACCTTGGAGTGGAACACACCATCTCTCTACACCCCATACCCAATTTGTAGGCCTAATGCAGCGTAGTTTCCAACAACTACTAAACGAGAGCATGAAGATTGAAGCTCAGGAAAGGCAACCTGGAGAACACCTTGGAGTGGAACACACCATCTCTCTACACCCCATACCCAATTTGTAGGCCTAATGCAGCGTAGTTTCCAACAACTACTAAACGAGAGCATGAAGATTGAAGCTCAGGAAAGGCAACCTGGAGAACACCTTGGAGTGGAACACACCATCTCTCTACACCCCATACCCAATTTGTAGGCCTAATGCAGCGTAGTTTCCAACAACTACTAAACGAGAGCATGAAGATTGAAGCAATGGAGAGGAAACCTTGGGAACACCTTGGAGTGGAACACACCATCTCTCTTCACCCCATACCCAATTTGTAGGCCTAATGCAGCGTAGTTTCCAACAACTACTAAACGAGAGCATGAAGATTGAAGCTCAGGAAAGGCAACCTGGAGAACACCTTGGAGTGGAACACACCATCTCTCTACACCCCATACCCAATTTGTAGGCCTAATGCAGCGTAGTTTCCAACAACTACTAAACGAGAGCATGAAGATTGAAGCTCAGGAAAGGCAACCTGGAGAACACCTTGGAGTGGAACACACCATCTCTCTACACCCCATACCCAATTTGTAGGCCTAATGCAGCGTAGTTTCCAACAACTACTAAACGAGAGCATGAAGATTGAAGCTCAGGAAAGGCAACCTGGAGAACACCTTGGAGTGGAACACACCATCTCTCTACACCCCATACCCAATTTGTAGGCCTAATGCAGCGTAGTTTCCAACAACTACTAAACGAGAGCATGAAGATTGAAGCTCAGGAAAGGCAACCTGGAGAACACCTTGGAGTGGAACACACCATCTCTCTACACCCCATACCCAATTTGTAGGCCTAATGCAGCGTAGTTTCCAACAACTACTAAACGAGAGCATGAAGATTGAAGCTCAGGAAAGGCAACCTGGAGAACACCTTGGAGTGGAACACACCATCTCTCTACACCCCATACCCAATTTGTAGGCCTAATGCAGCGTAGTTTCCAACAACTACTAAACGAGAGCATGAAGATTGAAGCTCAGGAAAGGCAACCTGGAGAACACCTTGGAGTGGAACACACCATCTCTCTACACCCCATACCCAATTTGTAGGCCTAATGCAGCGTAGTTTCCAACAACTACTAAACGAGAGCATGAAGATTGAAGCTCAGGAAAGGCAACCTGGAGAACACCTTGGAGTGGAACACACCATCTCTCTACACCCCATACCCAATTTGTAGGCCTAATGCAGCATAGTTTCCAACAACTACTAAACGAGAGCATGAAGATTGAAGCAATGGAGAGGAAACCTGGGGAACACCTTGGGGAGGCAGACACCGTTAGTAGGCCCTACCAAAGTTGTACACCCAATGCAGTTTTAAAATTCCTAGAGGCTGAAAACAAGACTATTGACGCTCAGCTTTTTTCAAAGGAACACAGCTGAATTGAGTGGCGCAGACAGACACAGGTAGTAGGACTCAAACCAAAAATGTGGCTCACTGCAGCAGAAAAAAGTTACAGGGGTACACAAGCTTCAGTGCTCTGGGCAGTGGAGGACAATTTCAATAGTGAACCGCAGACAGACTTTGTACGCCTACTATTAAAAAAAGGATGCTCTATGCAATTATAAATAGGTTCTAGGGGTACACGGGCAGCAGTGGTCTGGTCAGTGGAGGCCTAGTGGAAGGAGTGACCGCAGACAGGCATCGAAGGCCTAAAATAATAACACATGGCTGTAGGCAATTTTAAATTGGTTCCAGGGGTACATGGGCAGCAGTGGCCTGGTCAGTGTAGTAGTAGTAGAAAGAACGGACCGCAGACAGGCATCGAAGGCCTAAAATAAAAAAATTGGGCTGGCTGTAGGCAATTTTAAATTGGTTCCAGGGGTACACGGGCAGCAGTGGTGTGGTCAGTGGAGGCATATTGTAAGGAGTGACCGCAGACAGGCATCGAAGGCCTAAAATAATAACACATGGCTGTAGGCAATTTTAAATTGGTTCCAGGGGTACACGGGCAGCAGTGGTGTGGTCAGTGGAGGCCTAGTGGAAGGAGTGACCGCAGACAGGCATCGAAGGCCTAAAATAAAAAAATTGGGCTGGCTGTAGGCAATTTTAAATTGGTTCCAGGGGTACACGGGCAGCAGTGGTGTGGTCAGTGGAGGCATATTGTAAGGAGTGACCGCAGACAGGCATCGAAGGCCTAAAATAATAACACATGGCTGTAGGCAATTTTAAATTGGTTCCAGGGGTACACGGGCAGCAGTGGTGTGGTCAGTGGAGGCCTAGTGGAAGGAGTGACTGCAGACAGGCATCGAAGGCCTAAAATAAAAAAATTGGGCTGGCTGTAGGCAATTTTAAATTGGTTCCAGGGGTACACGGGCAGCAGTGGTGTGGTCAGTGGAGGCCTAGTGGAAGGAGTGACCGCAGACAGGCATCGAAGGCCTAAAATAAAAAAATTGGGCTGGCTGTAGGCAATTTTAAATTGGTTCCAGGGGTACACGGGCAGCAGTGGTGTGGTCAGTGGAGGCCTAGTGGAAGGAGTGACCGCAGACAGGCATCGAAGGCCTAAAATAATAACACATGGCTGTAGGCAATTTTAAATTGGTTCCAGGGGTACACGGGCAGCAGTGGCCTGGTCAGTGTAGTAGTAGTAGAAAGAACGGACCGCAGACAGGCATCGAAGGCCTAAAATAAAAAAATTGGGCTGGCTGTAGGCAATTTTAAATTGGTTCCAGGGGTACACGGGCAGCAGTGGTGTGGTCAGTGGAGGCATAGTGGAAGGAGTGACCGCAGACAGGCTTCGAAGGCCTAACATAACAAAAATGTCAATACAATGGTATTGTCAGTGGCAGGCATTGAAGGATGTCAGCGCATAGACTAAACATTGGTGGAGCTGTGAGATAATTTTGCAAGTGGTAGAGCACTGTTTGAGCTGGGGGGAGGGGGAACTGTCTTGTGGCCGGCGGTACAGGCCCAGGGCCCCTCATATTACAACGGTGTGTCTGACGTTGGGTGCGCACCACCACCGCCAGAGACACTTTATTGTACTAGGAGGGACCCAGTGGCAGTGCCGTCGACCAAAAGCGGGCACACCCACCTCTTCAGACAAACAGCACTCTCACGGGTGCTGTCGCCAAGTGTCGATACCACTTCCCCGTGTGGAGAGTTTGGCCATTTAGTGAGGTGTAAACATGTCGTATGCTGGACAATCAGGTGCAGAAAATTACGAGATTGGAAAAGGCATTCAGAATAGTCCACAGGCAAGACCTTTTCATAGGAAAGCTAGGTGTCAGCCGGGCAAGGTGGGGCAAAAGATTTCGAAATCCAGTTGTGGTTCATTTTAATGAAGGTTAGATCATCTACATTTTGGGTAGCCAGACGAGTCCTTTTTTCTGTTAGTATTGAACCTGCAGCACTGAATACTCTTTCTGATAGGACACTAGCTGCCGGGCAAGCAAGCTCCTGCAATGCATATTCTGCCAATTCTGGCCAGGTGTCTAATTTTGATGCCCAGTAATCAAATGGGAATGACGGTTGAGGGAGAACATCGATAAGGGATGAAAAATAGTTTGTAACCATACTGGACAAATGTTGTCTCCTGTCACTTTGAATTGATGCTGCAGTACCTGTCCTGTCTGCGGTCATAGCAAAATCACTCCACAACCTGGTCAGAAAACCCCTTTGGCCAACGCCACTTCTGATTTCTGCCCCTCTAACTCCTCTGGTCTGCTGGCCCCTGCAGCTCGTGTGAGAACGATCACGGGCGCTGTGTGCAGGGAATGCCAGAAGCAAACGGTCAACAAGAGTTGATTGTTTGGTTGCTAATATTAGTTCCAAGTTCTCATGTGGCATTATATTTTGCAATTTGCCTTTATAGCGAGGATCAAGGAGGCAGGCCAACCAGTAATCGTCATCGTTCATCATTTTAGTTATGCGTGTGTCCCTTTTGAGGATACGTAAGGCATAATCCGCCATGTGGGCCAAAGTTCCAGTTCTCAAATCTGCGGTTGTGCTTGGTTGAGGGGCAGTTTCAGGCAAATCCACGTCACCTGTGTCCCTCCAAAAACCAGAACCCGGCCTTGCCACGCCACCAATTTCCAGTGGCCCCGGAAAAGCTTCCTCATTAAAAATATAATCATCCCCATCATCCTCCTCGTCCTCCTCCTCCTCTTCGCCCGCTAACTCGTCCTGTACACTGCCCTGGCCAGACAATGGCTGACTGTCATCAAGGCTTTCCTCTTCCTCAGCTGCAGACGCCTGATCCTTTATGTGCGTCAAACTTTGCATCAGCAGACGCATTAGGGGGATGCTCATGCTTATTATGGCGTTGTCTGCACTAACCAGCCATGTGCATTCCTCAAAACACTGAAGGACTTGACACATGTCTTGAATCTTCGACCACTGCACACCTGACAACTCCATGTCTGCCATCCTACTGCCTGCCCGTGTATGTGTATCCTCCCACAAAAACATAACAGCCCGCCTCTGTTCGCACAGTCTCTGAAGCATGTGCAGTGTCGAGTTCCACCTTGTTGCAACGTCTATGATTAGGCGATGCTGGGGAAGGTTCAAAGAACGCTGATAGGTCTGCATACGGCTGGAGTGTACGGGCGAACGGCGGATATGTGAGCAAAGTCCACGCACTTTGAGGAGCAGGTCGGATAACCCCGGATAACTTTTCAGGAAGCACTGCACCACCAGGTTAAAGGTGTGAGCCAGGCAAGGAATGTGTTTCAGTTGGGAAAGGGAGATGGCAGCCATGAAATTCCTTCCGTTATCACTCACTACCTTGCCTGCCTCAAGATCTACAGTGCCCAGCCACGACTGCGTTTCTTTCTGCAAGAACTCGGACAGAACTTCCGCGGTGTGTCTGTTGTCGCCCAAACACTTCATAGCCAATACAGCCTGCTGACGTTTGCCAGTAGCTGCCCCATAATGGGAGACCTGGTGTGCAACAGTGGCAGCTGCGGATGGAGTGGTTGTGCGACTGCGGTCTGTGGACGAGCTCTCGCTTCTGCAGGAGGAAGAAGAGGAGGAGGAGGGGGTGCGAACGGCTACAGCCAACTGTTTCCTAGACCGTGGGCTAGGCAGAACTGTCCCAAACTTGCTGTCCCCTGTGGACCCTGCATCCACAACATTCACCCAGTGTGCCGTGATGGACACGTAACGTCCCTGGCCATGCCTACTGGTCCATGCATCTGTTGTCAGGTGCACCTTTGTGCTCACAGATTGCCTGAGTGCATGGACGATGCGCTCTTTAACATGCTGGTGGAGGGCTGGGATGGCTTTTCTGGAAAAAAAGTGTCGACTGGGTAGCTCGTAGCGTGGTACAGCGTAGTCCATCAGGGCTTTGAAAGCTTCGCTTTCAACTAACCGGTAGGGCATCATCTCTAACGAGATTAGTCTAGCTATGTGGGCGTTCAAACCCTGTGTACACGGATGCGAGGCTAAGTACTTCCTTTTTCTAACCATAGTCTCATGTAGGGTGAGCTGGACTGGAGAGCTGGAGATCGTGGAACTAGCGGGGGTGCCGGTGGACATGGCAGACTGAGAGACGGTGGGAGATGGTATTGTTGCCGCCGGTGCCCTAGATGCAGTGTTTCCTACTACGAAACTGGTGATTCCCTGACCCTGACTGCTTTGGCCTGGCAAAGAAACCTGCACAGATACTGCAGGTGGTGCGGAAAATGGTGGCCCTACACTGCCGGAAGGGATGTTGCGTTGCTGACTAGCTTCATTGGCCGAGGGTGCTACAACCTTAAGGGACGTTTGGTAGTTAGTCCAGGCTTGCAAATGCATGGTGGTTAAATGTCTATGCATGCAACTTGTATTGAGACTTTTCAGATTCTGTCCTCTGCTTAAGGTAGTTGAACATTTTTGACAGATGACTTTGCGCTGATCAATTGGATGTTGTTTAAAAAAATGCCAGACTGCACTCTTTCTAGCATCGGATACCATTTCAGGCATTGCAGACTGAGCTTTAACCGGATGGCCACGCTGTCCTCCAACAGGTTTTGGCTTTGCCACGCGTTTTGGGCAAGATACGGGCCCGGCAGATGGAACCTGTTGCGATGTTGATGCCTGCTGCGGCCCCTCCTCCTCCGCTTCAAAACTGCTGCCGCCTGCACCCTGTTCCCCCAATGGCTGCCAATCGGGGTCAAGAACTCGGTCATCTATTACCTCTTCTTGTAGCTCGTGTGCAACTTCGTCTGTGTCACCGTGTCGGTCGGTGGTATAGCGTACGTGATGGGGCAACATAGTCTCATCAGGGTCTGATTCTTGATCATTACCCTGCGAGGGCAATGTTGTGGTCTGAGTCAAAGGACCAGCATAGTAGTCTGGCTGTGGCTGTGCATCAGTGCACTCCATGTCAGATTCAACTTGTAATGGGCATGGACTGTTAACTGCTTCACTTTCTAAGCCAGGGACGGTATGTGTAAAGAGCTCCATGGAGTAACCCGTTGTGTCGCCTGCTGCATTCTTCTCTGTTGTTGTTTTTGCTGAAGAGGACAAGGAAGCGACTTGTCCCTGACCGTGAACATCCACTAACGACGCGCTGCTTTGACATTTACCAGTTTCACGAGAGGAGGCAAAAGAGCTAGAGGCTGAGTCAGCAAGATAAGCCAAAACTTGCTCTTGCTGCTCCGGCTTTAAAAGCGGTTTTAGTACTCCCAGAAAAGGGAGCGTTCGAGGCCTTGTGTAGCCAGACGACGAACCTGGCTCCACAGCTCCAGACTTAGGTGCGATATTTTTTTTCCCACGACCAGCTGATGCTCCACCACTACCACTACCCTCATTACCAGCTGACAATGAACGCCCCCGGCCACGACCTCTTCCACCAGACTTCCTCATTGTTTTAAAAACGTAACCAAACTAACGGTATTTGTTGCTGTCACACAACTTACACGGTGAGCTATAACTTCAGTATGATTTAGCTACCCCTTTACAGGTGAGTGAGACCACAACGAAAATCAGGCACAATGTTACACACTCTGTTGTTGGTGGCAACAAATGAGAGAGATGCCACACACGCAGGACTGTCACTGAAGCACAAATGTAAATATTAATCTCCCACTGATTTGATTTTTTTTTTTTTTCAGGGAGACTTTAGGAAAAAAAAATAATAGAATAAAATGATTTTTTCAGGAAGAATTTAGAAACCAAATAAAATAAAATGATTTTTTCAGGGAGAATTTAGAAAACAAATAAAACAAAAAAAGGCTTTCTATGGCCCACTGAGTGAGAGATGACGCACACAGGAGTCAGGAGTGGCACACAAGCCCAGAGGCCAATATTTATCTCCCACTGATTGATGTAGTGATTTTGTCAGGTAGATTTTGGAACCCAAATCAAGCTAAAAAAATAATAGGCTTTCTATGGCCCACAATTGGAGAGAGAGAGAGAGATGGCACACCCAGGAGTCAAGACTGGCACACAAGCAGAAAGGGCAATATTAATCTCCCACTGATTTGATTTTTTTTTTTTTCAGGGAGACTTTAGGAAAAAAAAATAATAGAATAAAATGATTTTTTCAGGAAGAATTTAGAAACCAAATAAAATAAAATGATTTTTTCAGGGAGAATTTAGAAAACAAATAAAAGAAAAAATAGGCTTTCTATGGCCCACGGAGTGAGAGATGACGCACACAGGAGTCAGGAGTGGCACACAAGCCCAGAGGCCAATATTGTTCTCCCAATGATTGATGTAGTGATTTTTTCAGGTAGATTTTGGAACCCAAATCAAGCTAAAAAAATAATAGGCTTTCTATGGCCCACAATTGGAGAGAGAGAGAGAGATGGCACACCCAGGAGTCAAGACTGGCACACAAGCAGAAAGGGCAATATTAATCTCCCACTGATTTGATTTTTTTTTTTTTTGTTTCCAGGGAGACTTTAGAAAAAAAAAAATAATAAAAAAAAAAATGATTTTTTCAGGAAGAATTTAGAAACCAAATAAAATAAAAATGATTTTTTCAGGGAGAATTTATAAAACAAATAAAACAAAAAATAGGCTTTCTATGGCCCACTGAGTGAGAGATGATGCACACAGGAGTCAGGAGTGGCACACAAGCCCAGAGGCCAATATTTATCTCCCACTGATTGATTTATTGATTTTTTCAGGTAGAATTTAGAACCCAAATCAACCAAAAACATAAATAGGCTTTCTATGGCCCACTATTTGTGAGAGAGATGGCATGCTCAGGACTGGCACACAAGCCCAGAGGCCAATATTAATCTCCCACTTTTTATTTTTTTTCAGGGAAAATTTATAAACCCAATAAAAAAAATAATAAATAGGCTTTCTATGGCCCACTATCTGAGAGAGAGAGATGGCACGCTTAGGACTGGCACACAAGCCCAAAGGCCAATATTAATCTCCCTTTTTTTTTTCAGGGAGAATTTATAAAACCAAAAAAAATAAAATAAATAGGCTTTCTATGGCCCACTATTTGTGAGAGAGATGGCACGCTCAGGACTGGCACACAAGCCCAGAGGCCAATATTAATCTCCCACTTTTTTTTTTTATTCCAGGGAAAATTTATAAACCCAATAAAAAAAATAATAAATAGGCTTTCTAAGGCCCACTATCTGAGAGAGAGAGATGGCACGCTTAGGACTGGCACACAAGCCCAAAGGCCAATATTAATCTCCCTTTTTTTTTTCAGGGAGAATTTATAAAACCAAAAAAAATAAATAAATAGGCTTTCTATGGCCCACTATTTGTGAGAGAGATGGCATGCTCAGGACTGGCACACAAGCCCAGAGGCCAATATTAAACTCCCACTTTTTTTTTTTTGTTCCAGGGAAAATTTATAAACCCAATAAAAAAAATAATAAATAGGCTTTCTATGGCCCACTATCTGAGAGAGAGAGATGGCACGCTTAGGACTGGCACACAAGCCCAAAGGCCAATATTAATCTCCCACTGATTGATTTATTGATTTTTTCAGGTAGAATTTAGAACCCAAATAAAGCAAAAAAAAAAAAAAAGGCTTTCTATGGCCCACTGAGTGAGTGATGATGCACACAGGAGTCAGGAGTGGCACACAAGCCCTGAGGCCAATATTTTTCTCCCACTGATTGATGTAGTGATTTTTTCAGGTAGATTTTAGAACCCAAATCAAGCAAAAAAATAAATAGGCTTTCTATGGCCCACTGACTGAGAGATGGCACACACAGGAGTCAAGAGTGGCACACAAGCCCTGAGGCCAATATTTTTCTCCCACTGATTGATGTAGTGATTTTTTCAGGTAGATTTTATAACCCCAATCAAGCAAAAAAATAAATAGGCTTTCTATGGCCCACTGAGTGAGAGATGGCACACACAGGGATAGCACTCTAGCAGAAATATCAATCTTAATCTCCCACAAAAAAAAAAAAAAAACAGGGAGTGTCCAACAATTACTATCTCCCTGCAGTAATCTCAGCCAGGTATGGCAGGCAGCAATAAGGAGTGGACTGATGCACAAATTAAATAAAAAGTGTGGACAAACAAAAAAGATAGCTGTGCAGAAAGGAAGGAACAAGAGGATTTGTGCTTTGAAAAAAGCAGTTGGTTTGCACAGCGGCGTACACACGGCAATGCAGCTATCAGGGAGCCTTCTAGGGCAGCCCAATGAGCTACAGCGCTGAGGGGAAAAAAAAAAATGTAGCTTCCACTGTCCCTGCACACCGAAGGTGGTGTTGGGCAGTGGAAATCGCTACAGCACAAGCGGTTTGGTGGTTAATGGACCCTGCCTAACGCTATCCCTGCTTCTGACGAAGCGGCAGCAACCTCTCCCTAAGCTCAGATCAGCAGCAGTAACATGGCGGTCGGCGGGAACGCCCCTTTATAGCCCCTGTGACGCCGCAGACAGCAAGCCAATCACTGCAATGCCCTTCTCTAAGATGGTGGGGACCAGGACCTATGTCATCACGCTGCCCACACTCTGCGTTTACCTTCATTGGCTGAGAAATGGCGCTTTTCACGTCATTGAAACGCGACTTTGGCGCGAAAGTCGCGTACCGCATGGCCGACCCCGCACAGGGGTCGGATCGGGTTTCATGAACTTACCTAGAAAGCTCCCAGGCTTTCAAGGAAAGTTACCACGATCTATGAACATCCAGCAGAGGGCGCCTCACCGCAAATGAAGCTAAATATAGCTCATTGATCTATATTTAGACTCATTCCCCGGGGTTTTGCAGCGAGGAGTAGCATTGCATTAGCAAAGCTCCTTGCTGCAAAATGTTTTAACCCCTTCAGAAAGATTTACATCGTTGGACGTTACAGATCTGCGGAGGGTAAGTATATTGTTGGTTTATTATGTTTTTTCTTTCACAGAACGAGGGTCTTCAGTGACTGGATTGGGCGTAGAATAAAATACTCCAACAACCATTGTTTTTATTTCATTAAAATAATTTTAAATAATGTGTTTGTGTTTTATTTAACCCTTTACTACAATTGGATTAATAATGGATAGGTGTCATAATTGACGCCTCTCCATTATTAATTAGGCTTAATGTCACCTTACAATAGCAAGGTGGCATTAACCCTTCATTACCCCATATCCCACCGCTACACGGGAATGGGAAGAGAGTGGCCAAGTGCCAGAATAGGCGCATCTTCCAGATGTGCCTTTTCTGGGGTGGCTGGGGGCAGATCTTTTTAGCCAGGGGGGGGCCAATAACCATGGACCCTCTCCAGGCTATTAATATCTGCCCTCAGTCACTGGCTTTACTACTCTGGCGGAGAAAATTGCGCGGGAGCCCACGCCAATTTTTTCCGCCATTTAACCCTTTATTTTAAGAGCTAGAACGGCCAAATTTTGCAGATACACACTACTGACATTAGTAGTGTGGAATCTGCAAAAAAAATGGAGAGAAGACATGGTTTACTGTATGTAAACCATGTCTCAAATCATGTCGGGTTTTAGGAAGGAGAAAGAAAAAGCCGGTAATTGAATTACCGGCTTTCAAGCTGTATAGCGCTGGAATAAATATTAATATATATACATATATGTGTCTCACTGACATATATATATATATATATACCTATTCTATGTGTACACATTTATTCTACCTATTCTACTGTAAGCTGTCAGTGTGATTTTACTGTACACCGCACTGAATTGCCGGCTTTTCTCTCTAACAGCGCTGCGTATTTCTCGCAAGTCACACTGCTTGTCCGTGTGTAATCCGTATTTTTCACGCTTCCATAGACTTTCATTGGCGTATTTCTTGTGCAGTACGGTGACAAACGCAGCATGCTGCGATTTTGTACGGCCGTAGAAAGCCGTATAATACTGATCAGTAAAATACGGCAGATAGGAGCAGAGGCATAGAGAATAATTGTGCCGTATTTTTTGCGAGTTTTACGGACGTAGTTTCTGCGCTCTTACGTCCGTAAAACTCGCAAGTGTGAAGCCGGCCAGACAGTGTGATTGAAGACTTATTGATTTAAGCCAAACAACACTTAAGGCCGGGTTCACTTTAGCGTTTCTGTGCACAGCGTATGATCCGCATTGATCCACATGCGTCATACATACATATCTTCATCATGGTGTACACAGGGACATGCAATTGGATGCGTACGCATGCGTCGTTTAGTGGTGTGTGGCGGTGTCCGACAAACGCAACATGTTGCATTTTTTGAGGCGTCAAATATTGCACAATCATGCGCATGCGGATGATTACGGATGAGTGCATCAAAATAATGCATTACTGTCTATGGGAAATCATTGGTACGCAAGGAAATGCGTATGCATGCGTTCGATACGCATGCGTACTTCAGACTGTGCCTGTCCAGGAAATGATGTCACCACCTCCACCATACGCATAAAAAACACAAACGCATACCAAAACGCATTTAAACACATGCACACGTAGCAAGTTTTTCTGTGTCATGCGTAAGTATGCATTTGCGTGCATTTTAGCATGCGTTTGCGCATGCAGATGATACACTGCACACAGAAACGCCAATGTGAACCTAGCCTAACCCCTGGAGGTATTTTTGTTTCTGTGTTTTTTCGATTTTTTTGCTCCCCTTCTTCCCAGAGCCATAGCTTTTTTATGTTTCAATCAAAAGGGCCATGTGAGGGCTTATTTTTTGCGGGACAAGTTGTACTTTTGAACGACATCATTGGTTTTACCATGTTGCGTACTCAAAAACGGGAAAAAATTACAAGTGCGATAAAATTGCAAATAAAATGCAATCCCACACTTGTTTTTTGTTTGGATTTTTTGCTAGATTCACTAAATGGTAAAACTGACCTGCCATTGTAATTCTCCAGGTCATTAAGAGTTCATAGTGGAATAATTATACTTAGCACACTCCAATAATGTGATGCAAAAAAGGGGGTATTTAATACATACAGTTTGGGAACCTATTCTCAAGCACCTCCCCTTTAGGCTGTGCTGAATATTTTCTTTGCTACTACGAGTTCATAGACACCAAACACGTCTAGGTTCTTTTTTATCTAAGTAGTGAAAAAAAAATCCAAAATTTGTTAAAAAAAAATTGTGCCATTTTCTGATACTCGTAGCGTCTCAATTTTTCATGATCTGGGGTTGGGTGAGGGCTTATTTTTGTGCACAAGCTGACAATCTTAATGATACCCATTTTGGTGCAGATACGATCTTTTGATTGCCAGTTATTGCATTTTAATGCAATGTTGCAGCTACCAAAAAAACATAGCTTTTTTTCTCGCTACGCCATTTAGCGATCGGGAAATTTTTTTTTTATATTGATAGATTGGGCAATTATGAACTCGGCGATACCGATTATGTGCACTTTTTTTTTTGTTGTTTTATTTTGATTGGGGAGTGATTTGAACTTTTATGTTCTTTTATTTTTTTATATTTTTAAAAACTTTTTTTTATTTTTGCATGCTGCAGTTCTCTGATTGGTTTTGCTTCATACAGGTGATGATCTGATAACCTGTATGTAGCAGAAATGCTCACTTGCTATGAGCACTGACCTCCGGGCGGTGCTCATAGCAATTTGGCTATGACAATCAGGTCTGCTGGAGAACTCTGGTTATCATTCCAACCCATCAGTGACTCGCGATCACGTAACAAGATTACCGATGGGTGGGATTTTCGGCGTGCTTGCCGGAAGCGTGAGTTAAATGCCGCTATCAGAGATTGATAGCGGCATTTAAAGGGTTAACGGTCACGGATGGATTGCGATTCGACCCCCAGCTGTTGAGGACACATGTCAGCTGTACAGATCAGCTGACATGTACCCAGAAATGTGTGGGCTCGGCACCGAAGAAGGCACCAAACAGGGTGAGTCCGACAACGGCGTACTATTTCGCCAGATATCGGAAAGGGGTTAAGGCTTCATTCACTATCATGTGAGAGAATCAGATAGATTTGTTTTCATGTGTTCATCCTAGTTGTTTTTTTGTTTTTTTTCACTGAATCATGTAGACTGTCAGAACTTTTTTTAATCATGGCGTGTTAGCCAGGGGCGCACACTGAAGGCTTGGGGCCCTTGTGCAAGAAATGTGTTTTGGCCCCCCTCCTTTTATTGCAAACAAGCTGTAGATATACATACATGTATTGTAAGATGTCAGCCAGACAAGTCCTTGAAAGGAGATATGTTTCATCGAATTTCGTAGCTTCGGTGATGTAAGCCCGAGAAAGCAGGCTCCAGCACGTATATTCCTGAGAGAGTTAATAGGGCGTATCAGGGCCGGGTTTTACGAGCAGACAAAAGAGATTGGTGAGACTGATGGAACGCACGCCAGGGCCATGGGGTAACCGGTACTGGGTTCAGTATTCACAGGGGGATGTCATGGTGGCGACCCGGTCCGTGGCCCTGGGCACCCATGTAAAAGGGAAATTGAATAAAGTTTATGTTCGTGATGCCACCTGTGGTATTCGGTCAGTGGGGACCGACGCTTCTTAAAGGGGTCCTCTGGGGTTATGTTATGGCAGCTGAGATGGTATAACTTCCCACAGGTGAAGTATGTCCCCAGGGCTCCCGGGGTATAGATGAGGATGGTGAGTGGTGCAGTAAAGAATGGAGGACACAGGTTCACAGTCTCTTTACCCGGTTTTACTGAAGACTTCAGGCAGCCACAGTCCAGAGCACCAGATCACAAGTACAGGCAATGTCCGGCCGGCTTGGAAGCGAATTCAGAATCCCCTTTACCAGGTTGAGTTAAAAGCCTTCCTCATAGCGCGGTGGTATTGTAGTCCCTCACTGCCTATGGCTTTTGATAAGGTCCTCACAGTTTCTCTCTGTCCCCCATATAGGTTAGGACACAAACCCATATGGCAGATGACTCGAGCCTTTTTACAGGGTCTCTATCATGACCCGGGCTCTATGTGCCACTGTGCCTCCTGGGTATTAGGGCAGACAGGTGATGTGTATTCCAGCTGTCCTGCCAGTTTCTGCTGTTAGTCTTAGAGTCCCTCACAACCTCGGTGTTCCGGCTACCGGTAATCTGCGCCAGCCAGGGAGGTAGCTAATTCACTGCTCTGCTCCACTGGTATCACTCTCCTGTGCTTTGCTCTCCTGCATGCTTTCCACAAGCTGTCCTTTCCTTCTTAATTCTCTTTCCTTAGGAGCTGTAGCAACTCTGGCTACACAGCTCCTTCAGTCCTTCCGACACTCAATGTCTGACTGCTCTCTTCTCTGTCCTCTGACCGACTCCTAATCTCTCTTTCAGGCCGGCTTCCCACTTGCGAGTTTTACGGACGTAAGAGCGCAGAAACTACGTCCGTAAAACTCGCAAAAAATACGGCACAATTATTCTCTATGCCCCTGCTCCTATCTGCCGTATTTTACTGATCAGTATTATACGGCTTTCTACGGCCGTACAAAATCGCAGCATGCTGCGTTTGTCACCGTACTGCGCAAGAAATACGCCAATGAAAGTCTATGGAAGCGTGAAAAATACGGATTACACACGGACAAGCAGTGTGACTTGCGAGAAATACGCAGCGCTGTTAGAGAGAAAAGCCGGCAATTCAGTGCGGTGTACAGTAAAATCACACTGACAGCTTACAGTAGAATAGGTAGAATAAATGTGTACACATAGAATAGGTATATATATATATATGTCAGTGAGACACATATATGTATATATATTAATATTTTTTCCAGCGCTATACAGCTTGAAAGCCGGTAATTCAATTACCGGCTTTTTCCTTCTCCTTCCTAAAACCCGACATGATTTGAGACATGGTTTACATACAGTAAACCATGTCTTCTCTCCATTTTTTTTGTAGATTCCACACTACTAATGTCAGTAGAGTGTATCTGCAAAATTTGGCCGTTCTAGCTCTTAAAATAAAGGGTTAAATGGTGGAAAAAATTGGCGTGGGCTCCCGCGCAATTTTCTCCGCCAGAGTAGTAAAGCCAGTGACTGAGGGCAGATATTAATAGCCTGGAGAGGGTCCATGGTTATTGGCCCCCCCCTGGCTAAAAATATCTGCCCCCAGCCACCCCAGAAAAGGCACATCTGTAAGATGCGCCTATTCTGGCACTTGGCCACTCTCTTCCCATTCCCGTGTAGCGGTGGGATATGGGGTAATGAAGGGTTAATGCCACCTTGCTATTGTAAGGTGACATTAAGCCTAATTAATAATGGAGAGGCGTCAATTATGACACCTATCCATTATTAATCCAATTGTAGTTAAGGGTTAAATAAAACACAAACACATTATTTAAAATTATTTTAATGAAATAAAAACAATGGTTGTTTGAGTATTTTATTCTACGCCCAATCCAGTCACTGAAGACCCTCGTTCTGTGAAAGAAAAAACATAATAAACCAACAATATACTTACCCTCCGCAGATCTGTAACGTCCAACGATGTAAATCCTTCTGAAGGGGTTAAAACATTTTGCAGCAAGGAGCTTTGCTAATGCAATGCTACTCCTCGCTGCAAAACCCCGGGGAATGAGTCTAAATATAGATCAATGAGCTATATTTAGCTTCATTTGCGGTGAGGCGCCCTCTGCTGGATGTTCATAGATCGTGGGAAATTACCTAGAAAGCTCCCAGGCTTTCTAGTAAAGTTCCCACGATCTATGAACATCCAGCAGAGGGCGCCTCACCGCAAATGAAGCTAAATATAGCTCATTGATCTATATTTATACTCATTCCCCGGGGTTTTGCAGCGAGGAGTAGCATTGCATTAGCAAAGCTCCTTGCTGCAAAATGTTTTAACCCCTTCAGAAGGATTTACATCGTTGGACGTTACAGATCTGCGGAGGGTAAGTATATTGTTGGTTTATTATGTTTTTTCTTTCACAGAACGAGGGTCTTCAGTGACTGGATTGGGCGTAGAATAAAATACTCAAACAACCATTGTTTTTATTTCATTAAAATAATTTTAAATAATGTGTTTGTGTTTTATTTAACCCTTAACTACAATTGGATTAATAATGGATAGGTGTCATAATTGACGCCTCTCCATTATTAATTAGGCTTAATGTCACCTTACAATAGCAAGGTGGCATTAACCCTTCATTACCCCATATCCCACCGCTACACGGGAATGGGAAGAGAGTGGCCAAGTGCCAGAATAGGCGCATCTTACAGATGTGCCTTTTCTGGGGTGGCTTGGGGCAGATATTTTTAGCCAGGGGGGGGCCAATAACCATGGACCCTCTCCAGGCTATTAATATCTGCCCTCAGTCACTGGCTTTACTACTCTGGCGGAGAAAATTGCGCGGGAGCCCACGCCAATTTTTTCCACCATTTAACCCTTTATTTTAAGAGCTAGAACGGCCAAATTTTGCAGATACACTCTACTGACATTAGTAGTGTGGAATCTACAAAAAAAATGGAGAGAAGACATGGTTTACTGTATGTAAACCATGTCTCAAATCATGTCGGGTTTTAGGAAGGAGAAGGAAAAAGCCGGTAATTGAATTACCGGCTTTCAAGCTGTATAGCGCTGGAAAAAATATTAATATATATACATATATGTGTCTACTGACATATATATATATATATATATAGACAGTATATATATATTTTTTTTTCTTTTTGGGACACATGGATCACTTCTATAGCGGTATGTTGGTTTTGCAAGCCTGCGAGAAAACCACGCAGTACGGATGCCATACGGATTACATACGGAGGATGCCATGCGCAAAAAACGCTGACACACCCTGCCTACGGAGGAGCTACGGACCACTATTTTCGGGACATTTCAGCGTATTACGGCCGTAATATACGGACCGTATTTTCATACGCTGAGTGTGAAGCCGGCCTCACTCTGGACCAGAATGTCTTTATAGGGGAGTTCACCCCAAACTCGGTTTAGAGCTCTCCTTCTGGCCTGGAGTGTGAACATGTTGTGTGTATTGTGGTTACCTGATTAAAGAGATCCTTTATCGCTTCCAAGCGTGACATCACTCTCCCCGTGAGGAAAGCAATGCCACTGTGACGACCAGGACCCTGGGGCATCACACTGACTGCTCGCATATCCCACACCAGGGGTGTTGTAAGGCAGATAAAATGGACACCAAGTGTCTCATTCAGTGTGTCTGACTGAAGGAGTGGAGGCCTCCAGTTCATTTGCTGAAGGACCCTGACCTGAGCAGGCAAACCTGCAATACTAAGTGAACTGTTTACTGGTCTGTATTTTTTACTCTGTGCCAGAGAAGGCTGTCTTTTTGTTTGCTCATGCTTTGCGGTTTATGCAGCTCCAATAAACCTGCCTGGACACTTTATTGAAACCGCTTCCTGTGCCTACCTCAACTACAGCTGAATGAGTCCAAAACTGTAATATATATAGTGTATATATATGTGTATATATATATATATATATATATATATATATAAATGGATTAGCACATATACAGTAAGCGGGTGCACAAGCCTCCACAGCAAAGCATCCAATACTTGCCCCAATCCAGATAAAGTGAAAAAAGGGAAGGCAGCACTCCATTGACTTTAAGTGAAAAAATGTGGATTTTGTTCAGACCCATGTGGCATGGTGACGTTTCGTCTGACACTGAGCCTTTTTCAAGCAGTGACGCTAGAGATGTGTGGCATTTTATTCTGCACATTTGCACTTCCCTATTCCGGATGCTTCCACGTATGGTCATTCATATGGCATCCGTTTGCAATGTGATTATGCAATTTCCTCTCATTTATGTATCCGTATGATATCCATATGACATGTGAATGGCTTTACTTTTCTCGCTGCTTTTGCCCAATGAATTTAATGGCTCAATAGGCTGAAATGAGGAAAATGTGTGCGTATTTTTCGCAAGCTACACTGATGATCCATGTGGTGTCTGATTTTTTTCTTCGAGCGTATTCTGCTTGCGAGTGAAATCGCAGCATGCTGCAATTTTACGAGTATATCGGTCGAGTCTCGCCAATGCATAGACTTGCATTGGCGAGACTCGACCGATATACTCGTAAAATTGCAGCATGCTGCGATTTCACTCGCATGCAGAATACGCTCGAAGAAAAATACGGTGATGTGATCTGCCCCACAGATTAATACTGGTAAATATAAATGAATCAGTCTCTGTGACTTTGCCCCAATTAATTTGATGGCTATGTGCACATACTGTGCTTTTATTGTGGAAAATAAGCAACATTTTACAGTACAAGCAGAATGAATAAGATTATTTTTTCCTTGCAGATTTGCAGCAGATTAAAATCTGCATAATGTTAATTTTTGCAATGAGTGGGGGAAAATACGTGACAAAAACACATGTAAAACACACATCAAAACCACGTTTTTATGCAGAATTTTCCTGCCAACACATCAGGATTTGCAGCAGAATTTTTTGCTGCAAATTCTGAACATGTGCACATATTCTTAGTCCCTGTCCTCTCAACAACATACACATTCATTATAAGGCCCTGATAGCATCATAATGAATTAGGTCGTGGGAGAAAACATTATTAGGGTCTTAGAATTAATTAGGGGATGAGAGAGGATGCTATCAGGCTTCCAGAAATAATGTCCCCCATACTGGACTACTTCCTGGGATAATGTCTCCAAACCAAGCCTTCTTCTTGGTATAATATGCCCAATCCTGGTCCCCTTCCTGGTAAAATGCACCCATCCTGGGCCCCTTCCTGGGGTAATGTGTCCCTTCCTGGTCCCCTTCCTGGGGTAATGTGCCCCATACTGGTTTAATGTGCCAAAAAACATGTAGGTAAATGGAACATGTGGGGTTTTCTAAACAAAAAAACATGGAAAGAACTAAAAAAAAATACCCTTTAAAAATTAATCTTTATTGATAGTATTTAAAAAGGTCTCCAAACTAATATAAATCCTTATAAGGACATAGGGGAAATTTACATTATGGGTAATTTTGAGGTGTAGCAGGCAGTCTGGATCCTAGTCCGTCCCTGTATATCTGATATCCTGCCTTGCAGCGGAGGTTTGCACCCTAAAGATTTGATATGGCACCCCCGTTCTCTCTCAGAAACGCTAATTATTATATTGTTTATATATATATATATATATGCAATAGATAAAGTAATAGAAATTACACAGGAAAGTTGTTGCTGGGATTCTGATTAGTTGCCCAAAGATAATGCCTATCTATGAATATCAATAGGAGGTACCATATCAGCAAACCTACAGTAATGTCTCCTAGATAGTGGGAGTGAAACAGAGCATAAGGGTGCAGTTTCTGATTTAAAGTTTACTTCACATCCTATATGGCCAATCGCCACAACAATAAATCAGACAGTAGGTATTATCAGTTACATCACAATGAAAACTCAAATAGTCTGATAAAGTGCATTGTGCTCATAGGACGAGCAGCTATGTCCCGCCCAGCCCAGAGACTGCAAAAGAGGATATCTCTCCAAAACTGTTTCAGACCAAAAATATACTAAATTCCAAGGTGCAACTTATGTGATTATTGCCATGAACGATCACTTGTATCTCAGATATCATGAATGATTTGTACCTACACGTCTCACCCCCTCCTTTTTTAGGGGTTTATCAGGGGAGCATGTTAGGAGAAACCTCAAATGAGTCAATATGCAGATGTGGGGTATAGTGTTGAGCGATACCGTCCGATATTTGAAAGTATCGGTATCGGATGGTATCGGCCGATATCTGAACAATATCGGATATCGCCGATACCGATATCCGATACCAATACAAGTCAATGGGACACAAATATCGGAAGGTATCCTCTATGGTTCCCAGGGTCTGAAGGAGAGGAAACTCTCCTTCAGGCCCTGGGATCCATATTCATGTGTAAAATAAAGAATAAAAATAAAAAATATTGATATACTTACCCTCGGACGCGCCCTGGTTGTAATCGCTGCAACCGCCATGATTCCCTTCCTAAGAATGAGCGCGTAAAGGACCTTCAATGACATCGCGGCTTGTGATTGGTCACGTGACCGCTCATGTGACCGCTCACGCGACCAATCACAAGCCGCGACGTCATCAAAGGTCCTTCACGCGTTCATTCTTAGGAACAGAAGCATGGCGGTTGCAGCGGTTACAACCAGGGCATGTCCGAGGGTAAGTATATCAATATTTTTTATTTTTATTCTTTATTTTACACATCAATCTTCATCCCGATACCGATTCCCGATATCGCAAAAATATCGGAACTCGGTATCGGAATTCCGATACCGCAAATATCGGTCGATACAAGATACTTGCGGTATCGGAATGCTCAACACTAGTGGGGTACAGGTCGACCTCCCAACATATAGAATCTATCCCTAAGAAAGCAGGGGGTAAAATGTTCAGGAGAAAGGGATCCACCTTTAGGGTGATGAGTATATGTTATTTTTACTTTAGAAGAGGATCTTCCTGTAGAAACTGGTTGTCTAGGTATTGGACAAATCCTTTATGGCCAAATTAAGCCTGGTCCATTTCCCCTTCCCAACCTGTGACGCAGCATATGCGTCATTATAACCTGTACCTTCCCGGCCTGTGACCCAGCATATGCATCATGGTGGGATCACGTTCCATGTCGGGTGACCAGAGTCAGTGAAAGGTCACCTGACCCACAGGTACAGAAGGACTTGTACTTCACCCCAGGGGAAGTGGCTTTGCCTCCCCCCCGTGGCTACAATTGCTCTGATTGGCTGTTGAAAGTGAAACAGCCAATCAGAGCAATTGTAATATTTCACCAGTGAAACTTGGTGAAGTATTACAATCCAGCCATGGCTGATGCTGCAATATCATCGGCCATGGCTGGAGACTGCGATTTGCCCTTGCCACCAACTGATGGCGGCGATCTGCTGCCGCCGTTAGTCTTTCCTCCCCTCTGTCCTGTCCTCCGCTGCCATCCTCTCCCCTCTGTCCTGTTCTCCATTCCCCCACCCCCCAGTACCTCCCGAGTTCCGGTGTCCCTCCCGGTGTCCTCCGTCTTCCCCCATGGGCGCCGCCATCTTCCAAAATGGCAGGCGCATGCGCAGTGCCCCCGCCGAATCTGACGGCCGGCAGATTCTTTCATTCCTGGTACCCTATCACAGTGATCAAAATAAAAAAAATAGTAAATAAACTGTTAGGGTTGGCGGAACGCACCGAATATATTTATTAAGTAAGATTGGTGCGTTCGCCACCCGGGATCCACCGTGCAGGAAAGAGCCTGCTGCTAAGTGAATGGCAGTACTATATGGTGGTACAATGTGAGTACACACATGGGTTAACTTCACCCTGTGTGAAGGAAGCGATCCCTGTTAAGTCACAGGGTCGCGGTACCGCACAGAGAACGCAAGCAAGGAACCACAGAACTCTATCCCAGGACACAGGATTAGAGTTAGTGTAGACCTCTTGCGATCGACACCACAATTGGGGTATCAGAGGTAACTATTATGCACAGAAGTGCATGCTGTGCCACACTAGAGGACGCCACTAACCACCCAGACTTGGGTAAGGTAAGCGCTCTAATAGCGCACGGCGCTGCACTGGCGGTCACAGCAGTTAGACGCTGCTTCGTGTGTTAAAGCTGTGAGTTCAGCCGGGCGCTAGTTTGCAGCCATACACCTTACATGAACAGTCATACACAAGGGATGGGTTTTTTAACCCCTTAGCGACCGCCGATATGCCTTTTAACGGCGGCCGCTAAGGGTACTTAAACCACAGCGCCGTTAATTAACGGCGCTGTGGAAAAAGTGTATAGCGCCCCCCAGAGTCCGATTTTCTCCAGCGTCTCGGCTGCCGGGGGTAGCCGAGACCCCAGAGAACATGATTCGGGGGGGTTTTTACCCACCCCGCATTTGCGATCGCCGGTAATTAACCGTTTACCGGCGATCGCAAAAAAAAAAAACGCGATTTGCGTTGTGTTTCTCTCCCCTCTAATGTGATCGGACATTAGAGGGGAGAGAAATAGGGTCCCCCGAGCCCCCCACGGTACCTAATGTACTGGTGAAGGTGCCCCCCCGGTCCCCAACCCTCCTCCTTCCTGTCCGGGCTCCAAAATGGCGGGCGCAAGTGCAGATGGGCTCGCCAAAACCTAGCTTCCCCCGCAGTGTAATGGGGTCGGTTTTTACCGACCCCTGGAGCGATCGCAATCCCGGGGGTTTTTACAGACCCCCGGGGTTGCGATCGCTGCAAATAGTTTGTAAAAAAAAAAAATGCTTTGCATTTCTCTCCCCTCTGATGTGATCGCACATCAGAAGGGAGAGAAATAGAGCCCCCGAGCCCCCCACCATACCTCCTGCACATCAGTGCTCCTGTCCCCGGTCCCCGATCCTCAGCCCATGGTCCCCGGTTCTCAGTCCATGGTCCCCGGTCCTCAGCCCACGGCTCCTGGCCCCCCTTCTTCTTCTCTGCTGGAAGAAAATGGCGGGCGCATGCGCAGTGCGCCTGCCATGATCTGCCAGCAGAGACCCAGCAACCTATGAGAATTTTCTCATTGGCTGCTGGGTTTTGATTACTGTAATATGTCCAATTACAGTGATTAAAACCCCTAATATTTGATAAACATGGCAGCACTTGGGCTGTACCTTTCTCTTCTCTCCTTGTAGTTGTTCTAGGAGAGAAGAGAGAGAGACTACAGTTCAAGTGCTGCCCTGTCAGTTACAAAAAACATAATATCTGCCTCCGCCAGCATCCCATTTACCAACCCCCGTTCTCTGTAATCCCTGCATCATCAGCAGAGGATTATAAAAAAAAAAAGAAAAAAAAAATTATAATTTTTTTTTTTTATTTTTTTTTAGGGTTAGGGTTAGGGGAGGAATTAGATAAAATGGCCCGCAGAACTTTTAGCGCGGAGCAAGCTTACAGCCTGCTTTGCTCCGGCAGCTCCGGCAGCTCCGGCAGCGAAACAGATTCTGCCCCTGAAGTTGAGCAGCTTTCAGACAGTGATGACGACTCTTCCTCCACGGGATCCCCCAGCCCGGTGGTAGCGGAGTCGGTCGTCACTGCTGAAGCTTCAGAGGCAGGACCAAGTACCGCAGTCCCCCCACCGCTGTGGTATAATGACACCTCATTTTCCCCTCAAATTCCCCCTTTTTCTGCAGTCCCTGGAATAAAAGTAGATGTCGCCAATTTTACCCCCATTGATTTTTTTTAAATTTTCATTAGCCCCGAAGTCCTGCAATTAATCGTCCACCAAACAAATCTATATGCCCGGCAATATATTTCCCAAAAACCCACTGCCTTTCATTCCCGTTCCTGGATCCCCACAAATGTCCCTGAAATAAAAAAATTCTTAGGCCTCACCCTGAATATGGGTATAGTAAAAAAACCCACTCTCCGCTCTTACTGGGCAACAAAAGCTGTCCACTGCACCCCTGTATTTGCAGCCATCATGTCCCGAGCCCGTTACGAAGCCCTGATGAGATTCCTCCACTTCAGTGACAATTCCCAAGCTCTCCCAAGAACTGACCCCAACTACGATCGGCTAAATAAATTAAGACCCCTAATTTCCCTCCTAAAAACTTCCTTTCTAAATTCCTATACCCCAGAGCAAAATATGGCAGTCGACGAGTCCTTGATGAGCTACAAGGGCCGTCTGTTATTCCGCCAATTTATTCCCTCCAAGAGAGCCAAATACGGTGTAAAATTATATAAAGCTTGCGAGAGCTCATCAGGGTACACGTCCACCTTCCTAATTTATGAAGGTAGGGACTGCCAAATAAACCCCCCAAACTGCCCCCAGACAATTGGTATCCCAGGCAAAATTGTCTGGGAGCTAATGACGCCCTTTCTCAATCAAGGGTACCACGTGTATACCGATAACTATTACACGAGTATCCCCCTATACAAATCCCTCCATGCTGCAAATACAGGGGCCTGTGGGACAGTGAGGAAAAACAGAGTGGGGTTTCCGTCACAGTTGGTGTCCAGACGTTTGGAGAGGGGGGCGTCATTTTCACTTGCAAGCGACCAACTTCTTGCAGTGAAGTGGAAAGACAGGAAGGACGTCTATATGCTTTCCACACTGCATACGGACACCACTGTGACGGTCAGAGAGAGGGGTGCCACCAGGGACAAAGAAAAACCTGTCTGCATCACAGACTATAACAGACATATGGGTGGCGTAGACCTGTCAGACCAGGTTCTGCAACCATACCTGGTCAAGAGGAAGACCAGGGCGTGGTATAAAAAGGTGGGAATCTATCTAATTCAGACTGCCACATATAACAGTTTTGTCCTATATAAAAAATCTCAAGGACCGCTAACTTTCCTGCACTTTCAGGAAAAAGTAGTAGAGAGCCTCATATTTGAGTCCACGGCACCGGGGGAAGCCTTTGACTCTGAGGATTCCCGGAGACTGTCAGAACGCCATTTTCCTCACCCTGTCCCTGTCACTCCCACCCAAAGGTATCCTCAAAAAAGGTGCCGAGTTTGCAGAAAGCATGGCAGGCGGAGTGATTCCCGATTCTATTGCCCCACATGCCCATCCCAACCAGGCCTTTGTATCTCCCCCTGTTTTGAGACCTACCACACCACCTACAATTATTAGTTTGCTTTTTTTTTCAATAATTTTTATTTTCTGCTTAGTGGCCCCAGTAGTACAATTTGGAACAATTGATAAATAATATTTTAATTAGTAGATCCCATTTTACCCCATTTCACAATTAATTCCAGAACTTGATCAATCCCATACCAAACTACTATCCCAACAAATTCTCGTCCACGTACCCACGTCTGTACGCTCTAGAGTGTGGACCCCACAAATGTTCTTGCAAAGTCAGGTCATCTGAAAATTCTACGACTCGATCAATCCCATACCAAACTACTATCCCAACAAATTCTCATCCACGTACCCACGTCTGTACGCTCTAGAGTGTGGACCCCACAAATGTTCTTGCAAAGTCAGGTCATCTGAAAATTCTACGACTCGATCAATCCCATACCAAACTACTATTCCAACAAATTCTCGTCCACGTACCTATGTCAATAAGCGTTAGAATGTGGACCCCAGAAATGATCTTGAAAAGTGAAATCATCTGAAAATGAATTCTAGGACTTGATTACTCACAAACATTTTTGACCATTTATCTAACTTTGACTGTTTTATGACTCTTGCTACATAAAACTTTGGCTTCCATTTATATTACTTATATTTATGTTGATGATACGGTCATGATCATTTTATTGTAGGATTTCTAAAAAAATTAGGAAGTTCCGTACTTATACACTATGGGCTTTACTTTATGGTTCTTGCCGAACCTCTGGTACCAGACAATACTTTCTATAGAGAACTGGTTGTTTTGTGCATATAGCGGTTCTGACCTTGGCGGGTGGGAGCTTGCTATGGTGTACCACGTCTATTGGCACATTCGTCTCTCATATAGGGATTGATGGAGCTAAAAGGACGTTGTATGACCAGTCTCTGAAAGTGTCTGCCATTCTAGCCCTGATGGTGTTCTTTCATCTTTGGAACAAACTCCGCTTTGCCACATAGTTGGCTGCATTTTCCTACACATTTTGCCCTTCATTCCAGTACAGTTTATTCTTCCTGCTACAATATACGCAAATGCGGGACAACTGTTTTGTTAGCAAGACCAATTTTATAGTCAGCCATTGTGTTTTAGGAGCATGCCTCCCTCTGTGAGTAATAATTCCTGGAAGGATTTTCTTTTTTGCTCAATGTCTCTAGAAGCTTTGAATGGGTCCTGGATCTTCAATTTCAAATAAAGCCAAATTTGTCACATTGTGCCCCTTTCTGTCCAAGCCCTGCCATTTGTCCAAACAGAACTTTTTGACTACATATGGGATATCGCTGCGCTCATAATAAAGTGGGTAACGAATTGTGGGGTCCACTTTTTGATGTTATCTCTGAAAAAGTGAGACATTCAGGTCTAAAACAAGATTCTCGTGGAAAAAAATGAATTTTTTCAATATGACGACCTAATGTTATCAAACTCTGTGTCATACATGTGGGTTCAAATTGCTCAATATACCCCTGATTAAAATCTTTGAGGGGTGTAGTTTCCAAAATGGGGTCAGTTGTGGGGGGTTTCTGCTGTTAGGCACATCTACAAACCCAAAATGGCGTCCGCTCTCACAATTAAGAGATTAAAAATTCAAACGGCGCTCCTTCCCTTCCAAGCTCCGCAGTGCGCACAAACAGAGGTTTACCCCCACATACGGGGTATCGACATACTCAGGACAAATTGCACAACAACTTTTGGGAACCAATTTCTCTTGCTACCCTTGGGAAAATAAAAAATTGGGGGTGAAAAGATCATTTTTGTGAAAAAAAAATGATTTTTAATTTTTTCGGCTCTACGTTATAAACTTGTGTGAAGCACTTGGGTGTTCAAAGTGTTGACCACACAGCTAGATAAGTTCCTTAGGGGGTCTAGTTTCCAAAATGGTGTCACTTGTGGGGGGTTTCCACTGTTTAGGCACATCAGCGGCTCTCCAAACGCGACATGGTGTCCGATCTCAATTCCAGAGAATTCTATGTTGAAAAAGTCAAATGGCGCTCATTCCCTTCTGAGCTCTACTGTGCACCCAAACAGAGGTTTACCCCCACATACGGGGTATCGACATACTCAGGACAAATTGCACAACAACTTTTGGGGTCCAATTTGTCTTGCTACCCTTGGGAAAATAAAAAATTGGGGGTGAAAAGATCATTTTTGTGAAAAAAAAATTATTTTTAATTTTTTCGGCTCTACGTTATAAACTTGTGTGAAGCACTTGGGTGTTCAAAGTGTTGACCACACAGCTAGATAAGTTCCTTAGGGGGTCTAGTTTCCAAAATGGTGTCACTTGTGGGGGGTTTCCACTGTTTAGGCACATCAGCGGCTCTCCAAACGCGACATGGTGTCCGATCTCAATTCCAGAGAATTCTATGTTGAAAAAGTCAAATGGCGCTCATTCCCTTCTGAGCTCTACTGTGCACCCAAACAGAGGTTTACCCCCACATACGGGGTATCGACATACTCAGGACAAATTGCACAACAACTTTTGGGGTCCAATTTGTCTTGCTACCCTTGGGAAAATAAAAAATTGGGGGTGAAAAGATCATTTTTGTGAAAAAAAATTATTTTTAATTTTTTCGGCTCTACGTTATAAACTTGTGTGAAGCACTTGGGTGTTCAAAGTGTTGACCACACACCTAGATAAGTTCCTTAGGGGGTCTAGTTTCCAAAATGGTGTCACTTGTGGGGGGTTTCCACTGTTTAGGCACATCAGCGGCTCTCTAAACGCGACATGGTGTCCGATCTCAATTCCAGGGAATTCTATGTTGAAAAAGCCAAATGGCGCTCCTTCCCTTCTGAGCTCTACTGTGCACCCAAACAGTGGTCCTTCCCCACATATGGGGTATCGGCATTCTCCGGACAAATTGCACAACAAATTATGTGGTTCATTTTCTTTTTTTACACTTGTGAAAATAAAAAAAATTGGTTCTGAAGTAAAATGTTTGTGAAAAAAAGTAAAATGTTCATTTTTTCCTTCCACATTGCTTCAGTTCCTGTGCAGCAACTGAAGGGTTAATAAACTTCTTGAATGTGGTTTTGCGCACCTTGAGGGGTGCAGTTTTTAGAATGGTGTCAATTTTGGGCATTTTCTGCCACATAGACCCCTCAAACTGACTTCAAATGTGAGGTGGTCCCTAAAAAAAATGGTTTTGTAAATTTTGCTGTAAAAATAAAAAATTGCTGTTCAAATTTTAATCCTTATAACTCCCTAATAAAAAAAAATTGTTATTCCAAAATTGTGCTGATGTAAAGTAGACATATGGGAAATGTTATTTATTGACCATTTTGTGTGACATATCTCTTTGATGTAAGGGAATAAAAATTCAAATTTTAAAAATTGCTCAATTTTCAAAATTTTCGCCATATTTCCGTTTTTTTAATAAATAATCGCAAGTAATATCGAAGAAATGTTACCAATAACATGAAGTACAGTATGTCATGAAAAAACAGTCTCAGAATCAGCGGGATCCATTGAAGCGTTCCAGAGTTATAACCTCATAAAGTGACAGTGGTCAGAATTGCAAAAATCGGCTTGGTCATTAAGTACCAAATTGGCTCTGTCACTAAGGGATTAAGGAACGACTTGCACTCATCAACACACACACGATAACAATAGTCAATACTAGCGCATGGCCGTGCGGCCATGCGGGCCTTAAATAGTTGCAGCACGTTTAGGACCTTTCAAAGAAGGACCAATGGAATTGCTGCAGTACCTGAGCATGTGACTCTAGATCTCCACTGAGAGATCTTGCCCTGGGCATGCTCAGAGTGCAAAGCAGGATTTAGTCCTAGCACCTACAAGGTCCTTAGCTGCAGTATCTGATCATATGACCCTCGATCTCCACTGAGAGATCTAACTCTGGGCATGCTCAGAACGTGAAAAGCAGGACTTAGTCCCAGAAGCTTCTGCTCGCCGCTGCCCAGCACTGACTTCAATGGCAGAAGCAGGAAATACAGCAGTAACTCTTAGCACAGAGCCAGACTGAGCGAGACGCTGGGATCGACGTCTCCCAGGCTCCCAGGCTCCACTGCGGCAGGGGAAGAATAGGAGACCGCAGCGGAGATGGCCCGAGATTCCCCCTGTGCAGAGGCAGGAACTCGACCCCTAACATAAACCTCCTTTTATCACCCCCATAGGTATGGGGCATCAGCGAACTCAGGAAGAATTGCATAACAATGTTGGGGGTCTAATTTCTCCTGATACCCTTGGAAAAATTAAAAATTGGGGGCTAAAAATTATTTTTATGGAAAAAAATGATTTTTTTATTTTCACGGCTCTGCGTTATAAAATTCTGTGATGCACTTGGGGGTTTAAAGTGCTCACCACATATCTAGATAAGTTCCCTGGTGGGTCTAGTTTCCAAAATGAGGTCCCTTGAGGGGGGTTTCTACTGTTTAGGCACATCAGGGGCTCTGCAAGCGTAACGTGATGCCCACAGACCATTCCATCAAAGTCTGCATTTCAAAACGTCACTACTTCCCTTCCGAGCCCCGACGTGTGCCCAAACAATGGTCTCCCCCACATATGGGGTATCAGAATACTCAGGACAAACTGGACAACAACCTTTTCTCCTGTTACCCTTGTGAAAATAAAAAAATTGCGGGCTAAAAAAATCATTTTATGAGGAAAAAATGATTTTTTATTTTCACTGCTCAGCGTTATAAACTTCTGTGAAGCACTTGGGGGTTCAAAGTGCTCACCACACATCTAGATAAAGTTCCCTGGGGGGTCTAGTTTCCAAAATGGGGTCACTTGTGTTGGGGCTCCAATGTTTAGGCACACAGGAGCTCTCCATTCGCGACATGGTGTTCGCTAACGATTGGAGCTAATTTTCCATTCAAAAATTCAAATGACGCTCCTTCCCTTCCGACCGCTGTCGTGCACCTAAACAGTGGTTTATGACCACATATGAGGTATTGTTGTACTCTGGAGAAATTGCCCAACAAATTTTAGGATCCATTTTATCCTGTTGCCCATGTGAAAATGAAAAAATTGAGGCTAAAAGAAAATTTTTGCGAAAAAAAGTACTTTTTCATTTTTATGGATCAAATTGTGAAGCACCTGGGGGTTCAAAGTGCTCACCATGTATCTAGATAAGTTCCGTGGGGGGTCTAGTTTCCAAAATTGGTCACTTGTGGGGAGCTCCAAAGTTTAGGCAAACAGGGGCTCTCCAAACGCGACTTGGTGTCCGCTAACGATTGGAGCTAACTTTCCATTCAAAAAGTCAAATGGCGTTCCTTCCCTTCTGAGCCCTGCCGTGCACCCAAAACAGTGGCTCCCCCCACATATGGGGGATCAGCATACTCAGGACAAATTGGACAATAACTTTTGGGGTCCTCTTTCTCCTTTCACCCTTGGGAAAATAAAAAATTGTTGCTAAAAGATCATTTTTGTGATTAAAAAGTTAAATGTTCATATTTTTCCTTCCATGTTGCTTCTGCTGCTGTGAAACACTTGAAGGGTTAATAAACTTCTTGAATGTGGTTTTGATCAGCTTGAGTTTGAACGCCCCACCAGGGCAGTGGGGTACTCGGTACCGGGTTCGGTCTTAAAGTGGATGTCACGGTGGCGGCGACCCAGTCCGTGGCCCTGGGCATCCAAGTAAAGGGAAAGGTCTTTAAGGGGATTTGTAATGTCTATGTTTGTGATGCCACCTGTGGTGTTCGGTCAGTTGGGACCGACGCTGCTTAAAGGGGTCCTCTGGGGCAATGGTATGCAGCAAGATGGTGACGCTTCCCACAGGTGAAGCGGGGTCCCCAGGGTTTCCCAAGTGTATGACAACGTGGTGTAAGCCGATGAATGCAAAAAGAATGAGGACACAAGTTTGCTAAGTCTTTTACCTGGTTTACTGATGGTAGCAGTCCTCAGTCCAGGTTACCAGGTGTATGGTAGCTGTAGTCCAGCCAGCTTAGAAGCAATAGTAGATCCCTCTCCCAGGTGAGGTCCATAAGCCTTTCCTACTTGGGCTGTTTAGTTGGTTAGGTCCCTGCCGCTTGAAGCTCAGTGCAAGACCCCTCTCTCCTGTCCAAAGACAGGTGTCTGTATGATAGGCAGTTCGAGCCTGTTTATAGGGACTCTATCATGTCCCGGGCTCTAAAGTTACTGCTTCACCTCAGACTTATTACAGGCAATTGACATATAGTACTATGCTCTCCGGTTCTGTAGAACAACACGATCTCAGGCTCCCGATACCCGGTTCTGCGTTCTGGCTTCCAGGGTGCCCTTCCGCTGTTCCCCTGTTGAGCCTCTTCCTCCTCTGTGCTTCTTCCCTCTAAGCTCCAACACAATTCAACTCTCCTTCTGCTTCTCTTTCCAGGGGTAGCAGCTCCCTCGTGGCTGCTCAGCTCCCACATCTGCTTCAGATGTCCTTCTGCTCTCCTGGAGACCAACTGTCTCCCTCTACTGTCTCCTTCAGACTAGCTAGCTCCTCCTCCAGACCAGCATACATAAAGTGTAAGGAAGCTCCCCAGAATCCGGGTCCTGAGCTCCTCCTCCTGGCCTGGATTCAGATGTGCTGAATGTAAGTGCCTTACCTGATAGAAAGTATCCCCTTTGCCTCCAAGCATGACATCACCCTCCCCAAAGGAAAGGCAACATTACTGCAGCAACCGGCTACCTGGAGTGCTGCAAGGGGTGCAGTTTTTAGACTGGTGTCACTTTTGGGTATTTTCAGCCATATAGACCTCTCAAACTGACTTCAAATGTGAGGTGGTCCCTAAAAAAATGGTTTTGTAAATTTTGTTGCAAAAATGAGAAATCGTTGGTCAATTTTTAACCCTTAGAACTTCCTAACAGAAAAAAAAATTGTTTCCAAAATTGTGCTGATGTAAAGTAGACATGTGGAAAATGTTATTTATTAACTATTTTGTGCCACATAACTCTCTGCTTTAACAGAATAAAAATTCAAAATTTGAAATTTGCGAAATTTTCAAAATTGTTGCCAAATTTCTGATTTTTTCACAAAGAAATGCAAAAATTATTGTCCTACATTTACCACTTTCATGAAGCTCAATATGTCACGAAAAAAAAATTCAGAATCGCTAGGATCCATTGAAGCGTTCCTGAGTTATTACCTCATAAAGGGACACTGGTCAGAATTGCAAAAAATGGCCAGGTCATTAAGGTCAAAATAGGATAATAACTGCACTTATAATTCAGCTCCACATAAATCTTTGGCCCAAAAACCATCATATCATTCTGTGAAATAGGAATGTGTAACCGGCCATTCTTTATTAATAAATCCCAAACATAGAAAAAAAAACATAATTTTCATGTTTAGAACCTGATTTTGACAAATTTGAAATATGAGAAATTGGAAATCTGATTTTGAGGCCTAGAAATATTTTCTTTATGTTCAATATTAGTGATGACGAGCGCAAGTGCTCGTTACTCGAGTTTGCCAAGGTTGTTTGGGTATGCACCGAGTATAGAGGGTGCTCGAGTGACATGTTCGAGTCCCCATGTCAGTATGTTTAACGGCTCTTAGACAGCCACAAAACATTGCCTGTGTTTGTCGAGTAATCCCTGCATGCTGTCTCACATCCACGGAACATATGGCCGTGTGGACTTGGACATGTCACTTAAGCACCTGTGATATTCGGAGCATACCAAGGCACCCTAGGCAAATTTGAGTAGTGAGCACATACAGTACGCTCATCACTATTCAATATCTTTGGTCACTCAATATTTTTTCTCCCAGTAGTGAGCCCACCTTACTATATGTTTGTGTTGCTATGATCAGAAATGGTCAGTGAAGGACGAGGCAGACACACTTTCAGCACATCGTTTGCCTCAATAACCTGCAAACAATAATCACAAAATACGGAACATATGTACTCTGATTGAATTATCTATTCCAAGATGTTCTTCACTGTGAGACTTCTACCATATTGTCTATAATATGGACATCAGTACAGTAACCTGCTGTCAAGTTGTCAAAAGGCTTGAGTGACAGATTTACTCCTGTTGGGTTCTCAGCATGGGATGTTGATGACATTGATGGAAGATGATGAATGACTGTGACAACTCTCCACCCAGCCCACTTATCCATGTGCATCACAGAAGGATCTGTAGGCAAAGGCTGGCAATTTTAACAATACCTTCTGGTCTGTGTTAGAACAATGCATGTGACTCCAACAGTGTTGCAGGTAGAACATTCGTGGCCATTTGTGAGTTGCTAATGTGAAAATAATTTTCTTTCCTGAGTAAGAATAGTAGGATTTAAGACTGATAGAGCTAGGCTATACAACTGATAATGACTAGAACAAAGATAGAAAGGCTGCTCTTCAGGAAATGTAAAACATTTGGCTTGATGTTGACAGATGTTGACAGGAACCATGGACATTTTCTTTACTTCTCCTTTCTTTCTGACTTATTATAGTAATTCCCTCTACGGGCCATCATTACTGTTCAGGTAATTTGTATTGGGAAACCCAGTGTCTTATTTCAAATATAAATGCAAGCATGTAGTGGGAGGTGAAGGGATTAGTGACGTGCCACAATGCCAATAGCCCTCCGACTGTGCAAATAACAGATTGGAGCAGATAGATCACCTTGTCAAACCACACGTCAAAATGAAAATCACATATTTGAAGCAGACCTGGTACTGAGCTCTCCACACATTCCAATGCCCTGTGTTATGTACATGCATTTTCAGTAGTTGCTTCCGGAAAATAACCAATGGCTTTTTTTTTTTTGCTATTGTGGGTGGAAATTTTTTAATATATAAACCTCTGTGGTTTTTTTTCTACAGTTAGACAACTATGTACATAGATATACTTAACATACTGTATAATGTAAGTATGAAAAAATTATTATTATTATTATTATTTATTGTTATAGCGCCATTTATTCCATGGCGCTTTACATGTGAGGAGGGGTATACATAAAAACAAGTACAATAATCTTAAACAATACAAGTCATAACTGGTACAGGAGGAATGAGGACCCTGTCCGCGAAGGCTCACAATCTACTCTCTTTGGATATTATGCTTTGATGGTGTTTTCCATTAAGCTATAATATTTATTGTCCTAAATTGTCCATGGATTATAGGATTTCCGGGATGTTTGTAATTTCTATGCAAAGTTCAGAAGAGATCAGGTTTACTTATTTAGGGTCAACTACCCCTAAGACCACCCTTTAAGGCTCCTTCATTTTTTTCTCATACAAGTTCTATCCATGGTTTTCACGAATATAACTTGTTCCTACTATAGTCTACGGGCTGTTCACATGTCTGTGTATTTTTTGCACCTGAGTGGTCCACACAAAACTACGGAGATATTTCTGAATTTGATCCGAATCTCGGATGAAATTACCCAATGCAAGTATATCAGTCTGTGAAAAAAATCAAGGTGACATTCGAGTGCTGTCCATGTATTACAGACCGTTTGATAAAAGAAGCCTAAGAAATGTTCAGTGTTTTCTTAATCCAAGAAAGGGATCATTCAGATAACAGTTATTTTCTCATACGTGATTAATCAGTATTGTTGATCAGTCTTATCAGATTTTCATCTGAGCTTAATCAGAACTTGGTCCGTGTTGCCTCAGTTCTTCTAGGATGGGGAAAATAAAAGTTTCTCCAGCTTCTGCTATCAAACTCCCTGTGAATATCCGACAACACATGGATGGCACCAGGTGCTGTCTGATATTTAGACTGGCATTGGTGATTTTAATCGGACACTTGGATCAATATAGGCAAGTCTCCGTGCTTTTATGTGGACCACTCATCTGAGGAAAAAGACAATCATGTGAACTACCCCTTAGACCAGCGGTTCTCAACCTGGGGGTTGCGACCCCGAGGGGGGTCGAACAACCAAAACACAGGGGTCGCCACCAGAGAGTCCTGTCCAGCCTCACTAGCCCTGTCCAGCCTCACTAGCGCTATTGCACACGGATCTACCGTTCGATCCGTTCCCCGCTCGTCTGCTCCTGTCTGACCAGCAGTTCTTGCTCTGCGCTCGTCTTCCTTCCCTGTCGCCTGGCAGCTGCCCCAGAAGTTGTCGCTGGGGCCGGTTCAGCTCCGGTAAAGTCGCCGCCGGACACCGCGGGCCCCGTAGCGGGCGGCAGGAAGACTCCACGGCTCAGCGTTGGTAGAGTAGCAGGGCGTGAATGAAGCTCCTGGAGGAGAAGCCCAGGAAGGTGAGCGGAGCACCCGGCAGCCAGGACATTAGTCTCTGTTTTGATGAACCCATTCGCTGTGTGTGACCGCTGAGCCGGCCCTCGGCGTGCGATCTGGGGGCGGTGGTGGTCGGCAGCTGTGTTGTTGTGTCTGGCAGTCCTGGATGGTGCGGAGCCATGATGTCTGCCCTTATACCGGGGGCTCCTAGCAGGCAGCAACCTGTGGCCCTGAGCCCCTGTCCTCACATGACTCCGCGACACGGTCGCCCCCTCTACACATGGTCCAGGGTGGTACTGAAGGGGGTGAGGGTGCTGCTGGCCCTCCTGGAGCATTGGGGTCAGTTGTGTGCTGTCCGGTGTCTGATGAGACGTTCTGCACCGTCCGTCCGGCCCAAGCTGCCATTGCTCATACGTCCTATCAGGGGATATGGATGTTATAGGGGCGGCAGCGGTCAGGTTGGACCCCTCTCTAGCTGGTCACTTTTGCACCTTTGCTCCGTGCTAGCAGATGATCCCCGTGGGGGGAGAGACGTCTGTGTACACTTATTAGATGGGGGTCGTCTCCATGTTGTACGTGCCATCCCGACAATGCCGCTCACATGCTGCACCCAGGGGTCCCGACCGTCCCCCGCTGGCTCAGGCTCAGGCAGACCGCACTCATCTATGCAAAAATCTGCCCAAGACTCATCAGTGTTCTTCATCAGAGTTTGGGCTTTGTTCCCGCACGTTTTCTTGGATTAAAAAAATGGAGGTTTTTCATCCGATCGCTGTTGGATCTTATTTTTTTTCACGGACCCATAGATTTGTATTGGAGAGTTTGATTTGAGAGTGGGAAAGCTGTGCCATATATACAGTGCTCTGCACCGTTGCCCCATAGCTCTGCCATATAGTGCTCTGCACTGTTGCCCCATAGCTGTGCCATACAGTGCTCTGCACTGTTGCCCCATAGCTCTGCCATATAGTGCTCTGCACCATTGCCCCACAGCTGTGCCATATAGTGCTCTGCACCATTGCCCCATAGAATGCTCCACATAAATCTGTGCTGCTGCAATAAAAAAATAAAAAAACACATACTCACCTCTCTTGCTTGCAGCTCCTCGGCGCCATCTTCCCGGCGTCTCTCTGCACTGACTGATCAGGCAGAGGGCGGCGCGCACACTATATGCGTCATCGCGCCCTCTGACCTGCACAGTCAGCGCGGAGAGACGCCGGGAAGATGGAGCGGCGCCCGGCGTGTGGAACGAGGGAAGGTAAATATGACAAACTTACCTGCTCCCGCCGTCCCGCTCCTTCCCCCGGACAGCTGATCTTCGGTGCCGCAGCCTCCTCGAGTATATACGGTAATTGTTTTTGTGATTATTTATTGTTTGATTTGTAGCAATGAGAATACAATACATAATGCATATCAGATATTTACATTCCGAATCATAACTAATAAAATTACAGTTTTAAAGTAGCCACCAAAATTATTTTTTTTTTGGGTTGGGGGTCACCGCAACATGAGGAACTGTATTGCGGGGTCACGGCATTAGAAAGGTTGAGAACCACTGCCTTAGACTATCGTAGGTATGAGTGTTTTTCATGAAAAACAAAAGTAGAACTTGTACATGAAAAACTGATATAATTAATCTGACATTTAAGTCCATTCTTTGGACAAATAAAAAAGACTTGTCAGATGTGGAATGTTTAAAATGTTTGAACAAATAATGTCTTATGATGCTGATTATTAATACATTCATATATTAATACCAATTTCTGCTTCTGCTTGGGCCTCATTCAGGCATCCTTTTTTGTGTATGAGGTCTATCTGTGTTTTTTGTAGTTCCATCAGTTTTTCTTGTATTTGAAAAAAAATGTCTTCACCTTCTTCTATCTAACAGTCTGTGAAAATTAGATCGCACTCTGATAGCATCTGAGTGCTATCCAATTTTTTCACAGACTCATGGACTTGCTCTGCCGATTTTGATCAATATGGAATATATCTCCGCAATTTTTCGTGGACCGATCAGTTCACAAAAAAATCACAGACATGTGAACAGCCCCATTTGCTATTATAGGTACGAGTGCTATCCGTAAAAATATAGATAGTACTAGTATGCAAAAAACTGACATGTGAATGAGTCCTATATGGCAGTGTTCTTATAGGCATATGTACAGTTGTGCTAAAAAATGTACATACCCCAGAAGAATTTTTGCTTTCTTGGCCTTTTTTCAGAGAATATGAATGATAACACCATAACTTTTCCCCCACTCATGGTTAATGGTTGGGTGAAGCCATTTATTTACATATAGAAAAAAGAGAGTGACCGCACTACCGCTCACAAGTATCGCTGAGCACATTAACCTGCATCCGGAGTCTGGCCGCCTGACCTCGGGTGCTAAGCCTCTGTGGACAGACAATAAATCCAGCGCTGAAGAGTAAGAAAAGGGCTGCACTCGCCGATCTTCCAAAGCAGTTTCTTTATTGACTCACATAAAAGTCTTCACGGCCGGGGGTACATTAACACTGAGTGCTGCAGGCCTGACGACGGCCGTTTCACGCCTTCCTGGCGCTTCTACGGGTCCAGGAAGGCGTGAAACGGCCATCGTCAGGCCTGCAGCACTGTGTTAATGTACTCCCGGCCGTGAAGACTTTTATGTGAGTCAATAAAGAAACTGCTTTGGAAGATCGGTGAGTGCAGCCCTTTTCTTACTCTTCAGCGCTGAAGCCATTTATTGTCAAACTACTGTGTTTTCTCTTTATAAATCATAATGACAACCCACGACTAGGGTTGAGCGACTTTCCTTTTTATAGGATAGGGTCGGGTTTCACGAAACCCGACTTTTTCAAAAGTCAGGTCGAGTGAAATCGGCCGATCCTATAGAAAAGTCGGGGTCGGCCGAAACACGAAACCCAATGCAGTGCATTTGGTTTCTAATGGTTCCCAGGGTCTGAAGGAGAGGAAACTCTCCTTCAGGCCCTAGGATCCATATTTAAGTGTAAAATAAAGAATCAAAATAAAAAATATTGATATACTTACCCTCGGACGCGCCCTGGTTCTCACCGGCAGCCTTCCTTCCTAAGAATGAGCGCCTGAAGGACCTTCGATGACGTCGCGGCTTGTGATTGGTCGCGTGAACGGTCACATGGGCGTCACACGACCAATAACAAGCCGCGACGTCATCTAAGGTCCTTCAGGCGCTGATTCTTAGGAAGGAAGGCTGCGGGTTAGAACCAGGGCACGTCCGATGGTGAGTATATACCTATTAGGAATATACTCACCCTCGGACGCGCCCTCGGACGCTTCCTTCCTAAGAATTAGCGCCTGAAGGACCTTAGATGAAGTCGCGGCTTGTGACCACCCATGTGACCGCTCAAGCGACCAATCACAAGCCGCGACGTCATCGAAGGCCCTTCAGGCACTCAGTCTTAGGAAGGAAGGCTGCCGATGAGAACCAGGGCGCGTCCGAGGGTGAGTATATCAATATTTTTTTATTTTTATTCTTTATTTTACACTTAAATATGAATTCCGATACCGATTCCCGATATCTTAAACATATCGGAACTTGGTATCGGAATTCCGATTCCAGATCAGAAGATCGCCGACCTCATGGCCGACCCCACACAGGGGTCGGGTCGGGTTTCATGAAACCCGACTTTGCCAAAAGTCGGCGACTTCTGAATCTGGCCGACCCGTGTCGCTCAACCCTACCCACGACATCCAAATGACCGTGATCAAAAGTTTACATACCCTAGTAATTTTGGTCTGATAACATGCACAGAAGTTGACATAAATGGGTTTGAATGGCTACTAAAGGTAACATCCTCACCTGTGACCTTTTTGCTTGTAATAAGTGTGTGTGCATAAAAGCTGAGAGAGTTTCTGGGATCCAGACAGGCTCTTGCATCTTTCATCCAGCCACTGATATTTCTGGATTATGAGTCATGGGAAAGCAAAACAATTGTCAACAGATCTATGGGAAAAGCTATTTGAACTGTACAAAACAGGAAAGAGATACAAAAAGATATTCAAGGAATTGATAATGCCAGTCAGCAGCATTCAAACTGTGATTAACAGATAGAAAATCAGGGGCTCTATAAAAGCAAACCTGCAGTCAGGTAGACCAACAAAAATGTCGTCCGCAACTGCCAGGAAAATTGTTCGAGATGCAAAGAAAAACCCACAAATAACATCAGCTGAATTACACGACTCTCTGAAAACTAGCGGTGTGGCTGTTTCAAGATGCACAGGAGGCACTTGAAGAAAAATGGGCTGCATGGTCGAATCGCCAGAAGAAAGCCATTGCTGCACAAATGCTACAAAGTATTTTGCCTACAATACGCAAAACAGAACAAAGACAAGCCTCAAAACTTCTGGAACAAGGTAATTTAGCGTGATGAGACCAAAATTGAACTTTTTTGGCCACTACCATAAACATTACCTTTGGACAGAGGTCAACAAGACCTATGATGAAAGGAACACCATTTCTACTGTAAAGCACGGAGGTGGATCGCTGATGTTTTGGGGATGCGTGAGCAACAAAGGCACAGGAAACTTTGTCAAAGTTGAAGGAAAGATGAATGCAACACGTTATCAGCAAATACTGGAGGCAAATTTGCAATCATCAGCCCAGAAGCTGCGCATGGGACGTACTTGGATGTTCCAACATGACAACGATCCAAAACACAAGGCCAAGTTGACTTGTCATTGGCTACAGCAGAACAAAGTGAAGGTTCTGGAGTGGCCATCTCAGTCTCCTGACCTCAATATCATTGAGCCACTCTGGGGAGATCTCAAGCACGCAGTTCATGCTAGACAGCCCAGGAATTTACAGCAACTGGAGGCTTTTTGCCAAGAAGAGTGGGCAGCTTTACAATTGGAAAAAATAAAGAAACTCATCAACAACTACCACAAACACTTCAAGCTGTCATTTATGTTCGAGGGGGCAATACACAGTATTAAGAAAAGGGGTATGTACACTTTTGATCATGGTCATTTTGACATTTAGGGTTGTCATTACGATTTAAAAAAAGAGAAAACACAGTAGTTTAACAATAAATGGCTTCACCCATCCACTAACCATGAGTGGATAAAATGTTTTGGTGTTATCATTCATATTCTCTGAAAAAAGGCCAAGAAAGCAAGAGTTCTGCCGGGGGAATGTAAACTTTTGAGTACAACTGTATATTCAAAAAAAGAAAGGAATGTCCAGCTTCACCGAGTCCGTAAAAAAGCGTTTTCTTTATTCACAAACTTTAAACATGGAGGATACAGACTTCAGCACAACCATATGGGTAAGAATCTCAACGCGTTTCTGGAGACTAGGCTCCCTTAATCATGACCTGTATATTGTCTAGTGGATAGCAAATTCTGCCTATTTCTTCAGCCAATGCAGCTTGTCACATATCGTTTTTGCAGGCAGTTTCTCCTGCAGATTGGCCCTCTGTAGACAGGAAAGTTATGCCTTGTTTATGCCCTGGACTGAGTACAAACATGCATAAATTATCAGCTTTACGCTGTGGTCACACTTGCATGTGCAAAGCGAGAAACTCGCATCAATACCGGCACTGCCGCCGGCACTCGGGACCGGAGTGTGTGGCTGCATAGAAATACATGCAGCCGCACACTTCGGTCTTGAGTGCCGGTGGCAGTGCCGGTATTGATGCGACAGACTCTCGAAAGTTTCTTGCACTGCACAAGCAAGTGTGACCCCGGCCCTATTATTAGGCTGAAGACACATAGTTCATATCATCACACGAGGTTATTTCAGCATTTTTCCCCAGTTCCGTAATTTTAGTTTCAGATGTATAACAATATGCAATTTCTTACTATGGCACATCGAAAGTGCAAAGGTTGCAGCATGCCAGTGGCCCTATGATACCTAAATATTATTTCATACAGAAGAATAAGTTGGATATCATTTAAAATATTGCAGGGTTCTTCACTGAATGACATAGTGATGTGCCATTAAAGATATTCTGTCAGTAGGATCGTCTCTCCTAAGCCGTCTATATGGGCATGGAGGTCATAGGAAGCTGAATAAAATGATACCTTGCTATCTGTGATCTGATGTCTTATCCCAGAGAAATCCACAATTTTCATAATATGTAAATGATCTGATGGTCTGTTAAGATCTATGGGCCACACATAGATCACTCTGAGAGTCTGCCTCCAGAACTTATTTTTAATGAAAGGGGGCTATACTAGTGTGAGACATGTAATGACTGACAGTTTGCTTTCCTGATCTACACATCTCACACTGGTAACACCCAATGTTATATTAGATAAGTTCTGGACCTACATGCCCATAAAGATGGCTTAATAAGCTTGACCCTACTGATATATTCCCTTTAACTACTAGTATCATTACATTTATGTGAGACTAACCACATAATGCAGTGGCACATTGTGTGCCTACAAGTGTCAGGGATGATGTGCCTTTATATTTCCATGTGTGAGTAAATAAATGACATGAACAATTGTCCTTTCAGATTGTATGCAAGTGAAGACTATATAGACATTTTAAATTCCGAACATACCGTATAGTTCATTGATTATTGCTGGTAAAATGACCATTCTTTATGCTCGCTATGAAATAAATTTATAACTTTATTAATTCCAAATAATGATGGGTGGAAAAGAAAGAGGAATCTCAAAGTACTACAATTAGCATAAAACAGCCAATTTCAGGAAATTTTACTCCAACTCAATCCTATGCGGATCAATCAACTTATTTCTAAATAGAGGCATCGTCTCATTAATAAATGACATCATAATGTGATGTTATTATTTTCTTTTTACTGTATTCATATACCAGGGCTTAAAGGTATTATTTTCATATTACATATTGCACTATATATTATGAGGCCAGTTGTGCAAATCTCTCAGTGCTGCACCCCAATTTTGTAAACTTGTTCAGAAACCATTGCAAAAGACTCCCTGTCATATGAAACTCTTGGGGGTGGGCTGAACAGCATGCAGCAGACAGCTAATCTGTAATGTCCTGCCACAATTCATTGTCAGATTGTTTGTGCTCATCTCCCCATGATTGACAGCTTGTGCAGCTTCAGTGATTGACTGCCAAACCTTGAGTAATGGGTCCATGATCTCCATCCTGTTGTATTGATATACCTCCCTCCTGTACTACCATGAACATTATGTGTCTGGAGGCATGTCACACATAAGATGTATAAATTTGACTAATTTTAAGTTGTGCAAATTCACACAGACGTCTTTCTTTCCCTGGCAAGGATCCATTTTGATTGATTGTGGACAGATGTTTAACAGATGTCATCAGCAGCTTATATATGTCAATCTTTTTTTTACTATTAGGACTCAATTTTATTATACATGAAAACATGGATCATTGATTTGGATGTAACTTTGGTCAAGGTTTGATCAGTGTGTCAGTTTTTACTATTAGTGTTTCACCAATGATTTTTACGACTGCAAAAATATATAAATTACAAAGCTATGTTAATCATGGATGGCACATGAATTTTACACTGATACCATCCATGTGCTGCCCTTGAGTTTCACTGACCCATAGACTTGCATGGGTAATTTTAGATCCATGACACAGATCACAAATGGACATGTCTCCATGATTTTTTAATGGACAGATGGGCCGCAAAAAAACACAAACAAATGAATGCCACCACAGATTATAATGTGTATGTGTTATATTGATGAAAACCTTTGATAAAACACATGTGCAAAAAAGGATGTCTGAATGAGGCCTTAGGTCCTGATTAATATTAGGTTGGGACTCTCTTCATTTGATATACACTGCTCAAAAAAATAAAGGAAACACTAAAATCCCACATTCTAGATTTCACTGAATGAAATATTCCAGTCGTAAATCTTTATTCATTACTTAGTGGAATGTGTTGAGAAACATAAAACATAAAAATTATCAACGTAAAACACAACTAATATCCCACAGAGCAAAAATACAAACTTTATTGAAAGCACATAATTTTCAAAAACATAATATTACCATATAAGTAAAAGTGACAGATATGTGACTAAATCAATTGATACAATAGTGACCATGAATCACAGTCTGGGACAGTAACACAATAGATTGTTTAACTTATAAACATGCAGCAGGCATGCTGCCAGCAAGTGCACATAAAGGTATTTACTGATGTCCAATCAGCCAGGCTTAAGGTACCGTCACACTAGACGATATCGCTAGCGATCCGTGACGTTGCAGCGTCCTCGCTAGCGATATCGTCCAGTGTGACAGGCAGCAGCGATCAGGCCCCTGCTGTGCTGTCGCTGGTCGGGGAAGAAAGTCCAGAACTTTATTTCGTCGCTGGACTCCCCGCAGACATCGCTGAATCGGTGTGTGTGACACCGATTCAGCGATGTCTTCACTGGTAACCAGGGTAAACATCGGGTAACTAAGCGCAGGGCCGCGCTTAGTAACCCGATGTTTACCCTGGTTACCATCGTAAAAAAACAAACAGTACATACTTACATTCAGCTGTCTGTCCCTTGCCGTCTATTTCCTGCACTGACTGCTGGCCGCAAAGTGAAAGTGAAAGCACAGCACAGCGGTGAGTCACACAGCGGTGACTCACCGCTGTGACTGTGCTCTGCTTTCACTTTGCGGCCAGCAGTCAGTGCAGCAAACAGACGGCAAGGGACAGACAGCTGAATGTAAGTATGTACTGTTTGTTTTTTTACGATGGTAACCAGGGTAAACATCAGGTTACTAAGCGCGGCCCTGCGCTTAGTTACCCGATGTTTACCCTGGTTACCGGGGACCTCGGGATCGTTAGTCGCTGGAGAGCGGTCTGTGTGACAGCTCTCCAGCGACCAAACAGCGACGCTGCAGCGATCCGGATCGTTGTCGGTATCGCTGCAGCGTCGCTAAGTGTGACGGTACCTTTAGTAATGTAAGCGCATGGATAAGTACTATAATAATGGCCGTAAACTAATGTGCACACAATGCATAAACAGGAATTTTAATTACCCATGTGGAGTGAAGTAGAGGTCCCGTCTGGATCCTGGTCGCATACCCCAACGCGCGTTTTGCGTTCAATAGTTGCCGCTTCCTCACGCCCCCTGAACTGCAGACACACTCCAGCCACATGAGGTCTGGCATTGTCCTGCATTAGGAGGAACCTAGGGCCAACCGCACTAGCATATGGTCTCACAATGGGTCTGAGGATCTCATCTCGGTACCTAATGGCAGTCAGGCTACCTCTGGCGAGCACATGGAAAGCTGTGCGGCCCTCGAAAGAAATGCCACCCCACACCATTACTGACCCACTGCCAATGCGGTCATGCTGAAGGATGATGCAGGCAGCAGATCGCTCTCCACGGCGTCTCCAGACAGTCACGTCTGTCACATGTGCTCAGTGTGAACCTGCTTTCATCTGTGAAGAGCACAGGGCGCCAGTGGCGAATTTGCCAATCCTGGTGTTCTGTGGCAAATGCCAAGCATCCTGCATGGTTTTAGGCTGTGAGCACAACCCCCATCTTTGGACATCGGGCACTCAGACCATTCTCATGGAGTCGGTTTCTAACTGTTTGTGCAGACAAATGCACATTTGTGGCCCGCTGGAGGTCATTTTGCAGGGCTCTGGCAGTGCTCCTCCTGTTCCTCCTTGCACAAAGGCTGAGGTAGCGGTCCTGCTGCTAGGTGGCTGCCCTCCTACTGCCCCCTCCACATCTCCTGGTGTACTGGCCTGTCTCCTGGTAGTGCCTCCAGCCTCTGGACACTATGCTGACAAACACAGCAAACCTACTTGCCACAGCTCGCATTGATGCGCCATCCTGGATGAGCTGCACTACCTGAGCCACTGTGTGGGTTGTAGAGTCCGTCTCATGCTACCACGAGTGTAAAAGCACAACCAACATTCAAAAGTGACCAAAACATCAGCCAGAAAGCATTGGTACTGAGATGTGGTCTGTGGTCCCCACCTGCAGAACCACTCCTTTATTGAGTGTGTCTTGATAATTGCCAATAATTTCCATCTGTTGTCTATTCCATTTGCACAACAGCATGTGAAATTGATTGTCAAATAGTGTTGTTTCATAAGTGGACAGTTTGATTTCACAGAAGTTTGATTTACTTGGAGCTATATTCTGTTGTTTAAGTGTTCCCTTCATTTTTTTGAGCAGTGTATATAAAGATATTGCTCAAAGTGTTGGCCCCCTTGAAATTGTTCCAGAAAATGAATTATTTCTCCCAGAAAATAATTGAAATTGCCCATCTTTTGTTATAAAGATGTTTATTTCCTTTATATGCGTTGGAACAATACAAAAAAGCAGAGAGAAAAAAGGTAAATTGGACGTAATTTCATACAAGGCACCAAAAATGGTCCAGACAAAATTGTTGGCACCCTCAAATTAATATTTGGTTGCACACCCTTTGGAATATATAATTGCAATCAATTGCTTCCTATAACCATCAATATGCTTCCTACATCTCTCAACTGGAATTTTGGATTATTCTTTTTTTGCAAACTGCTCTGTCTCTCATATTTGAAGGGTGCCTTCTCCCAACAGCAATTTTTAAGATGTCTCCACAAGTGTTCAATGCAATTTAGATCAGAACTTATTGCTGGCCACTTCAGAACTCTCCAGCACTTTGCTTCCAACCTTTACTGGGAGCTTCTTGAAGTATGTTTGGGGTAATTGCCATGACGGAAGACCCATGGCCTAGGATCACAGTGTTCTGACACTTTACAGTACATTGAGACCCAAAATCCCTTGGTACTCTTCATACTTCATGATGTCTTGCAAACAGTCAAAGCACACAGTGTCAGAGGCAGCAAAACAACCATAAAACATCTTAGAAACTCCACCATATATGACTGTAAGTACTGTGTTCTTTTCTTTCTAGGCCTCATTCCGTTTTTGTTAAACAATTATACAGTGATTGTATATCATTGGCCTTTTACATTTAATCACTGTACAGACGAAAAGAAGGTCTACTGTGAAATCCGGAGATAGTGTGATGATGGAGGCTTTAGGACAGTTGAGCAATTCTTACACCTAAAAAAAAAACTAAAATAAAACTGTGAATCCTGAAGTAGATCAGGACCGACAGGGGACACAGGGCTGAGAAATGAAGCAGCAGTTCGGGACAATAGTTTTTTTCCACCCCTTCCAGCATCCTGAGGCAATTCATAAAGGGTTATCCAGCAGTGGACAATACCTATAAAAATGTGTAATGCTTAATTTCTTCTATTACCTCACTATAGCAGGACAGACAAAGACAGAAGATGGCCCCATGTGTGAGTTTAACGTACTGCACTGCACTGGAAACAGATTTTATGATGGCATCCGCCTGCAACTTTGGAGGTGGTAGTGTGTATCCTTGCCTCTTGGCCAGTTGCACCAATATTGTGTCTGCCCCTGAATTATAGAATAAAACTTTTAACTTTGTTGAAACTTTAAAATATATATATATATATATATATATATATATATATATATATATATATATATATATATATATATATATATTGTAATCAATGGAGAATTTTAATGTTTTGGATTCCCATTTTCTATACTGCACAGCAATACAGTGACATCTTTTTCTTCCAGCATCCTTCACTATGAGTGTATAGTAGAAAAGCTAGCTGGTATACAGTGCCTTGAAAAAGTATTTATACCATGTGAACTTCCACACTTTTTCATCTTACATCCACATTTCAATTTTATGTGCAATACCAACACAAAGTAGCAAATATTGTGACGTGTAAAGCCACTTCATTGTATCTCTGGCAGTATGTTTAGGACTGTTGTCCTTCTAGAAGGTGAACCTATGCTCCAGTCTCAATTCTTTTGCAGCCTCCAACAGTTTTTTTTTCTAGAATGCTCTCTATTTAACTCCATCTATCTTTTCATCAACTCTGACCAGCTTCCCTGTCCATAATTCAGAAAATCATCCCCACAGCATGATGTTGCCACCACTATGTTTGACCGTGGGGATGGTGCTTTCCTGGTGATGTTCAGTGCTAGTTTACTGCCACACATAGTGTTTTGCATTTAACCAAAAAAGTTCTACTTTTGTCTCGCGTGACCAGAGAACCATATGCTAGCTTTGTCCTCTACATGGCAAGTTGAAGAAGGTGTTCTGGACAGATGAGATCAAAGCAGAACTTTTTGGGCTAAATGCAAAATGTTATGTGTGGAGGAAAACTAACACTGTAAATCACACTGAAAACACCATCCCCTTATTTAAACATGAACATTGCAACATCTGGGCAAAATGTCATCCTCTTGATGGGCAAACCTGGTTGAAACATGCCCCAAAAGACTTGCAGCAGTAATTGAAGGTAGGTGGCCCTACAAAGTATTGACTCAAGGGGGCTGAATACAAATGCAAGTCACAGTTTTCAAATCTATTTTTTTTTTTAATATTTAGAAAATATCTGTTGGTACATCATACAGTATAAAATCCCATTAAAATGCATTTAATTTTGTGGGTGTAATGAGAAGTAATGTAGAAAAGTTCACGGGATATGAATACGTTTTCAAAGCACTGTAAAGCGGGAAGATGCATGCGCATAGCACATATTCAGAATGAATTTAAGGAGCCATATTTAAAATATCAATACAATGTTTAACGTGTGTAGTGCCATACGTTGCACATAGAATCATGTATGGTATAATCTAATAAAGCTTCACAAATCTAGAATTTACTTTCCAAGAGTCATCTATAAAATGTGAATTTCTCATGTGAGATCTGCTTCTACATTTCCATCCCATAAGTGTTCCTGAAAGTAAGCAGACAAAGCGTGGCTATAACCTTCCTAGGCAAATGCACAGTGGGGGATGATCAGGAAACATAATTTCTGTCTTGTGTAATCCATCACACCTTGTTAACATATTCCACATTCGGCATCAGGCATTTTTTACAATTATTGTACTTGGTGCTTTCCCACTCCAGCTATGGCCACCCCTCCGAGCAGAGTATGCTAGAACCCTGACAGCTGTCTGTTCTCCATACTGAATGTCTGCTTGCAGCTATTACATGAATTTACAAAAGCCCACCCTGGGGCTGCATCCATGGAGGACAGTGTTAAGTGGGGGATATGATAAATGTTTGCCTTAGGCCAGCAGATGTCAATGGTTGGCAGCAATGCACAGTGGGAGAATTTTAACCAACTTTCAAACCAACAATGTTCTTTTTGTAATCATTTAAACCAATGAAGGGTGAAAATTAACTCTACATGTATAAAAATTTATTTTTTTTCACTTGCTCCAAAAATGTTAACAATATCCATTCAGATATCAAATTGATGATGAAAATGTAAACACTTATTTGAACTTTTACTAACATCACAGAACATATCTCCATGTGCTAATATGCATGTGATGTGACTGACGTTATTGTCAAATGCGCTTGCTACTTGTGATGTCATTTGAAGGGAATTATTACTGAATTCATACTGGCCGAACCACATGCAGTATGAATCAGAGTCTGGCCACATCAATGCTGTGGCAATAAACCGTAACTACGGTATATACTTCAAATAGCGGAACACATGTAAAGAAAACCTGTCAACCAACTGCAGTGGCGCGGGGAGCAGTTGGCCGTGGACCGCATCAGACGAAATGCAGCGTTTTATGGTAAAACATACTTAACTGCAATCACGCAGCCAGGTTCTGATTCATGATGCCCAAGGTTTGGGCAGCATGAATCTAATGCCAGGTTGTCCTTCAAGGAGTTGTCTACGGGATAGGTTATGGGACTGACAAAACGATTATTTCCTTCCGTTCCAGAGAATTAAATGGGTCAGCCATACAGTATTCTTGAGGGTTATATGAGAACCCTCGTTTTCAGGATCAGTCATACTTTCAGCAGTTTTGCATTTGAGTCGCCCCACGGGCCAGGGGTTACTCGGTACCGTGTCCTGTAATTCACAGGGGGATGTCACGGTGGCTGCGACCCGGTCCGTGGCCCAGGGTGCCCATGTAAAAGGGAGAGGTCTTTAAAGGGATAGAGTTTATGTTCGTGACACCATCTGTGGTATTCGGTCAGGATGACCGACGTTGCTTTAGGGGTCCGCTGGGGTGATGTTATGGCAGCTAGATGGTATATCTTCCCACAGGTGAGGTATATCCTCAGGGCTCTCGGTGTGTAGATAGTGATATGGTGAGAGGTGCATAGAAGAACGAGGACACAAGGTTGCAGTCTCTTTACCTTTATTGAAGACTTCAGCATCCACAGTCCAGGGAACCAGACCACAGGGCAGGCAGAGAAGTCTGGGCAGTCCAGAGACAAGCAAGTTCCCCTGGGTAAGTCAGGTGGGAGCCTACCACTCTGCGCTTTCTGTCTCTAAGTCTGCTGCCACTAAGTATCTCAACAAGATCTTTAATCGTTCTGCTGTCCTAGGACAGGTACCTGTATGGCAGGCAGCGTGGGCCATGTGAACTGGGGTCTGTTCTCGGTGACTCCAGGCTCCTAGGTGCTGCTGTGCCACAGGTAATTATGGGCAAAGTCCTTGTAGAACAATAACCTCCGGTTCTGCTCTGAGTTTTATAATCCACAAAAGCCTCGGGTTCCCGCTACCCAGATTCTTGCGCTGATACTCTTCAGAGGCCTGCTCGTGGCCTCTTGGAGCTTTCACTTTCCTCTCTGTGCTCCACTCCTGTCTGTCCTCACACACAGACTTCTGCTACCTACTGAGCTGTCTCCACTTCCAAACCAAAATCTTTATTCAGGGAAGCTGCCCTAAAACAGGGCTTGGAGCTCCCCCTCCTGGCCCTGGAAGTGGAAGGTGTTGTGTGTGTGTAAGCCTACCAAAGGAAATCTCACTTGTCTCCAGACATAGCACTATCCTCCCCGTGAGGAAGACAACACTACCGTGGTACCCGAACTCCTGGGGTGTCACACATTTATCGCCTATAATTGTAACATACAGTACCTGGCAGGAAAACACTGAATAGTGATGAACGAGTATACTTGTTACTTGAGTTTTACGAACATGCTCGGGTGATCTCCGAGTATCTTGGGCGTGCTTGTAGATTATGTTTGTGTCCCCTGCAGCTGCATGATTTGTGGCTGTTAGACAACCTGAACACATGCAGGGATTGCTTGTTTGTTAGGGAATCCCCACATGTATTCAGGCTGTCCAGCAGCCGCAAATCGTGAAGCTGCAGGGTCTCAAACATAATATACGAACACATCCAAGTTACTCGTAGAACACCCGAGCATGCTCGGAAAACCAGAGTAACGAGCACACTCGCTCACCACTAATTGTGAAGTACAACATGTATTCTTTATGTTCAGGGTAACACACCAGGGTATTCTTTATGTTCAGGGTAACACACAGTGCAAATCACAGAGACAATATCATGGGGTCTATGAAAAGAAGAGTTTAGCTAATCTTATCCATATCATCTTTTCCATATAAAATGAAATATTTTCTAAGACTTGGCGACTCAATAAAAGGATCTTGCTACCACTTTCTCCTTTAGGGAATCAAAGAAACTGGGTAAAGGCAGGAAAGATTTTGGGCAAGGCTGTAAAAAAAAGCATGTCCGGTTATAAACTTTTTACAAATAAATTAAGAAATGATAGCAGATCATAAAAAAAATAATCAGTATTTGTCTGTAGGTCTGCAATTACTGTGTGCTGTAAGATGATCATTACAATCCCAATAATCTGGGCAAATTTCCTTGACTTAAGCTACAGAACTTTAGCTAATGTATAATGCCTATAATTAAGCTGTGTGATGATTATCACTTCTACTTGTCATTTTGTATTACTACAATGCTTTCCCCTTGTTTGCTAACTGCTTTCATTCAGCTTTCTGTCTCCTGGGAGAAGGCGTTAACAAAGCAATAACATCTGGAGGCTATTATTTCCCAGGTTCTGTTGTGATTAGCCCATATGATAAGTCTGGCCAGTTGCTAGCGGTATTAGATTGTTACACCCTTTATATCCGGCTACTTGAGCTGTCACTTCTGGTTTGTGGCCACAGCTAATTTGCCATTTCAATTTCCAATATCAGCTGGGGTCTCTGATGGGAATCTCAGTGCCCTGTAAGGGCAGTTACTTGTGTGCCGCTAACTGAGAAGCTGGAGCTAGCAATAAATTAAGAGATTTATTAATTATCAGTTTTCCCGATACACTACTAAGTAAGCAATCTTACATTTCAATTTCATTGTGGAGCCAATGATAAATGCATCTATTAATATAACAATACAAATAAGAAATACTGATTATGAAGCAGTTTTTTTTAGTATAAAGCCATACTAATCTATCCTTGTACATGGGGAGATTTACAAAGGCTAAAATGTGCAATCTGAATAGAATCTAATAGGCATTGTTCCATTGAAGAATGATATGCAGCTAGCTTTCTTGCAGAACATTAAAAATTATAATGCAAGTTCCACTTAGGAGAGGCAGTTATCCAACAGATCAAGGTCTGACTTGCCACATTAAGGCTGGTTTCACATTTGCGCTTGTGTCCGCAGCGTTTCTGATGCATACATCCGCATGCATCTTGATTTCCTATCTTTAACATTGCAGACGCAGGTGCATGCATTTGCTTCTGCATGCGTATCTTTGTGGTGTGCGGCTGGGTGCGGCTGATGCACCATGTTAGAATTTTTTAGGGCAAATATCCGCCGCCATATGCAAGCGTACGCTCGTGGAAGGAGTGCGTCAAAACAACGCATTACAGTCTATGGGAATGCATAGGAACGCAAGGACATGCATTCGCTTGCGCTTGCACAAGGGTCTATATACAGGGTCTATATACAGAAATCCCATGAGCCACGCCCATTGGGTCAATAAAATTCTCCTTGAAAAATTTTTTCCTAACAAACGCATGCGCACAAACAATGTGAACGCATGCAAAAATGCATGCAAACGCGTGCAAATGTTGCATTTTTTATCCGTCATGCGTAAAAAACGCAGCGTTATCATGCATTTGCATGCATTTTGCCATTCGTTTCCAGTTGCGTACGAAACGCTGTGGACTCAACCGCAAACGTGAACCTAGCCTAAAAAGGATAATTGCCAAGCCAGAAACTTCAGGTTTTTTGCCCCTCATCAGTGTTGAGCAGAGTTTGGCTGGATGAATGCCCTTGAAGCAAGGAGGGGGAAATACTGATTTTTTTGTAAGATTTTTTATTTAATTAGGTGAAAAAGCTGATTTGCATACTTGTATCCATGTAACATGGCCTTTGACTCCATACTCATTTGGTCTCTATAAAAGGAACCAATAACCTACCATTGTTGCTTCAAGTCTTTCACCTACACTGAAGAGGGCGAACACCCTAAAACAGGTTGACTCTTAGATAAGTTTGTGGCTTGGCATTTTTTTGCTGATCATGTTCTAAGCCTTGTTATTGGACATTCACTTATATGGTAATACCTCTCCTAGGAGGTACTCATGAGATCATTAGTAAATCTGTCCTAATGTAAGTAAAGTAGAAAATTGTAAAGTAAAATAGTTAATTTTAAAATACTTAACATTTTATAAGTTTTCACTCCTTGATTTACTACCATTCAGACTAAAACAATTGTCCTTCTACTCACTTATTTCATGCAGTAAGCTCCAGTTATGGTCTCATTCATAACACTGGCTAAACATACGTAAGAGGGCCAAATCCAGGGAAAATCAAAATGTTTGTTCATAAATAGCAACAACTCTGACTAAAATGGGTGTCTTTTTTAGTATGACTATACATAATGTAAAAATGTATCTTGGGCTATCTGCACAAAAGCTGTTCTACCCTGTATGCACACATGGATTTTTCCTCTCTGAACCCTGTTCACACAGGTTATATACAGATGATCAGGTTTTTAAATACATCAGATAGGGATTGCATACATTAGTTAGGACTGCTCTGATAAGGGTATACCGTGAAGATTGGTAGAGCAGCTTAGTATACATTTTTTGCAAAAAACGTATCAACCAAATACCCTGTTTTTTACATCTTTTACTAGCACTTGCGGATTACTGCAACATTTTTTCAAACTGAGTGTTTTTGGTTTCACTATTCTCTTTTGTGTCTTCAGGTTTCTTGGTGGTGTGTGAACATGATCATACAGACTTGTTCACTGTGCAAGTAGCCCATGTGTTCCTGTTTCCATAATTGTTCTCTTGTGTCTACAAGACTGGGGAGTTCCACCACTCCTCTTGGGCTATCTGCACAAAAGCTGTTCTACCCTGTATGCACACATGGATTTTTCCTCTCTGAACCCTGTTCACACAGGTTATATACAGATGATCAGGTTTTTAAATACATCAGATAGGGATTGCATACATTAGTTAGGACTGCTCTGATAAGGGTATACCGTGAAGATTGGTAGAGCAGCTTAGTATACATTTTTTGCAAAAAACGTATCAACCAAATACCCTGTTTTTTACATCTTTTACTAGCACTTGCGGATTACTGCAACATTTTTTCAAACTGAGTGGTTTTGGTTTCACTATTCTCTTTTGTGTCTTCAGGTTTCTTGGTGGTGTGTGAACATGATCATACAGACTTGTTCACTGTGCAAGTAGCCCATGTGTTCCTGTTTCCATAATTGTTCTCTTGTGTCTACAAGACTGGGGAGTTCCACCACTCCTCTTGGGCTATCTGCACAAAAGCTGTTCTACCCTGTATGCACACATGGATTTTTCCTCTCTGAACCCTGTTCACACAGGTTATATACAGATGATCAGGTTTTTAAATACATCAGATAGGGATTGCATACATTAGTTAGGACTGCTCTGATAAGGGTATACCGTGAAGATTGGTAGAGCAGCTTAGTATACATTTTTTGCAAAAAACGTATCAACCAAATACCCTGTTTTTTACATCTTTTACTAGCACTTGCGGATTACTGCAACATTTTTTCAAACTGAGTGGTTTTGGTTTCACTATTCTCTTTTGTGTCTTCAGGTTTCTTGGTGGTGTGTGAACATGATCATACAGACTTGTTCACTGTGCAAGTAGCCCATGTGTTCCTGTTTCCATAATTGTTCTCTTGTGTCTACAAGACTGGGGAGTTCCACCACTCCTCTTGGGCTATCTGCACAAAAGCTGTTCTACCCTGTATGCACACATAGATTTTTCCTCTCTGAACCCTGTTCACACAGGTTATATACAGATGATCAGGTTTTTAAATACATCAGATAGGGATTGCATACATTAGTTAGGACTGCTCTGATAAGGGTATACCGTGAAGATTGGTAGAGCAGCTTAGTATACATTTTTTGCAAAAAACGTATCAACCAAATACCCTGTTTTTTACATCTTTTACTAGCACTTGCGGATTACTGCAACATTTTTTCAAACTGAGTGTTTTTGGTTTCACTATTCTCTTTTGTGTCTTCAGGTTTCTTGGTGGTGTGTGAACATGATCATACAGACTTGTTCACTGTGCAAGTAGCCCATGTGTTCCTGTTTCCATAATTGTTCTCTTGTGTCTACAAGACTGGGGAGTTCCACCACTCCTCTTGGGCTATCTGCACAAAAGCTGTTCTACCCTGTATGCACACATGGATTTTTCCTCTCTGAACCCTGTTCACACAGGTTATATACAGATGATCAGGTTTTTAAATACATCAGATAGGGATTGCATACATTAGTTAGGACTGCTCTGATAAGGGTATACCGTGAAGATTGGTAGAGCAGCTTAGTATACATTTTTTGCAAAAAACGTATCAACCAAATACCCTGTTTTTTACATCTTTTACTAGCACTTGCGGATTACTGCAACATTTTTTCAAACTGAGTGTTTTTGGTTTCACTATTCTCTTTTGTGTCATAATGTAAAAATGTGCCTACTTCTGCCTTAGATCTAAAAAAAAAGCACAAATCACACTCACTGGCACCTATTTACCTGTTGGATGTTTAGAATACCCTACTTAAGAATTCGGATAATAAAATCTCTAGAAACTAAAGAAAAGGACTCACTCTGCCTTGTTTCCAATCCTACTTTGTAAAATCAGAGACATCCAGTGTTATCAAATGGCTTAACAGAAGGACTGCAGCAGTGTATATGGAGCGCCCCCAAGGGCTGCGGGCAGAGGCGTAGCTAGGGTTTTGGTACAGGGGGGGCGAAGCTTATGAGTGGGCCCCTAACCAGGTAACCTTGATTACAACTAGTGTTGAGCCACCTCCCTAGGGTTCGGGTTCAGTTCGGTCCGTCGAACTGGGACGTGTTCGACGAATGTTCGTCGAACGTACGATGAACACTGTCGAACCCCATTGAAACTAATGACAAGCAAACACAAACACATGCAAACACATAGAAAACACATAGAAAACACCTTAAAAGGTGTCCAAAAGCTGACAAACTGCTCAGAAGACACAACAAACACATGGAAAAGTCACAACAACTACATATAGTCATGCGAAAAGAAAAGAGGTGGAGGAGTAAAAGGAGGAGGAGACACAGATATAGGCATGTCATGCCCTTCTAAAATCAATAAAGGCTGTAGTAAAAATCTAAAATCACCCTACCAACACCCAGACGTTGTGACAAAAAAAATAAAAAAATAAATATCTTTAGGTAGAATGGCGGCGGGTCCATTCAGAACAATTTCCTTAGAAGACGTAGTGGTACCCCTGTTGGGAGTTGTGCCAAAAAAGGAACCCAATACATTCAGACTAATCCACCATTCGTCATATCCAAGGGGCAGGTCAGTAAATGACACCATCGACGCGGAACCAAGTACAGTACTATGTACTGTACCTCCTTTGATGAGGCAATCAGGCGGGCCAAGAAGTTGGGAAGGGGCACCCTAATGGCCAAAACAGACATTGAGGGGGCGTTCCGGTTACTACCTGTGCCTCCGAATAGTGTCCTCCCATTGGGCTGCTTCTGTGAAGGAGCATACTACATAGATCGCTGTTTGCCCATGGGGTACTCCATATCCTGCTCACTATTTGAGGCGTTTAGTTGCTTCCTCGAATGTGTCGTCATGAACGTTTGTAAGGCGGCACATATTATCCATTACCTCGACGATTTCTTATGCCTGGGCCCAAAAGATTCGCCACAGTGTGAATACACGTAGTAGTCCACCTGTGAGAAGGAGAGAGCTGGAGGGAGATTGGACACCCCAGAGTCGAGGGGATAGAGTGAGAAAGAAAGAAGGCGGTGTAGCTTGCTTCATGGGTGGAGTACTCTGCTGAGTAGCAGAAATTGCTAGTAGGCCCAAAAGGATTTCCTGGGCCACATGTCATTAAAAAATAGTACTTAGGTAAACAGGCAGTGTAGCTTGCTTCATGGGTGAAGTACGCTGCTGAGTAACACCAAATTCTACTAGGCCCAAAAGGATTTCCTGGGCTAGATGCTATTAAAAAATAGTACTTAGGTAAACAGGCGGTGTAGCTTGCTTCATGGGTGGGGTACTCTGCTGAGTAGCAGAAATTGGTACTAGACCCAAAAGGATTTCCTGGGCCAGATGCCGTTAAAAAATAGTACTTAGGTAAACAGGCAGTGTAGCTTGCTTCATGGGTGGGGTACGCTTCTGAGTAGCACTAAATTCTACTAGGCCCAAAAGGATTTCCTGGGCTAGATGCCGTTACAAAAAAGTACTTAGGTAAACAGGCGGTATAGCTTGCTTCATGGGTGGGATACACTGCTGAGTAGCACCAAATTCTACTAGGCCCAAAAGGATTTCCTGGGCTAGATGCCGTTACAAAATAGTAGTTAGGTAAACAGGCGGTGTAGCTTGCTTCATGGGAAGGAGCATACTACATGTATCGCTGTTTGCCCATGGGGTTTTCCATATCCTGCTCACTATTTGACGCGTTTAGTTGCTTCCTCGAATGTGTCGTCTTGGGCGTTTGTAAGGCGGCACATATTATCCATTACCTCGACAATTTCTTATGCCTGGGCCCAAAAGATTCGCCACAGTGTGAATACATGTAGTAGTCCACCTGTGAGAAGGAGAGAGCTGGAGGGAGATTGGACACCCCAGAGTCGAGGGGTTAGATTGAGAAAGAAAGAAGGCGGTGTAGCTTGCATCATGGGTGGGGTACGCTGCTGAGTAGCACCAAATTCTACTAGGCCCAAAAGGATTTCCTGGGCTAGATGCCGTTACAAAAAAGTACTTAGGTAAACAGGCGGTATAGCTTGCTTCATGGGTGGAGTACGCTGCTGAGTAGCACCAAATTCTACTAGGCCCAAAAGGATTTCCTGGGCTAGATGCCGTTACAAAATAGTAGTTAGGTAAACAGGCGGTGTAGCTTGCTTCATGGGAAGGAGCATACTACATAGATCGCTGTTTGCCCATGGGGTGCTCCATATCCTGCTCACTATTTGAGGCATTTAGTTGCTTCCTTGAATGTGTCGTCATGGACGTTTGTAAGGTGGCACATATTATCCATTACCTCGACAATTTCTTATGCCTGGGCCCAAAAGATTCACCACAGTGTGAATACATGTAGTAGTCCACCTGTGAAAAGGAGAGAGCTGGAGGGAGATTGGACACCCCAGAGTCGAGGGGTTAGATTGAGAAAGAAAGAAGGCGGTGTAGCTTGCATCATGGGTGGGGTACTCTGCTGAGTAGCAGAAATTGCTACTAGGCCCAAAAGGATTTCCTGGGCCAGATGCCGTTAAAAAATAGTACTTAGGTAAATAGGCAGTGTAGCGTGCTTCATGGGTGAAGTACGCTGCTGAGTAACACCAAATTCTACTAGGCCCAAAAGGATTTCCTGGTCTAGATGCCGTTAAAAAACAGTACTTAGGTAAACAGGCAGTGTAGCTTGCTTCATGGGTGGGGTACTCTGCTGAGTAGCATAAAATGCTATTAGGTACAAAACGATTTCCTGGGCTAGATGCAGTTAAAAATTAGTAATTAGATCAACAGGCGGTGATGGTTGCTTCATGGGTGGGGTACTCTACTGAGTAGCACCAAATTGCTACTAGGCCCAAAACGATTTCCTGGGCTAGATGCCATAAAAAAATAGTACTTAGGAAAACAGGCGGTGTAGGTTGCTTCATGGGTGGGGTACACTGCTGAGTAGCACTAAATTCTACTAGGCCCAAAAGGATTTCCTGGGCTAGATGCCGTTACAAAACAGTACTTAGGTAAACAGGTGGTGTAGCTTGCTTCATGGGTGGGGTACTCTGCTGAGTAGCACCAAATTCTACTAGGCCCAAAAGGATTTCCTGGGCTAGATGCCGTTACAAAAAAGTACTTAGGTAAACAGGCGGTGTAGCTTGCTTCATGGGTGGGGTACGCTGCTGAGTGGCACTAAATTCTACTAGGCCCAAAAGGATTTCCTGGGCCAGATGCAGTTAAAAATAGTACTTAGGAAAACAGGCGGTGGGTGGCTGGGCTACTCTGCTGACTAGACAAAAACAACCACAGCCGACATGGAGTAATCCAAGAAGAACCACCAGACAGGGATAAGGTACAAGAAATGTCTTTATTATATCAGGGGTGCGCCTCTCTGGGACCTGGCTGACCCATTGTTACAGGTAAATTTAGTATAACATACATTCCCCTCCTATTGTAGGCTCTTATACCGGCACTTGGCTTGTGCTGTGGCCGGGCAGTGGCAGCTATTTCCTGTCTTAAGGACAGCATCAGGATCCTATACTATTGTACAAACGTTTAGCCATTTACGTATGTCCATTTTTTGCGATTTTTTGCACATCTTAAATTAGCTATACACTGCTATTAACCCTGTATTGCTTGGTTTATGCAATTTTTGTGCTAACCACAACCTTTATGGTCCTTGCACTATATTGCACATTGCACTTTTCTTTGCACTATACATTTCATGACATTTTATTAAATGCCATATTAACTTTAAATACTTTTCTGTTTAGCACTTTACACTGCAGCTTTGCACGCACATTTTGGCTTTTCTGATCGAGGACTCTTTGCTATAATTTGCACAATTTTTGAACATCCATGATATGAATATGTAATTTTCTGGCCATATGATTTTAGTTATCTATAAATCGTCCGGGGGTGTATGTACCTGTTTTTATATTTTTTTATATATACTCTTTGGGTCAGCCTGTACCATTCTGTATTGATTTTAATTATTAAAGGGAACCTGTCACCTGAATTTGGCGGGACCGGTTTTGGGTCATATGGGCGGAGTTTTCGGGTGTTTGATTCACCCTTTCCTTACCCGCTGGCTGCATGCTGGCTGCAATATTGGATTGAAGTTCATTCTCTGTCCTCCGTAGTACACGCCTGCACAAGGCAAGATTGCTTTGCGCAGGCGTGTACTATGGAGGACAGAGAATGAACTTCAATCCAATATTGCAGCCAGCATGCAGCCAGCGGGTAAGGAAAGGGTGAATCAAACACCCGAAAACTCCGCCCATATGACCCAAAACCGGTCCCGCCAAATTCAGGTGACAGAGTCCCTTTAATTATATTGTCCCTTGTGCGCACAATTCTTTTGATTTTTATTATTGTTAATAATTGCCAATCTGATATAATAAAGACATTTCTTGTACCTTATCCCTGTCTGGTGGTTTTTCTTGGATTACTCCATGTCGGCTGTGGTTGTTTTCGTCTGGTACGTTGGTGTTTCTTACACTTCCTTCTCCACAGGACACTAGTCACTGATGTTAATATAAACAGTTTATATTTTTTTATTCTTTATATCAGTGCTTTTATTTGGTATTTAGTGACTGGTGTACTTGTGGTTTTTCATTTAATACTCTGCTGACTAGCAGACACTGAAGCTTTGGAGCAGACCTCTGAATCCCAGGCCATAGTATGAGTAAACGACTCTGCAGACGACCCCACCCACTTGGAATTGACGATGGCAACGTCATGTAAATCTCAGCAAGGGGACTAAATAAAGAGTCTCGATTTTTTCCAAAAATTCGGCCACAGACACCACTTAAATGGCATCAATTTCGACAGAGTTTTTTAAAACGGTTGGTGAGGTGATTTTCAAAAATCATCAAGCTTTTTGCCTCCCCAAGATGAAACATGGGTAGAAAAGTCCTTGCGGATCCAGGATTTGTTCATCTTGATGAAAATTAGTCTGTCTACATTGTCACTGGACAGCCGCGTGCGCTTATGTGTCAGCACACCACTAGCAGTGCTGAACACTAGAGTTGAGCGAATTTTACTTTTTTAGGATCGAGTCGGGTTTCGAGCGTCCTTACCAGTGGAGCGGACTGGCATCGGTGGAAGCACATCAGACGCAAGTACAGAAAACGCCCCTGCCCTAGTGATCGATCCTGCTCCAACGACTGCTCTCCCACCAGCCACTGATCCCGCTTCATTGACTGTTCCTCTTCCAGACTGCGACCGGACCCCAGCCGTCGCTCTGGCTCCAGCGACTCACCACACCACTGACGAGACAATACTCCCACTCCTAACGACCGAGGGCATACCGCTGGACGTGAGCCCTGAGTGAGTGATCTTCCTATGGGACGCTCCGAGAGCTGGGTTGAAAAGGTCCTATATTGGAGTCCTCACCTGGGAGGAATATAGACAATGCCTGCTCTTACAGTGGAAAGACAGAAAGGAGCCCAACGTAAAGCACAGACCCATAAAACCAAACGATGTAACAGGAGTCCAGCAAAGCAGGGGATAGTAGTAGCCATTCACCCGAAAAGGGGTTGGGGCTTCATTCAGGAATCGGGACTGCAGACAGAAGTCTATGTCACCAGCCACGACGTGGAATCCCATCTCCGGGAAGGACACCCTGACCGAGATTTGTGCTGAGGGGATTATGTGACCTAAACCCGCCACTGGAGCGAGAAAGGCTGGTACGCCAGGAACGTTAAACGATGTGCACCTGCGGTAGCACCACTTGGTGCCAAAACCAAGACCACCAGTGCTACCCCTCCAGTCCCTGAAACAGCAGCTCCTCAAACCAACACTACTACAACCGTGTGCAGTGTGCATAATTACCACCACTGAAACTGCCGCTGTGGCAAATGCTACAACTGACATCCGTAATCAGACAGCTAATGACTTGACCATTCATGAGAGGAAAACCAATGATTTTGATATTGCATCAGATGAGGACTCGGATACCAATCTTCCCAGGCCAGGAAGTGTTCGTTATGGACTGATGCCTTGCAAACTACTATAAAAGAACCAAAACAAATCTGAAAATGAATGTATATAGTTATTCAACTCTTTTTATTGCAGTTCCAAGTTCATAAACCCTACCAGGGTTTCCATTTAAAGGGGTCACCTGTTTAAAGGGATCCTTTGTTTACAAAGTTGCCTTTTCTTTTGCCTTAAAGACCATTTGGATCATGGACAGTGAATGGTCCACAAACTTTCCATTGCACATAGTTGGCACCTCCAAGGTGCACCCTGGTTCTGCCCACTTGCCAGCGTGGGTAGGGCTGGACTTGCTAGTAAATAGTTTGCACCTTCTTAAAGTTGCTTCCTACTGGTTTTACAAAAGGAAGCTTTTGAAGGAACTGCTTTGTGACAGTCATTATTACGGAGATTTTAAAGTTATTGACTGACTAGAGTATTATTTGCACTACCTCATTGAAAGACTTGAATGTTGTTCAAACCCCTAAAGGGAATATTGAATCGTCGCACTTTGTTGAACTCGTGCTTAGAGTTGGTTTTTCGTGCTAGCTAGTCGTTATATTAGAGAGTTAATGTATTAACGAGAGACTGCCAAAAGGGAACTTGTCGCGGAACATCAACTGAGGCAGAGCTAGTACGATAGGAGAATAGCTGAGCAGATGTGGGAGTCTGCAGCTCATGGCAGAAAGAGGAACCTGAGAAGGAAAGCACATCATTCAGTTAGTTAGATAGTCTGAAATTATAGAGCACTTTTGAATAAATTGAAGGAAAATGCAGTGAGCCCGTGGGGGTTGATAGACTGTCCTGCACTTGAAGAAGAATAAAAGTAATCCGATGTTGATTTGCACTTGAATAAAGAAAAATGCTTGATTTGCACTTAATTGATAGTATACCTGTTAGAGTAATTGTATTTCATAGTTAGTTCTAAGTCATGTTGGTTCCTTAATGACTCCGTATTGTTCATAGAAGCGGATCAGCGATGTAAATATGTTTTTATTATGCAACGTTAAAGAGTCCTCACCTCCCATAAAGGGAAGCACCAGTTATATTAATTTGTTTCATTGCATTTAAAAATTTGTATGTCTTTTGCTAACGTATTGATATTTTCTTTTCCCATTCTGGGCCGGGAGTACTGGATTTAACGGTGGCTGCTGGCGGAGCTTCGCTCAGGTAGTTGGTCCCTGGCAGGGGTGGGATCCTGTCAGAGATCGAGGGAGAAGGATACGAAGCTGTGCATGCACTCAGAGCTGCAGCTCCCAGAAAGAGACATTGAAGGCAGAACTGTATTGCAGCGAGCATGCAAAGAAGTCGTAGCAAAGGAGTGGATATCAGAAGGGGACCAGACGTGCTAATTAGCTGAAAAAGCCAGACAGACATCCCTGAAGTCTGGCGCACGCCTCCACGGTGTTGCAAGCAGCATGGCAAACCTCATCAATGTGGATATGCTCCTGGTCCTGGTCCAGGAAAGGCCCGAGATTTGGGACCAACGGGATGCCAATTATGCAAACCGGGCAAGGAAAGAGGCAACTTGGAGGAGCATTTGTGGGACCAGCGTCCACGTGAGGGACAGAGGCAACTAAGTAAATACACTCCTGATTAGCAACTTTTTCATATTACAAACTGCAGTAAGAACAATATTTGCTCACAGTTAAATTTATGTTAGCCTGATTTTGTATGTATATTGCAGCATTTCTGTAATGGTGCAGGACATGATAAAGGGGTTACGTACAGCATTTATAGATGTTGCTTACAGTTAGCAAATTAACAATGACAGACTGGTATAGAGGGGACAGGACCCTGTTCTTGTGTACTTACATTCTACGGTGTCCCCCTTTTATGGGATAGTGGTATTTGTGTGTGTCTATTTTGCTAATTGCAGATATTAAGTTAAGGTACCGTCACACTCAGCGACGCTGCAGCAATATAGACAACGAGCCGATCGCTGCAGCGTCGCTGTTTAGGTTGCTATAGAGACGTCAAGCACGGCAACACCAGAACGATGCAGGAGCGATCCAGCGACGTAACGGTGACTCACTTATCGTTCTCACTGGTTCTTAGCTCCATGTAAAAACATTGCTGGCATCGTTGCTTTTGCTGTCAAACATGACGATACACGCTGACCTGACGACCAAATAAAGTTCTGGACTTCTATCTCCAACCAGCGATGTCACAGCGGGATCCTGATCGCTGCTGTGTGTCAAACACAACGAGATCGCTATCCAGGACGCTGCAACGTCACAGATCATTGTCGTTCTCGTTGTGATGTTGCTGAGTGTGAAGGTACCTTTAGAAATGCAGCTTAGAATAGGACCTAGCAAAATCTGTGAAATCACTGACACCTTGTGTTACCAATGTGTACAATGTCCGTAGACATTATTTTCTTCTCTGTCATTACAGTGGAAGATGTTATGAGATGTTGGAGAAGCATTCGGGACCAGTACCAAAGAGAAGGGCAGCAGTGGTCCAGGAGTGGCTCATCTGCTCCAGCCAAACGAAAATACATTTATTTTGACCGGCTGTCCTTTCTGGATCCCAGTATGGATCTCAGAACGTAAGTACAAACCACACATCACATTTTTCAAATAACAGAACTCAATCCAACCTCACTGAGAGGGAGACAACAGGTTCAGATTCAGAGGCACTCATAGATCCTGTTGGTGAAGTAGAAGAGGTGGCTGGACCATCTACGGCTCCTTCTATGATTCTCCCTCCGGATCCATCTTCGGATGCCCCTCTTGTTTCTAACCACCTGGTTCCTATGCTGCAGCACCATCCATAGATGCACCAGCTTCACTGATGCCCAAGGATACTGGCCACAGCAGCAGCCCAACTGTTCCTCTTGAGGCCTCACCACAGCCTGCTGTGACCACACGCCATGGCCGCAGAAGGAGAGAGATTAGTGCAAGGAGAAGAAATGTGGACACTGGTGTCTTAAATTATTTGGCCACGGCTACTCAGGATGAGGGTGAGGAGTCATTTGCGCATAGCCTGGCCTGGTATCTCTGTCCCATTCCCCGTGAGGTGAGGCTACGTTTGAGAGGGTGCATGCAGATCCTTCTTGATGCATGCACACCCCCAAATGACCCTAACAATTTGTTTGAGTACATTGAGAGTTGGCAGATGTTACCATGTAACCTCTTACGTATGCCAAGAAATCAACCAGTGCATGCTCAAGAGGGATCTGCAGCTTCTCCTCCACGTGGGCCTACACCTCAACTCTATACCCAACAGAACCCACCAATCTCAACTAATTACCAAATGGCATCCTTCCAGCAACCTTACCATTATGGCCACTTGTCTAGACCCAGTGTTGGAGGCTGGTCCCAACCTGGGTTTGGACGACATGGTCATATTGGTGGGGGTTATGACACACACGACTTATATTATCGTCATGATGCCCATAGTATGAACCCTTATGGCCAGTACTCAAGTAGTCAATCTGAGCAGGGCCAGATTTGGGGGCAGGGCCAACAGAGAGCACAACAACAGGGTGAAGGGCAATTGGGCCAACAAAGGCCACAAGAGCAGTAACCTGAACTGCTGCCATCACCTCCACCAACATATCATAATCTATAAAAAAGGGTTGATTCTTGTTGCAAATTGTGTGTGATATACACACAAAAAATTATAATCTGCTGTGATAGCAATGTGTTTTGGTTTATTATTTTTCTCTGGCAAAGTTTTATTGGCCTTAAAAGCCATATGCTGGCAATATGTTTACTGAAAGTTTCAAATTGGCTAAAAATATAATTTATAAAAAATATTTTGCAAGCCAATTTCTTTGTGTTTGTTCATTATGACATTATAGCCAATCTTATTATGTTCATATAAATCTAATAATTAAGACAAATCAACACATATAGTTCAGTAATTCAATTTTGAATTTTATATATACTGTATATAGTATAGTATAGGAATAAAGAAAACAATTACAACTGGGATACAGAATAACCCTGCCAGGGAGTAGCACCCTGAGGAGAAACAAAATAATTTGTGTAAATAAACCTCACTTTTAGGCCAGAAAGGGGACGCCGTGGAGGAGGGCCATGTGGTGTAGGACTACCCACATTAGTCAACATGTCTTCACCACTAGCAGCTGAGGAGCAATCATGATGTCTCGTAAAATTGTGTAAAACAACACATGCTTTTATCACTTCGTTAACATTTGCCTCACTCAGCTGAATGGCAGACTGGAGGACATGCCATTTGGCACACAGAATCCCGAAGGCACACTTCACCATTCGCCGCGCCCTGGAAAGCCTCAAATTAAACACCCGCCGCCGGTGGTCCAGGTTGCGCCGGGGATAAGGCCTCATCACATGCCTTGTCAATTGGAAGGCCTCATCTCCCACAAGAACACATGGGACGGCTTCAGCATTGGAGCCTGGGAGTTGTCGTGATGGGAGGAGGTCAAACTGATTTTCACATAGCCGCCGACCCATAATGGACGAATTGAAGACCCTAGAGTCTCCAGTTCGCCCATAGGCCCCAATATCTACAATTATAAATCTGTAGTTACTGTCAACTACAGCTAACAGAACTACAGAGAAAAATTGCTTATAATTGAAGAATTTGGTGCCCGAGTTCGGCGGCTTACGCACCCTGATATGTTTCCCATCCAGGGCTCCGATGCAGTGAGGGAATTGGCAAGTGACATTAAATCCACGGGCTATTTTGAGCCTATCATCCATTTTTGGCTCAGGCATGACAAGTTCATGGAGTTTTTACCATATTTCCATACATGTTGCACGCACAATGCCAGAAATAGTGGATCGTCCGATGAGAAATTCCAGATGTAGTCCGGCATAGGACAATCCAGATGACAGGAAGCTGAAAGTACAGACCAAATAATATTAGCTAAGTAAAAATACTACACTAAAACCAGAGTTTAAAACAAAAAATTAGAAATGTAAAAAGGCAGGATTAACAGTGTAACTTGCAAAATCTACACTGGGTATGTAATGGAACATTGTAAATACATATTCTGTATCAGCTTTGGCTCTAATTTACACATATAATTTTATGGAGCTGCTAAGAAACAACATAAAAAGGAAAACATCATCAACATACAGTATGTGACGATGGTGAATACATACCGTAAGGTAAGGAGAAGACGCTCCTCTGCGGATATGCATTTTCGCATCCTGGTGTCCTGAAATGTTATTCCTGGACGTACTGTCTCCAACAAGATGTCAAAGGTTGGTATTGTCATTCGACAGCAAAGATAAAATTTTTCAGGATGTGCCCGCAGAGCTCTATACAGCTTCTGAAAATGTCCTTTAGTGACGCGTTGTCTCAAAAGTAGATGCACCCACATTCTTCTCCTTCGCGGATCCACTATCACGGGTATTGCTGGCCAAAGCGACGAGACAACACCCAGTTAAATAACACCCGCTGAGTTGTGATGAAATGCAGCAGCTCAGACATGGTGCCAACATAACAACAATACACCAATAGATGCACACCACAAAATGGCCAGATGGGAGTGTGCCACCTGTTGCATAAAATAGGGTTGGTGATGATGATTTAAATAAAATTCAGGCCTGAAAACTGTTAAATGTCAGTTTTGTAAGGTTGCGAGAAAAGAACGCTTTACGGATGTCAGACGGATTACATACGCAGAAGTACATGCACAAAATAGGCTGCCACACCCTGCCTACGGATGACATACGGATCACTATTTTGGAAACATTTCTGCGTATTACATCTGTAAAATACGGACCGTATTTCCCTACGCCGAGTGTGACGCCGGCCATATAGTTAAAGCATTCTCCACTGTGTTTGAGAGCTTTGACGAACTGCTTCATCAATTCAAGTTTTATGTGTAAGGGAGGAAAGACAATGTCCTTCCTATCCACTAGAGGATCATGAATGACCTTCTTATCGCCAGATGCCAAACTCTGTCCCTGAGGCCATTCAGTTTTCACCCAATACTCTGTTGTAGCTCTACTGTCCCAGTAGCACAGAAAACAAGGGTGTTATCATAACAAATGGGAATTATGCATGTTCAAAGAAAACCAAGATATTCTCACATTTATTGGGAGCCTAAATGAAAACTAAATTTACCTTAGTGAACCCTATAAACTGGCACTTTTCATACACTACTTATATTTATCATGGAATTCATGAAAATGGGCTATATACCTATAGCGCAAAAACGTTATGTGATAGAGAAATTATAAGATCCGAGTTGAATTCAGCACCCTCAAATTAGTCTAAAACTGTTCTTAAAGTCCATGCCAGAAAAAATTTTTTTTTTGTAGACCAGTGTAATCGACGGATTATATTAAACATTATTTGGTGTTATGATACTGTGCTCCCCTCCACTTCCCCCTCTAACTCCCCCCCCCCCTCTTTTCTTTCTTCTCTTTACTATGTTACTAAAAATTATCCTTTTCTTTCTAGTTGATAATATTTACGGAAAGGTTGTAATATGTGCTTTGTCACATAGTTTCATTGTTAAATGCTGAGACTAATGGCTAATATTATGTATGACACTAAAATATAATTTGTTGACAGAGGAACCAATTGATGCAATCCAAATTTATGTTTAAGATCTTCTGTATTTGCTTCAAGCTCTTATACCTGTTTAAATGTTATTACTTGTTTAAATTTAATAAAAAGAACTTTGAAAAGAAAAGAGAATCTAGACTTTTTATATTTGATTGCTGCACCTCATATTCATACTGTAATTCAACTTGCTTGCATCCCTGCTTCAGTAGGACTTCATCTATCCTACTGCTCCTGAGATTCCAGATTGTCCAGACCCTCACAATTCTGCATATTGTCTAGGCAGCTGCGCTTATGACCAGGATCCGTATGTTCACCCAGACCTGAGGCTTAGTAGATCCACCTCACCAGGTGAGCCTCACAGCAGAAAGTGTGTTACCTGCATTACAAGTCATATATTTTATTTCTTTACCGAAAGAAAAATCTCCATAGTCAATAAATGTAAGCACAACTGTATATCTAACAAAGTGTGAGTATTGTAAAAAGAATTTTTTTTGCACATTTCGTTTTTGCAATGGTATACTATGGAACATGGCACAGGGCGGCAGCCATGGACGAGGTATTCATCTTCCATGCCCTGGTACACTATATGAAAATGGGGGTCCTGGCTGTGTGTGTGCTCTAGTTACCTGGGTGATACACCTCTGCAGAATGTATGGAGCCACAAGATCGGGCAGGCTAGGACCAGATGTTAGAGAACATATGGAGGGAGACCAAAGTCCAAAAATTAACTTTTTACTAAACATGAACTTGATAAAAACTATGTACATCAGATAATAATCACATTTCACAATAGTTTCTCTTGCATTAACCCCTTTCTGCCATTGGACGTACTATTCCGTCCATGTGGGGTGGGCCTTACTTCCCAAGAATGGAATAGTACATCCAGCGCAATCAGCCGCACTCACGGGGGGAGCTCGGCCGATCGCGGCCGGGTGTCAGCTGACTATCGCAGCTGACATCTGGCACTATGTGCCAGGAGCAGTCACGGACCGCCCCCAGCACATTAACCCCCGGCACACTGCGATCAAACATGATCGCAGTGTTCTGGCGGTATAGGCAAGCATCGCGCAGGGAGGGGGCTCCCTGGGGGCTTCCCTGACACCCTCGGAGCAACGCGATGTGATCGCGTTGCTCCGTGGGTCTCCTACCTTCCTCCCTGCAGCAGGCCCGGATCCAAAATGGCCACGGGGCTGCATCCGGGTCCTGCAGGGAGGTGGCTTACAAGCGCCTGCTCAGAGCAGGCACCTGTAAGCCTGGAGCTGTGCACGTCAGATCGCTGATCTGACACAGTGCACAACAAAGTGTCAGATCAGAGATCTGTCACTTTACCGTGATGTCCCCCCCTGGGGCAAAGTAAAAAAGTTAAAAAAAAAAATTACATGTGTAAAAAAAAAAATAATAAATTCCTAAATAAAGAATTAAAAATATATATATATATTGTTCCCATAAATACATTCCTTTATCTAAATAAAAAAAACAATAAAAGTACACATATTTACCATCACCACGTCCGAAACGACCCGACCTATAAAACTGTCCCACTAGTTAACCTCTTCAGTGAACACCATAAAAAAAGAGGCAAAAAACAACGCTTTATTATCATACCGCCGAACAAAAAGTGGAATAACACACGATCAAAAAGACGGATATAACTAACCATGGTACCGCTGAAATTTTAATCTTGTCCCGCAAAAAACAAGCCACCATACAGCATCATCAGCAAAAAAATAAAAAAAGTTATAGTCCTGAGAATAAAGCGATACCAAAATAATTATTTTTTCTGTAAAATAGTTTTTATCGTATAAAAGTGCCAAAACATAAAAAAATGATATAAATGAGGTATCGCTGTAATCGTACTGACCCAAAGAATAAAACTGCTTTATCCATTTTACCAAATGCGGAACGGTATAAACGCCTCCCCAAAAGAAATTCATGAATGGCTGGTTTTTGGTCATTCTGCCTCACAAAAATCGGAATAAAAAGCGATCAAAAAAGTCACATGCCCGAAAATGTTACCAATAAAAACGTCAACTCTTTTCGCAAAAAACAAAACCTCACATGACTCTGTGGACTCAAATATGGAAAAATTATAGCTCTCAAAATGTGGTAACGCAAAAAATATTTTTTTGCAATAAAAAGCGTCTTTTAGTGTGTGACGGCTGCCAATCATAAAAATCCGCTAGAAAACCCGCTATAAATAGTAAATCAAACCATCCTTCATCACCCCCTTAGTTAAGGAAAAATTAAAAAATTAAAAAAATGTATTTATTTCCATTTTCCCGTTAGGGTTAGGGCTAGGGTTAGGGTTAGGGCTAGGGCTAGGGTTAGAACTAGGGTTAGGGCTAGGGTTAGGGTTAGGCCTAGGCCTAGGGCTAGGGTTAGAGTTAGGGCTAGGGTTATGGCTAGGGTTAGGGCTAGGGTTAGGGCTACAGTTAGGGTTGGGGCTAAAGTTAGGGTTAGGGTTGGGGCTAAAGTTAGGGTTGGGGCTAAAGTTAGGGTTAGGGTTTGGATTACATTTACGGTTGGGAATAGGGTTGGGATTAGGGTTAAAGGTGTGTCAGGGTTAGGGGTGTGATTAGGGTTACCATTGAGATTAGGGTTACCATTGAGATTAGGGTTAGGGGTGTGTTTGGATTAGGGTTTCAGTTAGAATTGGGGGGTTTCCACTGTTTAGGCACATCAGGGGCTCTCCAAACGCGACATGGCGTCCGATCCCAATTCCAGCCAATACTGCGTTGAAAAAACAAAACAGTGCTCCTTCCCTTCCGAGCTCTCCCGTGCGCCCAAACAGGGGTTTACCCCAACATATGGGGTATCAGCGTACTCAGGACACATTGGCAACAACTTTTGGGGTCCAATTTCTCGTGTTATCCTTGGGAAAATACAAAACTGGGGGCTAAAAAATAGTTTTTGTGGGAATTAAAAAGAATTTTTATTTTCACAGCTCTGCATTATAAACTGTAGTGAAACACTTGGGGGGTCAAAGCTCTCACAACACATCTAGATTAGTTTCTTAGGGGGTCTATTTTCCAAAATGGTGTCACTTGTGGGGGGTTTCAACTGTTTAGTTACATCAGGAGCTCTGCAAATGCAACGTGACGCCTGCAGACGAATCCATCTAAGTCTGCATTCCAAATGACACTCCTTCCCTTCCGAGCTCTCCCATGCACCCAAGCGGTGGTTCCCCCCACATCTAGATGAGTTCCTTAGGGGGTCTACTTTCCAAAATGGTGTCACTTGTGGGGGGTTTCAATGTTTAGGCACATCAGTGGCTCTCCAAACGCAACATGGTGTCCCATCTCAATTCCAGTCAATTTTGCATTGAAAAGTCAAATGGCGCTTCCGAGCTCTGCCATGCGCCCAAACAGTGGTTTACCCCCATAACAACTTTTGGGGTCCATTTCTCCTGTTACCCTTGGTAAAATAAAACAAATTGGAGCTGAAGTAAATTTTTTGTGAAAAAAAGTTAAATGTTCATTTTTATTTAAACATTCCAAAAATTCCTGTGAAACACCTGAAGGGTTAATAAACTTCTTGAATGTGGTTTTGAGCACCTTGAGGGGTGCAGTTTTTAGAATGGTGTCACGCTTGGTTATTTTCTATCATATAGACCCCTCAAAATGACTTCAAATGAGATGTGGTCCCTAAAAAAATGGTGTTGTAAAAATGAGAAATTGCTGGTCAACTTTTAACCCTTATAACTCCCTAACAAAAAAAAAAATTGGTTCCAAAATTGTGCTGATGTAAAGTAGACATGTGGAAATGTTACTTATTAAGTATTTTGTGTGACATATCTCTGTGATTTAATTGCATAAAAATTCAAAGTTGGAATATTGCAAAATTTTCAAAATTTGCACCAAATTTCCATTTTTTTCACAAATAAACGCAGGTAATATGAAATAAATTTTACCACTATCATGAGGTACAATATGTCCCGAGAAAACCTTGTCAGAATCACCGGGATCCGTTGAAGCGTTCCAGAGTTATAACCTCATAAAGGGACAGTGATCAGAATTGTAAAAATTGGCCCGGTCATTAACGTGCAAATCACCCTTGGGGGTAAAGGAGTTAAGCGGAAATGGATACGTCTTGGTTATATTCAATAACACTTCATTTCTCTTGCACTTCACACTCTTGTGTCTCATGACAGAAAAACGAATATAGGAGACTTAATCCTCCCAAGTGACGTTCATACAGGTAGTGGTGTAACGTTATTGCCACTCACAGTTACTCTCAGTTTCCAACAGACTAATGAGGGCACCTCTAGTGATGAGCGAGCACTAAAATGCTCAGGTACTCTTTGCACGGGTCGAGCAATTTGGAATACTCGGGTACTCGATCCAAGCAACGAACCCAATATAAGTCTATGGGAAACTCAAGTATGTTCTCTGCAATCCCCCCCTGGGGTCCTTTTAAGGTCTAAAAACGTCTGAAAATGATAGGAACACCGCTCAAATGACATGGGAACATCATGGGGATCGCCCCTGGAAGCATTTCTGACTCCAAGGTCACAGCTGTAAGCAATGTTGTCAGGGTTTCACGCCATTTTTACAGATGCACCAAAAAACTTACAAAAACGAAACCAAAATGGATTTTGCTGGGAAATATGTTAAGGTACATCTTTTAATGACTTGTATATAAGGCAAAATAATTAACCCCAGACCAAAATGTTTCTCCACCACTTGGGCTATGTTCACACACAGCGTTTTTGATGCGTTTTCAACTTTAACATTGCTTTCAACCAATACAAATGCATTCACTAAGAAATGTCATTGTAACATTTAACAACTGTAGTTGGCCATGTGGTGTGTGACACATAAGGAGACACATCTTGTTTCATTTCTGAAGGAGGGACTCTTAAAGTCACAAAGCCTATTTTTAGAGGGGCATCAGGCGGCATTAATATTCTTAAAGGGCCATTATAAAACAGTGGGTCTCCTATGCTGTTATTGCCTATGCCGTGAGTGGCTGGGCTGCCAAGAATTACAAATCACCCCAATACCCCTTTCACGAGAGGTACAGGAGGGCCTCCTGAAAAAATGTTGCATTGAATGCATGGCCTGCCCTGCTATCAAGTCATATGCACCCCAATAAGCCTTTGAACCCAGGTACTGGATGGCCACAGGAAAACCCACTTAACATTCTTCAGTTGGACCTGCCATACTGTTTCCTTATGTATTACCTTCAAGGCCTGCCCTGCTATCAAACCATATGCACCCCAAAAAGCCTTTGAACCCAGGTACTGGATGGCCACAGGAAAACCCACTTCAAATTCTTCAGTTGGTCCTGCCATATTGTTTTCTTATGCATTACTTTCAAGGCCTGCCCTGCTATCAAGTCAAATGTTCCCCAATAAGCCTTTGAACCCAGGGACTGGATGGCCACAGGAAAACCCTTTTCACATTCTTCAGTTGGTCCTGACATACAGTTTCCTTATGAATTGAATGCAAGTTCCGCCTTGACCCAAATTTGCATGCACCCCATTCCCCTTTGGAAGAAACATGGAGGAGGGCCTCACAAAAAACTGTCCCATTAATAAGGAGTGTGTTTCCTAGACTTGTAATGCCCATACACTAAGTGTATGGGCTGACAAACATTTCCCCATGGGGGTTACATTTTAAAAAAATTATTTATGTGGATCATAGATGCCCTTGGCCAAAAATTGACTGTCTGTAGCAGTACAGAACACGTTCACCATGGTGTCCTAGTGGCGGAGAATGATGATATGTGGATGAAGTCATTTTTAAAAACTAGGCCCAATGTTAAGGAGCGTGTCTCCTAGACTTGTAATGCTGACAAATATTTCCCCATGGGGGATACATTTGTAAAAAAATATTTATGTTCTGTCCTCACTAGCTGAGGCAGGCTCATACGTAGCTATACAGTCAGCTAAACCGCTATACCGGGGTCCAATAAGGAGACTGTGGTTGAGTCTGTGCTTTATTAAACGTAGTGGTATATTGATGCGGTGAAACTGTGAACAATGATATACATAGAATCAGTGCATGGTATAGAACAGATACATAATACACATGATATACATTATGCATAACATTTAGAAGGCTAGAAACTGAACTGGGAGTACAACTGGCTAGGCTAGGCTAATATGGAGCAGAAATATCTATAGGAAGCATAAAGACATACTGGCAATGCAATCGCAAGGGGGATGAAGTGAAGCGTCTTTCCTTGAAGGCAGACTGAGGAAAGTGAAAGGAAAAAATGGAGGGAAATGGAGGCTGAGCTACCATAATGCATTGCAAAGGAGGAGGAGAATCAGACATGGATAATACAAACACAGAAGATTGAACTGTCAACATAACTCTGACCGCTAGAGGGAGCCAAAGCACTAAAAACAAATAAAGATATGAACATCTATACTGAGAAACCTGCAATTACGCAAACAGATAATCAGGGTAACAAAATTAGATGGCGGAGACAGAACACTCCCCGTCTGGCATCAACGGATGTCACTACTCCTTTCTTCCGAAGGCAACAATAGGACCAGTTCAGATACCGGTCTGGAAAATGTCTTAGGTTCATTCCCTTTGGTCATCCTTAGCTCAACTTTGCGGACGTTGCCATCCTTGCTCGGGAACGTTGCGGTAACTAGACCAAGTGGCCACTGGTTCCGGTGAATTTGACAGTCTTTCACAAGAACAAGGTCACCTATGTTCAGATTAGGTTTAGTAGATTGCCACTTCGTCCGTGGCTGCAGGGTAGACAAATATTGTTTGCGCCACCTGTCCCAGAAAGTATTTGCAAGACTTTGTACCTGTCTCCATTGGCGCTTGTAGAGGTCCTTAGCGTCGAATCCTCCTGGAGGGGTACTGGACAGTCCCGTTTTCTGGGTAAGTAAAGTAGATGGAGTCAATAACAAGGGCTCCTCAGGGTCGTTAGGAACTGGAACCAGGGGTCTTGCATTGATTATAGCTGCAGCTTCAGCCATGAAGGTGATTAGGCTTTCGTGGGTAAGCCTCGCTGCTCCTTCTGTAAATAGTCTTCCTTGGTGCTTGACCAGATTGTGGTAATGTTGTACGATTAGGAAGGCAACATGACATTTTCCGGGAAGTATAAGAGGGAATTTCTCCACAAACTCCATCTCAGCTTCTTTGAGTCGGCCTCCTACTCTCAGTAGGCCGCTGTTGTCGATGAATGGGTCGAGTTTTCTCAATATGCTGCTCACTGGTATTGGAGCTTTGTTAATAAGACATTGGATTTCTGCAAAGTAGGTTTCTCTTTGAACAGTGAGGATGATGTGATTTCTAGAGAACTCTAAGTCGGAGGTAACGTAGGTATTTTTACAAAGATGCCAACCTTTACATTTTTCTGGCTCACAAGTTCTGGTGGTCCTGAATGAGCGAGCTATATGAGTCAGGCAGGTAATGGCTCGAGTAAGTGACTTCCAACTTGAGAATCTGTCGAACCTGCAAGATCCAAGCTGGATAACAGAGGTCATTGTATGTAGTGTAGACACCTGAGGGCGGATTTCAGCATCTGAGTCCTCTCCTACAAGTTTGAAGGTGTCTGGAAAACATTCCTCAATGTACAATAGTTTTGGTCCAGAGAGCCACGTTGTGCTTCCTAGTCGACTTGCATCAACTGCTCTAGTTGCATGATCTGCGGGATTCTGGTCTGTGGGTATGTAATGCCACTGCTTTGGATGAACTGATCTCCTGATTCGTAGCACTCTGTTATTGACATAAACGTAGAATCGCCTGGTTTCGTTGTGGATATATCCCAGGACTACTTTGCTGTCTGAGTAAAACTTGGCCTGTGTCAGGTCGATATCCATTTCGGATGCGATGAACTCCGCTAACTCAATGGCTAAGACTGCGGCACAAAGCTCTAACCTGGGTATAGTGTGCTCTCGTTGTGGTGCGAGTTTGGCCTTTCCCATAATGAAACCAATGTGGCACTGACATTTAGAGTCTACAGTTTTGAGGTAGGCAACAGCGGCAATTGCTTTGACAGAAGCATCTGCAAATACGTACAGTCTTTGGCTCTGTATCTCAGTAGATGGCACAGGGGTGTACGGTCTTGGCACATGCAGGTTGGAGAGTGCCGCTAACGAGTTCTTCCACTCTTCCCACTGGATCCTCTTATCAGGTGGCAGAGGTGCATCCCAGTCAGATGTTTCCCTAGTTAAGTCTCTTAGTAGGGCCTTGCCTTGTATAGTAACAGGAGCTGCGAAACCCAAGGGGTCGTACAGACTGTTGATGGTAGACAGGACACCTCTACGTATGAAAGGCCTTTCTTCCTGGCTGACCTGAAAGGTGAAAGTGTCTGATTGTAGATTCCAGAGAAGCCCGAGGCTGCGTTGCATTGGTGCGGGGTCTGACCCCAGGTCCAGGTCTCTGAGACCTGCGTTGCAGGTCATAGGACATAGGACATAGGTCCTGAGAAGGGAACGCTTCCATGAGTTCTTGGCTGTTTGAGGCTATTTTATGAAGCCTAAGGTTCGAGCAGGCAAGCATGTCCTGAGCTCTCCTGAGAAGACTGATGGCAGTCTCATTTGAAGGCATGGCTTTTAGACAGTCGTCGACATAAAAGTCCTTTTCTATGGATTGTCTGACATCTGCTCCATATTCTGCTTCTCCTTCCTGAGCCGACCTTTTGAGTCCGTAAATGGCGACTGCAGGTGAAGGACTGTTGCCAAAGATGTGCACTCTCATGCGATACTCTGTGACTTCTTTAGTAGGATCATTGTCTATGTACCAGAAGAATCTTAGGAAGTTCCTGTCTCTCTCTCTCACAAGGAAACAATGGAACATTTGCTGGATGTCGGTGATGAAGGCAATGGAATCCTTACGGAAGCGCATAAGTACACCCAGTAGTTTGTTATTGAGGTCTGGTCCTGTCAGCAGAACGTCATTCAAGGAGACATCATTAAATTTAGCACTGGAATCAAACACGACTCTGATCTGGCCTGGTTTTTTAGGGTGGTAAACTCCGAACATGGGTAGGAACCAGCATTCTTCAGAGTCTTTGAGAGTGGGAGCTAGTTCTGCGTGACAGTTTTCAAAAATCTTTGACATGAAGGAGAAAAAGTGATCTTTCATCTCTGGTTTCTTTTGCAGATTACGAATGAGAGAGGAGAAACGTTGTAATGCCTGATTTCTGTTGTTCGGTAGACGTGGTCTGTGGGTTTTGAAGGGAAGAGGTGCGACCCAGCTGTTGGTCTCATCTTTAACGAGTCCCTTGTCCATTACCTCTAAGAACAACTTGTCCTCTACCGACATTGCCACTTGGTTGTCCTGCTTAGTTCTCTGGAAGACTGTGCACCCTAACTGATCCTCATAGCTTCCCGACACTATATTGCTGTCGTGAGTAAAGTCTATTAGATGGTTGGGCAGTTGGATGCTGTGTGGCAGTTCCCTGACATGGAACTCATTGTTACAAGGTTGAAACAGAGATGGACGTCCTTTCTCCAATGTATTTGTCAGCATGCTTGTCACAGAAGATGGGGCGTGCATGCGTCCCAAGCATACGTTGCCAATTATGACCCATCCTAGGTCTAGCCTTTGGGCATAGGGAGCATTGTGGAGTCCATTGATATGACGTCTCACTTTATGAACCTGCAGGATATCTCTCCCCAACAGCAGAATTATCTGGGCCTGATGGTCGAGTTCTGGTATAAGGTGTGCTATTCGTTTTAAGTGAGCGTGATGGATTGCTACATCTGGTGTAGGGATTTCAGATCTATTGTCTGGGATCTGGTTACATTCGATGATCGTAGGTAGTGGTAGGCAGAATTGTCCGTCTAAAGACTCGATCTGGTAGTCAGTAGCTTTCCTGCCTGCTGTTGTCACAGCACCTGCACACGTCTTTAAGGAGTAGGGAGTGCTTGGCCCTTTGATGTTGAATAGGTCAAAGAACATTGATCTAGCCAAGGATCGATTACTTTGATCATCCAAGATAGCATACAGTCTTACAGCTTGGTCTCTATGGCCCTTCGGGTATACTCTGACGAGGCATATTTCTGAACAGGACCTACTGTCTATTGTCCCTTTGCAGACCTCGGTACATTGTGAAGTGATCTCTGGCGTAGCTGTATCAGTGTTCCTTTCCGCCCCGCCATGCTCACTGTCAGCTGGCGTGTTTTGTGTACTGCATGGAGCTGGGCCAGGGTGTAGAGCGGTGTTATGGTCTGTGGTGCCACATTCTGTGCATTTTACACTGACCTTGTAGTCCTTGGCAAGATGAGCTGTGGATGAGCAGCACTTGTAGCAGATACTGTTTTCTTTCAGGAAGCTTCTGCGATCTGGCATAGATTTTCCTCTGAAGGCTTTGCATTTCAGGAGAGGATGAGGCTTCTGAAGAAGTGGGCACTGCTTGTCAGGGTCCTGCACCTTTGTCTCTGATTGGGAGCAGCCAGCAGACCTGTAATTAGAACCTGAAGAAGAAACATAAGTCTTGTGTACTGCCACAGATGTTCTGCGTGGATTTGCAGGTGGTGATGGTGTGGCATATGGTATTGCAAAGTCAAAGCTGGGATCGTTTCTAATTCTCGCTTGTTGGTGTATGAAGTCTACAAAAACGGAGAAGGGAGGGAATGGAACGCTGTGTTTGTATTTGTACGTGGAACCATGTGTGAGCCACCTCTCCTGTAGATTGTAGGGCAACTTCTGGACTATAGGGTTAACACCTCTGGCTGTGTCGAGAAATGCAAGTCCCTGTAGGTCGTCCTCATATTTGGCAACTTGGACTTCCTTTAGCAGGTCGCTTAGCTCTCTAAGTTTCTGGAGACCTTTGTTAGATATTTTAGGAAAGTCATCGATTCTTTTGAACAAGGCTCTTTCTATTACTTCTGCTGAGCCGTAACACTCATCCAACCTTTTCCAGATCTCTTTGAGGCCAGTCTCAGGGCGGTTTATATTAATGTCTCTGATCCTTACTGCCTGTTTGACTGACTCTTCTCCCAGGTATTTGACTAACAGGTCTATCTCTTCCCTGTGTTGTAGCCCCAAGTCTCTAATGACATTTTGGAAGGAAGCTTTCCAAGCTCTGTAACCTTCAGCTCGGTCAGTGAATTTCATGAGTCCCTTGGCAATCAGTTCACGTCGTGTGAAGAACTTGGCAAATTCTGTCGTGAACCGGTTGTCAGCAGAGTATACTGGTGATGGGTCGCCCTGATAGTGATGTGAGGTGCATTCGTACCTGTTAGTGTCCTCAGGGTGGCGCCAGCCGGTGTCGTATTGCTTCGGCCTGATGTACGGTGTGTCAGCAGGGTGATCCATGTTGGTTACCTGATGAGGGGCAGGGTAGTCATTAGCAGAGTTGTTTTGCCTCACATTTTCGAGTTTGTTTCTGTCCTGAGCCTCGTGATGACTCTCGCTCACTTCGCTGGAGGTGTCATATTCTGGTTTTGGTACTGGTTCAGGGATATAGTTTGGATCAGGAAGGTCATTAACATACTGAGATGTGCGTTGTGGTGAGTCTTGCAGTGGAAACTTCAGACTCGACGTACTGCTTTGGCTATGCAGCTTGGGATTTTGCGCGGCTTCTAGCGATTCTGCTTCGGCGAGGGCTGCGGCAGCTTCCCTTTTTGCTGCTAGGCTTTCTAAGGCGGCATCCACACGTGCCTTCTCTAACTGCATTCTTCTCTCTTGGTCGGCTCTCTCATGATCTATGCGTGCTTTCTCTAAGCATGACCTTCTCTCTTTGTCATCTAGGCATGCCTTTTCTAATTTAAGTTGCATCTCTTGGTCAGCAAAGCTTGCTCGTATTTTGGCGGCTTCAGCATTTGCGCGGGCAATGGCGACCGCGCTGCTGATGGATGTTGTCTTTGAGGAGACGGAAATAACAGATCTTGTCCTATGTGATTTGTGAGACATGGTGTCTTGGGAAAGTGCTTGGCTGTGCAGAGATTGCTGTAGCTGTATTTAGTCTCTGAGTAGCCGGTGACTTGAATCCCACTAGTCGGATGGCTGCCGTTTCACTGTTCTGTCCTCACTAGCTTAGGCAGGCTCATACGTAGCTATTCAGTCAGCGAAACTGCTATACCGGGGTCCAATAAGGAGACTGTGGTTGAGTCTTTGCTTTATTAAATGTAGTGGTATATTGATGCGGTGAAACTGTGAACAATGATATACATAGAATCAGTGCATGGTATAGAACAGATACATAATACACATGATATACATTATGCATAAGATTTAGAAGGCTAGAAACTGAACTGGGAGTACAACTGGCTAGGCTAGGCTAATATGAAGCAGAAATATCTATAGGAAGCATAAAGACATACCGGCAATGCAATCGCAAGGGGGATGAAGTGAAGCGTCTTTCCTTGAAGGCAGACTGAGGAAAGTGAAAGGAAAAAATGGAGGGAAATGGAGGCTGAGCTACCATAATGCATTGCAAAGGAGGAGGAGAATCAGACATGGATAATACAAACACAGAAGATTGAACTGTCAACATAACTCTGACCGCTAGAGGGAGCCAAAGCACTAAAAACAAATAAAGATATGAACATCTATACTGAGAAACCTGCACACGGGAACCCTAGTGATCTAGTGGTGGAAATTGATGAGAGGTTGAGGAAGGCTTCATTAACCCCTTTACCCCCAAGGGTGGTTTGCACGTCAATGACCAGGCCAATTTTTACAATTCTGACCACTGTCCCTTTATGAGGTTATAACTCTGGAACGCTTCAACGGATCCTGGTGATTCTGACAATATTTTCTCGGGACATATTGTACTTCATGATAGTGGTAAAATTTCTTTGGTATTACCTGCGTTTATTTGTGAAAAAAACGGAAATTTGGCGAAAATTTTGAAAATTTCGCAATTTTCCAAATTTGAATTTTTATGCAATTAAATCACAGAGATCTATCACAAAAAATACTTACCGTATATACTCGAGTATTAGCCGACCCGAGTATAAGCCGACCCCCCTAATTTTGCCACAAAAAACTGGGAAAACTTATTGACTCGAGTATAAGCCTAGGGTGGAAATGCAGCATTTACCGGTGAATTTCAAAAATAAAAATAGATCATTATTTCCCCATAGCTGTGCCATACAGTGCTCTGCACCGTTCATATTTCCCCATAGCTGTGCCATATACGGTGCTCTGCACCGTTCATTGTGCCCCATAGCTGTGCCATATACGGTGCTCTGCACCGTTCACTGTGCCCCATAGATGTGCCATATACGGTGCTCTGCACCGTTCACTGTGCCCCATAGATGTGCCATATACGGTGCTCTGCACCGTTCACTGTGCCCCATAGATGTGCCATATACGGTGCTCCGCACCGTTCACTGTGCCCCATATATGTGCCATATACGGTGCTCTGCACCGTTCACTGTGCCCCATAGATGTGCCATATACGGTGCTCTGCACCGTTCACTGTGCCCCATAGATGTGCCATATACGGTGCTCCACACCGTTCACTGTGCCCCATAGATGTGCTATATACGGTGCTCTGCACCGTTCACTGTGCCCCATAGATGTGCCATATACGGTGCCCTGCACCGTTCACTGTGCCCCATAGATGTGCCATATACGGTGCTCTGCACCGTTCACTGTGCCCCATAGATGTGCCATATACGGTGCTCTGCACCGTTCACTGTGCCCCATAGATGTGCCATATACGGTGCTCTGCACCGTTCACTGTGCCCCATAGATGCTCCACATAAATCTCTGCCGCCGCCGCTGCTGCTGCTGCAATAAAAAAAAAAAAACACATACTCACCTCCCTTGATTGCAGCTCCCGGCGTCTCGTTCCGGCGCCTCCATCTTCCCGGCGTCTCTGCACTGACTGATCAGGCAGAGGGCGCCGCGAACACTATATGCGTCATCGCGCCCTCTGCCTGAACAGTCAGAGCGCAGACGCCGGGAAGATGGAGGCGCCGGCCGGGAAGATGGAGCGACGCTCGGCGGCTGGAACGAGGACAGGTGAATATGCTATACTTACCTAGTCCTGGCGATCCTCGCGCTGTCGCTCTGCCTGGTCTTCGGTGCCGCAGCTTCTTTCTCTATCAGCGGTCACCGGCACCGCTGATTAGAGGAATGAATAGGCGGCTCCACCCCTATGGGAGGTGGAGCCGCTTATTCATTTCTGTAATGAGCGGTCCCACGTGACTGCTGAAGAGGGGAAAAAGCTGCAGCACAGAAGACCGTGGGACGGCAGGGACAGCGCGAGGATCGCTGGGACTAGGTAAGTATACCTCAGCGCCCTCACCCCCTCACCCGCCGACCCTGCCACCCACCTTGACTCGAGTATAAGCTGAGAGGGGCACTTTCAGCCCAAAATTTTGGGCTGAAAATCTCGGCTTATACTCGAGTATATACGGTAAAAAGTAAGATTTCCCACATGTCTACTTTACATCAGCACAATATTGGAACCAAAATTTTTTTTTGTTAGGGAGTTATAAGGGTTAATAGTTGACCAGCAATTTCTCATTTTTATAGCACCATTTTTTTTAGGGACCACATCTCATTTGAAGTCATTTTGAGGGGTCTATCATATGATAGAAAATACCCAAGTGTGACACCATTCTAAAAACTTCACCCCTCAAGGTGCTCAAAACCACATTCAAGAAGTTTATTAACCCTTCTGGTGTTCCACAGGAATTTTTGGAATGTTTAAATAAAAATGAACATTTAACTTTTTTTCATAAAAAATTTACTTCAGCTCCAATTTGTTTTATTTTACCAAGGGTAACAGGATAAAATGGACACCAAAAGTTGTTGTACAATTTGTCCTGAGTACGCCGATACCCCATATGTGGGGGCAAACCACTGTTTGGGCACATGACAGAACTCGGAAGCGAAGGAGGGCAATTTGACTTTTTAATGCAAAATTGACAGGAATTGAGATGGGACGCCATGTTGTGTTTGGAGAGCCACTGATGTGCCTAAACATTGAAACCCCCCACAAGTGACACCATTTTGGAAAGTAGACCCCCTAAGGAACTTATCTAGAGGTGTGGTGTGCACTTTGACCCACCAAGTGCTTCACAGAAGTTTATAATGCAGAACCGTAAAAATAAAAAATCATATTTTTTCACAAAAAATATCTTTTGCCCCCAATGTTTTATTTTCCCAAGGGTAATGCAGAGCCGTAAAAATAAAACAAACATTTTTTCCCCACAAAAATTATTTTTTAGCCCCCAGTTTTGTATTTTCCAGAGGGTAACAGGAGAAATTGGACCCCAAAAGTTGTTGTCCAATTTGTCCTGAGTATGCTGATACCCCACCTGTGGGGGGAACCACCGTTTGGGCGCATGGGAGGGCTCAGAATGGAAAGAGGGCCATGTGGAATGCAGACTTAGATGGAATGGTCTGCAGGCATAACAGTGCGTTTGCAGAACCCCTAATGTACCTAAACAATAGAAACCCCCCACAAGTGACACCATTTTGGAAAGTAGACCCCCTAAGGAACTCATCTAGATGTGTTGTGAGAGCTTTGAACCCCCAAGTGTTTCACTACAGTTTATAACGCAGAGCCATGAAAATTTTTCCCACAAAAATTATTTTTTAGCCCCCAGTTTTGTATTTTCCCAAGGGTAACAGGAGAAATTGGACCCCAAAAGTTGTTGTCCAATTTGTCCTGAGTACGCTGATGCCCCATATGTTGGGGTAAACCCCTTTTTGGGCACACGGGACAGCTTGGAAGGGAAGGAGCACTGTTTTACTTTTTCAACGCAGAATTGACTGGAATTGAGATCGGACGCCATGTTTCGTTTGGAGAGCCCCTGATGTGCCTAAACAGTGGAAACCCCCAATTCTAACTGAAACCCTAATCCAAACACACCCCTAACCCTTATCCCAACGGTAACCCTAACCACACCTCTAACCCAGACACACCCCTAACCCTAATCCCAACCCTATTCCCAACCGTAAATGTAATCCAAACCCTAACCCTAACTTTAGCCCCAACTCTAACTGTAGCCTTAGCCCTAACCCTAACCCTAGCCCTAACCCTAGCCCTAACCCTAGCCCTAACCCTAACCCTAGCCCTAACATTACCCTAACCCATAGCCCTAACCCTAACCCTAGCCCTAACCCTAACCCTAGCCCTAGCCCTAACCCTAATTGGAAAATGGAAATAAATACATTTTTTTAATTTTTTTTCCCTAACTAAGGGGGTGATGAAGGGGGGTTTGATTTACTTTTACAGCGAGTTATTTAGCGGATTTTTATGATTGACAGCCGTCACACACTGAAAGACGCTTTTTATTGCAAAAAATATTTTTTGCATTACCACATTTTGAGAGCTATAATTTTTCCATATTTGAGTCCACAGAGTCATGTGAGGTCTTGTTTTTTGCGGAACGAGTTAAGGTTTTTATTGGAAACATTTTCGGTCATGTGACATTTTTTGATCGCTTTTTATTCCGATTTTTGTGAGGCAGAATGACTGAAAACCAGCTATTCATGAACTTCTTTTGGGGGAGGCGTTTATACCGTTCTGCGTTTGGTAAAATTGATAAAGCAGTTTTATTCTTTGGGTCAGTATGATTACAGCGATACCTCATTTATATTATTTTTTTATGTTTTGGCGCTTTTATACGATAAAAACTATTATATAGAAAAAATAATTATTTTTGCATCACTTTATTCTGAGGACTATAACTTTTTTATTTTTTCGCTGATGATGCTGTATAGCAGCTCGTTTTTGCGGGACAAAATGACGTTTTCAGCGGTACCATGGTTATTTATATCTGTCTTTTTGATCGCGTGTTATTCCACTTTTTGTTCGGCGGTATGATAATAAAGCGTTGTTTTTTTTCCTCGTTTTTTTTCTTACGGTGTTTACTGAAGGGGTTAACTAGTGGGATAGTTTATAGGTTGGGTCGTTACGGACGCGGCGATACTAAATATGTGTACTTTTATTGTTTGTTTTTTTATTTAAATATAGAAATGTATTTATGGGAATAATATTTTTTTTTTCATTATTTAGGATTTTTTTTTTAATTTTTTTTTACACATGTGGAAATTTTTTTTTTAACTTTTTTACTTTGTCCCAGGGGGGGACATCACAGATCGTTGATCTGACAGTTTGCACAGCACTCTGTCAGATCAACGATCTGTCTCAGAGCACTGCAGCCTTACCAAGCGTCTGCTGTGAGCAGGCACTTGGTAAGCCACCTCCCTCCCTGCAGGACCCGGATGCTGTGGCCATCTTGGATCTGGGCCTGCTACAGGGAGGGAGGTAAGGAGACCCTCGCAGCAACGCGATCACATTGTGTTGCTGCGTGGGTCTCAGGGAAGCCCGCAGGGAGCCCCCTCCCTGCGCGACGCTTCCCTATACCGCCGGCACACCGCGATCATGTTTGATCGCGGTGTGCCGGGGGTTAATGTGCCGGGGGCGGTCCGTGACCGCTCCTGGCACATAGTGCCGGATGTCAGCTGCGATACTGCTGACACCCGGCTGCGATCGGCCATGCTCCCCCCGTGAGCGCGGCCGATCGATATGACGTACTATCCCATCGAGGGTCAGATAGGCCCAGGGCACCTCGACAGGATAGTATGTCTAAGGTCAGAGAGGGGTTAATAACTAGGCCCAATGGTAAGGAGCGGGTCTACTAGGCTTGTACCGACCATACACAAAGTGCATGGGCTGAGAAACATTTCACCATGGGGGTACCTTTTTAAAAAAAAACTTTTATGGACATCATAGACAGGCTTGGCAAAAATTGTACTCCCTGTAGCATCACAGAACACACTAAGCATGGTGATCTAGTGTTGGAGAATGAGGACACATTGCTGAAGGCCTCATTAAAAACTAAGGTCAGAGAGGGGTTAAAAACTAGGCCCAATTTCAAGGAGCGGGTCTCCAAGACTTGTAATGCCCATACACTAAGTGTATGGGCTGACAAACATTTCCCCATGGGGGGTACATTTTTAAAAAATATAGTATGGGCATCATAGACACCCTTGCCAAAAAATTGAATGTCTGTAGCAGCACAGAAGACGTTAAGCCTGGTGATCTAGTGGTGGAGAATGAGGAGACATTGCTGAAGGCCTTAGACTTGTAGTGCCCATCCACGCAATGCATGGGCTGACAAACATTTCCCCAGGGGGATACATTTTTTAAAATATACTATGGGCGTCATAGACATCCTTGCCAAAAAATGGACTGCCTGAAGCGGCACAGAAGACATTAAGCCTGGTGATCTAGTGGTGGAGAATGAGGCGACACAAAGATAAATCATAATGAAATCAAACAAATAAATAAAAAATATGAATCCACTGATGAAAGTAAATAACAAAAAGGAGGGGCGAACACAGGTTCATATATTTGAAGCCAGCATGTGTCCAACGAGATATGTTTGTTCCTAGCAACAGCTCAGAAACAGGGCTATAAATAAAAATATAGTATAAAAGTATTTGAATTATTGTAGAGGTATACACTACCTCATTTCTGTAATATCACAACAAAGATGGCTGCGGCATTACAGTGCATGGATGACAATCCCTGCACTGTCACTGCCAGAATTGCAGGGCGGATACCCGAGCTCCCGCCGAATAATCCCGGAAATACTCGGTGCTCACTGAGTACACCGAGCATAGTGATACTGGGGTGAGTAACGAGTAGTGATGAGCACGTTCGCTCATCACTAGGCACCACTGCTTGAGGAAGATCGGTACAACTTCTCACAAGAACCTTAGAAGTCAACTGCTCTCCGTTGGAGAATTTAATTCCCAATATAATGACCCATTGCTTCATTTCAATATACACAATTTAGCTTTCTTTCATTTTAGGTAACTGTTCATTGACTTCCTTCTGATACAATTCTTTTTCTGCTTTTATTCCTTCTTTAAGTGGGCCTTCTACTACCCCTTGAGATAGGTTTAGGATCGTTTAAGTGGCCTCTCTGGTCAATGTTCCAATCTGTCAAATATTTCTTTACGTTTCCTTGATCATTAGGATGTATTATCTGATGTCCTGTGTAGTGTTAGGCGAAAGTGCTCGGATAAAGTCTTATTCTAGCATGCTCATGTGTTAACTGCATATCTTGGGCATGCTCTTATATTAGGTTCGTGTCCCGTGGCTGCATATTTTGGGGTTGCTAGACAGCCTGAACAGACAAAATCACAGTGCAATGCATTACATCACAACACATATCTTAGTTACAATTACACCTGTAAGGCTATGTCTCCATGTTCAGGATTCCCTGCACTTCGGACGCAGCGGATACCCCGCTTCGCCCAAAGTGCTGCCCCCTTTTGTACGCGCGGTGATTCCGCATCGTATTCATAGACTGGATTATTTATCTTGCGAAGATGGTGCGTCTCCGCAAGATAAATAGACATGCTGCGGTCTAGAAAGATGCGTTGCATGTCCGGTTACGCTGGACCGCTGGATGCAGCCCTGCATGCATAGTGGAAATGGAGTCTCATAAAATCCCATCCACTATGCTGTAACATCTGGATGCTGCGGATTGGATGCTGGGGCTGTATGCAGCGTCCAATCTGCAGCAAATCCTGAAGTCTTCCTGACCATGGAAGTATAGCTTTAATGTTACAAGCGGCCTGTTGCAGGTGCTTGCTTTTGGGACATGAATAGTGATGAGCGAATATACTCGTTAGTCGAGATTTCCCGAGCATGCTCGGGTGACCTCCAAGTATTTTTTAGTGCTCGGAGATTTAGTTTTCCTCACCTCAGCTGAATGATTTACATCTCTTAGCCAGCTTGATTACATGTGGGGATTCCCTAGCAACCAGGCAACCCCCACATGTACTTATGCTGGCTAACAGATGTAAATCATTCAGCTGAGGTAAGGAAAACTAAATCTCCGAGCACTAAAAAATACTCGGAGGTCACCCGAGTGAGCTCGGGAAATCTCGACTAACGAGTATATTCGCTCATCACTAGACATGAATCGACATAGCTTTTCTTGTCTAATCCTAATTTGTAAAGGTACATGGCTGTGAATTTTTAAAAATATTTTAAAGAAGGGTCACATTTTATTTTTTTTTATATCTGTTTTAGTTTTCCATCTTTTCACCCAAACATCCAACAACCATAGTGTATGCTGCTGCTTCATGTTAATTTCTGATCATGAACTTAAGTCTAGCTACTTTACCAAGTAGCATTTTAGGGTTACATAGCTTAAATTGCATATTTGTTGAATTGAGGATAGTTAAAACTTCTAAAAAAAAGAAAATACAAATAAAGGTCAAGGTTTTGCAAGTCTTTTAATAGTCGCATTCAACAATTGTAGGCACCAAAATAATAGAGCTGGTTGCTGCCGCAAATTACTTTGAGTGTATATCCCTACATAGCAACCTATCTTTTGGGGGTTAAGCAATTTTAATTAAGGCAGGATATCTGGGAATTCACAGATATTCCACGAATACCATCAGTTGTCAGGGCACTCAGCTGGGGGTTACCACAGATATTCCACCGCTGCCACCAATTTGTCATGGAACAACTGGGGAATCACGCAGATTTCCACCCACTGTCTGTTGTTACAAAACCAGCACTCCACTGCTTCCAATCGTCAGGACAATTATGCAATTGACTGGCGATTGATGGACGAGGCCACAGCTGCTTTTGCTACTAGGCTGGATATTTGGCAGCTCACAGTCAATGTATGGTATATATGTAAGGGGTTGTAAGGTCCATCATCCCTCGCTAACCCCTTAAGTGATATCCTGGTTGTATTTATTGCTGTTGTATGTGTATACATTGTATATCTATGTAATATACTGTATATGTATAATGTTATTGTACTGGTAGGGTGAGTGTAGTACCCAAAGTTAACCACAAAATGGGGTACATTATAGGTGTAGTTATAACATTGTAATAGTTAAAATAGGAGGGGCACAGTGGAAAAGGCAGAAAGGACTTCCCCATACATCTCAGTTGGGGCCAGGGTGCCCTTGCAGCTCACTTGGGTTAACTAGCCCTGGGTGACACCATGTCATGCAATATTGGAGAAGTATAAGGCCCAGCCATATAGTATCCCTGGCCAAGACTTCATCAGAAGGAGCAACAACAACATTGCTAGTAGTGAAGCATTAGTGGGACTGCAGTTGCTAGAAAAAGATAAGCAGTACGGGCAGGTCGCTCATCATTTGGCAGCTATTACGTAGGCCGATGCCCTCAGAACGCTGAGAGGTCGAAAGGTACGGTCCATCAAAGAACAGAAGAAGAGTTGCACGTTGTAAAACTTGATGTTAATACTGGAAAAAATGTGGATATGCTGCGTATAGAAACAAGTAAAGCTGTTGTTGTTAAAGTTGAACTGGACTGTGTCTCCCTTTGTGCGGTACAGTCTACAAAGAATCTATGACGGCCCAGGGTGGACCCTGATGGCGGGGAGACCCAGGACACATGTATGCAGAAGGAAAGGCATTACTGTACTGTAAGGGAAGGCCAGGGTGTGATACAGAGTTTGCTCTCAGCCATGACTACTGCTCTGGCCCATCCTAACATATACACCTCATATTCCAACACATGGAATATATACATATATATATATATATATATATATATATATATATATATAATTCAGTACCATCACTGCCAAGCTCTGCAATAACCCAAAAAAACTACCAGCCACCACCTATCGTTTATACAAGCTGAATGGATACCTTACAAGTAGCACATGGCTTCACGGGTACGAGTCATAGAGCAAGAGGAGCAAAGCTATTCAGTTTTATATATTTAATCCAGAAAGTAGGAAGTATTTATAAAAATATTATGAAGATATAAGAAAAAAGGGGCAAAACAATAGACAATATACAATTACTGTTACTATTACTGTATTTTTTGGCATATAAGACTACTTTTTAACCCTTGAAAATCTTCTCAAAAGTCGGGTATCGTCTTATACGCCAGGTGTCGTCTTATAGGGCAGGTGCGGAGTAATCTGTGGTCACCGCATTTTGTGGGGGGAGCGGTCCCAATGACAAGGAGAGGGGGCGCCTCACCGGGAAGGTGTAAGTGAAGCAGAGGCAGAGAAGGAGATAATAGGATACAAGGGCGAGCCAGATGAGTGAAAGAGGAGTTTTTCTAGGCACAGCACCGCTCGCTCTCTCTCTTATTTGCATAACCCTGGCATCCCAGACGCTGACAGTTTGCTTCACTTACACCTTCCTGGTGAGGCGCTCCCTCACCTCGTCATCGGGACCACTCCCCCTCACTATATACTTCGACCGCAGATTGCTCCGCACCCACCCTATAAGACGACACCCGGCATATAAGACAACCCCCGACTTTTGAGAAGATTTTATATTTTAACTGGAAAAGTCGGGGGTCGTCTTATACGCCCAGTCGTCTTATACGCTGGAAAATACGGTACATTAAATAATAAGGGATAACAAAAGAAAAGTACTAAACCTGTGTCACGGAAATGGCTCCGATCTTAGGGAAGGGAAGCTCTCATTTTTTGAAAATTGTACAGAACTATAGAGAACTGTGTCTTCCAGTACTCACAATAAATATAATTAAAATTCTGTATTTATCAGGAAAAAGTCACACTCACATATCTTCCCTGGATGACCTCAAATTGGGGCTGGTCAATTGGATGTTGCACTGGCTATGTCTCAAAAAATTATGAAATAGATAGTGAACATGGCATATATATCATTATCCATCTGTCCAAAATTATTTTGGAGTTGATGGGCAGGCAGACCAGTGATGTAAGTAAATGCGTAATACTCACCACTTCGTCAAATCGCCAAGAATATGTCTCCTATAACTGTAGGACATATGCCGTTCACTAAAAAACATAATATTCATAACTGGAATCAGGCTTCAGAAAGTCTGCTATAGTACGTTTGAAGACCAAACGAGTTTTCTCCAGAATTGATAGATTTGTTGCTTCTCAGCCTGTTGGATACATTGAGCCAAGACTTCATGGGTGTTGTTTAGCATAAAGCCTACTTTAATTTCCTGTTCACAGCAGGAGGACATAAAGCAAATGAAGTATTAGCTCTTGTTCTGTTCCCAAGTTATAATTAAGCCATGTTTCAATGTTCAATATGAGGGTGACACGTCTTTTATCAAGAAATGGCTTTATAGATTTTACCATTACATCTGTGACAAGAGAATTTTAAACAAAAAATATCCCCTTTCCCGCCAAAAAATAAAGATTGAAAAAAATTGTTCAAATTTGTAGACATTTAGACATTTTACTTTTGCATATCTATTTTAATATTACAGTTTGGCAAAGGTGCTCCACTTAGCTATACTGGGGGCTGTTGCAGCATTCTAAGCGGTCCTCCTAACTCTTGGCATTTTTTTTATTTAGTCCTTTTTGGTCAGGAGAAATTAATGTGCTTTAACCCAAAATATGTTAACAAATTATTACAGTAAATTGAGACATTTAAACGGAACCTGTCACCAGTTCTGTCATTTATCAACTAAAACCATCACCTTATTCAGAACTTGTGCTGCATTCCATAAATGCTTATATAACCCCTTGATTCCCCCTGTATACCACCCAAAATCTTTTGAAGTTCTTCTGCACTGTATGTTAATTCTGTCAGTCCCATTTGATGGGAGTCCATTTTGTGCTCTCTATCCCTCCTCCTGGCTGCTGCTTACCATCCTCATGCGCCATCCACATTGCGGGGTAAAATCTTTGAGCCTGCACAGAGAAATCGCAGCTTGTGCCTGCGCACTATGCTTTGCCCTACTGCTGGCAGAGCCGAAAACATAAGTGCGCGTAGTGCAAAGCATAGTGTGCAGGTGCAAGGAGCTATTTCTCTGTACGGGTACAAGATTTGACTGGCAATCAGGATTACACAGGAGGCATCATTCACATCAATCATGGCAGCAGGCCGACAAGCAGCAGCCGCGAGATGGGATAGCGAGCACAGAATGGACACCCATTGGACCGAGAGGATTTCCATAAAACGTGGGAGAACTTCAAAAGGTTTTTGGAGGGTATAGAGGGGAAATCAGGGGGTTATATAGCTATTTATGGAAAGAAGCACAGGCATTGAAAAAGGTGATAGTTTTAGTTAATATAGGACAAAACTGGTGACTGGTTCCCTTTAACTGTGCAGGTCTGCTTTGCCATACATGTTTACATTGTTAAATTGGAGACACATACTCGCCACATCGATATTATGGCCAGGGTGTTGTTTATTCATCCTTTTTGTATATCACATGAACTCTGCATAGCATTTCGGGTTGATTTCATATTTTCCTTGGGTTGTCTAAGTGTGGTAACAAAATTTTGGACATGAACTAAACATTATATTTGCTTCAAAAATGTATGTTAGAAAAAAAAATGTGGCCTGGACAACAGATGTGCTAGCGAAATAGAAAAAAAAAATAACAGAAAAAATTAGGTAGCCACTAGCAGCACCCTCCAACACCATTAGCACTGCTGACAGCAACTTTCCCAGCAATAGAAGTAGTATCAAATGCAGTACCAACTGGCCTCTTTTGCTTCTGTCAAACATATTAGTAGATAGGAAGTGGAGGGTATAATGGAATATTTATCATACCACTCATCTCAATCCCAGCACGAGGATGTAACCTTTGACAGCGACACCATCAGCTGGAGTCAGTGTTCTTCTCAGTGCACCTCCTCAGCCGCCATAATGCATAATAATGTAAATAGCTGAACATCCATTCCATGAAAGACACTTGTTTGTATTCTGCCTCATAGTCACCTGACACACCCCAGTGGAGAATACCTAGCCACCCTTATTTATTCTACTAAAAAAACACCCATGTCAGGTTTATGTGGAAGAGAATGAACTGTTATGTGGATATGATGTCATATCACAAAAATCAGGAAAATTGCCACCAGGAGCCGTTCGTGACCACTCTGAACTGGGAGAGATCATTGCAGGGCAGAAAAGACAAGTGGTTAGTAATTGCTTGCTGATTGATAAGTACTTAGCCTCATAGGGGAAAAGTATCCTGTAGAACACCATTAAGGACAAGTTCACACTAGGTGTCTGCATCACTAGGGTCTGCAGCAAAACCTGATCTCTTGGTAGGAAAGAAGCTGCAGAAAAAAAGCATGTTTTTATTGCGTTTTTTTGTGGGGTTTTGGTGGCGGTTTTGACAAGTGTGAAATGAGCTTTAGACCTTCAGGGCCAAATTGTTTTTCTGTTTCTTTGCTCTTTTGTTGTTGCTTTCCTACATGTGTTCTAGGAGGTTTAACTTTTCAACATAACTGACTGAGCACTTGTGTGAGAAATGACCTATATACTATATTCTGTGGGTAAAAATAATTATTGAAATACGAAATTCACATAGTTTACATCTTACTACTTTTGAAAAGCTTAAAAAAAATACAAGATGAAAAATATGGCTTGTTTTTTTTGCCGTACATGCTCTAGTTTATTTATTTTCTGAACCGTAAATGGTCATCAAAATTATAAAAACTAAAAAAAAAACAAATACTTATGCTCACCTTACCGCTCGCCTCTTCGGATCCTCAATAGTGAATAGGGGAGGGACAGTAAGGTGAGTACAAGGATATTTTTTTATTTTTTACATCTTACATGACCGCGTATGCCGAGTACGGTCTTTTCCTTCGTATGTAACCTAAACCACCAAAACCTGCCCACCGACCCAACCCTTTCCTTAAATAAAAACATAACCAATTATTCTTTTGGATATTTTGGCCACAGCGGCCAACTTTTATTAACAAAATTAACATAAACATAAATACAACAGTATAAATTCGAGGGGAGGGTTCTTGGAGCTAAAAAGATCTGGCAAAACCCCACAAAAGAAGATCGACCACCATATTACCCTCAGCCGTAAAAACCAGCTCGAGGGCACCGTACATCCCGTTCCGGGAAGAGAAAAAAACACCAACAGCTCCCAGGGTAAAACCCCGTCCAGAGCCCATACCAAAATGCCAGATCCAATCCCACCACATTTTAAATTGCCTGTAATTATGCTCCAATTCCTTCCCCCAACCAATCAGCGTCAACTCCAAGAACCCCCACCCCCCCCACCACACACGAACAGCCCTGACCACCTCAGGCTCGTGAGTTCCCCAACGCCACCAACGCCCGTTCAACTCCTTCTTGCAATGCCAAAGTCCACAAATCAATTCCAATCGCGTTTAAGTGAACTCCATCCTCCAACCAGTAGTTACCAAGCCCCGACTCCAATTCAAAATGTCTAACGCTAATCCCCCCGTTTCTGGAAACAAAACCTGATATTGCCCTATTTAACTTGACCCTAGCCCTATTAATTCAAAGATCTAGCCCCCCTCCACTATTTCCTAGGCACAATATCTGACCACACGATCAACACACCAGGAAATGATACCTGCAACCTCAACAAATCGAACCATATGTCCCTAATCAACTCCCTGACAGGCCGCACACCCAAGTCTTTCCCCCCCAAATGCACAATCAAAATGTCAGGATGTCTATCTAAACGAACCGCCTTAGAAAATTCAGGAAGGGCTCTGCTCCACACCATCCCCCTATATCCCAACCATCGAGTGACAACTTGCCGCCTACTAAAACCCAGTTGCCTACCGTCCGGCCTGACCTCGGCCCGCAGCGCCCCCCAATGAACGAACGAATGTCCGAAGATCCAGGCTAAGTAAGGGGACCCACCTGCAACAAGATGCATGAAGAAAAAATACTGGAGTCAAATACAAAATCGTAACACACCACTAAATTAATGACGGACGTAACTTAAGTAACGATTCGAAGTCCACCTGCCAATTCTACGAATGTCCTCCGCACCCAAACCCAAACTATCAGCTTCTGATGCCGCCCCGATCCGAAATGAATGCGACCCAAACAAATCCGGAGAAAGGCCCAACTCCCGCAAGCCCCTTCTTAACACTGCAATGAACTGAAAGCGTGACAAAAAGGACCCCTCTGCGTGACACAACAAAGGGCCGGATGTGCCTGACCACAACTGCCAGTATGCTTCCAGACAACCTCTAGGACACATCAGAGACCCGTTAACCCTCCCCAGCACCACACGTTTTCCTCTCCCAATTTGGTCAGTCTTTGAATGCCGAATCCAAAAAACGATACCCCCCATCCAAACTTCCACATCCTCTGCCAACAAACCCCCTGCCTTAACTCTGGACCTCGACACCAGCTCCCCAACACGCATTGCCCCAAAAAATGCTAATGAAAAAGCGAGATGAAAAACTAGAACCACAAATAATCTCCAAGACTCTGCCCAACCGTTCTAAAAGGCTTAACGAAATGGGGCGGTGACGGTCAATCGTCTGATTACCTCTCCTAAAACCCCTAAGTGCCTGTCTGACCAAAAAATGTTTTGTCGCGTCCACCAACCCCTGCAACTTAAAAGCAAAAGCCAATCCAGCAACAAATTTATTTACCTTCGAAATCGACCAACCTTCCTCGGCCGCCTTACCGATTAAAAATAACACCGCCAACATCCTATCTTCGTCAGACACCAACTGGCCCCACACCGACACCCAACTTTGCCATACCCGCCAAGAGGCTTCGTATGATGCCCAGGTTTGGCTCGTAAAAGACTCCCGAATCAACCGGCCCGCTCGTCCATAATCACGCTCCAAAGATGCAAAGGGCATTCCTCTCCCGAGATCTCCGCGTCCGGCGCCAATTCCCGAAAACGGTCCCACTGGAAACGAGACAATGCATCGGCTATTGAGTTCTGTACACCCGGCACATGCACCGCCGAAATACAAGCGTTCAGCTCCAAGCACCGGAAAACCAACTCCCTCACCAACTTAATCACCGGGGGAGACGAGGCCGATAAACTGTTAATCACCGACACGACGCTCATGTTGTATGTTGTCGCAATGAAAACGAACCCTCCTGTTAGCAAACATTTCCCCCCAAATGGAAACCGCCACCACGATAGGAAACTATTCTAACAAAACCAGGTTTTTTGTAAGGCCCAACTCCCTCCACTGGCCCGGCCACCGTCCGGCACACCAACGACCACCGCAATAGGCCCCGTAACCAGCCGAACCGGCTGCATCCGTATATATCTCGCAATCAAAGTTTGTTAAGACCTCCTGCTGAATCAACGACCGCCTGTTGTAATTGCACAAGAAACGTTGCCACACTAGCAAGTCGTCTTTGTGTTCCTTGCTCAGGCGAATAAAATGGTGCAGCTCCTTCACACCTGCCGTCGCGACCGACAACCTGCGACAAAATATCCTGCCCATGGGTATGATCCGACATGCAAAATTCAATCTACCCAAAAGAGACTGCAACTCCTTCAAAGTCAGCTTCTGCCTCCTTCTAGCTCTATCAACCTCCTGTTGCAGCAGGGCCAGCTTATCCTCCGGCAACCGACACTCCATTCTCTCGGAGTCAATTAAAATTCCCAAAAAACTCAACACCGTACTGGGACCCTCCGTCTTATCCGCCGCTAATGGATCTCCAAAAAGCTCTGCGACCCAAAACATAGCCGTTAACGCATTACGGCATACCGCGGAATCGGGCGGCCCAGTAAACAAAAAATCATCCAAATAATGGATAACAGACTGAACTCCCGCCACGTCCCTAACCACCCACTCCAGGAAAGTACTAAACGTCTCAAACAAGGAACAAGAAATGGAGCAACCCATTGGCAAACATCTATCCAAATAGTAACCACCATTCCAAAAACAACCTAACAACGGAACGCTGTCCGGATGCACCAGAAGCAAACGGAAGGCCGATTCAATATCCGTCTTTGCCAACAACGCCCCCGGGACATGCCTCCTCACCCACTGCACCGTTGCATCGAATGATGTATACTCAACAAAGCACAGCTCTTGGGCGATGCCATCATTTACCGACCGACCCTTTGGATACGACAAATGTTGAAATTTATTCGGCTCTTTCTTAGGCACCACCCCCAAAGGGGAAACCACCATACCTTCCGTCGGCTGGTTCAAAAACGGCCCCGACATCTTTCCCAACTCCACTTCTTTTTTGAGTTTAACATCAACAACCTCGGCATGCAACATTGCCGACCGCAAATTCTTAATCGAAAAAGGAACCTCGTGACTCGGGGGAGGAATCCTAAAACCATCCGCAAAACCATTAAAAATAATACCTGCCTTCACCTGATCGGGGTACCTATTTAGAAAGGGGGCCATCTCGTGAAGCCTCACCGGGCTCTCCCCCTTGACCGGTACCCAAAGCTGGCTTTCCTTTTCCCTTCCTGAAACACTTTGAAGCCCCGTGGGAACTTCCATTACAGTGGGAACACACATGCTTAAATTTACAGGTGTTCCCGCATTTATACTTACCGTCATTAAACTGCCAGCAGGTTCCAGACTTCTCCTTTGCTCCCTGTGCACCCTGCCTACTGCTTCCGTGTCCCGCCTGCTGGCTGCCACCACCCCCAGACCCGTGAAAGGACTGCCCATGTCTAGCTGGGGCCATAACCTTCAGCCAAAGGCCTATATCCTTCTAGTCCCACCTAATTTCCGGCCACACCGCCTTTCGCTGCCTGAATTGCTCATCATACCGCAGCCACGTCTGACCGCCATATGTACGATGCGCCTCCCCATCGAGTCTAAATAGCAAAACAAACCCGAGCAATTCTCGGGCGCCTTCTCCCCCACTACGCTCGCCAATATTGCAAATGCCTGCAACCAATTCACAAATGTTTGCAGAATTAGCCGCCACCTCCGCTTTTCTTCCTCCTCCTTTTTGCTATCGTCTTTTTTCCCTTTATCCAAGTTAAACTTCTCCAACGGAAGCAGGGAAAAAATTTCCACGTACTCATCTCGCCAAATCCTCTCCTTCACCTCCTTTTTCAAATGCGCTCCCAACGGCCCTTCAAAGCACACATAAACTTCCCCTTTCGCTCTGTCATCTAATTTGACCGTATCGCCTTTTTCCTTCTCTGTCTGAACCGAAATCGATACACCTGACGATGCAACCTCCAATACCCGACCGGGGCTTACCAACCCACTCCCCGATGGGGGTTCCACCCCCCGCCCAGACAACCACGCCTCAACCGGCGATGCAGCAACCCCAGTTGCCGACCCTCCCTCTAATCTACGCAAAATTTGCAACATACCTGCAATAAATCCTGCATACCTGGCACCTCCGCCACAATCGGCCCACTCCTCTGCCGTTCCTCACACACTACCACCCAACCCCCCTAGCTTCCTGCAACCCGGCCCCTGTTGGCGACAAACCAGACATAGACTCATACTCACAACGCTGCGCGGGTGCTGTGTCCCCGCCAGCCGGACCTCCGGATCCCTGTCGCTCCGACCTCACTTGACGATCACTGCTGGACTCCGACACCTCCTCGCCGCGTCAATACCCTAGGCCCACGCCCCTGGCCTCCTCGTCACCAGGGGGACCCGAGCATGTTGGGACTGCTAGCCCTCTCTGCCCCAGGCCCGCGCCCCTGGCCTCCTCGTCACCAGGGGGGACCCGAGCGTGCTGTAGCTGCTGTACCGACCCACTCCTCCATCCGTGGCCAGTATCCCCCGCCACCTCACCGTCCGATGGGTAACAGGTAAACGCTGCTCTGTGTTCCGGAGACCTCCTAGGCGACCTCGACCGATCCCCATGTTCCAACCCGGGCGAGCCCGCCCGGTCGTGTAACATTCTTCACTCCCGGGCAGGCAGCTCGACCCTGCTGCCTGCATCTCTCCCTCCACTGCGCCATTCCGTACAAGCGGGACGTAGAAGATCTCCCGACCGCTGACCGTCCGCCGCCTGTGTACTCCTTGTGGTAATCCCAGCAGGCACCCTGGGAGGTGATGGGCTGTGGGTGCCTGCCGCAGGTAAAGGGTCTGCATTCCTGGCTGCTGCTGCTGCTCTTCCTGGCTGTGCTGCTCTTCCTGGCTGTGCTGCTCTTCCTCTGCCTGCCGCTGCGTGCCCCCTGAGTGCTGGGGATCTGATGGGGGCAGGGGGAGCGGCGGCCGCTCGCCCTCTGAGCGCCATGGATCCACAGGAAGCAGGTGTCGTGGCGGCCGCTCTCCCTCTGGACACCGGGACACCAGAAGAAGCCGGTGGAGCGGCGGCCGCGCGCCCCCTGAGAGCAGGGGACCTACCAGAAGTGGAGGAAGCGGCGGTTGCGCTCTGCCTGGATCGCGCAGGCCGCACTTCCGGTCCGGCGCTCCCGGCAGCAGCGGCGGTGTCCTGGGCCTGACGCCCGGCGCCTGCAGGCCGGGTACTTGGATTCCTGCCGGAGCGGGAGCGACCGGAGGGGGCAGCGCCACCGGACTCACCGCCCGCAGGGTCCCTGGAGGGGCTCCGGAGCCTGCGCCTGCCACGCGCCGGGACTTCGGGAGACAGTCTCTCTGGGGGCCTGGTCCTCCTGCCCCGTGATCTCTGTCCGGATCCTCCTGCAGCGCCAATGATGGAGGCCAGCTGAGCCTCGAGCCAGCTCCCTCTCCTGGACCTGGCCATCTCTCGCAGCTGGGACATCATGGACTCGGCCGACGCCATCCTGCACGTCTTCTTCGTCCTGGATTAAGGTAGGGAATGGCGGTTTTCCCGCACTTTCCCTACTACCTCCCCCCTTCCTAACTCCTCCCCCCTTGCCATCCTCCTATCCCCAGCCATAGCATTATTTAAAAAGACCGCCCAGCTCAAAGCAGTCATAGGGGGCCTCCACCCAGCTGCGCTTCGTTCCAGCCCCCATCTTTTACTATGCTCTGATTTCTGGACAGACCCCAGAGTGTAATAAAGAACATAGAATTTGCAGAGAACAACTACTGCAATTGGAATGTCCCCCGGAAGTCCGAGCGAACTAGTGAGTTTGAATTTTGCCTGATCTGCTCTACTCTAAATTTAATTATTATTACACAAATCACGCCGTTCAGTATCACTCCAAAACTTGCTTAAAACAACCCAGCAGTTCTAAGTATTACATCTGTGAATTTGAGGCAGGTAATATACAGTTTTGTTAGTGCCTTCTGCCACTTTAGATATCAATTCCAGAATCCTGATTCCTGTTGGCCCCTTCAGTTGAGTGTCTCTCCCTATGCCGAGCTCAGCTGCGGCAGACTTATTTCCATAAGCATCATGTGGTGTTACAGAAACCACATTTTGCCAAGCTGTCAACTATACAGCTTTTTCTCTGCTAAACAGACTTCCATTAAAACTGTCTGCACAATTTGTCAGTTAAATGAGGTACAAGAGGGACACTCTATTTGCCCCTAATTAGCTGTGCAGACTACCTTTGTCTGTTTGATTAAGTATTCACTGTATCAATTTTGTTTAATCTGATTCATTCCACATACCTCCCCTGAGGCTGTGCCCATACGGTTAACTAATCTGTGATATCATCTTTCATATCAAGCTGCAATGATCTCCCTAGGCATATACACTATTCACATGTGCAGTCCATGATCACCTGTATCTTAAGGGAGTGAAATTTTTCATTTGTTTTTGAGAATCCATGTACTATTGAATGAGGATATATCTAGACACTGATCAATGCATCAGTGCATTGGAAACTGCATATATACTGTATCATGTCTCAGACATCAACATTAATTAAATTAATGAAATTAGAAGCAAGGTGTGAATATGAAATTTAAAACGATGAAGGTAGGAAGTCAAAAACTTTCCGCACTCTGGCTGTAGAATTTATGTCAGTCAACTTTCCGATGCAAATACTTTTATGCCCAAAAATGACAAAAGTATTTTCGGAGTGATTTCTTTATTGGCTAATCAGAAACAATATATTTGCAAGCTTCCAGAGCACAAGGGCTTCTTCTTCAGGCTGGCTTACAAATGAATTAACCCCTTCACCCCTGGGAAATTTTCCATTTTTCTTGCTCCCCTTCTTTCCAGAGCCATAACTTTTTTTTCGGTCAAAATAGCCATGTGAGGGCTTGTTATTTACAGGACGAGTTTTCAGTGACACCATTGGTTTTAACATATCATGTACTGGAAAACAGGAAAAAAATTCCAAGTGCGGTGAAATTGCAAAAAAAGTGCAATTTCATGGTTGTATTTTTTTTTTACCATGTTCACTAAATACTGAAACTGACCAGCCATTATGATTCACCAGGTCATTACTAGTTCAAAGACACCAAACATGTCTAGGTTCTATTTTGTTTAAGTGGTTGAAAAAAATCCACACTTTGGTAAAAAAAAAAGTGGCGCCATTTTCCAAGACCTGTAATGTCTCCATTTTTTGTGATTTGGGGATTGGTGAGGGCTTTAGTTATGCAGCAGGATAATAATTCAAACACCCCAGCAAGTCCACCTCAGAATGGCTTAAGAAAATCAAAATTAAGACCTTTGAGTGACCTAGTCACTGACCTTAATCTGATTGACATGCTGTGGCATGACCTTAAAAAGACATGCTCGGAAACTCTCCATCTTGGTTGATTTACAGTAATTCTGCAAAGATGAGTGGGCCAAAATTCCTCCAGAGCGTTGTAACAGACTCATTTCCAGTTATCACAAATGCTTTTTTGCAGTTGTTTTTGCTAAGTGTGGCCGAACCAGTGATTAGTTTAGGGGGCAATCACTTTTTCACACAGGGCCCTGTAGGTTTGGATTTATTTTTCCTTTAATAATAAAGAAGATCTTTAATTTAAAAACTGCATTTTTTGTTTACTTGTGTTATCTTTGTCTAATACTTACATTTGTTTGGTGATCTGACACATTTAAGTATGTCAAACATGCAAAAGAATAGGAAATTAGGAAATTGGCAAACATTTTTTCCCACAACAAAGTGGTAAAAATAATGTGATTATAAATTAATTTAAAATAGTTTGCATGACATATGTCTTATAGTCACTGCTACTGCAGCCTATGTTTTCATAGGGACCACAGAGGTGTGTGTTGACAAAAAAAGTAAGATGTTGACTGAAACTTTCAAAAATATTGAGGAATGGTACTGTATTTGGAACCAGTTTAACCAATTTAACTGATGGAAATCATCAATGCTGTGCTGTGACACAGTGTCATTATCCATGCTGGGGTTTGATTCTTGTTATTCTCTCCAGTCTGGTCATGCGGGGGTTAACCCGCTGTGTCTCGTTCTGGATTCTGTGTGACTATTTCAGTCTGGTGTGGCTTGTAGACCAATGTCAGTGTTAGTTCATGGTTTCAGGCTAGAGCAGCTGACCCCCTTGATACTCTGTTTGTCCTCTACCCGCTTACTCTGTTCCCGTGACCTCCTTTTCCTGCCTCCCCACATGTCTTAGTGTTTGCTCCCTGTTCTTGGACCTTTTGGTATGTGACCTGACTTGTCTTCTGACCTGTTTTACTGTCTCTCATCTCGGTTATATCTGCTCCCATCTGGCTCTGACTTCTGGTTTGTATTTGACCACATGCATTGCTGTGACCTCTGGTACTTCTTGTCCTGACAGTTTCTGACTCGGCTCGTCTGACCAATGTTTCACCACCAGGTGCCGCTTGTGCTGCTGCTCGGTTGTGTTATGCTGTGTGTGCAACCTCTCTTCCCTCACCACCATCCCTGGTGAAGGCTGCGCTATACTGCACTGCAGCAGCATTACATTATCACTGACCAATACATTTAAAGGGGATTTTGCTTTTTTTTCTCTGCTCTGCTTTCAATGGATCTGCACCATACCTTGGAGGATCAAATGGACAGTTTGACACAAGTGATGAAGGATCTGTCTGTGTAACAGAGGGCTTTGGCCTTATCTCATAAACACCTGCAAAGGGAACTTTCTGACACAGTAAAATCTTTGCAGGGATTTTCTTCCCAGTCTGTCTGTGAGCACTCTAACACTGTTGATGTCTCATTGCACTCTCCTCAACCTACAGTCAGGCTCCCAGATACCTTCTCCAGGGAAAAGGAGAGGTTCCATATGTTTAAGGAGAGTTGCAAGCCATTGTTTTCTCTTAAACCCCGATCTTCTGGAGATGAGAGTCAGAGGGTGGGGATAACCATTTCCTTACTGTGGGAGGGACCTCAGTAGTGGGCTTTCTCTTTACCAGCTTCTGCCCCTGAATATGTGTCTGTGGACAGATTCTTTGAGGCATTATTTTTAATGAGCCTGACTGGGTCAGAGTGGCAGAGGACACAATCATGAATCTCTTTCAGGGGAAGCTCTTGGCTGAATGGTATTGCTCTGAGTTCCATGGATGGTCCACTGAGGTGTGGTGGGATGGAGAGGACTCAGGAGAGGACTGTCAGATCACCCAAAGGACGCTCTGGCTCTCCATCCACCACCCAGCTCATTGGAGGAGGCTATGACTCAGGCTATTTGTGTGGATCAGAGGCGAAGGGAGAGAGGTGTTAAACAGCGAGTGGTTCCGTTACTCCCTGCTAAGCCTGTTGTTTTGCCACCATCTGAACCCATGGAGGGGGGCCAGCAACCTCAAGGAGAAGGAGATGAGATGGCGACGTGAAGGAAAGCTGTGTTTTTACTGCGGAGACCCTGGACATTGACTGCCCCTCCTGCCCATGACTAACAAACGGCTTAGTCTGGATGATTGTTGTGGAGGTACCTTTTTCTTCAATTTCTGAAGTACTGTTGGAAGTGGAACTTAGTTGTGGCAATTGCTGCACACCTACTTCTACTTTCGTGGACTGTGAGTTGTCCATGAACTTTATTGACTCTAACTTGTTGACCAAGTGTAAGTTAGGGACAGTTAGGCTGTTTCCATTGACAAAACACCACTGACTAAGAATGTCATCAAATTTGTCTCAGAGGAATTTATCCTTGAAGAGGGTTCCTTGTGTGACGCCCCAGGGTCCTGGTCATCACAGTGGCATTGCTTTTCTCACAGGGAGAGTGATGTCATGCTTGGACGCGATGAAGGATACCTTTCACCAGGTAATCACATACATACAACACATTCACACTCCAGGCCAGAAGGGGGAGCTCTAAACCTGGTTTAGGATGAACCCCCTTATAAATAGATTCTGGTCTGGAGGGAAAGGGTCTTTAGTCAGTCTGTCGGAGGACAGAGGAGAAGGCAGTCGGACAGTGTGTGTCAGGAAGACTGAAGGGGCCATGTAGTCAGAGGTACTACAGCTCCTGCAGAAGGAGAACAGAGAAGGAAGAACAGCTTGTGGAAAGTGTGCAGGAGAGAAAAGGCACAGGAGAGTGACACTAGGGGAGCACAGCAGTGATTTGGCTACCTCCCTGGCTAGCACAGATTCCGGTAGCCAGAAGACCGAGGCAGTGTCAGACTCTAAGAGGCATAGCTGAAACCGGCAGGACAGCTGAACTTCAAGTTACCTGTCGGCCTTTACACCCAGGAGACACAGTGATAAATATAGGGCCCAGGTTGTGATAGAGACCCTGTAAAAAGGCCTGCTTCACCTGTCATACAAGTTTGTGTCCTAACCTATATGGGGGACAGAGAGGAACTGTGAGGACCTTATCAGAAGCCATAGGCAGTCAGGGACTACAATACCACCACGCTTTGAGGAAGGCTTTGATCTCCACCTGGTAAAGGGTACTCTGGATTTGCTTCCTAGCCGGCCGGACTCTGCCTGTACCTGTGATCTGGTGCCCTGGACTGCGGTTGCCTGAAGCAAGTTTTTGTCTCATCCGATAAAATCGAACCAATTATGCTATTCACACTCTGATGAGATTCTTATCAGAGTGTGATCATAGTGTGATCCGATTTTCTTGGATAAAGAGAATTAAAAAATAAATTCTCCATCTTGCTTATTCTGTCAGTCTGTGAAAATGGGACCCATAACATGAATGGCCAAGTGTGATCAAATTGAACATGGGGACGACTGCCATGTGTCAAAATGACTGATAGCACTCAACTGATTTTTATGGTCGTGTGCAAAAGCTTTAAAGCTTATTGAAAGTATAGTGCAAATTTTTGCCCCAAAAGTGCCCAACAATTTTTTTTTCTACCAGTCTATCAAAGATTGTGCAACCATTTTGATGAATTTAGTACATAATACACCGGTGTAAAAAAAAAGATACAAAATGATTCCCAAAAAAAACAAATGATGGTTCAGAGTCCAAGTGCTTCTTCAAAAAGCCTGGGCATTCTGTTCAACAATATAATTAATTAATATAAAAGAATGGAATAGAATGCTCTTAGGGGGTAGTTTTGTATTTGTGCAGCATTGGTATTGTTGCTAGCATGTTAAAATGTTACTTTATATATAAAACATAAAGATTTCTGTTTTGTAAATTGCTCCTTTCTGCTTCTATATTAAGCGCAATATAATGTACAAAAAAAGTGTTCTTCATATTCCCATGTGAACAATCCAGAGTTTTCTCATTTTGCAAAGGGAAGAAAAGACAGATCATTTTCTTAGATGCTGCTATCAGCAGAGTCAGGGTACACTCTTGCAGGGAGTCCCCAAACTCTAGGTTACTGGCATAGAGACAAACACTCCCTGACAGCCATTTGTGACCAGCTATGAAACACCATCTGCTGCATTTCAGGGAGCAAATGAACATCTCTTTCAAGTAATACAGGAGCCCAATGTTAACAATCTAGAGACGCCACTAAAATGCTGCCTGGGTAGAGGATAGCAATTTTCCCTAGGTCGCATAGCAGTGAATAAATTTGGATGTTTAATGTTGTAGAGTTGATTGGTTTACAAAGTAGCTACATAATCTTTATGACAACCAACCCCACAACTACAGGGTATTTATATATTAACCCTTTAGTAACAGAGACAATTTTGTACTTAATGACCAAGCCAATTTTTACAAATCTGACCACTGTCACTTTATGAGGTTATAACTCTGGAACGCTTCAACAAATCCCACTGATTTTGAGAATGTTTTTGTGACATATTGTTCTTCATGTTAGTGGTAACATTTCTTCGATGTGAATTGCAGTTATTTATGAAAAAATGGAAATTTGGCAAAAAGTTTGAAAATTTTCTAACTTTTAATTTTTCTTCCCTTAAAACCCCTTCACCCCCGGAGCTTTTTCCGCTTTTTCATTTTCGTTTTTTGCTCCCCTCCTTCCCAGAGCCATAACTTTTTTATTTTTCCGTTAATATGGCCATGTGAGGGCTTATTTTTTGCGGGACGAGATGTACTCTTGAACGATACCATTGATTTTACCATCCCATGTAACAGAAAACGGGAAAAAATTCCAAGTGTGATGAAATTGCAAAAAAAGTGCAATCTCACACTTGTTTTTTGTTTGGCTTTTTTGCTAGGTTCACTAAATGCTAAAACTAACCTGCCATTATGATTCTCCAGGTCATTACGAGTTCATAGACACCAAACATGTCTAGGTTATTTTTTATCTAAGTGGTGAAAAAAATTTCCAAAGTTTGCTAAAAAAAAAAAAAAAAAAAATTGCGCGATTTTCTGATACCCGTAGCGTCTCCAATTTTCGTGATCTGGGGTCAGGTGAGGGCTTATTTTTTGTGTGCCGAGCTGGCGTTTTTAATGATACCATTTTGGTGTAGATACGTTCTTTTGATCGCCCGTTATTGCATTTTAATGCAATGTTGCGGCGACCAAAAAAACGTAATTTTGGCGTTTTGATTTTTTTTCTCGCTACGTCATTTAGCGGTCAGGTTAATCCTTTGTTTTTATTGATAGATCGGGCGATTCTGAACGCGGCGATACCAAATATGTGTATGTTTGATTTTTTTTAATTGTTTTATTTTGATTGGGGCGAAAGGGGGGTGATTTGAACTTTTATATATTTTTAATTTTTTTTATATTTTTAATCACTTTTTTTTTTTAATTTTAGCATGCTTCAATAGCCTCCATGGGAGGCTAGAAGCATGCATAACTCGATCGGCTCTGCTACATAGAGGTGAAGTACAGATCACCTCTATGTAGCAGAAATGCAGGGTTGTTTTGAACGCCGACCACAGGGTGGCACTCAAAGCAATCGGCCATCAACAACCATAGAGGTCTCAAGGAGACCTCTGGTTGTTATGGCGATGCACTGCTGACCCCCGATCATGTGACGGGGGTCAGCAGTGCGAGAACTTCCGGCCGCGCGGCCGGGAGCGCTAGTTAAATGCCGCTGTCAGCGCTTGACGGCGGCATTTAACTAGTTAATGAGCGCGGGCGGATCGCGATTCCGCTCGCGCTCATTGCGCGCACATGTCAGCTGTACAAAACAGCTGACATGTCGCGGCTTTGAGGTGGGCTCACCGCCGGAGCCCACCTCAAAGCAGGGGATCTGCCAGCTGACGTACTATTCCGTCAGCTGGCAGAAAGGGGTTAAATCAGAGAGTCATATCACACAAAATAGCTAATAAATAACATTTCTCACATGTCTACTTTATATCAACACCATTTTGGAAACATAATTTTTTTTTTGTCAGGACATTGTAAATGTTAAAATGTTGACCAGCAATTTCTCATTTTTCCAACAAAATTTACAAAACCATTTTTTAGGGACCACCCAAAACTGACACCATTCTAAAAAACTGCACCCTTTAAGGTGCGCAAAACCACATTCAAGAATTCAAGAGGTTTATTAATCTTGCAGGTGGTTTACAAGAACTAAAGCAATGTGGAAGAAAAAAATGAACATTTTACTTTTTTACTTTGGAACCAAACTTTTTTATTTTCACAAGGGTATCAGGAGAAAAAGAACCATAAAATTTGTTGTGCAATTTCTTCTGAGCTCGCCAATACCCCATATGTGGGGGAAACCCTTTGTTTGGGAGCATGGCAGGGCTCAGAAGGAAGGGAGCACCGAATGACTTTTTGAACGCAAAATTGTCTGGAATTAATGGTGGGGCTCTCTAATTAGCTCTTGACCGAGCACTCCGCCCTTCAATATGTGGTGGTTTTAATTACAGCAGGATCCTACCTACCCTTAATTACAGGCTTTACTGAGAGAGGTGTCCACATTCATTCAGGAATTCAGACATCAGCTTAAGAGAGGTATTCACATTGATACCTTAGAGACCCATCAGTTTTGAGACCACCTTGATGTTGGTTGATGGGCAGGCATGAATTGGCCAAATTATGTGCAAAGAATCTCATTTTTTCCTAGTATTCAGAAGCTGCATTGCTACTCATATTTCATATATTTCACATTGACATGCTTTAGCAGGATGGAGTGCAACTGTTTGTATACAGCTGTTTGAAAGAGTCACAGTCCAAATCTCCTTCATTGTTTAACAGGCAAAACTCAATATTTTTTGCTGCAGCTATGCTTGATATTCCTGATTATTCCCATTCGCATGAATGAGATTAAGCTGTAGTAAATGGTAAGACAAGTCACAGCCACTACTGGAAGATAATAAATGGGATACGCTTCGAATATATTCTACAAAGGCAGAAAGCTGCCAATCAGTGGTGAGGGGCATATTTAGCCCAAGCTTATGAATATCAAAGACAACATAGCGGGAGGAGATCACTGAGAGTACTAGCAGAGCTGCAGCAAATAACACAATGATTTATCAAAACTACAACAAGGAGCCCAGTAAATGCACACACTTGAAATCAGGAAATTAGCTATTGTGCCTATTTCATGCTGCCTTCAAATAAACCTGGTGACAGATTCCCTAAAATAGAGTAAAATGACTTATTTGGTTCTTTAAATTGAGTGGTCTGCTGATCGGATGATTCATCTGAGCTTTAGATTGGTGAATATCTCACTTCTGTCGGATGGTGCAGCATAAACCTGGTGACAGGTGCTCTTTAAGCAAAATATTTGCAATATTAAATATGTTTAATATGAACATTAGATTAAGTATGTGACTGTTAAGTATTTTTAATAGAAATATATACCAATTATGTATTTTTCAGTTAAGATTATAATTTGAAAAAAGCAGGGGGTAAAAATGTCAGGGAAATGAAAGGTAATTCTCATTTTTAATATTATTAACCCCTCTGTCAATGGAGCTGTATGAGGGCTTATTTTTTCATGCCTTGATTCATCATTTTTATTGATACCATTCTAGAGTAGAAGCAAAATTTTTAATTGTCTCTCATTGGCTTTCATAGGAGAGCCATCATGACCAGCAAGGCTATCATGGCAACCTTTCGGCATTCAATAATTATGTTGGGAATGAACAGATATGCAGTTAGAACATAACCCATCCTTCCTTCACAGGCCATGTGCTGTAATTGCTGCTGTAAGAGATTGATAGCAGAATTTAAAAGGTTAACAGCTGCAGGCCGAGCTCCAGCTGGTATAAGAACATGATGGCTGAAAAATACAGCCATCATCTGGTGGTAAAAATACGAACTCACCTCCTGAGCCTGCATCAAGGACAGGAAGATGACATATGATGTACCATTGTTTGTAATATGTCGGTAATGATTTTAAAATATAATATTTTTTTATATATATTTGTATTGTGTTTTTGATTGTTGGTGTTAAACTGTTAAATTAAGCTCAAAAGATTGGTTTCCAAAGCTCAATAGATCATATGGAGTACCAATGAAAAGACAAAAGTAAAGCATAGAAAATCAGTAATATAACAAAAGGGAAAAGGGAGTAACAAACTGTAAAAATGAACAGTAGGGCATATGGGTGTAAATAGTTCCACAAGGGGCGTAATTCAGTATTTTTCACCTATAATGTGCAGAAAGAATTGCGTGTCATGCTGCCAACAGTAGGAAACAAAAATATACATCCAAGTAGATAAGTATAAGGTTTAGTAATGTTTCTAATGGAAGCAGAATAGACTTAAAGTTGTAACTGAGATAATATATAAAGACAGTAAAAGCAAAGTATCAGAGCTCCCTTCAATTGCATAAGAGTTACAGCTTCTGCACCTCTTTACATTATTAGTCTACAGCAAAACTTTCTATTAAAATAACTTTCTATTTAAGAGTAATTTGAGTGTTAGACATTAAGTTGCAGCAAAATAACCTCCAATCTGTTCCAGGAATGAAAATGCTCCTCATTAACTTAAATGCGGCACATAGCCAAGGCCTCGTGCCAAAACCTCCTCCACAGTTGAAACCATACTTTTATTGTATGGAGCTTTGATGAACAACCTCTCATAATTAAGTGATGAGAATTGTCATTGGTGAGCGGGTCTTTCAGCTGAATTTGCACTTCTAGTCATTCTTTCCAAAATGCTAATGAAGTTGCTTGCAAGCAACTTTACAGTATATAGATACACACACACACACACACACATATAGGATATACAGTATACATATACTGTATATAATAATGACAATAATAATAATGGTAATTTTTATTTCTATAGTGCCAACATAATCCACAGAACATTTTTCTGCAGCTGGTATTGTATGGTCCAGCCATTGATATAACAAATAGGGTATTCACATAACATTGCATGAACAGGTACCTGAATAAGTACAGTTCTATTAAGTACATGGAGGGTGTGTTAACAGGAACTACGTGGGACCTGGAAGAAAATTTTGTAAGGGCAAAACAGGAATAGTTAGACAAGTGAAGTAAGGCGATAGGCCAGTCTAAAGGACACGTTTAAAATTGTTAGCATTGGGAATTACCGGAATTGAATTGTCCTTGGTGGTGCATTCCAGAGAATTAGTGCAGCACGTGAAAAACCTTGGAGATGGGAGTGAGTATTTTGGATAAATGAAGATGTTAGCCTATATATTTTTATATATACAGTCATGGCCGAACGTGTCGGTACCCTTGAAATTATTCCAGAGAATGAAGCATTTCTCCTAGAAAATCATTTGCAATTACACATGTTTTGTTATGCACATGTTTATTTCCTTTGTGTGTATTGGATCACATAAAAAAACTGAGAAAAAAGGCAAATTGGACAAAATTTCACACAAAACCCCCAAAATGGGTATTCTCAGCTTAATATTTGTTTGTACACCCCATGATTAAATAACTGAAATCAATCGTTTCCTATAACTATCAAGAAGCTTCGCACTCCTCTCAGCTGGAATTTTGGACCACTCTTCTTTCACAAACTGCTACAGGTCTCTCATATTTTAAGGGTACCATCTCCCAACAGCAATTTTAAGATCTCTCCACAGGTGTTCAATGGGATTTAGATCCGGACACATTGCTGGCCACTTCAGAACTTTCCAGCACTTTCTTTTCATCCATTTCTAGGTGCTTCTTGAAGTATGTTTTGGGTCATTGTCCTGCAAGGAGACCCATGACCTAGCTTGCAAACTCAGCTTTCTAACACTGTGACCCAAAATCCTTTGGCAATCTTCAGATTTCATGATGCCATGCACTCACTGACTGAGGCAGCAAAACAACCCCAAACATATTTGAACCTCCACCAAATTTGACGTTGTGTTCTTTTGTTTGTAGGCCTCATTTCATTTTCTATAAACAGAAGAATGATGTGCTTTACCAAAAAGCTCTATCTTGGTCTCATCTGTCCACAAAACGCTTTCCTAGAAGGATTTTGGCTTACTCACATACATTTTGGAAAACTACTGTCCAGCTTTCTTATGTCTCTGTGGTCAGCATTTGGGTCCTCCTGTGTCTCCTGCCTTAGCTTTTCATTTGATTAAAATGTCGATGGATCTTTCGCACTGACACTAAAGGTACCATCACACATAACGATATCGTTAACGATATCGTTGCTTTTTGTGACGTAGCAACGATATCGTTAAGGAAATCGTTATGTGTGACAGCGACCAATGATCAAGCCCCTGCTGGGAGATCGTTGGTCGCTGAGGAAAGTCCAGCACTTTATTTCGTCGCTGGATCTCCCGCTGACATCGCTGGATCGGCGTGTGTGACACCGATCCAGCGATGTCTTCACTGGTAACCAGGGTAAACATCGGGTTACTAAGCGCAGGGCCACGCTTAGTAACCCGATGTTTACCATGGTTACCAGCGTAAACGTTAAAAAAACAAACAGTGCATACTTTCCTTCAGCTGTCTGTCCCCGGCGCTCTGCTTCTCTGCACTCCTCCTTAGAGTTGAGCGACCTTGACCTTTTTAGAGTCGAGCCGGGTTTTGCGAAACCCGACTATGTCCAAAGTCGGGTCGAGTGAAATCGGCCGATTATGACGTAAAGTCGGGATCGACCGAAACACGAAACCCAATGCAAGTCAATGGGGCAGCATAGTCGGCAGTGAGTGGGGGCCAGGAAAACACCTAGAGTGCCCATTTTAATGTCAAAACCATCCATTCTTCTTAATGAAGCTTGTCAAGCGTAATTTACCTTATAATAATTGGAAGGCATTTGAAATTGGGGGTCATTTGGCTAAAGTTGTGGGGGGTAGGGCTGGTTCAAGTAATTAGTGGGCCCAGGAAATCTGGACCACGTCACGGCAGTGGAGCAGGGAGAGGTAAGTATTTCAACTTTGCAAGTGCTGTGAACCTGAGCAAGCAGGGGGGGCCCACTCGTTGGCATTGGCACTGGCACAGGGCCCCTCAAAGTACAGCGGTGTGTTTGCACGGCGGGGGCGCCTCCCACCGGCAGCAACACTTTTGCGTACTATGAGAGGCCCTGTGCCAGTGACGTCGCCAACTAGTATTCCTCCCCCCACTTGATGAAGGAACCTGCACTTTCATCTGCACCTTCCTCTTTGTCCCCGTGTAAGGTGGTATGGTATGCGGGAAGAGCAACCTGACTTTCAGCAGGGTCACAATGTTGTTGTGTAGCGTGCACGGGGAATGTTGCGTTATGGGTCAATGTACCAGCAGACTCATCTATCACTGGCTGGGCAATGGGCACGATGAAGTGGAAACACAGATATAGGCCCAAAGAAGAAAGTGGGCTAAATGCAGTTCAAAATTGGTAACACAGGAATAACCAGGGGGCATTGCAGTGGAGGACAACTGGAATGAGAGGCTGACACAGAGAGTAGGGCCAAATCAGTAAGTAGTCGAAATGCAGTTCAAAATTGGCAACCGTAGTAAACAGGCGGCACAGCTTTGTTCAGTGGAGGAGAACAGCAAGGAGTGGCAGACACCGATAGTAGGCCCCAACCCAACTAGTAGGCCAAATGCAGTCTAACATTAACAACTACTTAACGAGAGGCTGAAAATGGTATTTCAGGACAGGAAACCAGGAGAACAGCAAGGAGTGGCAGACACCGATAGTAGGCCCCAAACCAACTAGTACGCCAAATGCAGTTGTTCCATTTAACCACAATTTAATGAGAGCCTGAAGATAGAAGCTCAGGAAAGGCAACCTGGGGAACACCTTGGAGTGTAACACACCATCTCTCTCCACCCCATACCCATTTTGTAGGCCTAATGCTGTGTACTTTTCTACAACTACTAAACGAGAGTCGGAAGACCGAAGCAATGGCAAGGAAACCTGGGGAACACCTTGGAGTGTAACACACCATCTCTCTCCACCCCATACCCAATTTGTAGGCCTAATGCAGCCTACTTTCCGACACCTACTAAACGAGAGCATGAAGATCGAAGCTCAGGAAAGGCAACCTGGGGAACACCTTGGAGTGTAACACACCATCTCTCTCCACCCCATACCCATTTTTTAGGCCTAATGCAGTGTACTTTTCTACAACTACTAAACGAGAGTCGGAAGACCGAAGCAATGGCAAGGAAACCTGGGGAACACCTTGGAGTGTAACACACCATCTCTCTCCACCCCATTCCCCATTTTTTAGGCCTAATGCAGCCTACTTTCCGACACCTACTAAACGAGAGCATGAAGATCGAAGCTCAGGAAAGGCAACCTGGGGAACACCTTGGAGTGTAACACACCATCTCTCTCCACCCCATACCCATTTTGTAGGCCTAATGCTGTGTACTTTTCTACAACTACTAAACGAGAGTCGGAAGACCGAAGCAATGGCAAGGAAACCTGGGGAACACCTTGGAGTGTAACACACCATCTCTCTCCACCCCATACCCAATTTGTAGGCCTAATGCAGCCTACTTTCCGACACCTACTAAACGAGAGCATGAAGATCGAAGCTCAGGAAAGGCAACCTGGTGAAAACCTTGGAGTGTAACACAACCTGTCTCTACACCCCATACCAAATTTGTAGGCCTAATGCAGCGTAGTTTCCACCAACTACTAAACGAGAGCCGGAAGATCGAAGCTCATGAAAGGCAACCCGGGGAACACCTTGGAGTGTAACACAACCTCTCTCTACACCACGAAAGGGCTGATTCTTAGGAAGGAAGGCTGTTGTAAATAAGCATTGCGCGTCCGAGGGTGATTATATTCTTATTCGGTATCTACTCACCCTCGGACGCGCCATGCTTCTTGATTTGTAATTAATGTTTATTTGCAATGTGCTTTTGACTTACTCAATTATTTTTTTAATTATTGATTTTATTAAATTAATAGTTTAACATCTTATTGGAAATAATTTAAAGGAGACGCGACAGGACAACACTCGGTGGATGCCATATCTGTGTTAACAACTCCAAAAAACTTTCAGTTAACTTCTTGCAGGAGAAAGAAATTGTAGCTGTTGGACCTTTGTAGTACAGTTCCAGATATTTGTTGTGTGTTTGTTTTGATTGTTAAAATGTCTGCATTTGAGATCTCAACACGATCTTATTTTTTATAATCAAATTAATTTTTTAAATATTTTATTAGGTTGGTTCAAGGGGTACACGGGCCGCAGTAGACAGGTCAGTGGAGGCCTAGTGGAAGGAGGGACCGCAGATGCGCCACTGTTTCACCCATACACAATTAGTAGGCCTAATGCAGCGTAGTTTCCAACAGCTACTAAACGAGAGCCGGAAGATCGAAGCTCAGGAAAGGCAACCTGGGGAACACCTTGGAGTGTAACACAACCTCTCTCTACACCACGGAAGGGCTGATTCTTAGGAAGGAAGGCTGTTGTAAATAAGCATTGCGCGTCCGAGGGTGATTATATTCTTATTCGGTATCTACTCACCCTCGGACGCGCCATGCTTCTTGATTTGTAATTAATGTTTATTTGCAATGTGCTTTTGACTTACTCAATTATTTTTTTAATTATTGATTTTATTAAATTAATAGTTTAACATCTTATTGGAAATAATTTAAAGGAGACGCGACAGGACAACACTCGGTGGATGCCATATCTGTGTTAACAACTCCAAAAAACTTTCAGTTAACTTCTTGCAGGAGAAAGAAATTGTAGCTGTTGGACCTTTGTAGTACAGTTCCAGATATTTGTTGTGTGTTTGTTTTGATTGTTAAAATGTCTGCATTTGAGATCTCAACACGATCTTATTTTTTATAATCAAATTAATTTTTTAAATATTTTATTAGGTTGGTTCAAGGGGTACACGGGCCGCAGTAGACAGGTCAGTGGAGGCCTAGTGGAAGGAGGGACCGCAGATGCGCCACTGTTTCACCCATACACAATTAGTAGGCCTAATGCAGCGTAGTTTCCAACAGCTACTAAACGAGAGCCGGAAGATCGAAGCTCAGGAAAGGCAACCTGGGGAACACCTTGGAGTGTAACACAACCTCTCTCTACACCACGGAAGGGCTGATTCTTAGGAAGGAAGGCTGTTGTAAATAAGCATTGCGCGTCCGAGGGTGATTATATTCTTATTCGGTATCTACTCACCCTCGGACGCGCCATGCTTCTTGATTTGTAATTAATGTTTATTTGCAATGTGCTTTTGACTTACTCAATTATTTTTTTAATTATTGATTTTATTAAATTAATAGTTTAACATCTTATTGGAAATAATTTAAAGGAGACGCGACAGGACAACACTCGGTGGATGCCATATCTGTGTTAACAACTCCAAAAAACTTTCAGTTAACTTCTTGCAGGAGAAAGAAATTGTAGCTGTTGGACCTTTGTAGTACAGTTCCAGATATTTGTTGTGTGTTTGTTTTGATTGTTAAAATGTCTGCATTTGAGATCTCAACACGATCTTATTTTTTATAATCAAATTAATTTTTTTTATATTTAATGATGTTGGTTCAAGGGGTACACGGGCAGCAATAGACAGGTCAGTGGAGGCCTAGTGGAAGGAGTGACGGCAGACAGGCATCAAAGGCCTAACATTGGGCTGGCTGTAGGCAAGTTAAAATTGGTTCCAGGGGAACACGGCCATCAGTGGCCTGGTCAGTGTAGTTGTAGTTGAAAGAATGGGACGCAGACAGGCTTCGAAGGCCTAACATAATAACATAGGGCTGGCTGTAGGCAAGTTAAAATTGGTTCCAAGGGAACACGGCCATCAGTGGCCTGGTCAGTGTAGTTGTAGTTGAAAGAACGGGACGCAGACAGGCTTCGAAGGCCTAACATAACAAACTTGGGCTGGCTGTAGGCACTTTTAAATTTGTTCCAGGGGTACATGGGCAGCAGTGTATGGTCAGTGGAAGTCTAGTGGAAGGAGTGACCGCAGACAGGCTTCCAAGGCCTAACATAACAAACTTGGGCTGGCTGTAGGCACTTTTAAATTGGTTGCAGGGGTACACGGGCAGCAGTGGTCTGGTCAGTGGAAGTCTAGTGGAAGGAGTGACCGCAGACAGGCTTCCAAGGCCTAACATAACAAACTTGGGCTGGCTGTAGGCACTTTTAAATTGGTTCCAGGGGTACACGGGCAGCAGTGGTCTGGTCAGTGGAAGTCTAGTGGAAGGAGTGACCGCAGACAGGCTTCGAAGGCCTAACATAACAAACTTGGGCTGGCTGTAGGCACTTTTAAATTGGTTCCAGGGGTACACGGGCAGCAGTGGTCTGGTCTGTGGAAGTCTAGTGGAAGGAGTGACCGCAGACAGGCTTCGAAGGCCTAACATAACAAACTTGGGCTGGCTGTAGGCACTTTTAAATTGGTTCCAGGGGTACACGGGCAGCAGTGGTCTGGTCAGTGGAAGTCTAGTGGAAGGAGTGACCGCAGACAGGCTTCCAAGGCCTAACATAACAAACTTGGGCTGGCTGTAGGCACTTTTAAATTGGTTGCAGGGGTACACGGGCAGCAGTGGTCTGGTCAGTGGAAGTCTAGTGGAAGGAGTGACCGCAGACAGGCTTCGAAGGCCTAACATAACAAACTTGGGCTGGCTGTAGGCACTTTTAAATTGGTTCCAGGGGTACACGGGCAGCAGTGGTCTGGTCAGTGGAAGTCTAGTGGAAGGAGTGACCGCAGACAGGCTTCCAAGGCCTAACATAACAAACTTGGGCTGGCTGTAGGCACTTTTAAATTGGTTGCAGGGGTACACGGGCAGCAGTGGTCTGGTCAGTGGAAGTCTAGTGGAAGGAGTGACCGCAGACAGGCTTCCAAGGCCTAACATAACAAACTTGGGCTGGCTGTAGGCACTTTTAAATTGGTTCCAGGGGTACACGGGCAGCAGTGGTCTGGTCAGTGGAAGTCTAGTGGAAGGAGTGACCGCAGACAGGCTTCGAAGGCCTAACATAACAAAATTGGGCTGACTGTAGGCACTTTTAAATTGGTTCCAGGGTAACACGGCCAGCAGTGGCCTGGTCAGTGTAGTAGTTGTAGAAAGAAGGGACCGCAGACAGGCTTCGAAGGCCTAACATAACAAAAATGTCAAAACAATGGTATTGTCAGTGCCAGGCATTGAAGGATGTCAGCGCCTAGATTACACATTGGTGAAGCTGTGAGAGATAATTTTGCTAGTGGTAGAGCACTGTTTGAGCTGGGGGGGGGAACTGTCTTGTGGCCGGCGGTACAGGCACAGGGCCCCTCATATTACAACGGTGTGTCTGACGTTGGGTGCGCACCACCACCGCCAGAGACACTTTATTGTACTATGAGGGACCCAGTGGCAGTGCCGTCGACCAAAAGCGGCCACACCCACCTCTTCAGACAAACAGCACTCTCAAGGGTCCAAGCGCAAAGTGGCGATAGCACGGCCCCGTGTGGGGAGTTTGGCCATTTCGTGAGGTGGAAACATGTCGTATTCTGGACAATCAGGTGAAGAAAATTACGAGATTGGAAAAGTCATTCAGAATAGTCCACAGGCAAGACCTTTTCATAGGAAAGCTAGGTGTCAGCCGGGCAGGGTGGGGCAAAAGATTTTGAAATCCAGTTGTGGTTCATTTTAATGAAGGTTAGATCATCTACATTTTGGGTAGCCAGACGAGTCATTTTTTCTGTTAGTATTGAACCTGCAGCACTGAATACTCTTTCTGATAGGACACTAGCTGCCGGGCAAGCAAGCTCCTGCAATGCATATTCTGCCAATTCTGGCCAGGTGTCTAATTTGGATGCCCAGTAATCAAATGGGAATGACGGTTGAGGGAGAACGTCGATAAGGGATGAAAAATAGTTTGTAACCATACTGGACAAATGTTGTCTCCTGTCACTTTGAATTGATGCTGCAGTACCTGTCCTGTCTGCGGTCATAGAAAAATCACTCCACAACCTGGTCAGAAAACCCCTCTGGCCAACGCCACTTCTGATTTCTGCCCCTCTAACACCTCTGGTCTGCTGGCCCCTGGAGCTCGTGTGAGAACGATCACGGGCGCTGTGTGCAGGGAATGCCAGAAGCAAACGGTCAACAAGAGTTGATTGTTTTGTTGCTAATATTAGTTCCAAGTTCTCATGTGGCATAATATTTTGCAATTTGCCTTTATAGCGAGGATCAAGGAGGCAGGCCAACCAGTAATCGTCATCGTTCATCATTTTTGTAATGCGTGTGTCCCTTTTGAGGATACGCAAGGCATAATCCGCCATGTGGGCCAAAGTTCCCGTTGTCAAATCTGCGGTTGTGCTTGGTTGAGGGGCAGTTGCAGGCAAATCTACGTCACTTGTGTCCCTCAAAAAACCAGAACCCGGCCTTGCCACGCCACCAATTTCCCGTGCCCCCGGGAAAGCTTCCTCATTAAAAATATACTCATCCCCATCATCCTCCTCATCCTCCACCTCCTCTTCGCCCGGTACCTCGTCATGTACACTGCCCTGACCAGACAATCGCTGACTGTCATCAAGGCTTTCCTCTTCCTCTGGTGCAGACGCCTGATCCTTTATGCGCGTCAAACTTTGCATCAGCAGACGCATTAGGGGGATGCTCATGCTTATTATGGCGTTGTCTGCACTAACCAGCCGTGTGCATTCCTCAAAACACTGAAGGACTTGACACATGTCTTGAATCTTCGACCACTGCACACCTGACAACTCCATGTCTGCCATCCTACTGCCTGCCCGTGTATGTGTATCCTCCCACAAAAACATAACAGCCCGCCTCTGTTCGCACAGTCTCTGAAGCATGTGCAGTGTTGAGTTCCACCTTGTTGCAACGTCTATGATTAGGCGATGCTGGGGAAGGTTCAAAGAACGCTGATAGGTCTGCATACGGCTGGAGTGTACAGGCGAACGGCGGATATGTGCGCAAAGTCCACGCACTTTGAGGAGCAGGTCGGATAACCCCGGATAACTTTTCAGGAAGCACTGCACCACCAGGTTTAAGGTGTGAGCCAGGCAAGGAATGTGTTTCAGTTGGGAAAGGGAGATGGCAGCCATGAAATTCCTTCCGTTATCACTCACTACCTTGCCTGCCTCAAGATCTACAGTGCCCAGCCACGACTGCGTTTCTTGCTGCAAGAACTCGGACAGAACTTCCGCGGTGTGTCTATTGTCGCCCAAACACTTCATAGCCAATACAGCCTGCTGACGTATGCCAGTAGCTGCCCCATAATGGGAGACCTGGTGTGCAACAGTGGCAGGTGCGGATGGAGTGTTTGTGCGACTGCGGTCTGTGGACGAGCTCTTGCTTCTGCAGGAGGACGAGGAGGAGGAGGAGGAGGAGGGGGTGCGAACGGCTACAGACAACTGTTTACTAGACCGTGGGCTAGGCAGAACTGTCCCAAACTTGCTGTCCCCTGTGGACCCTGAATCCACCACATTTACCCAGTGTGCCGTGATGGACACGTAACGTCCCTGGCCATGCCTACTGGTCCATGCATCTGTTGTCAGGTGCACCTTTGTGCTCACAGATTGCCTGAGTGCATGGACGATGCGCTCTTTAACATGCTGGTGGAGGGCTGGGATGGCTTTTCTGGAAAAAAAGTGTCGACTGGGTAGCTCGTAGCGTGGTACAGCGTAGTCCATCAGGTCTTTGAAAGCTTCGCTTTCAACTAACCGGTAGGGCATCATCTCTAACGAGATTAGTCTAGCTATGTGGGCGTTCAAACCCTGTGTACGCGGATGCGAGGCTAAGTATTTCCTTTTTCTAACCATAGTCTCATGTAGGGTGAGCTGGACTGGAGAGCTGGAGATCGTGGAACTAGCGGGGGTGCCGGTGGACATGGCAGACTGAGAGACGGTGGGAGATGGTATTGTTGCCGCCGGTGCCCTAGATGCAGTGTTTCCTACTACGAAACTGGTGATTCCCTGACCCTGACTGCTTTGGCCTGGCAAAGATACCTGCACAGATACAGCAGGTGGTGCGCTAAATGGTGGTCCTACACTGCCGGAAGGGATGTTGCGTTGATGACTAGCTTCATTGGCCGAGGGTGCAACAACCTTAAGGGACGTTTGGTAGTTAGTCCAAGCTTTCAAATGCATGGTGGTTAAATGTCTATGCATGCAACTAGTATTGAGACTTTTCAGATTCTGACCTCTGCTTAAGGAAGTAGAACATTTTTGACAGATGACTTTGCGCTGATCAATTGGATGTTGTTTAAAAAAATGCCAGACTGCACTCTTTCTAGCATCGGATACCTTTTCAGGCATTGCAGACTGAGCTTTAACCGGATGGCCACGCTGTCCTCCACCAGGTTTTGGCTTTGCCACGCGTTTTGGGCAAGATACGGGCCCGGCAGATGGAACCTGTGGCGATGTTGATGCCTGCTGCGGCCCCTCCTCCTCCTCTGCTTCAGAACTGCTGCCGCCTGCACCCTGTTCCCCCAATGGCTGCCAATCGGGGTCAAGAACTGGGTCATCTAATAACTCTTCTTGTACCTCCTGCGCAACTTCGTCTGTGTCACCGTGTCGTTCGGTGGTATAGCGTTCGTGATGGGGCAACATAGTCTCATCAGGGTCTGATTCTTGATCAGCACCCTGCGAGGGCAATGTTGTGGTCTGAGTCAAAGGACCAGCATAGTAGTCTGGCTGTGGCTGTGCGTCAGTGCACTCCATGTCAGATTCAATTTGTAATGGGCATGGACTGTTAACTGCTTCACTTTCTAAGCCAGGGACGGTATGTGTAAAGAGCTCCATGGAGTAACCCGTTGTGTCGCCTGCTGCATTCTTCTCTGTTGTTGTTTTTGCTGAAGAGGACAAGGAAGTGACTTGTCCCTGACCGTGAACATCCACTAACGACGCGCTGCTTTTACTTTTACCAGTTTCACGAGAGGAGGCAAAAGAGCTAGAGGCTGAGTCAGCAAGATAAGCCAAAACTTGCTCTTGCTGCTCCGGCTTTAAAAGCGGTTTTCCTAATCCCAGAAAAGGGAGCGTTCGAGGCCTTGTGTAGCCGGACGATGAACCTGGCTCCACAGCTCCAGACTTAGGTGCAATATTTTTTTCCCCACGACCACCTGATGCTCCACCACTACCACTACCCTCATTACCAGCTGACAATGAACGCCCCCGGCCACGACCTCTTCCACTAGACTTCCTCATTGTTTTAAAAACGTAACCAAACTAACGTTATTTGTTGCAGTCACACAACTTACACGGTGAGCTATAACTTCAGTATGATTTTGCTACCCCTTTACAGGTTGGTGAGACCACAGCGAAAATCAGGCCCAATGTTACACACTCTTTTTTTGGTGGCTGCAAATTAGAGAGATGCCCCACACGCAGGACTGTCACTGAAGCACAAATGTTAATATTAATGTCACACTATTATTTTTTTTTTATTTTTATTTTTTTCAGGAACACTTTAGAAACCCCCCAAAAAAAAAAAAATAGATTTTTGCAGGGAGAATTTAGAAAACAAATGTAACAAACTATATGCTTTCTATGGGCCACTGAGTGAGAGATGACGCACACAGGAATCAGGAGTGGCACACAAGCCCAGAGGCCAATATTTTTCTACCAATGATTGATGGAGTTATTTTCTCTGGTAGATTTTGGAACCCAAATCAAGGAAAAAAAATATAGGCTTTCTATGGACCACAATTGGAGAGAGAGAGAGAGAGAGAGAGAGATGGCACACCCAGGAGTCAAGACTGGCACACAAGCAGAAAGGCCAATATTAATCTCCCATTTTTTGGGGGGGTTTGTTTTTTTTTTTTTTTTTTTTTTTTTTTCAGGGAGACTTTAGAAAAAAAAATAATAAAAAAAATATGATTTTATCAGGAAGAATTTAGAAACCAAATAAAATAAAATGATTTTTTCAGGGAGAATTTATAAAACAAATAAAACCAAAAATAGGCGTTCTATGGCCCACTGACTGAGAGATGACGCACCCAGGAGCCAAGACTGGCACACAAGCAGAAAGGCCAATATTAATCTCCCACTGTTTTTTTTTTTTTTTTTTTTTTTTCAGGGAGACTTTAGAAAAAAAAATAATAAAAAAAATATGATTTTATCAGGAAGAATTTAGAAACCAAATAAAATAAAATGATTTTTTCAGGGAGAATTTAGAAAACAAATAAAACCAAAAATAGGCGTTCTATGGCCCACTGACTGAGAGAGAGAGAGAGAGAGATGGAACGCTTAGTACTGGCACACAAGCCCAAAGGGCAATATTAATCTCCCTTTTTTTTTCCAGGGAGAATTTCTAAAACCCAAAAAAAAAAAAAAATAGGCTTTCTATGGCCCACTATTTGTGAGAGAGATGGGACGCTCAGGACTGGCACAGATGGCACGCTCACAACTGGCACACAAGCCCAGAGGCCAATATTAATCTCCCTTTTTTTCAGGGAGAATTTAAAAAACCAAAAAAAAAATTAAATAGGCTTTCTATGGCCCACTATTTGTGAGAGAGATGGCACGCTCAGGACTGGCACAGATGGCACGCTCACAACTGGCACACAAGCCCAGAGGCCAATATTAATCTCCCTTTTTTCAGGGAAAATTTATAAAACAAAAAAAAAAATTAAATAGGCTTTCTATGGCCCACTATTTGTGAGAGAGATGGCACGCTCAGGACTGGCACAGATGGCACGCTCACAACTGGCACACAAGCCCAGAGGCCAATATTAATCTCCCTTTTTTTCAGGGAGAATTTATAAAACCAAAAAAAAAATTAAATAGGCTTTCTATGGCCCACTATTTGTGAGAGAGATGGCACGCTCAGGGCTGGCACAGATGGCACGCTCAGGACTGGCACACAAGCCCAGAGGCCAATATTAATCTCCCTTTTTTTCAGGGAGAATTTATAAAACCCAAAAAAAAATAAAATAGGCTTTCTATGGCCCACTATTTGTGAGAGAGATGGCACACTCAGGACTGGCACACAAGCCCAAAGGCCAATATTAATCTCCCACTGTATTTTTATCAGGGAGAATTTATACACCCCACAAAAAAAAATACAGAAAAATGAAAAGGCTTTCTATGGCCCACTATGTGAGAGAGATGGCACACACAGGGATGGCACTCTAGCAGAAATGCCAAATTGCCAATCTTAATCTCCCACCAAAAAAAAAAACAGGGAATGTCCTACAATTACTATCTCCCTGCCTGCAGTAATCTCAGCCAGGTATGGCAGGCAGCTACTATCTCCCTGCCTGCAGTAATCTCAGCCAGGTATGGCAGGCAGCAATAAGGAGTGGACTGATGCACAAATGAAATAAAAAGTGTGGACAAACAAAAAAGATAGCTGTGCAGAAAGGAAGGAACAAGAGGATTTGTGCTTTGAAAAAAGCAGTTGGTTTGCACAGCGGCGTACACACAGCAATGCAGCTATCAGGGAGCCTTCTAGGGCAGCCCAATGAGCTACAGCGCTGAGGGGAAAAAAAAAAAAAAAAAAACTTCCACTGTCCCTGCACACCGAGGGTGGTGTTGGACAGTGCAAATCGCTGCAGCACAAGCGGTTTTGTGGTTAATGGACCCTGCCTAACGCTATCCCTGCTTCTGACAAAGCGGCAGCAACCTCTCCCTAAGCTCAGATCAGCAGCAGTAAGATGGCGGTCGGCGGGAACGCCTCTTTATAGCCCCTGTGACGTCGCAGACAGCAAGCCAATCACTGCAATGCCCTTCTCTAAGATGGTGGGGACCAGGACCTATGTCATCACGCTTCCCACACTCTGCGTTTACCTTCATTGGCTGAGAAATGGCGCTTTTCGCGTCATTGAAACGCGACTTTGGCGCGAAAGTCGCGTACCGCATGGCCGACCCCGCACAGGGGTCGGATCGGGTTTCATGAAACCCCGACTTAGCCAAAAGTCGGCGACTTTTGAAAATGTTCGACCCGTTTCGCTCAACCCTACTCCTCCTGCATCCTGTGTCAGCACCGGTCAGCCGGAAAGCAGAGCGTTGACGTCACCGCTCTGCTTTCCGGCTGACCGGCGCTGACAGTGCAGAGGAAAGCAGAGCGCCGGAGGACAGACAGCTGAAGGTAAGTATGTAGTGTTTGTTTTTTTAACGTTTACGCTGGTAACCAGGGTAAACATCGGGTTACTAAGCGTGGCCCTGCGCTTAGTAACCCGATGTTTACCCTGGTTACCGTGGACCTCGGGATCGTTGGTCGCTGGAGAGCTGTCTGTGTGACAGCTCTCCAGCGACCAAACAGGTCGCGACGCTGCAGCAATCGACATCGTTGTCGGTATCGCTGCAGCGTCGCTTAGTGTGACGGTACCTTTAGGCACACCGAGCCTGCAGCACAGCTTGAAATTCTTTGGAACTTGATTGAGGCTGCCTATCCACCACCTGGATTATCCTGCATTGCAACCTTTCAAAAAATTTTATCTGCTGTCCACAACTAGCTAAAGTGCCATGCGCTGTAAACGTCTTGATTATGTTGTGCACCATGAAAAAAGAAACATTAAGAACTCTGGGGACAGACTTGTAACCTTGAGAATGTTGATATTGTTCAACAATTTTTGGTTTTCAAGTCCTCAAACAATTTTTTCTCCTCTTTAAATTCTCCATGCTTAGTGTGGCACACACAGACACACAATGCATAGATTGAATCAACTTCTCCCCTTTTTATATGGTTACAGGTGTGATTTTTATATTTCTCACACCTGTTATTTACCACAGATGAGTTTGAACAATCATCACATGCTTGAAACAAAGTTGTTTACCCACTATTTTGTCCAGACAATTTTGGGGGTTTTGTGTTAAATTATGTCCACTTTGCCATTTGTTCTCTGGTTTTTTTTTGTGTTATTCCAATATGCACAAAGGAAACAAACATATGTATAACAAAACATTTGTAATTGCAATAAATACTTCATTTTCCAGAACAATTTCAAGGATTGCAACAATTTCAGCCTTAACTGTGCAAGCATACAGATATATACTCATATATGTGTATATGCGTTTGTACTTTCTTAGAAATAATTTTTTTCTCATAGTCTATTTTAGACATGGCATCTCATATTCATTCAATAATTATAATGGTGGTTTACACTTTTCTCGTACCTTTAGACCAATGAGAGTAAAGGAATACCATTGCACAAGAGGGGAGAAGCCAGCGCTGCTTATGGTCAGAACGCAATACATGAAGTGCACATGCACATATTGATTTCTAACTGTATTTTCAAAATGAGACATTTAGCAAACAATTGATCAATTCTTTGAGCCACCCCGCCATGTCACGGCATTCTCATAATGGGGCAGTCCTACTCTACGTTTTTTTATATTCGCTGTGCCATAAAGGGCTCCTAAATGTATTAAAAGCAAGACCATATTACATGCAAGCTGTACCTGAAGCATTTCTGAATCACTCCCATGGCGCCAGAGGGGCAAGGGCAGATAAAGGCCAACCAGGTCCAAACATAGACATTCCAAGTCTAACCTCCACACTGCCTAACCAGTACCACAGATAAAGGATGAGACAGGCTGAGGCACAGGTGCACAATTAAACAGCACCTAGGGCTGTCTCATCCTCTATCTGTGGTACTAGTTAGGCAGTGTGGAGGTTAGACCTGAAATGTCTATGTTTGGACCTGGTCGGACTTTATCTGTGCTTGCCCCTCTGGCGCCATGGGAGTGATTCAGAAATGCTTTAGGTACAGCTTGCATTTAATGTGGTCTTGCTTTTAATACATTTAGGAGCCCTTTATGTCACAACGAATATAAAAAACGTAGAGTAGGACTGCCCCATTATGAGAATGCCGTGACGTGGCGGGGTGGCTCAAAGAATTGATCAATTGTTTGCTAAATGTCTCATTTTGAAATACAGTTAAAAATCAATATGTGCATGTGCACTTCATGTATTGCGCACTTCTGACCATAAGCAGCGCTGGCTTCTCCCCTCTTGTGCTTTAAAGGAATACCATCGGTATAGTTCCTTTCCTGCACATCATATTCCAGGTCATTTCTACATTACCTTAAAGGGAATCTGTCACCCCCTGGTATATATGACTTATTAATATGGGCATACAGGTAATGGAAATGTTAAGCTAGTCCTACCAGTAAGCCTCATATTAATAGTATGGTTGCTGAGAAAACTTGCATTCTGTCTTTATGTTAATGATTTCTTCCAGGCTCCAGGGCGTGCGGTGCCTGGAAGAAATCCCTGCCTCCTGTTTTCATTACAATACAACGCCCCTCCCATGCACGTCAGTTACGGCTCTGAAATCCTGCGCCTGCGCCCTGCACTCCCTCAGAAATCCATACCTCATTCTCCCTTCTATGGGTGCTATATTTTTCTATTAACCTTTTAAGGACTGGGGGTATTTCCGCTTTTGCATTTTCATTTTTTGCTCTCCGTCTTCCCATGGCCATAACTTTTTTATTTTTTGGTCAAAATGGCCACGTGGCTCAGCGCCGGAGCCCACATCAAAGGGAGGGAGTCAGACATTGGCTTAAATATACTCCCAATTCATAGGCAGCATGAATAGTAAAAAGTTTGTCACACTTGTCAAACACTATGTTTGACAAGTGTGACCAACCTGTCAATCAGTTTTCCAAGCGATGCCACAGATCGCTTGGAAAACGCTAGCATTCTGCAAGCTAATTACGCTTGTAAAGCGCTAGTGTTTAGCGGGAAAACGGCACAGTTGCGGAATTGCCGCCAAAATTTCAGCGGCAATTCCGGACGTGTGCACATAGCCTTAACACTAGGACTACTGGACTCGTGACCCCGACTACAACTACTGAAGTGCAAGTAGGCAAAATTACTATACCAGTAGTCCTAGTGTTAAACATATTAATGTAAAACTATTCATTAAATCAGAGAAACACGGACGCAATATAAATATAGGCATAGTGCGAGATAATGGAAGGACAATACTTACTGTGGGCTTTGCCTAACAGTCTGAAACCAAGCACCAGATAATAGGATCAGCCATATGATTTAAATATGTTTCTCCTTATTGCTGGGATTCATTAAAATAAATATAAACATTTGTGTATAGAATCAGGTGATGATCAGCTTGTACTTGTCTCAAGGGGGACAGGATAACAGCTCATGCACCTGCCACCTAATTCAGTCTAAAACCTGACAGTTTCTACGAGTGGAGCAGCATAATGAAGTTCATTCAAGCTGTCACTGAAGTCAATAACTTATCCCCAACTGCTTTTGTCTGAGACGAGGTTGTGCCTCCAATCGGACAGAGGTACTTATTCAAGAGAAATTTATTTTCAATTGCAACCCCTAATACCACTGGCACATGCCTGGCTTTGACACAGGCTTTGGCTCAGGGCTAAACTATTGTGAAAGTTAGTACCCATTGTATCTGGTCTTTGATCTAACAAAGCCGCTTAACAAGATGGTTAAGGACTGTTCCAGATAACAGGTGTGTCCTTTGACGACATGCAGACATTTTTCAACGAGACCATGGGACAAAGTCAATAAGTATCTACATTTGTATACTTGTTTGGGTTGATTTATGAGGAACACTAGATCTGCCTCCTGCTCTGCCTGTGAAACTCAGTATCTCAGTGTTGCTTGCCTTGGCTTATGTCAATGTGTAGAAACAAATTTTTGAACTGGAGAACTATTAAAACACTCTTCCTCAAGCATCCATTAAGTCAGAGTCAACTGTCAGTGTTTGGCTAGGAACACATGAGAAATCAAGTAAATTTACCATTTACTAATTTAGACATCAATTTTTCTCATATAAGTTTTATCCATGTTTTTCACAGATATATCTTGTACCTTTTATAGTCTATGGAGTTTTTAACATGTATTTCTCAGGGCTGAGTGTTCTGAACAAAATCACGGAGTCTTGTCTGATTTCGATCTGAGTCTTGGCTCAGTCTTGCTAATGCAAGTCCATGAAAACATCTTAAAAGATTATAAACCATCCTTGAACTTTCTATTTTTCGTTGACTATTTGAGTGTTTGAAAGAAGAATCTTGAGAAACCTCCATCAGTTTTCTTCATCAGGAAAAACTGATGAAACTCTGATAGTAAAAACTGACGCACCTTAAAACTGGATCTATGAGACTTTATTTCCATGAGGCAAACTGCTTCTGACTGAATCATTTCATTGCTGTGAATGCCCAGTCTGCAAAACATTTCTAGTATGGATGTGCCTTTAAGATATCAATGCCTGAATATCAAGGAAATTATGTCTGTATGACAATTTCTACAACTGCTTTTTGTTTTTCTGCTCTTAACTGTAATCAATGACTTAATACTCCTCTAGGTAGTACCCAATGTAATTCAGTAGTTTTAAGTATTTCCCAATCAATGACTGCTCTATTGGGGTCTGAAAATATTCTGCATATGAATAGTCTAAGGCTATGTGCACACGTTGCAGATTTAGATGCGGATCCGCACCGTTTTTGGCTGTACGGATTTGCATCAAATCAGCAGATAATAGATAGATAAATAGATAGATAGATATGACACATAAATAGATAATAGATAGATAGATACATAGAAAGATAGAAATCTTTAGATACCTGTGCTTTTAGAGAGATACAGTGAGGCAAAAAAGTATTTAGTCAGTCAGCAATAGTGCAAGTTCCACCACTTAAAAAGATGAGAGGCGTCTGTAATTTACATCATAGGTAGACCTCAACTATGGGAGACAAACTGAGAAAAAAAAATCCAGAAAATCACATTGTCTGTTTTTTTTAACAATTTATTTGGATATTATGGTGGAAAATAAGTATTTGGTCAGAAACAAAATTTCATCTCAATACTTTGTAATATATCCTTTGTTGGCAATGACAGAGGTCAAACGTTTTCTGTAAGTCTTCACAAGGTTGCCACACACTGTTGTTGGTATGTTGGCCCATTCCTCCATGCAGATCTCCTCTAGAGCAGTGATGTTTTTGGCTTTTCGCTTGGCAACACGGACTTTCAACTCCCTCCAAAGGTTTTCTATAGGGTTGAGATCTGGAGACTGGCTAGGCCACTCCAGGACCTTGAAATGCTTCTTACGAAGCCACTCCTTCGTTGCCCTGGCGGTGTGCTTTGGATCATTGTCATGTTGAAAGACCCAGCCACGTTTCATCTTCAATGCCCTTGCTGATGGAAGGAGGTTTGCACTCAAAATCTCACCATACATGGCCCCATTCATTCTTTCATGTACCCGGATCAGTCGTCCTGGCCCCTTTGCAGAGAAACAGCCCCAAAGCATGATGTTTCCACCACCATGCTTTACAGTAGGTATGGTGTTTGATGGATGCAACTCAGTATTCTTTTTCCTCCAAACACGACAAGTTGTGTTTCTACCAAACAGTTCCAGTTTGGTTTCATCAGACCATAGGACATTCTCCCAAAACTCCTCTGGATCATCCAAATGCTCTCTAGCAAACTTCAGACGGGCCCGGACATGTACTGGCTTAAGCAGTGGGACACGTCTGGCACTGCAGGATCTGAGTCCATGGTGGCGTAGTGTGTTACTTATGGTAGGCCTTGTTACATTGGTCCCAGCTCTCTGCAGTTCATTCACTAGGTCCCCCCGCGTGGTTCTGGGATTTTTGCTCACTGTTCTTGTGATCATTCTGACCCCACGGGGTGGGATTTTGCGTGGAGTCCCAGATCGAGGGAGATTATCAGTGGTCTTGTATGTCTTCTATTTTCTAATTATTGCTCCCACTGTTGATTTCTTCACTCCAAGCTGGTTGGCTATTGCAGATTCAGTCTTCCCAGCCTGGTGCAGGGCTACAATTTTGTTTCTGGTGTCCTTTGACAGCTCTTTGGTCTTCACCATAGTGGAGTTTTGAGTCAGACTGTTTGAGGGTGTGCACAGGTGTCTTTTTATACTGATAACAAGTTTAAACAGGTGCCATTACTACAGGTAATGAGTGGAGGATAGAGGAGACTCTTAAAGAAGAAGTTACAGGTCTGTGAGAGCCAGAAATCTTGATTGTTTGTTTCTGACCAAATACTTATTTTCCACCATAATATGCAAATAAATTGTTAAAAAAACAGACAATGTGATTTTCTGGATTTTTTTTTCTCAGTTTGTCTCCCATAGTTGAGGTCTACCTATGATGTAAATTACAGACGCCTCTCATCTTTTTAAGTGGTGGAACTTGCACTATTGCTGACTGACTAAATACTTTTTTGCCCCACTGTAGATATAAGATCGATGATAGATAGATGGATAGATAGATAGATAGATAGATAGATAGATAGATAGATAGATAGATAGATAGATAGATGGATAGATAGATAGATACGGAATAGATAGATTGATACAGGATAGATAGATAGATAGATAGATAGATAGATAGATAGATAGATAGATAGATAGATAGATAGATGATAGATAGATAGATAGATATGGGATAGATAGATAGATAGATAGATAGATAGATAGATAGATAGATAGATATGGGATAGATAGATAGATAGATAGATAGGTAGATAGATAGATAGATAGATAGATGGATGATAGATAAAGAAAGATAGATAATAGATGATATATTGATTGATTGATATATATAATAGATATAATAGATAGATAATATATATATAATAGATAGATAAATAGTCCTCCAGGCTAGTGCAGTTTCCATACATCCCAGTCCATGGGATGTACTCAGCTCTTCCAGGACAATAGGACAAAGCAGTCCAGAAGGAGAAATCAGCAGAAAGTCAGTCAGCAATAGTGCAAGTTCCACCACTTAAAAAGATGAGAGGCGTCTGTAATTTACATCATAGGTAGACCTCAACTATGGGAGACAAACTGAGAAAAAAAAATCCAGAAAATCACATTGTCTGTTTTTTTTAAAAGAGACCCTGAAAGACAAGGCCTGCAAAACCTTCTATGCCATCCGAAGGACACTCTACCATCTGAAGCCACCAGTGAGGGTCTGGCTAAAAATCTTCGACTCCATCATCGCCCCAATCCTCCTGTATGGCAGTGAAGTCTGGGGTCCTCACACCTACCCAGACTGGTCAAAGTGGGACTCCAGTCCAACAGAAATATTCCACCTGGAATTCTGCAAGCACCTTCTCCAGGTCCATCGGAGCACCTCCAACAGTGCTTGTCGGGCCGAGCTGGGCAGATTCCCTCTACACCTAACAGTTCTAAAGAGGGCGCTGTCATTCCGGGCTCACCTGCATAGGAGCAATCCAAGCTCCCACCACCATAAAGCCCTGATACATGAAGGTGAAACAGAAAAACCAGAACCCCCGGAACAGCCCAGCCAAACCCAACCGGAGCAGAACACCAATCACAACAACCTGACAAAAGCCGGAATTAGGAAGATGGCAGATGAAGGCCAGGAGAGGTATGTCAGTGACTGGAAGAATGATATCATCAGCTCACAGAAACTGACCATGTACCGGAGCCTACAGAGAGACTACAGACTGGCCCCCTATCTGG